>NC_084847.1:3978400-4661733 GCF_033115175.1 Lepus europaeus
GGATTCTGTCCCGGTTGCTCCTCTTCCAGTCCAGCTCTCTGCTGTGGCCCAGGAGTGCAGTGGGGGATGGCCCAGGTGCTTGGGCCCTGCACCTGCATGGGAGACCGGGAGAAGCACCTAGCTCCTGGCTTCGGATCAGCATGGTGTGCCGGCCGTAGCGGCCATTGGAGGGTGAACCAATGGTAAAGGAAGACCTTTCTCTCTGTCTCTCTCTCACTGTCCACTCTGCCTGTCAAAAAAAAAAAAAAAAAGTGGAGCAGCCGGGACTTGAACCAGTGCCCATATGGGATGCCGGCGCTGCAGGCAGGGGCTTAACCTACTGTCCCATGGTGTTGGCCTCTCCCTCATTGTTTTTTCTAGTGGTGCAGAGGTGCATCAACATTGTGATTTCCTGTTGAACACACGGACGCAGGATAGCTCAGCGCATGCCCCGTTCTCTGCCCACCAGGTGTGTCTGTGGGACACAGCCCTGCCTGTGCAACCACACATCAGGAAGCCTGGCATTCCTGGTTTCTTGAGCTGTCACCAGATTACCCTGTTTCCATTCCCTCTGGCAGCAAGTGGAGCTGGGCGATTGGGGCGATTCTGCAGTTTTTCAGATTTGTGCTCTGTGTGGCTGTCTTCCCATTGGAACCCTCCTGGGAATAAGTGGGGTGGGGGGGTGCGCCTTGTGATATTCGTGTCTGTGAGGGTCTCGGGGCACAGGGGTGCGGCCTGCCCACCGGAGGTCTTCGGGGTGCTGGGGAGTTAACGTGCTGGGAATGGTGTTCGTCGTCCCCAGGGAAGCTTAGCTCCCGCTTGCCGGTGCTAACAGCTCCCCGGGGACCAACCTTGAGGCCCTCCACTCACAGCGGAGTCGGCCTCTGCGGGCTCATTTACGAAGCTTGCGGCCCCAGGAGGCGGCGCCTGCAGCGTGTGCGTCCTTTGCGCTGTCCTCGCTGCTCTGCTTTCTGTGCCTCGGGGCCACCACGCGAGGGGGCTGTGGATGGACGCCAGGCCCAGAGCCAGTTCTGGGGGGGTCTGTGCCCCCCTGCCCCGCCCTGCCCCAGTTCCAGGTCTGGTTCCCCACTTCTCGGCCAGGTCACTGATGAGCCATCCGGCCTCTCCGAGCCGTCATCTTCCTCATCGCTAAGACAGCCCAGCCTTTGCTTGGCCGCGTGGCTGTGCGTGGGATGGTGAAGGTGCAGGGCTTAGCATGGCCTTGGCTTCCAGTCCCTGCTACAGGAATGGGAGTCCAGTGGCTGATTTGTCCACGGGAATCCTTGCTGGCTGGCCCGTCCTCTCTCTGCTTGGGAGGCTGGACTCTGTGGCAACGCTTGGTCCTGGAACGACCATGCTCCCGCCTCCGAGGCCTCACCGCGCAGTTCCCTCTGCCTGGAGCCTCTTTCCTGTCTCCCATCTCCTGAGCGGTCGTCAGTTCAATTGCTCAGTCTTCTGTCTGCCTCCTCAATTCTTTTTTTTTTTTTTTTTTAACTTTTTGACAGGAGGCAGAGTGGCAGTGAGAGAGAGAGAGACAGAGAGAAAGGTCTTCCTTTTGCCGTTGGTTCACCCTCCAATGGCCGCCGCGGCTGGCGCTCTGTGGCCGGCGCACCACGCTGATCCGAAGCCAGGAGCCAGGTGCTTCTCCTGGTCTCCCATGGGGTGCAGGGCCCAAGCACTTGGGCCATCCTCCACTGCACTCCCGGGCCACAGCAGAGAGCTGGCCTGGAAGAGGGGCAACCGGGACAGAATCCGGTGCCCCGACCGGGACTAGAACTCGGTGTGCCGGCGCCGCTAGGTGGAGGATTAGCCTGTTGAGCCATGGTGCCGGCCCCTCAATTCTTTTTAAAATTTTATTTATTTTGTTTATTTGAAAGGCAGAGTTGGAGAGAGAGAGAGAGAGAGAGAGAGACGTTTCATCTTCTGATTTGCTCCCCAAATGGCTACAACGGCCAAGGCTGGGCCAGGCTGAGACCAGGAGCCTGGAACTCTGTCTGGTTCTCCCACGTGGGTGCAGGGCAGGGAGCTGGATTGGAAGTGGGGCAGCCAGGACCGGAACCAGCACTCATGTGGGATGCCCGCGTCACGGCCACTTCAGCTCTAAGTCCATGCCCCTGGGTTTTCCCATTGCCTCCTCCTGAGTTGCAGTAAGAGGTGTGAGGGTGCTGGTCATCTATGTCTGTCCCCCTGGCTGGGCCATACGCTCCCCCGTGAGCTGGGGGGACTGGCACAGGCAGAGGCCCTGGGGCCAGTGGCACTGGGCAGGCGGGAGGTCCCTGGCAGCAGCCCGTGTGGTCTGGAGGGGCATGAGCGAGGCGGGCCGAGGCTGTGTGACACCTCTGGGGCCACAAGAGCACAGAGTTCTGTCCTGAGAGTGCCGGGGTCACCACCGGAGCGACCGGGGCAGGGGAGTTACTTCTTCCAGTTAGCTATTGGACTCTGGTGCTCTGTTATTTTTGTGAGGTTCTTTTAATTGTTTACTTTTTTTAAAGAAATTTTTTGACAGGCAGAGTGGACAGTGAGAGAGAGACAGAAAGGTCTTCCTTTGCCGTTGGTTCACCCTCCAATGGCCGCTACGGCCAGCGCACCGTGCTGATCCGAAGGCAGGAGCCAGGTGCTTCTCCTGGTCTCCCACGCAGGTGCAGGGCCCAAGCACTTGGGCCATCCTCCACTGTACTCCCGGGCCACAGCAGAGAGCTGGCCTGGAAGAGGGGCAACCGGGACAGAATCCGGTTTATTTCAAAGAAATAAAAAAGTTTAGGAAGAAGTGGAGTGGATGGCAGAGGCGGAGAAGGGAGGGGGAGGAGAGAGGCTGATTGACGGCTACAAAACCAGACAGGAGGGTTGTGTCCTGGAGTTCTGTGGAACCCACTGGGTGTCCACCAGCTGAAGAAGACATGGTACGTACACATGTGGAAGAGCCTGACCCGCAGAAAGAACGAGATCCTGACATTCGCAGCCAGTGAGGTGGGACTGGAGATCGCTATGCTGAGTAAGCCAGACCCAAGAAGAAAAATGCCGCGTTTTCTCTCCATTGTGGAAGTTAACACACAGACTATGGACGTCGTATTATCTGGTGTATTGTGAAATACCACCTCCACAACACTTTCCCTGTTACAGTCACTGTCAGGCCTCCCACACTATGTGATCCTGTATCCCTGTTTTCAAGAAAAAATTAGTGTGCTCGTGCATGTATATAATGTTTAAATATAAAGTGAGTGTAGCAAAGTGTTAAAAATTATTAAATCTCAGAACTGGAAACAAGGGGGCACTGTGGCGTAGCAGGTTGAGCCTCTGCAGTGCCCGTATCCCATGTGGGCATTGGTTTGAGTCCCAGCTGTTCCACTTCCAATCCAGCTCCCTGCTTATGGCCTGGGAAAGCAATGGAAGGTGACCTGAGTGCTTGGGCCTCTGCACCCAGGTGGGAGACCCGGAGGAGGGTCCTGGCTCCTGGCTTTGGATCAGCCTAGCTGGGGCTGTTGCAGCCATTTGGGGAGTGAACTAGCAGATGGAAGGCACTGACCATTTTTACCCGCTGGAGAGCGTGTGAGTCAGGGGCGGTGAGCACACCCTATGCGTCCAATTCTGGAACATTCTCAGCAACACAGATGGGACTCTGGACCCGTTCAGCACTTGCTCCGCGCTCCCCTGCAAGCCATTTCTCTGGTCTCTGTCTCTGTGGATCCGCCGCCTCTGGGGTCAGACGTAGGTGGATCTGTGGACCGTGGTGACCCGTGGCTGGCGTGTTCAGCACTTGTGCACACTATGGCTGGTGCGTGTGTCTGCTTCGTTCCCGCTCACGGCTGCACACGGTCCCATTGTATGGGTGGACCACGTCTTGGTTTCCGTCGTCCGTCTGTCGGTGGATGCTTACTTCCGGGCCTTAATCCCTGCTGTCCCCTCTCCTCCAGTGCCTTTCCCTGTTCCATCAAAGGCGACCTTGCCCGCGGGTCTTCTCTAAGATTCCTGGGCCATGCTTCCCTGCTGGCCTTGCCCTGGCGCCAGCCCCTTGATCCTCGCAGGGCAGTCCACGGCCCCCTGGCCTGGGCACTGCCTGGAGCTCTGAGCCCTGCAGAGCCTCAGGCCTGTGGGTGACTCAGAGTTGGCCGTCTCACCCACCAGGACATCTGATAAGATGGGGCAGCCCTCCTGTCGACCTGCTCTGGGGCCTCCATGAAGGATGTCAGCGGGGCTGGGGCTCTAGTTATGGGCGGTGCGGACGGCCCGAGGCCCACCCCAGCTGTCCCGCGCCCTGCTACCTGCGTGACTGTGGGCGACGACGTCACCTGCCTGCTCCCCACTTTCTCTGCTTCAGGGGCATCGGATGATTGAGGTCTATGTGATGCCGTTAGTCCCATTAGTGATTGTTTTTAAATTCCCAGGGTCCACACCATTTGTCACGTGAATTAAGTGACCTGCAAATGCTTGTAATGTAAACACATTAGGGGAGATGTCTTGGTGGCCAGTAGGAGGAACTCGATTCCAACGAATTTGAACAAAAGTAGGACATGTGTTCACGCCGTGGCAGCGTGAGTTGTGGTTACACTCAGTGGCTCTGCCTGTGTCGCACACTCGGTCTCCCCGCTCTGCTCGTCTCTGTGTGTGGCTCGCTCTCAGGCAGCCTTTTCCAGGGTGGGGGAGAGAAGGCTTCCAGCCAGGGGAGGGGTGAGTGTGTTTGCTGTGGCATCACCTGGCCTGTGACCCCCCCAGTGTGGCACGTGCCGTGTTTAAGTTGGTCTCCGGAAACGTGCTTTTGGTGGGGTCATCAGTTGTCACGTGTGTTTGGTTCTGTGATCTCCCTGTGCCAACGCTGGTGTTTTGTAATTGGATGAGTGGACTTGGCACTTCTCCAGCGTGTGGGAGGGACAGAGGACAAGGGGTGACAGTGTTCTTACCTTTAGATCACGTCTGTGGATGCCCCAGGTGGCTCTGAACAGTGTAGCTTCGGAGAAAGCCAGAGCCAGGAGGACAGCCTGGATGCCAGGCTTGGCACTGCCCAGGCTTCGGGGGAGAGCCCTGGGAGCGCGGTTGGGGGCACGAATGCTTTGACTACGAGGCTTGGCCTTTCAGAATGCTCGTCACTCAGGCCCTGCTGGGGACTGTTCCCATGCAGCTCTGCACTCCAGAAATGGTACAAACAGCCGGCAGGCAGGCGTCCGTCTGCCACGGCCACAAGAGTGAGCCAAGGCAGGGCATTCGGGTGATCGGCGGGGTGCAGGGGAGGTGGCTGGCCGGGGAGAGTCCCTCATGTTCTTCATAGTCACGGCAGTGCTGCTGGCCACGACGCTGGGGTGTGTCCTGCTCTCTCCTGGGCGACCCGTGATCGTTCATTGAACAGATTATCTATGCAGGATAGGGTAGGGAGAGAGCAGGCTTCTCCTACCATGGTTTCTCCAGGCTGTCCTGGCGCTCACCTTCGGGGCGTGCAGGTCCAAGGGTGGCAGAGCCAGGAGCATCTCCCACCCCATCCGTCTGGCGGTGCCGTCTCTGACTCCCAACTTCTTTGGAGTGGCTGATGGATCAGGGGAGTGAACTTCAGGTTGATGGAGGCTTTGCTGAGAAATAGACAGACTGATGGTGTAATTGTGAGGAAGGGGACCGGGAGCTTCCAGACACAGCTGAGGGCTCACCCAGAGGCGAGCGATGGAAACACGCGGCCAGCCCGGGCCGGACAAGGCTGACATCGCAGTGTGGCGCCCCCACCCCCCTCTGCCGGAACAGACCCTGACACAAGGAGAGGGTTGCAGGTGGTGGCCGTGGGAGGCGACCCCAGGGAGCACGGACAGGGGAGTGGGCACTGATTCAACAAGGACGAGCAGGCCACACGGGGGCTTCCTGGGCAGAACTGTCCTCTGGGCAGCTGGGGCTGGGTCCCACCAGGGTGGGGGACCCACGAGAGAGATGCTGGCACTTCTGCACCTGCCTCCCAACCGTTGCTGCCTGGGGGCCGCTGTCTGCCCCAGGGGACATCCTTGGGTGCAGGGGACATGGGCAGGTCTTTGGGGGGTGACCTGTAGGCCTCTGAAGCCCTTCTGCAGAAAAACTGTGGTGTGGCTGGGCACGGGGAGCAGAGCTGATGCCCCACCAGTCTTCCTCTCGCTCTGGCCTTGCTGTCTCTGTGAGGGGAGGGATGTGGCCACAGCGGCTCCTGTACTTCTCCCTCTGCACTTCTGGTCATCACGGAGCAGTGGTCTGGTGCCAGTGCCAGTTCAGGAAAAAGAAAAAGATCCAAGGGAAGAACTCGTGTGTGTGTGTGTGTGTGTGTCTGTCTCTCTCTCTCTTTCTCTTTTTAAGATTGATTTATTTATTTGAAAGGCAGAGGAAGAAAGAGAAAGAGAGGTGTCTTCCATCCACTGGTTCACTCCTCGAAGGACTGCCATGGCCACAGCTGGGCTGATCTGAAACCAGGAGCCAGGAGCTTCTTCTGGGTCTCCCACGTGGGTGCAGGGGCCCAGGGACTTGGACCATCCTCTACTGCCTTCCCAGGCAATAGCAGAGAGCTGGATCAGTGGAGCAGCCGGGACTTTACAGCTAAACCACAGCTCCGGCCTTAATTGGCCTCTTTGGATCAGACGCTCATTCTTGGGCCAATCACCTGTGGCAGAGGGGGCGGGTTCATGCAACCCCCCACCCCCAAAGCTCCCTCCCAGAGTCACATGTCTGGGGTCAGAAGAAGGGCAGTCAGTAGCCGGAGAGGGGAGGGCCGTGGGCGGGAAGAGAGCCGCGTGTGGTTCAGGAGAGGACGTGGAGATCCGTCTTGTTCAATTTGTTCATTAGGGGAGCTTTTAAAAACGTTTGAATATAAAGCTTCATTGTGGAGCTCAGAGCGCCATTAGCAGAGAAGAACCACCACGGGCTGAACGTCTCCCACGCGCAGGCTGCCGCTGGGCGCTGATTCTCCTCCCGCAGGGACGGCCACTGTGTCCCCAGGCACGAAGTTCAGCCGGAGGACTGGCGTCTGGGGCTGCGTGAGCCCGCTCTTCCGCGGCCAAGGTCGTCTTCCGCTCTGGCTGGAAGTGGACGCAGCTTCGTGTGTGTGTGTGTGTGTGTGTGTGTGCGCAGCAGGTGCCGTCCCGAGGGGAGCGCCACATCCCGCAGATGCGCTTTGGCCATGCGGTTACATCGACCTTCCCACGAACAGGTGGAGTTCATCTGCCTCTCCTTGAACAGGTTCCCTCTGCTTGCTGTGGGATGCTTCGGCCAAGTGTTGGCGTCCAGCTTGTGGTCCTAGACTCTGAGACCCCTTTAGCGTCCTTATCTCTACTCTGTTGGGAGCCAGCACCAGACAAAGCCTTCATTACCGTTCTGTGCAAGGAAGGCTCTGGAGGGCACGAGGAGACCAGGGCCCCTGGCCGACGGCTGGCACCAGCTCCCAGGCACGTGCAGGATCTGTGGGCCTCCCGGACCAGCCTGGCCTCCAGCAGGTGGAGCCCGTGAGGGAGCCCAGGGGAACGCTGCAGGAAGTGCCCAGCCAGCCCTTCGCTGTGGCTCAGAGCTTCTGCACTCGGGACGTGACAGACCACTGAGCAGCCTGGAGTGAATGGGCTGCACGTTCCCGCCACTCCCAGGACGCAGGCCAGTGCTCGCTACCGTCCGTGGTGTCCTCCTCCTTGGAAACGCGGGTACCGTTCTCACCGACTTGGGCTGTCTTAGGGAAATCCCAGAGCTCAGGAATCACTTTCCCCCAGGAACCTTGCACGTGGGATTGAGCCTGAGGAGTGGGTCCATGTTGGCCCCGTACCCGTGGTACACTTGCCCAAGACATATGGCTTCGGAGCTGGCCGGCCGGGCCCCCAGCAGCTGGGTCGCACACGGGAGGCAGCTTCCATGGAATGCACCCGCGCCCCTTTGAGAAGGTTTGCTATTTGCTCGAGACGAAAGCCACCCTCCTTATCCCCACAGTACAACCCTGGGAGCGCTGACAAATTGTTGCTTTCACGAGGGGTTTCCGGAGGACAGAGAAGACGCGAGCATGTTGCCTGGCAACACAGCGTGGGCCTCTCCTGAAGCTCCTCGCCTGGCAGCTGGGCCTCTGGTGCTCCTCCTCCTTCCCCCAGCCGGCTCTCGCTCCAGCCGTGGCTGCACGCTCACCCTGCCCTCCAGAACTCCTGCAGCCACAGCTGGAGCTGCACACGCACGCCTCTGGCGGCCCCAGGGCCTTTGCCCCGTCGGATATTTCCGGCAACATTGCTGCGTGGCTCCGGGCAGCCATGCTGCTGTGGGACAGCTCCTGCTGCCATCGGCCATGTCCTGGCCGGAAACCTCTGCTCCTGCTGTGGTTGTCTCATGCCGGACTGAACAAGTCTGGTTCCTCTTTCTGATTGGCAGGTGTTTGAACACAGCCGTACATCCCTGTCTGCTCCTCCCTCCCTCCTCTCCTTGGCCAGCCTTCTCTGGGAGGGGTCTGGGACAGCATCACTCAGCTACGGTAGCACAAACACAACTGTGCTCCTGGCTGTGTTCTGGGAGAACTTGATCTGCAGAAGCACAGGCACGTTGGACGGGGTCAGTGGGCCACAGCATCGCAATCCCTGGTCCGGAATATTCTCTGCAGCCTGTTCGCTCTCTTTCTTTTGACCACTGCCTGTTGGGTGGCTTTCATTTCCTTCCCCACCGTGGTGACACTTTTCTGAGTGAGTGACTGTCCCCCTCTCTCCACGTGTGGCTCTGGTCCAACACCGTGTTCCAAGCGAGAGGACGAGAGCGGGGGTGACCAGTGTCCTTGGAAAGTCCAGTCCCGCTGACGTGTGAAGTTCAGTGCTCCGTGCCCAGAGGTCCCTGCGTCTTCTGAGAAGGACCTGGAGGGGAAGACGTGGCCACGGCAGACGAGGATCCTGCCCGTGGCTCTGTGGGCGTCGGGAGGGTGAGCGGGTTGGTAATGAAGGCCGCGACTGTGCTGCGGGAGGCGTGGGCAGGGAACGAGGCTGCCAGGCGTGAAGAACGAGGGTCCCCGATGGCCTTAGCGGTGCAGAACAGACTGAGCACATCTCGTGTCTCTGTGGCCCAGCGTTCCCGCTCCCGCTGCACGGGCAGAGAGAGGCTCCATTCACTCAGTCTGGGAAAGACCTCAGAGGTGGGATGGTCACGTGTGCTTCCCTGAGCCGCCTCTCTCTGCTGAGAGCAGCCGGGACTCCCCATGCTGAACGCCCCATGCTCATGGGTGGGCCGCCCTGCTTGGAGCTATCCATGCTGACCCCCAGCAGCCGAGTCCCGAACTTGGTCTTCAGCCTGGACGTCCCCCGGTGTCGCGCCCGACTCCCGCCTGGGCTCCTCTGGGCTGGCGGACGGCTCCACCTCCTCCTGGTGGAAACCAGACCCTTGCTTTCTGTGCTCCCCCTCCGTGGACCCTGCTTGTGCCTGCCCCCTCCTCCAGGGGCCCTGCGCTGGCCAGCTGAGCATGCAGTGGGCTGGTGTTGCCCCGACTCCTCTTGGGCTCTGTCTGCATCCATGGGGCCTGGGGTTCTGAGCTTTCTCTCCAGTGGTCCCAACTCTCCGTCTACACTCTCTGCCGAAGATGCCACCATTTCTCAGCCGGGCTATGGCAGAAGCCTTCTGACCGGTCGTTTGAAAAATGTGTTGATTTTCATTTTCTTTGAAAGGCAGAGAGAGAGAGAGAGAGAGAGAGACACACACTATCCATCTACTGGTTCACTCCCGAATACCCACGGTAGCAGAGGCTGGGCCAGGCCAAAGTCAGGAGCCCCAGACCTCAATCCAGGTCTCGTATATGGGTGGCAGGAACCCACGTACTTGATCCGTTGCCTCCTGTCTCCCATGGTTGCCTAGCAGGAAGCGGGGTTGGAAGTGGAGTCGCCAGGAGCACTCTGACCTGGGACATGGGCGTCCCAAGCACAGTTCACGGTGGCACCTGGCACCCACGCCTCCTGCCTGGGCTCAGGTTGTCTTGCTCCATCTCTCAGCCCTCCACCCTCCACCCTCCACCTCCTGCCTGGCAGGTTGAGGGAACCTAGGGTGAAAACAGAGCCTCACCCCTGCTTTCGCTCCCCACTGCCTGCAGAATACAAACATTGCAGCCCATGTCTCCGCCAGCTCCCACCCCTTGCCCACAGCCCTGCGACCTCACCCCGCTTTGGCTACCCTGCCTGCCCCCTCGCCCCGGGTTCATTGCACCCCCAAACCTTTTCCTCCCACAGGGCCTTTGTGCTTGCTGGGGTGGTTGCCCCCTGCCTGTCCTTTGCGTCTCGGCTTAATTTTTACCTCCACAGAGAAGTTTTTCCTGGCTTCTCCACGAGGTAGACCCTCCTGGTTCTCTGCCTCCACCTGTTCCTCCCTCGACTTCCTGCCGTCTCCCTCCACAGCTGCGGGGGTGGCTTCCTAAATAAGCGCAGATGGGGCGGCTGCACACTGACCTCTGCCTCTCTGGATCACAGGTCGTGAGCTCGGGCACCTCATCAGGTGCAATCGGGCGCGCGGCGAGCGATGACTTTGACAACATCTGTGTCTTGCCGGAGCTCGTCACCGTCACCCGGTCAGTCGCGTGTGCCTGTTGTGACAGCTCCATTTGTTGCTTTCAACTCATGCCCGTGGGCTTTGTTGGGGTTTTGCAGTCTGACAGCGTGGCAGATCGGATTGTTCCTGGCTTGCGCCACAGACCCTAAAAGTGCCCGTGCTTATGGTAAAAACCTCCGGTTATGATGGTCTGTGAGCCGTGTGGCAGCCACAGCAGCCCCTGAGTCCCCGTGGCTCTGAAGCGGCGAGTCTGTTCTTGGCCGTGTCTCGTGTCCAGGCTGCGCTGGGATGTTGGGCTGCTCACGAGGCCATGTGGCCTGACCAGGGCCCGGCTCTGCTCGGTTCCACATCACCCTCACAGGGGAAGGCGGCTGGTGAGCTCACAAGGCCTCAGCACATACACTGGTTCCTGCTGCACGGAGCAGTCGTGTGGTCATGTCCGACGCCGGTGCCTGGAGGGGAACTGGAGCACTGGTAACGGGTTTCCTGGACAGGCCCTCGTGCCCCCACAGAAGACCTGGTTCCAGTGCAGTTTCTTGCATTTTTAAAGCTAACAGAACCCGCTAACCTTCACGGGAGTTGGGTGCATTTCCACGGGGTTGTCCAGGCTCGCTCTGGGGCCGTGTGTCAGGCTGGAGGCTCTCGGTGTCCAAAGCAGGGCTCCCACGTCCGTTTACTTGTGTGTAGGTGCTGTATCCACTGCGTTTTGGCTTCTTTAGCTTCTCACGTTCAGGGTCCTCATCAGTAAGACAGAGGAAATATTGATGATGATGTCGTCTTTATCGGGAAGCCCAGTACTTTAGTCATAAGGCTTGAAAATACTTTTTAAAAAAGATTTATTTAGTTCAAAGGTAGAGTTAGACCGAGGGAGACAGAGAGAGGGAGAGAGCGAGCTTGATCTTCTGCTTCATTCCCCGATGGCCACAGTAGCTGGGGCCAGGCCAGGCTGAAGCCAGGAGCCAGGAGGTTCATCCAGGTCTCCCACGTGATGGGATGGCTGCATCACGGGCAGTGGCTTCACCTGCCGTGCCACAACGCCCCCCCCCATGCCTCTTCCAGACCCTCACCTCACACCAGCTCGGCTCCCACTCAGGTTAGTTTGAAGAAAATCCCAACCATCAACTTTCCTGCATCTGTAAGGATCTCGGGTGCTCCACTCCTTTCCCACGGATCCGTGTAGAATGGTCTGTCCTGGGGCAGCACCGTGGCACAGCGGGTTAGAGCCCTGGCCTGAAGCGCCGGCATCCCATATGGGTGCCAGTTCTAGTCCTGGCTGCTCCACTTCTGATCCAGCTCTCTGCTGTGGCCTGGGAAAGCAGTAGAAGATGGCCTGAGTCCTTTAGCCCCATGAACTTCAGACCTTGAGGGAAGACAGTTCAGTTTAGCCAAACAGGCAGTTTAGCCAATCAGGGTTCAATGCCGGCTCTGGCTCCCAACCCCGGCTTCCTGCTAATGCTGACCCTAGGCGGCAGAGGTGATGGCTCAAGAAACAGTTCCTGGCCGGCGCCATGGCTTAACAGGCTAATCCTCCGCCTTGCTTGTGAAGTTCATGGTGGTTTCTCTGAGTGTCCGTCTCACCAGGCGGCCAGGAGGAGTAGCCGAGCGAATCCTCGTGGCGTTGGTTGCGGTGGGTCAGCAGTGTCTTCCTGGCTCACCGTCTCTGGGCTTGGGCAGGTCTGCAGCTGCCTCTCTGTGTTGTCCGTTGTGAGGGCTGAGTGCGGGCTGACGCCTGGGCCAGGTATCCAGGTGAGGCCTGCAAACCACCCTGGCGCTCAGAACCGACCTTCGTTCCTCGCCGTCACCGTCTTGAATCTCAGCGAACCTGGTTTGGGGCAGGAGGTAAGCAAAACTTAGACGGAGCTGAGGGTGCCCAGGCCACAGAGTATTGCAGAGAGCTTCAGTAATCAAACTGAATTTAAGTGAACTTGGGTCATCAAAAACTTTGAAATTCTGCTCCCTCCCCCCTTCTCTGCTAGGTCTCCCTAAGGCTGCCTAGCTTGGAAATGGCCATAAATTTACATAATGGCTCCCATAAAGCTAATCACTTTAGGGCTGCAAGCATTTTTGCCTGGGGCTATTGGAATTCTCTGCTTCCTCAGCTGAAGCGTGAAGGTGGGTAATGGAGGAGGTTTTTGACAGAGCAAGGGGTTTTGGGGATGCTGTGTACAGAGGAGTGCCCAAGGACAGACCAGGCTCCAGGACAAGCGTGCGTCCTGGGGCTGCTCCCCCTGCCGTCTGGGGTGCGTTGGGGCAGCGGGCAGAGCCGGAGGGAGCCTGCAGGAGGTGAGCAGGGTGAGCTTAGGTATTATTTGGGCCAATTTCCGCTCTGAGTCAGTCTTTGGCTGGGGGCTGCCGGGAGGCCCCTGCCACCGGGCAAGGTTTTCCTGCCCCCTGTGTCTCTCTTCGCTATGAGGAGGCCGAGCAGGGGGAAGCTGTCTTGGTAGCGATGCCTCAGTTTCCATTTTGCTTCCTGGAGTTGATACATTTCATTATTTATTTATTTGCATTTGATCTGAAGACAGAGCTCTGCCCTCTGCTGGTTCACTCTCCGAGTGCCCCCAGTTGCCAAGGCTGGGCCAGGCTGGAGTCAGGAGCCCTGAACTCCATCCTGGTCTCCCACATGGGGTCCGGGACTCACGTACCTGAGCCATCACCGGCTGCCTGCCCGGTGTGCGTTAGTAGGAAGGTGGATTGGAAGCAGAAGGTCTGGGACTTGGACCAGGTGCTCTGGAGCAGATGCATGCCGGCCACGTACATTTTAAATAGAGGGGGTGAGTGGGGGAGGATTGGTGGACGGCTGACTTTGGTAGAGTGCTTCAGAGGACACAGTGCGGGGCACACGGCAAAGACACCCCCGTCCCCATTCCCCACCCTTCTGGCCATCTTCCTTGCCCAGACTGGGTCCTTATGAGGGCCCAGCGAAGAGTTGGGGTGGGGGGTGGGCATTTGGCCTGTGTTAAAATGATGGAGGGGGCCCGGCCTCCCTCACTGGAATGCCTGAGTTTGAATCCTGGCTCCAGCTCCCAGTTCTGCACTTGGGTCCCTGTCACCCATGTGGGAAACTTGGATTGAGTTCCTTTTTTTAAAAATTTTTTTAAGATTGATTTTATTTTACTTGAAAGTCAAGAGTTACAGAGAGAGAGAAGGAGAGGCAAAGGCAAAGGCAGAGGCAGAGAGAGAGAGAGAAACCTTCCATCTGCTGGTTCACTCCCCAGATGGCCGCAACAGCCGGAGCTGTGCCGATCCGAAGCCTGGAGCCAGAAGCCTCCTCCAGGTCTCCCTGTGGGTGCAGGGGCCCAAGGACTTGGGCCATCTTCTACTGCTTTCCCAGGCCACAGCAGAGAGCTGGATCGGAACTTAAACTGGCGCCCATACGGGATGCTGGCACTGCGGACCGTTTTACCTGCTAGGCCACAGTGCCGGCCCCCTGGGCTGAGTTTCTGGCTCCTGTTGCTTGTATTTGGAAAATGATTAGCGGATGGGAGCTCAGTCAGTCTGCCTCCCTCTTCCCCACCACAAAAAAGAATTCATGGAAACTGGAATTAAAAGAAAAGTTTATTTGGTTGCAATTTTTTTTTTTTTTTTTGAAACTCATGGGTATTTGTGTGTCTCTGTCTGTGCTGGTCCATCGCCTGTAGCTGATACCTTGCTGTAAATGCGGTGTTGCTCTTGCCTGTTCCATGTGAATTATGCATTGCTGTCTTAGTTTTGCTGTAACAAACTGTGTAACTGTAGTGGCTTAAGGCATCTGTTTATGGTCTGAAAATGACCCTGCTGTTGGTATCCCAGTTCTGGAGGCCCCAAGCCCGAAAGGGCCTGGATGGAGGCTGCCTGCCCGCCCTGGCTCTCGGCCCCTTCCTCGGGGTTTGAGTCCATAGATGATGCTCTTCCAACGGCTCTCTGCCTCTGCCCCTCCCCTCCCTACTTCAAGACCCCCGTGACCCCCTCAGGTTACCAGGGTGGGCCAAGATGGTCTCCTTGTCTTGCCCTCCTTAAGTTGACCACACTGCCAAGCCCAGGCTGCCATGTAAGCTGACGTGGCCACGTCCCACACATGGGACGTGGACGTCTTTGGGGGCTGTGATCTGTCCTCTGCCGTTCACCTTAGAGACGATTCCGACAGGTGGAGCATGGTTTTCCGGTGTTCCACTGTCTGGGTGAGCGGTACTTTTACTTCCCCGATCCCCTCCTGTTGAACACTTTTCCCAGCCTTTGTCCTTTCAACGGATGCCACACCGAGCCCTGCTTCCTTAGGTACTTGGGCTGGGTGTCTCGGGCGGCTGATTTTCCGGGGTAGAATTGCTGAGTCAGCGTTGTATAGACACATACCACTATTTGGTATTTTATTAGCTATCGCCAAATTATTCTAAGAGTGGTTGCGACATTTTTATTATAGAGCACTGCACTTATGTAAAAAGTAGAGAACAGTTTAACGCACGCTGCATACCCCTCGCCTAGCTTCAGCTATTTCACGTCCATCTTGTCACGTCACTGTCCCCCCTGTCCCCCTCTGGCTGCCTCGGCTGTGGGGGAGCATTCGCAGACGTCCTGTGGCCCAAGCGAGAGAACACAGGGACAGCTGTTAGTGAGCGTCCTGTGGCAGGGCTGAGCCAGGCCCCCTTCCCACCTGTGCTGCTTGCGTGGTGATCCTCCCCGCACCTGCACCTGCACCTGCACCTGCCGGTCCCTGTTCACCAGAGGATAATCTCAGGCCTCGAGTTCACTGCAGATTTGCAGAGATGAATGTTCTGAAAGTTGGGTGGTCGGAGACGGGCTGACTCAGCAGCTGCACGGGGACTGTGGTGTTGAGAGAGCAAGAGAGCGAGCGAGCAAGCGAGAGCGCTGTCATCCACTGATCAGCTTCCCAAATGCTGCAATGGCCAGGGCTGAAGCTGGGAGCTGGGTACTCAATCCAGGTCCCCTGTGTGGGTGGCGGGGACCCAGTTACTTACGCCATTGCCAGTGCCTTTCAGGGTACACTTTAGCAGGAAGCTGGAGTCAGGAGCCAGAGCTGGGAGCTGAACCTAAGAACTCTCGGGGATGCAGGCACCTTAACCGCTAACGGCCGCCCCACCCTTTTAGCACCCGTGTTTCACTGCTCACCCTGATGGAGGGACCGATGCACAGCAGTTGGGGAGCTCTGAGACTGCCACAGCTTTCAGGGTATGCGTTCAAGACAGCTTCTCAGGTGTGCCCAGGCCACCGACGCCTTCGTCTGCTGCCGGAAGCCTTGTGATGTGGGACGCAGTGGCAAGGGACACGGGGGTCTTAGATGCAACAGGGTCTGCACTGGACGGCTGTAGGGAGAGCCAGAAACAAGGCACTGGAGGACCAGGCATGGAGAGACAGGGGTCAGGCTCAGGGGGCCCGGAGCCAGGGGTCCCACTGCCTGGGCTCAGACCTGGACTCTGCCATGCTCCAGCTCTTGGGCTGCGTCAGGTTGTTTAAGGGCGCTCTGCCTCAGTTTGCTTGTCTGTAGAATGGAGATCGTATCATTTCCCTCAATGCTATGTGAGGCCTACACCAGCCTGTGTCTAAGAAGCACTGGGAAAGGCTTGGCAGGCTCCAGCCGTTAACCCACTCCCCACTGCTGCAGTGGGATCACCTCCCTCTCGAAGCCCTTTGCATGGGATCAGAGTGTCAGGCTGGGGCGCCGTCGGCTGAGCTGTGGCCACGTGGGCACGCGAGGAGGAGGATGTGCCCCTGAGGGTCTGGGCAAGGGGCCTGGGGTGCTCAGAGCAGGGGGACACGGGATCCCTGGAGCTAAATTGAGGCATTCTCTCCGCTCTCACCGACTTCTCTTAGGCATGTGAACCTTATCTGACGTTCCTCTCGCATTCTTTTCTTGCTGGTACTTGCAACCTGCTGCCCAATGCTGGTGAGTGCCGTCCTGGGACAGCGCAGTGATGGGGCTGGGTTCCTGCTGGTGCCGCTGTGTAAGGTCGCGGGCGTGTGCTGGTACCCCACTCCCTGCCGCCCACTCAGCTGTGTTGCCCCCAGCTCGTCACAGTAAACGCAAGGGTGGAATACGCCCCCTCCAACTTCTAGAAGGGCAGGAGGAGAGCAGGAGCTGACGAGCTGACCTTGACCCTGAAGGGTTCAGTGTTGTTGTCATTCACCTGTAAACATTTAGGGAGTTCCACCGCGATCTCTCCTCTCAGGCATGGGTTACTCCAACACAGGCTCCTGTTTAGTCCACTTTTTTTTTTTTAAAGTGCCCTGAAAACATTTTTAAAAATCTTCTTAGATTTATTTATTTATTTGAAATTCAAAGTTACACAGAGGAGAGGCAGAAAGAGAGAGAGAGAGAGGTCTTCATCCGCTGGTTCACTCCCCAATTGACCGCAATGGCTGGAGCTGTGCTGATCGGAAGCCAGGAGCCAGGAGCTTCTTCTGGGTCTCCCACGCGGGTGCAGGGGCCCAAGGACCTGGGCCATCTTCTACTGCTTTCCCAGGCCATAGCAGAGAGCTGGATTGGAAGTAGAGCAGCCGGGTCTCGAACCGGCGCCCGTATGGGATGCCGGCACTTCAGGCCAGGGCGTTAACCCATTAACCCACTGAGTCACAGCGCTGGCCCCTGTTTAGTTCTCTTGTTGCTGCTGAGTTCTGATTTTGTTGCTTTATGCTCAGGAAATAAATGTCACTCATTGGATTTTGTTGAGACTTCCTTAGGGCCCAGTGTGTGGTCTGGTTTTTGCAAATGTATCATGTATACTTACAAGGGATACAGGTTATCTTTTTTTTTTGTTTGTTTTTGTAAGGAGAGGGTTTTTATTTTTTATTTTTTTAAGATTTATGTATTTATTTGAAAGAGTTACATAGAGAGAGAGAAGAGGCAGGGAGAGAGAGAGGTCTTCCATCTGCTGGTTCACTCCTCAACTGGCTGCAATGGCCAGAGCTGCGCCAATCTGAAGCCAGGAGTCAGGAGCTTCTTCTGGGTCTCCCAGACAGGTGCAGGGGCCCAAGCACTTGGGCCATCTTCTATGGCTTTCCCAGGCCATAGCAGGTAGCTGGACCAGAAGTAGAGCAGCCGGGTCTCGAACCGGCGCCCGTATGGGATGCCGGCACTGCAGGCGGCGGTTTTACTTGCTGAGCCACAGCACCAGCCCCTATTTTTGAATATATAATGAAGGTGAGGGTGTCACTGAAGTCAGGTGTCTGTCATTCTGCTGGACCCCACTGAACCTTCCTAAGTCAGGGCAATGACAGACACCACTGCAGTGACAAATGACCCCGGGGTCCTAGGGCTCCATGACCCCACGCAGGCGTGGGGCAGTTCTCCAGGGACAACCCTGGCACCTCAGCTGTTTCTGCCATAGAGATCGGGATGGAAGGACACACGGAGGACCCACCCTTTAGTAAATCATTTGGACCCACAGCCATGTGGTCTCCTGTATTCCTCTTGGTGGAAATGCAGTCACATGACCCCAAACATCCTGCAAGGGAGGCTGGGAATTGAAGTCGTGCAGGAGGAGGACTGTCTCTGGCACACCGAGCACAACGCGTGCCCAGCGTTGCTTGCTCTTCCTGGGCAGTCGTCTGTCTTTTCGTGTCACTTTCCGTGTCCCCAGGTGAAGTTGCTTGTACCCAGCCTGCTGCCGATTGCATCAAGTCAGCGAGAGTCAGGGTTCCTGTGTGCGTGAACAGGAAGTGTTTTATAGACAGGTGCCATCGGGAATGTTGACGTCCCCTCCACTCCTCCTTCTGACAGACAGGAACAGCTGAGTCCTGGGCGGGGGCAGCCGTCCATCCCCTGACCAGTGGCGGAAGAGAGACCATGGTTGCAGCAGCTCTGCCCACCCCCCTCATGCTGCTCTGCCGACGTCGCTCTGCCGACGTCGACCTGTACCCCGCCCCCCCCCGGCCCAGTGCGTGAAGACAGGGTTCACCAGAGCTGGTAAGGGAGTCCTTCCTGGCTAGTGTGGGAGCAAGGCGTCTCGGGAGATAACCGCGGGCAGCAGCACCTCCGGGACTGGCCCCGGGTTAGTCATGTGGCCTTCCCTCAGTTGCCGGGACACCCAGGCTGAGAGGCGGCTGGGACAGAGCGAGGTTCCCTCGGCCACACTGTCCCTCACGCTAACAAGCAGAGCCGGCTCTCCAGCGGTTTTTACCTCCGCTACAGGGTTCACACACGGGCTCATTACTGCATTATGTTTTATTCAACAAAATAACTTTAATGTTGTAGCTTAAATTGGATTCGCTAAAACATCTTCATCTCCGGCATAATGTGCCTCGAGTGGCTTCCCGGTGCCGGCGTCTTCCCCAGAATTCACAGAGCCGGCGCCACGGCGGTGGGGCAGCACAATGTGACGATGCCGCGGTAATTGGCCTCCCTCATAATTAAAGGAACATTTGCGCGTCAGAGACCCGAAGGCTATGGCTGTGCAGATCATCCACTTAGGAAAACCTTTACTCCCAGAAGCCTGTAGAGGCCTGGTTAGGCACACAGATCTGCCTGTTCGGTAACACTGACGGCTTCTCACGGTTAAAGAACAATCAAGGCGATTGACCTTACTCTGCCCCCTCGGGGACTGGATGCCACTTTTATTTTGACAGTGGGGAGTGTGTTGGCTCTGTGAAAAACTATTCCTGGTGAGCAGTAAGACCCAGCGAACTGACAGCCTGTGTATCCCCAGCCTGTTCGTCAGTGGAGAATCCCTGTGCCTTGGCCTGAAGCTGCACAGCCTGCCTTGCCCGGAGGGGCTGTGCTGGCGCTCACAGACGGAGGTGGCTGCCGCCGAGACTCCCCATCTCACAGGTGCCCATCTCACAGGGCTTCCGGGACCATCAGCTTCCAGGTCTCCAACAACCAAGCCAGGTGACAGACAAGGGCTTAGCGCCCAGCTGGGGAGAAAGATGCCCCCTGGCCCTGCCCTGCCCTGCCCAGCCCCGCACACTGCTCTCTGTGGCGAGTACCGCTTCCTGCTGCTTTGGTTACAAACGCTCCGTCTGCCTGAGGGCCGTGGGGACCGAGTGAGTGACCGCAGGGGGGAAGGGACAGGGATGGGGTGTTGGAGGAATGAGGTTTGCACCACAGGTGTTTGCATGTTTAAGATGAGTTGTAGGGAAAGGAGGTGAACATGTGTACCTACTGTGTGGGGAGGACGCCCTCCCCACCTGCCGTGCCCCAGGGGAGCCCTCCCCACCTGCCCCGCCCCAGGGGAGCCCTCCCCACCTGCCCCGCCCCAGGGGAGCCCTCCCCACCTGCCCCGCCCCAGGGGAGCCCTCCCCACCTGCCCCGCCCCAGGGAGCCTTCGTTTTCCCAGCTTCTTGTCTGGCAGTGATGTGTCTCCCAGAGCCTCAGGTGCTGTGTTCTGTCCTGTTTGAAGCCTGCGAGAATCCTGCCAGGCACTGTCTGCTCTGGCCAATCGGATGCCCGGAAGGGGGCCGCACCGCACCAGTGCCTCCCATGCTGTGATTCTCCTCCCCTGGAATCTGAGCAGGCTGCTGGCTTCCTCCTCCTCCTGGAATGTCCTCACATGGAACCCAGCCACCATGCTGTGAGGAAGCCCAAGTGGCTGTGGCAAGATCCACGTGGCGAGGGACCACGGCCTCCAGCCCACAGCCCTGGCTGGGCTCTCGCTGACGCTGGTGTCGCCTCCCCAGTCTCGGGAAGGGGTCACCTTGATGATGGTGGCTTCGGCCCCTTAGTGACGATGCTGGAATGACACTGATGAGACACAGGTGGACCCACCCCGCTGAGCCAGGCCCAGAGGGCCGCTGTGTCGCAGAAGAAATGAGGGAATTTTTAAGCCACGGAATTTCAAGGTGGCTTGTTACACAGCTGCTCTCTGTGAGGACCCCCTCCTTTCGTGGGGAACAGTGGCATCTGCTCCCCCCCCCCATCCTCTAGGTAACTGTCAGCAAATCCCTTAACTCGTATTTCTCGGACTTCTGCTGTAAATTAGGGGTTCCACCAACAGACTTCCCTCGAGGGCACCCTGAGGATGTGCGTGGGAGTGTGAATTCCTCTGAACGTTCAGGAGTGGTCAGTCCCAGAGCCTGGCGCTGTGGCCCAAGGGCTGAGCCACCGCCTGCCATGTGGCCGTCCCATGTGAGTGCCGTTGAGTCCCGGCTGCTCCTCTTCTGATCCAGCTTCCTGGTAATGCGCCTGGGAAGGCAGCCGAGGATGGCCCAAGTGCTTGGGCCCCTGCCACCTGCGTGGGAGACCCGGGTGGAGTTCCAGGCTCCTGGCCTTGGTGTGGACTAGTCCCTGTCATTATGGCCGTTTAGTGAGTGACCCAACAGATGGAGGATCTCTCTCTCTCTCTCTCTCCTCTATCTCTACTATCTCTCTTTTTTTTTTTTTGACAGAGTGGATAGAGAGAGAGACAGAGAGAAAGGTCTTCCTTTTTGCTGCTGGTTCACCCTCCAACGGCCGCTGCGGCCGGCACATCTCGCTGATCCGAAGCCAGGAGCCAGGTGCTTCTCCTGGTCTCCCATGGGGTGCAGGGCCCAAGCACTTGGGCCATCCTCCACTGTACTCCAGGGCCACAGCAGAGAGCTGGCCTGGAAGAGGGGCAACCGGGACAGAATCCGGCTCCCCGACCGGGACTAGAACCCGGTGTGCCAGCGCCGCAAGGCAGAGGATTAGCCTGTTAAGCCATGGCGCCGGCTCTATCTCCTCTATCTCTATCGCTCTCTAACTCTGCCTTACAAATAAATAATAATTTTTTTTTAAAAGAACTATCAATTCCATGCCAGGCCCCGACTGTTACTGGGAAGAAAGGGAGTGGTGCAGGAACGCTGGTCCCTCCCTCTTGTGTAACTGCTCCGGCACCCGCTGCCGCTGCTGGGGATATCCTGGGGGCCGCTGGCCGTGAGGACCAAGCACGGGAGATAAGTGTCAGTCAGGATTCTCCACTGCACGAGCAGCAAGAAGGGAGCTCATGGAGTCCACGGGGAGGCTGGGGGAAGGGCAGGACCGTGGGGCTGGAGCTGCCTGCTGGGACAGAGCGGCCCGGGGTTCACAGCCCCGACACAGGCCGAGCCGGGGGCCGCGCCCCTGACAAGCAGAGCCCAGCTTTCGTGTGGCTGCCTGCGGTGCCAGGAGGATTGGTCCTGTTGGCTTCACGGGCCCTTGGGGAGGGGCTCAGCCAGTGGGGAGTGAGCTTTGGGTTTTGCCCCCAGCCAAGGTCTCCTCAAAACCAGAACCAGATGCCCAGAAACGCCCGCCCTCGCGTCCCTCCTGGGGGAGCGAGGGAGGGCTGCGTCCCTGGTCACCAGCAGGGACTCTGGGGTTCCTGTCTGCTTGGTCCTTCTCCTGGGGGCCAGCTCCCTGGGGGGCTGGGCTCCTGGCTGCCCAGGGGTGCGTGCCAGACGTGCTCTCCGCAGATGTCCTGGCATGACGTCACCGCTCTGGATGCCGTCCTAATTCCCTGGTGGCTTTTACAGCCTTGGCTTCCTGACACGCGCGCACGGCAGTTGTCATTTCTGGGACTTGTGGTGGCCTCCCTCATTTCCCCTCTGCTCCATTCCTTCCTTTCCCTGGACGTCGGCCAGGGGTCTGTCCTCCGTCTCCACACTCAGACCGCGGCTCCAACCTTGAGACGGCCAAGTGACCCTTGGTCCGTACGTGAGTGGATTTGGCCAGGAAGCATTCTGGGCCTCCTGGGGTGGGGGTTACAGGGAAAAACAGGGAGGCCTGAAAGGCGTAAGGACGGAGGCACCAAGTCAGCTCTGAGGAGAGGATGATGAGCCCCGACATTCACAGTTCCGTGTGCAGAGGACCAAGACAGAAGTGGGTACACACAGCCAGGGTGGTCCGGGCACAGGGTGGGACCAGTGGCCACAGTTTGGAAACAGTGCTGGTCCTTGATCCTGTTTGGGTCTGAGAAGTGTGGAGAAGTCCCCAGCAGGGTATGGACGGCAGAGGCCGGTCTCCAGCAGGGTGTGGGTGGTGGCGCGAGAGTCAGAAGGAACTCGTTTGCTACCCTGGCTGTGTCCTGGACGTGGAGAAAGTGAGGATTTCTCTCTTGGTTTTGTCTGTCACAGGGAGACAAAAATAGAATGCATGCTTGGGCAGATTCATGCGAGAATCCAGCGCTAGGATACTTGCACAGCTCCTGGCACCTAGGGAGAGCTCCACACGTGTGAGCTCGCCTGTGCTGTTTGGAAAGAACGGGGAGGCCGTGGCCAGGTGGCATGTGTGTGTGTGTCTGGGCTCACCCCAGGATGACAACAAGGAAAGCAGTGTGGCTTCTGGGACTCAGGGCAGGTGCACCCAAGCCCGCCTGCTGCAAACAGGCGGTCGATGCCTGGCCCGGGGCTGCAGAGGCTGTCAGCTCACAGGCAGTCCCTCGGCCTCCTGGGCACTTTGGAATTCTCCTCCTCTGGGGTTCTCTGACCCTTCCTCTGGGCCTAGCGTCTCTGGACACCTTGCTTGCTTTCCTACTCCCAGAAGCCTGTGCCTGCTGGGGTAGCCATTGGCTAAGGACCCTCACCGAGTGCCATATGTGCATACCGAGGCGCCGACCCTGGGTGGCCTGGCAGGGCCAGCTGGTGCTCCTGCTTGCCTGCCCGGTGGACTTGGCTGGGCTGCTGTGGCTTCTCCGTCTTTGGGGCTGCAGAGTGTGGGTTCCCAGGAGAGTTTATAGCCGGGAGGGCTGTGTGGGGGTAGAGGATAGTTGGGGTTCACTTTCACCCTCTTCCAGGGTTCTGCCTCCAACTCATGCAACAGACGCGGGAGCTCCCTGGCTGTCTGAGCCAGCCTGGGGTGGTGCACTCTGGCCTGTTCCCCCCTCACCCTCAGCTCTGTGTGTCAGCTGTTCTCTTACAATAGACAGAATGGGACCGTGGGATCTGGGCAAAAATTTCTGGACTGTTTGCCCTCATGGCTTTGCCACCAGGAAGACGACTTCCTTTTCCCAGTTCCAGTTTGAAAACGCTCAGGAAACAGTTGTGATTGGTCCTGTGGGTTATCTGTCTATCCCTAGAAGGTGGGTCCCAGCCTTGTGATTGGTCCAATGTGAGGCCCCTACTTGTAAAGCAAGGGGTGGGGTTGGGTGCACCTGCTACCAGAAGTGGGGGAGTGGGACTCACAGCCCCAACCCCTGGGAGAAGTCAGCGGGCACGGAGGCCACAGGCCCTGTTTTGTAGCCACTCCAGCCCCTCTGTGGTGTGTGGCAGGGGGTGAATATGTTCATCAGTGGAATAGATGGTTCTGTTGAGGCAGCAATGAGTGTGAAGCTAGAGCCAAGAAATCAGAGTTACCAGTGACTGGGAGATGACAAATGACCACTTCTGCCGTGTTGTTTTTGGTTGTATTGGGGGGAGCGGCGGGTGAATGTGAGGTCAGAGCAGGGTGAGGGGGGTGAGTTCCCAGGCTGTCACCTGGGGGAAACTTGAAACTGGAAGTTCCTTGCTTCAAGTCCCCACGGGAGCGTCCTTGCAAACCTTGCCTGGGCGCGGGGTGCAGGTGGAGCAGCCGGAGAGGCCCGACTCTGAGAAGGGGGGGCTGGGAGCTGCCCTGGCTCTGAGGATATCGCAGTGGGGTCCCCGAGCAGACATGTCCGTCCACCTCACGGTCTGGCCGAGTCTCTGTTGCCCATGAGAGTGGCCGGCGTGGCGTTTGGCTTAATAATATACGGGACACGGGAGGAGGTTCCTTCACTCCACGGGCAGTGCCACATTTTTAATTAACTATCGATTTGTAGGATTTGTGTGTTGAGGTTAATCAGGTACAACAAGAACAGATAACTTTACTTGGCTCCTGGTAAACCCAGGTGTGTAAATCTGACATGGGGCGACTGCCGATTAGAAGCAGAATTTTTTTTTTTTTTTTGTCTAAAGTAATGAATGCAGCTTCAGAGTTAAGAAACACAAGCACAGCTCCGCCCTCCGTTTCTGGTGATCTGTGTTTTATTTTCTACTTGGGTCGGGCGGCCAGGGGCACATAATTCTCTTTCTTGGAGCAGCCTCATCGTACGTGGGGATCAGCAGCCTTTACCTGGGGAGTACGCATGCTGTATTTTCCCATCAGAGAGGCACCTTGCACTCCAAGATACGGCTGGAGCTGAGCTACAAAGATTTGTCGGGGAAGAAAAACGGCCGAGCCTCCTCCTAAGTCAGGAGCGTCTTCAGGTTGGCACGGAAGGTCTGGCGACAAGGCTGAGAAAAACACACCAGGTGGGATTTCAAACTCGCTGCGAGACGCCTGGGACCCCAGAGTGAATTGTGACCCGTGGCTGTGTCCCTGGCAGCGCCCCAAGGGCTCATGGAGCTCACACGTTTCTGCCCCACGCTGGGGTCGGCTGTAGCTCTTCAAGCCTGAGTGGAGGGAAGCTGAGGGGAGGGGCCCCCAGGCACGAAGCTGTCTTCCCTCTTCATCTCCATGGCAGTTGAGGGGTCCAGCAGCATCCGTCCTAGAATCCTTGGTGACTTCCTGGGTCCTTTGATTCTGCTTGTTGACGGCTGGGCACAGAGGACACGTCAGCGCCTCTTGCTTTGGCAAGCTACTCTTTCCTACTTCCAGGACGATTTTTGCCGAGTGTGTGTGGTTCAGGGTGGTCGCATGACCCAGGGTTGTCCAGTCTGAGGTTCAGAGATGGGCAGGTTTTTTTTTTTTTTTAACTTTTATTTAATGAATATAAATTTCCAAAGTACAGCTTATGGATTACAATGGCTCCCCCCCCCCCAATAACTTCCCTCCCACCTGCAACCCTCCCCTCTCCCACTCCCTCTCCCTTTCCATTCATATCAAGATTCATTTTCAATTGTCTTTATATACAGAAGATCAATTTAGCATATATTAAGTAAAGCTTTCAACAGTTTGCGCCCACACAGAAACACAAAGTGTAAAATACTGTTTGAGTACTAGTTATAGCATTAAATCACAATGTACAGCACATTAAGGACAGAGATCCTACATGAGGAGTAAGTGCACAGTGACTCCTGTTGTTGACTTAACAAATTGACACTCTTGTTTATGGCATCAGTAATCACCCAAGGCTCTTGTCATGAGTTGCCAAGGTTATGGAAACTTCTTGAGTTTGCCGACTCTTATCATATATAGACAAGGTCATAGTCAAAGTAGATGTTCTCTCCTCCCTTCAGAGAAAGGTACCTCCTTCTTTGATGACCTGTTCTTTCCACTGGGATCTCACTCGTGGAGATCTTTCATTTAGGTCATTTTTTTTTTTTTTTTTTTTTTTTTTTTTGCCAGAGTGTCTTGGCTTTCCATGCCTACAATACTCTCATGGGCTTTTCAGCCAGATCCAAATGCCTTAAGGGCTGATTCTGAGGCCAGAGTGCTGTTTAGGACATCTGCCATTCTATGAGTCTGCTGTGTATCCTGCTTCCCATGTTGGATCATTCTCTCGATGGGCAGGTTTTCCACCAGTCTTTTCTCTGAGGTTCTGGAAACTCTTTCTGGAAGCTGGCCCTGAGAGCTGTGCATAGAACTAAGGCTTGGGTTCTGGACGGCCGTCTTGTGTCCACCCGGATGAAGTGGAGCAAAGCTGAGAGGTGAAGAGACAGAGGCACACACATCATTTTATTCTCGGCCCAGCCAAGCCTGGAGCTGGGACCTTCCTCTCACGCCTCCTCAGCACACATCAATAGCCTTCCAGCCCTGAGCCCATTCTGATGAGGCCTGCGCCCCACCCCCGCCCTCGAGTCTGGGCCCTGAGCGTGGAGGGAGTGGCTCTGTGTGACTTCTGAGCCAGGTTGTGAGAGGTGGCACAGCTCCCTCCCTTCTCTCGTCTCTTCCTTCATGAAAGGGACAATCGTGGAACCCAGCTGCCACGCCACAAGGAAGCCCAGACAGCCCTTGGAGTGGGCCACGTGGACAGGAGCTGAGGCCAGAGGCCCACAGCACCGCTGGTCCCTGCCAACGGCTGGTGCCCGTCTACCGCCCACGCAGACGGACCACGCTGAGACTAAACTTTGCCAAGACCCCAGTTGAGGCCTCGTGGAGCGGAGATGAACTGCCCCCGTGAGCTCTGCTAGGCTGCAGATCTGTGGGCAAAGTAAATCTTGTGGTTGCATTGAGCCCGAGGTTTCGGAGTCGGTTTTTGGGCAGCGCTTCAGGCCCTGCAGGACAGGCGGAGTGCGTGCGTGGTGGTGACACAGGGGCGTGGGCACGGCGGGTAGCGAGGTGTCAGCGAGGCCAGCCCTGGCCTCAGGTGCGGTCTTTCACACCCGGTGGCTCATTCGCACTCACTTCACCTGTTACCGAACGACACTGGACATTCCACAGAAAGAAACGGACGAAGCATCGCTTTGTCCTGCGGGTGATGCGCTAAGGGAATCTTGTCAGAATGAGAGGGAGTGCTGTTGGCTGAAAGTAACCCACAGGTTTGTGGCGGGCGCGAGGTGGGTGCCCCATGTCCCTCCCAGCAAACGCTGCTGTGACATTTCCAGTCTCCAGGGAAAGTCCTCCACCGTGGCCGGGAAGCAGCCACAGGCAGCACAGAGTCGTGTCCTGATACCACTCGATGTACAGGCGTGGGCTGTGGGCCGGGTTTGACCTGCAGAGTGCAGTCTGCGATCCCTGATGCGTGCTGTGTCCTCACATCGGCCTGGTTATGCTGAAGGGGGTTTCACGCCTGTCGGGGACGGCGTCTCTGTGTGCTGATGGACACGTACGTACAGCAGGGAGCGCCGTGCCCCGGGAGGGGTGGCCCCAGGGTGCAGAGCAGCCTGGGGCCAGCAGCAGGGAGGCAGGATAAGAGCCTGGTGTCCTGGTGGAACTCCTTGGCTGCCCGAGGACGGAGCCGGTCGGACCTCTGGGTCTGTCCATGGCACGGGGGAACACATTTCCTCATTGGGTGACCTGGCTTCGGTCTGGATTTTCGGTGGCCCGCCTCCAAAGGCCTCCTAACCACTCCAGGGTTCCACTCTCTGCACCATCAGCTCGACTCAGAGGCAGAGAGCGGGACGGTGGCTGGGAGGGAGGGGGAGGCGTTTCGGTTCGGGAAGATGAGAAATTCTGGCGATGCACGGTGCGATGAGGGCACTTCCCACGTTTCTGGGAAGTGCGGTGAGCACAGAAGTGAATTTCGGTGCAGAAATTGTCTGAGATCCACGCGGAGTTTTGTCATCACATACGTTTTCCAGGAACTTTTTGAAGAGTCCTTGCCTGCATAGATTTCCAATTTTTTTTTTTTTGCAATAAAATAAACTTAGCTTTGGGTTGGATTTTCATGAGCTCTTGGAAGCACCCCAGCCTGTGTTCGTGCGGCGTGTGGGTGCCCTGAGAAGCACCGAGTTCGCGCCACCCTGCACCTTCTTGTCTCCGTGAACGGCGTGTCTCGCTGCTGCTCCTCTTTTCCGTGGCTCCGTATTCCGCTCTGCGTCTGTGCCACAAACTCTGCTCTCCCACCTCCTGTGTGTGGACCCGCTGCCCGCTTCCCTGAATGTGTCCTGGTGCACTTCCTGCAGCCCTGCGTGGCTTACGCTGTGGCCACAGCTCTGGAGCCGCCTGTGGGAGTGGGACCCCGGGGCAGGGGCTGTGGGCCTTCCCTGTGATCACAGCCGAGCCGGTACCTTGGCAGACAGCCTCCTTTGCAAGGGTGCCCAGCCAGGAGACGATCCTTCGGGTCAAGTCCACCCTGTAAACCTTACGTTCCTGGAGTTCATTTACAAAGTCGACGTGTGTTCAGCTTCTTCCCCAGGTGGGAGCTCACAGCAAGAGGTGAACAGAATCGGCTGAGCAAAACCAGCTCGAAGAGACAAAGCAGATGTCGGAGGGCGCGGCCAGCTCCCACGGCTTCTGTGCACCCCGGCGTCCCACAGGAAGGGGCTCTCAGTGCCCAGCAGGGGTAGCTCACTGGTCCAGTGTCACACGGCGAGAGGTGGGGCTGGACTTCCCGCCCTCCCCCATGGAAATCAGGAGTTTGGGGATGGAGAATTGGCGGAGCACGTTGTCACTCGGAGTCCTTTATTCACTCAGTCGTCGCTTCCCTCGGTCCTTCCATGACAGCCGGCACAGGCGGCGCTCCTCTGGGAGCCCTGGGGATGAGGGGCCCGGCCTCTGCTTCATTGCGGGGTCAAGCTGCCTTGCGCACGCTCTCGCCCCAGGAAACTCAGCCGTGGCTGCTGAGCTGTGGGGCGCCATTGGACAGCTACTGTGGCCCAGGCGTTCATTCTTCATAGCAGAGTAGGGGGCTCTCTGAGCCGCAGGCCCTGGGGCAGAGGATCGCCCACCAAGCCCAGTTCCTTGCCCCAAGCCCTGGCCCTGTGCCCTGTAGCTCCTCCAGAGCCCTGGGGAGAGTGGGCCGGCAGGCACGTGTGCAGCAGCCCCCCGAGTCTCCATCTCCAGATGTTGGACTGGGCTATAGCATCCCAGGGGGAGCTGGGGCAGTCCTGGGCTTCTGCTTCCTGCCCGTGGGTGGGGAGCCTGCTGGGGTCTGTAGGCTCAGATGCCCCAAGCTTTCCTGCCTTTGTTTGCCCAACTGGGAAAGGATGGAAATCTGGCCACGTCCACTCTGGGTGTGTGAAACGTGTGTGAAGCCACAAAACAAGCAAACAGCGTTTCCTGTGGTTCAGCACCCATCTTCTCGGTGCCCGTGGGAGCTCAGGGCTGTCAGGGTCAGGGTCAGGGCTCTTGTGGTTGGCAAGGAGGCCAAGCTGTCCCCACACAAGCAGCAGCAGTGGCTTAGGCACGTTGCTCTTTGTGGTGCTCAGCGGCTCCAGGAAGTGGCTGCTCTTACAGCCCCATTTTACAGGTGAGAAAACTCAGCGGCTGAGCAGCTGTCCAAGGCCAACAGCTCATGAGGGACGAGGCAAAGGTTCCCTGGGCCTCTGGCTCTCAGACCTGTGTCTCCAAGGAAGACCCCGCCTGGCATTCCATGGCACAGGGGGGGGGGGAATAGAGACCGGAGTGGTCCGAGGGAGTTAGAGTGAGGGCTTAACTTATACCAGGTGCTGGGGAGGAGGCGGAATTTGAGAAGAGACATGATGGAAGAGAAGGAGCCGGGCTTTGAGTGTGTGTGTGTGCGCGTGCACGTGTGTGTGCGTGGTGTGAGTGCTCCCTGGCTGGCAGCACTGAGTGGGCCGTGTCCTCAAGGTGTGGTGCGGCGCCTGGACACTGGAGAAACTCGGGAGACTCTCTGAGAGCCGCAGAACTAGGGAAAGCCGACACTTCAGGGAGCCCGCTCTCCCGCGCCTCGGGTGAGCTCAGCTGGCAGCATTTCAGGGCACTGGCGTTTGGAGCACAGAGGCCCCACCTGCTCTCCTCTGCCGCCTTCTCCAGGGCAGGCGCTGCAGGTGGGTGTGCCCTGGGCTGAGCAGCCCTGGCCGGGCTCTGGGCCCCGCCCTCTGGGGACTCATCCCCGTCAGTCCGGGTCTCCGCGAGTTCCCTCCCCCCACCCCCAGTCCGGAAACAGGCAGGAGGCAGCTCCAGCCTGCTCTCCAAGCTGGGCCCCTGACACTCTTGCACGATCGGTCCCATTGTGGAGGGAGCATTAGAGTGATTTATTCAAATCAATTCAGGGCAAAAGCCATCAAAGAGAGCTTAAGGATGAGGTCCGTTTCCCCAGGAAACGCAGCTGGTGGACCAGCACCTGAAGGGGTAGGGGGCGCTCAGGGCCGGCTCAGCGAGCGTTTTCCTGGGGGACCCCTGTCGGCTGCGGGGGACGCCCCTGCCCTGTAAGCTCCCGGGTGGGCACCAGAAGGGGAGGAGGCCTTGCCACAAGGCAGCTTTGGCAACACAGGCTGACGCCAGAGGTGTGAGCATCGCCGTGCAGCCTGGCCGGAGCCCGGCCTTTCTGCACCTCCAGGTGCAGAGGGCAACAGCGGCGTGCCCAAGGTCACCTCCAGACAGTGGAAGAGCCGGACTTCAAATCCCAGTCTCCTGGCTGCCTTGTCCCGTGCTGTGTGCCTCACAGCACCTGCATCCCAGCCGGGAAACCATAGAACAACCCACGCCGTCTGTAAGGCTGCCGTTCACCTGCCCAGAACCCCTCCTGCCTGCCTTCTCATTGGCTCTGCGTCCCTGGAGAAGAGCTCATCCACTGGGGCTCTGTAAAAATCCTTTGTTGAGATTGGCAGCTCGCTCAACGCCGACTCATTCCGCTTCCCTGCACTGGACTGGTTCCTACCGTGTGCCTCGCTGCTGTTACGTCTTTTGCACGTGTGTGTGCGCGTGTGTGTCTGTTGCTTACTAGCTGTGTGTTCTGATCAAGTTACTCAATCTCACGAAGCCTCAGTGTTCTCGTCTGTCTAATGGGGATAGTCCCTACCTTATGGAGTTGTCGTGATTGGATGGCGTCACGCATACAAAGCGATTAGCAGTGCCTGGCCATCCCGATGCTCGCGAGTGTGAGCTGTGTTTTGTAACTGGCATGGGGGGACACGGATCGGTCCTCTTCCTACCTGGATACGTGTCTGCTGCTCCCGACTCTACTCTCCAGACATCTCACCTGCCTCCCATCTTACTGCTGGGGTTGTTCAGGGATACCCACCTGCCCCATAACCCTCCCCGCCTCACCTGGAGCAGGTATGCACACACGGGGCAGACATGCACACCTGGGAGCACACAGCACTGTCTCTGCTTTCTCACTCCACGTTAGGGAGCAGCAGACAGTGTCTGAGTCCTTACTCCACAGCTCTTGCATCCCCAGTGTCTCCCTGCCTTGGACGGGGACAGCAAACGTCGTGTTTGGCGTCAGCACATCCTGGGACTGATGTGTGCAGAGCGGACCTCGGTGTTTAACACTCCGGATTCTCTGCGCCTTCTCCCAGGGTTCTGTGCCCAAATGGGTCAGATGCCAGAGCCGGACGAGGTGCTTCCAGCTGGGCCTCGTGCCCGGGGTCTGCACAGGCTGCATTTTCTCTGCTGGCTGGGCCGTGTCCCAAATCTGTCCCAGAAGCCTCCCTCCTTGGGTGTAACTTTGACATCCCACACATGTGCTCGTGCAGCGTTAGATGGGGGAGGAAGGGAAGGAAGAGAAGAGGGGGAGGGGAGCGAGACAGTGAGAGGAAAGATGGGCAGAGGGGATGAGCCAGAAATTCAGTTACTGGGGGCTGGTGTTTGTAGTGTAGTGCGTAAAACCACTGCCTACGGAGCCGGCATCCCACATGGGCACTGGCACATATCCCAGCTGCTCCACTTGCGATCTAGCTCCCTGCTAATGCACCTGGAAAGACAGCAGAAGATGGCCCAAGTCCTTGGGCCCCTGCACCCATGTGGGAGACCTGGAAGAAAATGCTGGTTCTTGGCTTCAGCCTGGTCCAGCCCCGGCTATTGAGGCCATCTGGGGCAGTGAACCAGTAGATGGAAGACCTCTTTCTGTCTCTCTGTGTCTGTTTATGTAGCTCTGCCTTTCAAATAAATAAACAAATCTTAAAAACAAAACAAAACAAAAGCCAGTCACCCGCTGCCTGCATGGAGGTGGGGGAGTCGGGGGTATGTGGGGGCGGGGGGGGGTGGCATTTGCTCTGGCCGTGGTGCTGAAGTGTGGGTCCATCTCCAGAGGTTGAAAGCCAGGGCCTCCGTCACCAAGAAAAGGAGTGTGTGGCTAGGTCATGAGTTGGTCACCAGGGGTTATGCATAGCTAAATACTGATAAAAATAGGAGCAAAGCTAAGATAAAGAGAAATAGTAGCTATGGGGGTGGGGAGAGAACAAGAGGATGCATAATGAACACACATAGGAAAAACCAGCGGAGTGGTAACTCCTGGCTAGGTGAGGGCCAAAAGGCAGAGCTTCGTGGTCTGGTGTCCGCGCCTGGCTGCTAGAAAACAGAGCGGGTGGGAGATGAACAGAGCGAGCACAGGGCATCTCCGGGGCAGCGAGACTGCCCGGGGTAACAGCCGTGCCATCATGCATGTGTCCAAGCCCACAGAGTGTGCACGGCCCAGAGTGAACTGGATTGTAGACCACTGGGAACTTTAGTGGCTAATAAAGTGTCAACAGGTTACTAACGCCCAGGGAGGGAGGGCAGTCGCGGAACTCGCTGGGTTTTCTGCTCATTCTCCCTGTGAAGCTGACGCTAGGAGTAAGAGTGTTAACTGAACAGCAACAGGCAGACCGGGAGTGCACAGCCTTGCACTTGCCGAGAGGAAGAAGGGACCGACAGGGGAGCCGCTGGTGTCACCCGGCGAGTCACACTGAGGCCGAATGCAATTGGAGGAAAAGCGCTCCCGGCGCTCAGCAGAGCCTGCCACCAGCTGGTGCCCCTGCCACTGTCCTTCACTTTCCTGTGTGGGATGGGGCTAACCAGATGTTAGTACCCAGAGTCGGGCAGGCAGGGCAGGTGGGGAGAGGGGGCTGGGGTTGTGGGTTCTCCCAAGAGACATGGGATGTGTCACCGTCACATTGCACAGCGTCCAAGTCGGATGCCCGGGTGTGAATGCCAGCACTGTCAGTGCGTGATGGTCCAGCGGCCTCAGACTCACACCCCATCAGCCACCAGCCTCCGTGAGGCCCTGCCCTGACTGGTGGGCCTGGGACACTCAAGTCTCCAGGCCTTGGCATCAGGTCAGGTCTGTGACTGTGACCCCGGGAAGTTCCGAGGACTTCCGTTTACAGCATGGACTTCCTGATAACAGGCCGAGCATCCCTCGGGGCAGGCAGGTGGCCAGAGGAGCAGGACACATCCTGGGCAGGGGGTGGGGTGGCTCCCCACGGGGACCCAGCCTGCTGTTCGGTCCCAAGTCTCTCACCTGGCTCCAGCCTGGGAACCCACAGAGGGCGAGACCGCATCCGTGGTGGAAGCCAGACTCCGGCACTCCCCACTTGGAACTCTTCTGTGTTCTCAGATCGGGCGTCCCCTCCCCTCCTGGGAACCCAGGGTTAACTGCCGAATCCGAGGACACTGATGGCTGCTTCTGCTCTGGCATCCATTATTTGACCTTGCTCACCCGGCCTTTGGGGCTCAGTGCTGGTGGCACTTGGCCCCATGGCTGTAGGGGACCTTGGGCACCTGGCTTACCCTCTATGCCTGTCTTCTCAGCTGTACCGTGGGGATAATAAGCCAGCGCATGGTCCCAGAGTGCTTCTCAGAGGCTTCTCCCTCTTCTCAGCGGGGCCGTGGCTGGGGGTGCTGTGTGGCCAGGTTCCCACCAGAGCTTTGCTCACCGCACCTGTCTCCCTTTGCCTACCACCTTGCGGCCTCTGCTGCAGCCTTGTGGCCTGAACGCCTCGCACCTGCAGAGGACAGGTCCTGCTGGGCACCTCTCAGCTCCCGTGTCCTGGAGAGCACTGTGTCTGCTGCCGTCCATTTGATAGCCCCGCGGCCGCCGAGGCCCCTGTCTTACCGGTTCTCACATCCCTGGGTTCCCCTGATCATGTTCGCCCCCAGGGCCTTCCCCAGGTGCCCTGAGCTTTGCAGGAGCAGAGTGAGGCTGGCCACTTTCAACGACAGGTGAGCTGCAGGTGCCTGGCGACAGGTGACGCTTCCCCCTGCTCCCAGGCCGAACGCTAAATGCGCTTGGACCAAAGGCCGGGGTCAACGTCGCCGCTGTCCACCCTCCCGGCCTCCAGGGAGGCCGTCGGGACTCTACCAGGCGGGGGAGGGGATGGACCTGCGGGAGTCGGGCTGGCCCTGGGCCGGGCCGGCCGCTCGCGGTGGGCGCGGTGCGCACGCGCTGCCGGCAGAGGGCGGCCGAGAGCCGGCAGCTCCCCGGCCGCGGACCCGCCGAGCCCGCGCTCGCAGGCGCCGTCTGCAGCTGGAGGCCGGCGGCGGCGGGAGGCGCCCGGCTCCGCGGCCCTCGCCAAGTGCAGGCAGAGCCCGCGGGAGCCATGGCCAGCGCTCCCGGCGGCCCCGAGGACGGCCGGCCCGGGCGCGCGGAGGACGATGCGCCCCCGGAGGAGAAGCGGCCGCGGCTGGGGCTGGAAGCAGGACGCGCGGCCAGCGAGGAGCCGGGCGCCCAGACGGTCGGCGCGGGCACCGGCGTAAGTGCGCGGGCGCGGGCGGCGGCAGCTCCGGCTCCCGGGGCCTCCACGGTGCTGCTCCCGCGACGCCGGGCAGGGCAGGGCAGGGCAGGGACGGCTCCACCCCCGGCGCCGCCGTCCCGGGCTGGGACTTGGCAGCTGCGTGGCGCCTCGCACCTGGTAAGGTGCGGGAGTCCCTGGGCCGGACCCCGCGCTGGGGGGCGCCCTGCACCTGCCCTGCCCGCCCTGTTCCGTCCGAGAGCCAGAGGGTGGCCTTCGCCCTGCGGTGCCCGCCGCTGCGGGGACGCACGGTGAGGCAGAGTTCTCGCCGCCCCCGGGGGCAGGGGCACGGGCAGGGCCCGCTCTGGCCCCGGTCCCCGCGGGGTGCGCCAGCGGGCAGCAAGTCCCGGGGCGGCCGAGCTGCCAGCCAGCGTGGCAGCTCTGCCTCCCGCGGCCGGGGCGCGCTGACCTTCGGTGCCCGAGCCCGCGGGTGCAGAGCGGCGTCCCGCTCCGGGAGGGCTCGCCCTGGGTCGGCGTTGGTGGCCCGTGCGCTCGGCCTCCAAGTGTTTCCATTGCCGGCCCTGGTCAGAAGGCTGATGAGCCCCACGTGCAGAGTCCGCGCCCCACCCGAGTGCCCCCAGGCCGCCCCCGCAGGCCGCCTTCCACCTGCGCCAACCCCCAGCTGCCGGGGCTGGACTGGCTGGCGGTGACGCCCCCATCTCTGCGTGCAGACCCTGGGTTCTGAGACCCAGGACAGAGACCACGGGCAGGTGGCTGAGGTGGTGAGAAGCCCCATCCCTGTGGCATCGCCATTGAGACTTTCGTTGGTGGAGGTGCTCCTATCCCCTCGGGCTCGCTGGGCGCCTTGCAAAGGCCAGGATCCCGGAATGCAGTGCGGTGACCAAGAGCAGGGCTCAGCGGAGTGGACTGGGCCCAGCTACCTGGGTGAGCCGCCCTCAGCCATGTCAACAGGTCCCGGGCCGTGGGGCGGCCGCTGAGGGAAGGCGAGGCTTGTTCCCAGGCAGGGCTTAGCGTGGCAGGGTGTGCTCTGGGAACCTGAGCGCTGGGACCCTGCCCCCCGGGGCTGGCTTTGGGTGATGTCTGGTTTGGGGCGGGTGGCTCTCAGGCCACACTGTGGGCGTTCAGTGCTTTCCAGAAGCTGGGAGAATTTCGTGTAGAGCACAGTGTATTTCCGAGGCAGACTCCCTGCTGAACTTTGTGGTCCTCCGAGTGCAGTGAGAAATCCTGTGGCCCCGGGGTTCTCACTGTCCCCACACAGAAACCTTCCTAGTCACGGAACCTGAACTCGGCCCTCTCCTTTCGGGTGCTGGGACCCCGGCCATCTGGCCTCTTTCCATTCCGGTTTCTATAGCCGTGTTGTCTTTCAAGAGCCCCGGGAGCACTTGGGGCCGGCGTGAGCAGCAGCTGTGTCCAGGAGGTGAGCCCGTGTCTCCCCTGGCAGCTGCGTGGGTGCAGGACGGGGCGCCCTCCCTGATGGCTCTGCTCTGTGGAGCATTAGCCAGGTGATGGGGTCCTACAGAACTCACCCTTGCACATGGGGCTGGGCCGCGGGCCGGCGCTCTGCGTGGCTGAGGGTCAGTGCCGCCGGCCATCCCTGCAAGGCTCTCATGTCTCTGTGTCTTGTGTCTCTGTGGCAGGGATCACTTTCCTGGCTGGTCGCTGCGGGGTGCTTTTAGGAGGTAAATGGGGCCTGCAGGGGCCCCTGGGTGCTGGCCCCATGGGAGGGTGTGTGGTGGGGACAGGACTGAGCCCCTGGGCTTTGCATTGTCCAGCCCCAGCGCCCTGGAGAGCGGCCGGTCTTCCCAGAGCCCTTAGTGACCCAGGGGCTCCTCCCAGAGGAGGAGAAAAGCCTCCCCTTGGCAGCCGGTGTCAGCCAGAACCATCTACTCCACTTCCCCCCGAGCCAGGCAGCTTGGCAGGTTTCTGGGATGTTGCTGGGCAGAAGTGAGCCTGGGAGCCTGGAGGTCGCTGGCCGGGCACGAGCACTGGGAGCCACTGCTGGCCGCGAAGGGCCTGTGGGATGTTGAGCAGTGTCCCCGGTCCCGCCCGCCTCGGGGGCCCCAGCCCCAGTGAGGGCCCCTGAGGAAGTGTCCAGTCCTTGTACGGATGCTCCTCAGCCTGAGCATCGAGCTGAGCTTCCTGGTGGGTCACTTGGGAGCCTCGGGAGGGTCCCGGGCCGTCTGCAGCTCTCAGTTTCCTGGTTTGCGTTGTGGAGTCAGGATGCGGCCTCACAGGAGGGGGTCTGTGGGATCTGTGGAGATGGGACGGCAGCAAACGCATGGCGCAGCACGCATGCCCCGGGCACGGCGCTGACGGCCGGTTACTTCGGGACTTTCTCGGCTTCTAGGGGTTCGGGGCTGCATCTCCTTATCCATCCAAGTGGGAGTGGAGATGCCTCCATTCACTCTCAGAGTGGATTCTCGTAGCTTCTTGGCCTCTGCGTGGGACTCACTGGCTTGCCTCAGTTTCCCCCTTGCTGCTCTGGGTCTGGGGTCCCGGGAGGCAGAGCAGGTGGTGGTCAGTGTCCCCTCCCTTACTGGAGACGCTTGACGTCGGCCCACGAGACAGGGCGTTTGCACCAGGTCTGTGTGTGTGCCATTCGTATTGAACACAGCTGGAGCCCCTGGCTGCCGCGCTCAGCCGGGATGTAGAGATTTCCCTGGCAACGCTCTCCGGGGCTGACACGGCGACGTGGCCGCCCACTGGAAGGTCGCGTGCCTGAGGGGGCGGCGCGTGTGTGGGGAGTGCTGGCAAGTTTGCTCATCCTCTGGGGGCCTCAAGTGCGGTGCTGGTGGTGGAGGCCTGGGCTGGAGTAGGGACGTGGGGGCAGGGCACATTCCTTGGAAACGGAACCGGGGGTCCAGGGTGCGTCCCTGACACCTTGAAGCTCACTGGACAGGTGCGTCTCTCAGTGCGTGCACTGCTCTGGTGAGTGCCGTTGTGGAAAATTCCAGCTTGATTGGTGTTTCTCAGCTGGAAGGACTTAGGTGGGGGGTGTGTGTGTGCATGTGTGTGTGCAGGTCTGAGTGGGTGTGTCACCGAGCACGACTGAGCATATGTGAGTGTGTATGTGTCTGCACACGTATGTGTCTCTGTGCATGTGTGTGTGCAGGTCTGAGTGGGTGTGTCACCGAGCACGACTGAGCATATGTGTGTGTATGTGTCTGCACACGTATGTGTCTCTGTGCATGTGTGTGTGCAGGTCTGAGTGGGTGTGTCACCGAGCACGACTGAGCATATGTGTGTGTATGTGTCTGCACACGTATGTGTCTCTGTGCATGTGAGTGTGCAGGTCTGAGTGGGTGTGTCACTGAGCATGACTGAGTATATGTGAGTGTGTATGTGTCTGCACACGTATGTGTCTCTGTGCATGTGTGTGTGCAGGTCTGAGTGGGTGTGTCACCGAGCACGACTGAGTATATGTGAGTGTGTATGTGTCTACACACGTATGTGTCTCTGCATGTGTGTGTGCAGGTCTGAGTGGGTGTGTCACCGAGCACGACTGAGCATATGTGTGTGTATGTGTCTGCACACGTATGTGTCTCTGTGCATGTGAGTGTGCAGGTCTGAGTGGGTGTGTCACCAAGCACGACTGAGTATATGTGAGTGTGTATGTGTCTACACACGTATGTGTCTCTGTGCATGTGTGTGCCTGCGTGTGTGTGCCCACATCTGAATGTGTGTGATTGTGTGTGTATCTGCATGTGTGTGCATGTCTCTGTGTGCCCGCAGGTCTCTGTGTGTGTATGTGTGCATGCCTGAGTGTGCACATGTCTGTGTGTATCTGCGTGTGTGTGATTGTACTTGTCTGTATGTGCACATGTCTGAGGGCATGTGTCTACCTGTGCATGCATATGTCTGTGAATGTGTGTGTGTGATTGTGCATGTCTGTGTGTGTATGCATGTCTGAGTGCTTGTGTCTGCCTCTGTGTGCACATGTCTGAGTGTGTGAGAGTGTGTATGTGTGTGATTGTGCATGTCTGTGTGTGTATGCATGTCTGAGTGCTTGTGTCTGCCTCTGTGTGCACGTGTCTGAGTGTGTGTGAGTGTGTATGTGTGTGATTGTGTGCATGTCTACACATGTCTGAGTGCGTGTTTGTGTATGCACATGTCTGAGTGTATGTGTGTGTGTGATTGTGTGTGATTGTGTGTATGTGTGTGTGCATATCTGTGTGTGTACACATGTCTGAATGCATGTGTCTGCCTGTGTGTGCACGTGTCTGAGTATATTGTGTGAGAGTGTGATTGTGTGTGTGCATGTCTGTGTGTGTACACATGTCTGAGTGCATGTGTTTGTGTGTGCACGTGTCTAAGTGTGTATATGTGTGATTGTGTGCATGTCTCTGTACACGTGTCTGAGTGTGTCTGTGTGTGCACGTGTCTGAGTGTGTTGTATGAGAGTGTGATCGTGTATGTGTGTGCATGTCTGTGTGTGTACACATGTCTGAGTGTGTTTGTGTGTGCACGTGTCTGAGTGTATGTGTGTGTGATTGTGTGCATGTCTGTGTGTACACGTGTCTGTGAGTGTGTGTGTGTGATTGTGTGAGAGTGGGATTGTGTGTGTGTGAGTGACAGTCCTGGTGCGTGGCGTCTCAGCCAGGTGCAGATTTGCCTTCTGTGTCCTCTGGAGCCTGGTGTGGCACCCGAGAGCGTGGAGGAGACCAGCGCGGAGGCTGGGGCGGGGTCCCTGCAGGGTCCCGGGGAGGGGGTGCAGGAGGGGTAAGAGGTGCCTTCCAGAGGCTGGGTGCGTGTCTGGCACGTGGCGGTGAGAGTGGCAGGGCCATGGCTGCTGACCCTCGGACAGTCGGGGAAGACGACCTCGGCTTTGCTCCTCGGCAAGGTGGCCCGGAGCACAGGGGCTGTGGCTGAGGGGCGGGACGGGTCTGGGCCAGGAAGCAGGGCCGGGCTGGGGCTGCAGTACAGGGTGGCACCGGGGCCAGGGCAACTCTGGGATTGCCTGGGTCGTATGAGGAGGGGCTGGCTGTGGGGCAGCGAGAGGCGGAGAGGGGTGAGGGTCCCCGTGCTGACGCCCGCCCGCCAGGCGCAGTGCCTCAGGCGTGTCGCTGTCGCTGGGGAGGGGTCACCTTCAGTCATTTTCATGGTGAGTTCCCACAGCTCATTATAGATCCATCATAAAAATAATGATGTGACAGCTTTATCCAAATTTGGTTGAGTCAGAAATTCCTGACCTCTTGGAGATGAGCCATTTCCGAGTTAAACTTCTGAGAATTCCTTACGTGAGAAGCAGAGGGAGACCCACCCACATCACATGCACACGGACCAGGCGCGGAGCCGGGGACCTGACGCGGGCTGCTGCCGTCTTGGCCGCCAGGCTCACTGTTGCCTCTGGTCTCCTTGAGGACGTCTGAGGGGACTGTTTTGGTCAAAGTGTATCAGGACAGTTGTCACGCAGAGAAATAATATTTTCATGTCTTAGTTGAGTTAAAGAAATAATTCGTATTCCGGATTTTACTATTGTTGTAAAGAGACCATATTGGGTTTTTAGATTTCCTAATTTTATTTTTGTTTGTTTAGTTGACGAAGGCAGTTTCCGGGTGTAGTTGGCCCTCCACAGGCCCGGGGTCGCTTCCAGATGCCGAGAGGAGCAAAGTCTGCAGCCACTCGGGTCCCTGCTGGACACTGGCGTGTTTGCGAATGGCCAGGCTCCTTCCTGTGTCTTCCCCACTCTGTCTGGATTCCTCCCAACGCCTGGCACAGTGTGAATGCCGTGGAAGTAGACTGTACTCTTTACGAATAGAGAGCAAAGGCTGCACGTGCTCAGTGCCGTGTGGTGGTTTCCTGAGTGTTGACCACAGGGTTGTGGACCTGCAGATACAGGAGGCTGAGTGTGCATGTATGTGATTGCGTGAGAGTGAGCATGCACATGCGTGTGATTTGTGTGTGAGCGTGATGATGTGAGTGCACATATGTGTGGGTCTGGGTGTGTGTGTGTGAGTCAGTGTATGAGTGTGTGTGTGTGAGTCTGTGTGTGTATGTGATAGTCTGAGTGTGAATATGTGAGTCTGTGTGTGTGTGTATTTACAGACATACATGCACACACAGGGCAGGAGTGGACAGCCGGACATTCTGAAGTGTGTGCGCCTTGTGGAGCGGCTACATGTAGCTAATGACTACACATGTTACCTCACGTGTGAGGGTATTTAAAAAGCCCATAACGAGGTAGTGCGCTGGTCCTCGCTGTGTGTCTGCTGGGAGCACCTAGCCGTCTGCCCTCTTGGTGGCTCTCGGTGTACGGCGCCTGCTTGTTAGCCATGGGCCCTGCGTGTGCAGCGGCTCCCCTGTGCCTGCGCCCTGCCCCGGCCCTGCCCAGCTCCGCTCACTGCCGCTCTTACGGCCTCCTGGGTTTGACCCGTGCGTGTTCTCCGTGTGGGTGAGATGTGGTGGCATCTTTCTCCGTCACTTCCCGGGTTCATCCGTGTTGTCGCAGCCGGCAGATCCCGCCTCTGTGTGGGCACTGGCCCCTGGTGCCTGTGGGGATTGTTCCAGGACACCCCACCCCCACCACATCCTCTGGACGATGGCGTGGCGTTTGTGTGGGGTCCACGCAGTTCTCCTGTGTGTGTTACATCATTTCGAGGTTCCTCACGGTGCCTGAGACAGTGTACATTTTATACTGTACTGCTTAGGGAGTGATGGCGAGAAAGATGTCAGGTATCTTCAGTACAGTGTCTTTTTCCCAGTGTTCTCCGTCCGTGGTTGGTTGGATCCATGGAGGGCTGGTGTTGCGCGTCCTGTGTTGTTGCTGGGATTTTAACGGCAGCTGGTTTGGGAGGCAGGTGCAGTGAGACTCGGGGTGATGGGGGCCTTGCAGAACCGTGGTCTGGGTGTGGCTCTGTCTGCCCACGTGGCCCTGCCATGGCTGTGAGCATCAGTGCGAGATGGCAAAGGGTGGTGCCGTCGGGAGGGAGCTTCCCCTCTGCCTGCTGCGGCCATCGTCGTCTCCTGTATCCTCCAGGTATCTGAGCAACTGCGAGGGGCCGGGCTGGGAGCCGGTCTCCAAGGTGGACCCCTCCCTGCTGTCCTGATTCCAGCAGGGGAGACAGAGCTGGCCCCTCCCTGTTGATTTGAATAAAGTTTTATTGAGACCCAGTTGTCTGTACTGTCAGTGGCCACTGTTCTGCTGTAGCTGGAGGCTGAGTGGTCGGCACAGACACAGGGAGGCCTGCAGAGCTGTGAATGTTCCCTCGTGGCCAGAGCCCTGTCCTGGGAAGAGACCTGGGCCCTGTGGGAGTCCCGTGGGAGCGGCGTGCACACACATGCAGGGCTCTGGGGTGGGCCTAGGCCGAGTCTCAGCCTTGCAAGGCTGGGCGCCGAGTGGGATTTGCTTGTGCTTGGGCCCTGGGAAGGGGGAGGGAAGGTGAACTGTGACACATAGCTGCTGGGCAGGAGGATCCCGAGGGACAGGAAGAGAGAGGTGGGGAGAGGCCCTGGGCGGTGCAGGCGGGGGAGGGCTCAGAGCTCCTGACGAAGCGTGGGTCAAACCCTGTGACGTGGCTGGGCTCTGTGGCTGTCCCCATGTCCGTGTGGCTGTCATTCTGATGGCTTTGGGAAATGGAGAGGGGGGCTCTGCTTTTCTTGGTGTGTGTCCCTTCTGTGCCCCTGACTGTGCCGGACCCTGGCCTGCACTCCCAGATCTGGGTGGTGCCGGGCAGGCCTTGTCTGTGCCCTTCTCTGGGACACGGAGGCTCTGTGACTTGGAAACCTGTCGGCATTAGCACAGGTGCAGGAAACACCCTCTTGGTGGGTGTGCGACTCCGTGGAGCTAGGAGTCTCTGCCTTCCGCTTTGCTGTCCTGGGTTTGCTATTGGGCCACACAAAACAAAGTCCCCGTGGTCTGGCTGTAAACTCTTCGTTTTTCTTCCTGTTTATTAAAAATTGTAATGTGCGCATTTGAAAAGAATTTAAGCAACGAAGCTATGTTCACAGGAGGGTGCTTCAGAAAGTGTACGGAAGAATGGGATTAAAAGAGAAGTCTACTTTGGTGCAAAAACATTTAGGAAGGCGTGCTTAGATTTTCATTAGAACTCTCATAGGGGATTCCTGATACGAAAAATCCACACATGGACTCGGGGGTCATCTCCCATGGCATGGAGGGCAGCAGGACTGCCCCACTCTCCTCCGCTCAGGCCAGTCTGCACCTGGTGTCCTGGGGACAGAGCTCCCCCCACTCCGCCCCGGCCCCTGCTGGCGGGTGCCTCCCCTGGGGGAAGGGGTCAGTGTCCCTCAGGCTCCTGGTGGTGTCGCTGCACATCCTGAGGTCTGGGTCTGTGTTCGTCAGGCCTCAGTTTCCCTGCAGGTGAATGGGAGCAGATGCAGCAGCAGCAGTAATGTCTGCTTGCTGAGGGGCTAACGCAGTCCCTGGCAAGAGCATCATGGTGGAGCCGGGCTTGTGCACACTCAGCACGCGTGGCCCAGGCTGCTGTGATGCTGGGGCCGCTGGCCTGAGGCTTTGCTGGGGCCATGTCTTTGGCTCCAAGCCCAGTGCTGGTCCTTAGCATTGGTCGAGGTCCCTGAGTGCGTGGATGGAGGGCAGAGCCTGGGGTGAGGGCAGTGGGAGCTGAGGGAGGGAACGGGGCTCCCGGCGGGTCCCCAGCTGCTGGGCTCTACAGGAGCCACCAGCCTGTGTACCTGAACCCCTTGCCTACCCTGCTGAGGTCCAGAGGGCTCTCCGGAATCTTCTGGGCTGAGACTTGACGCTGGGCTGGGGAGGTGCCTGTCAGGGCCCCTCTGACCCCAGCCTGCACCTGGACACCAGGTGGCCCCCAGTGCCTGGGGCTCTGAGCTCAGAGAACAGGGAATTGCAGGGGTACGGGGGGACCCTCACCACTGCTCCTGCTTGCTCTTTGGTCTTGGGCTCTGTGAGGCACATGAGTTTTTGCATGTGTTCATGTATGTGTGTGTTCATGCATGTGCACTCAGGCTTGATTTTCTGAGTCTTCAATGCAGAGTTACGCAAGGCACGGGTTGGCAGATCAAGCACAGGTGGTCCAGCGACACGTGAGTGTTGGACTGGCACGTTTTTCGTATATCCCAGGCAGTCGTTGGGACGTGCTTACCCTAAAACAACGATGCGTTGTTTGTCCGGTTCAGGTTTGACTGGCAGTCCTCTCTCGGGGTTGTTGGTGTACGATTGGGAATCGCCATTTGGGGGAGTCTCTCGGTGCCATGGTGGGAGTGGGCTGAGAAGACCCCCTTGGGTGCATCAGGGGCCCCCACGGGGGGGTCGGGTGCAGAGCTCACTGGGGCCTGGGCAGTGCGTCCAGCACCTGCCTCCCCCCAGTCCCACATGGGCTGGTTTCCCTCTGAGCACGTGGACAGGAGCTTCCCTGTCCTCCCCCATTTGCAGCCTGGTGGCCCAGCTAGCTGGACGGGCAGCGGTGTGCAATGGCCACAGGTCCCCAGCTCTCCCTGCGGGGGACAAGGTGGCCCCCATCCTCGCCGCCCCTGCCAGAGTTCTGTCAAACAGCGCGGCCGAGCCCACGCTGCAGCCGACTGGGCGGCTCCGGGGTGCACACAGCACGCCGGGGCCAGGGCTTCCGCAGTGCGTGCAAGGAGGAGCTGCCCAGGAAGCACCGGCGGCCTTGGAAGGCAACGTTTCGCCTCCCTTCTCGATGCCTGATCGCGACTCAGCCGTCCAGGGCCCGAGGCTGCCTTTGCGTTGGTCTGGCTTGGGGGCTGTGGAGGAGGGGCTGGCCTTGCCCCGGAGGCTGTGGCCTCCCACAGGGCCTCACTGTCCCTGTGGTGGTGTGGTCACCATGTGCTCCTGGAGCTCCCTTGTCAAGGGCCTTCCTGCCCCAGGGCCTTAGCACGCCCTCCTCTCTCTGCCTAGAAAGCTTTTCCGTCTGATGCGGGTCTCATCCAGCAGCTGAGGTGTCACACGCTCAGGGCCACCGGAGCTGTGCCGATGTGGCCACGGCAGACTCCACCCCCCAACTGCCCTCGTCACAGCAGGACAGCAGGGGACTCCTTCTCTGGGTTCTTGGATGACTGTTCGCCCTCTTCTAGACCGAGGTCACCACTGGGACAAAATATATATAAAGATTTATTTATGTATCTGAAAGAGTTACAGACAGAGAGGGAGTGACAGGTCTCCCAGGCGCTGGTTCACTCCCCTGATGGCTGCAATGGCTAGTGCTTAGCCAAGTTGAAGCCATGAGCCAGGAACGTCACCCAGGGCTCCCACATGGGTACAGGGGCCCAGATGCTTGGGCCATTAGCAGGGAGCCGGATCAGAAGTGGGCCAGCTGGGGTGTGAACCGGCACCCATATGGGATGCTGGGGTCCTAGGCAGCGGCTTTACTGGTTACGCCACACTGCCTTCTTTGTTCTTTGTTCTTTTTTTTTTTTTTTTTGACAGGCAGAGTGGACAGTGAGAGAGAGAGAGAGACAGAAAGAAAGGTCTTCCTTTTCCGTTGGTTCACCCCCCAATGGCCGCTGCGGCCAGTGCACCACGCTGATCCGAAGCCAGGAGCCAGGTGCTTCTCCTGGTCTCCCATGCAGGTGCAGGGCCCAAGGACTTGGGCCATCCTCCACTGCCTTCCCGGGCCATAGCAGAGAGCTGGCCTGGAAGGGGGGCAACCGGGATAGAATCCGGCACCCCAACAGGGACTAGAACCCGGTGTGCCAGCGCCGCAGGTGGAGGGTTAGCCTAGTGAGCCGCGGCGCCGGCCACGTCTTTGTTCTGGATGGCTGTTGTGCAGACGAGGAAGTAGGCTTGGGAAAATGCCGTGACTTGCTTGGTGCTCCACCGCGACCGAGAGCGGGGCTGGCGTTGAAGCTGCCTGCTGGGCCCCTGGAACGGTTCTGCTGCGGTAGCTCTCCAGTGAGGGTCTCCTGAGATTTCCAGGCGTTTGTAACCAGAGTCCCTGTGTCGTCGAAGACAGTGCCGGGAACATCGGCTGTGGGTCTTTTGAGTGTCCTGCGTGAGCTGCCCGGTCTGCCTGGCTGGCCCTTGGCTGTCAGTGTGGGAGGGCGGATGTTTACAGAAAAAAAAACCTGGTCGGTCTCACTTGTGTTCTGCGACCCCCTGATTCCTTCCGCTTGGCCGTGTGGAATCCATGCCCGACACTCCTCACCTGGTTTTCTCTCTCCAGGTCGGCTCACAGAGATTATTGAGAGCATTGCCCTGGAACTGGGGCCTGTCCCCCACCCCAGCCCTCGCCCTGTTTGTCTAGGACTTTGTCAGCAGCTGGCCCAGCCTTTGGGGAAGGTTGAATCGCAGGAAAGAGAGAAGGGTGTGGGACACAGGTAAAGGTGGCTGGTGGGCAGGCGGTTACAAGGTCAGTTCACGGGCAGGAGGGAGGGCTGGCCTGGGGGACTGGGAGGTGTTGGAGCAGAGACTGCGTGTGCTGGCATGACCTGTGTGTGTTTCGTGTGTTCCTCTTGCTCCCTGTGGCTGGGGAGATAGGGTGAGTGTGCTTCGCGTGATGGAGAGATTAAAGGACCCTCAATGGCACTCGCCCAGCAGGATGGCAGCACGGCCCAATCAGGTTACTGGTTACTGCTTGCCCTGCAGTGATTGGCTCAGCACCTCTGGTTAGAGCTGTGATTGGTGTCAGTTATTCATGTGAGTTTGGACTTTGTTAGTCAAGAAGGGAGGTGTTCAGAGAGCGGTGAGGGGGCTTGGGATTCCAGAGAATGATGGGTGTTGCATGGGCAAGCCCCTGTGCCACCTACTCACGGCTGGAGAGACCCCTAAAGAACTCAGCTGTCTGGGGAACTCCAGATAAATGACAGTGCTGTTAATTAACTCCATTTGCCTTTCCACTCACTCACCCATCCATCCATCCACCTACCCGTCCACTCACCCATCCATCTGTCCATCCATCCATCCATCATCTTTCTGTCCGTCCACTCCCCCATCTATCCATCCATCCATCCATCCGTCTACTCACCCATCCATCCATCCATCCATCATTTGTCCATTCACTCACCCATCCATCCATCCACCCACCTGTCCACTCACCCATCCACCCACCTGTCCACTCACCCACCCGTCCATCCATCCATCCACCCACAAATCCACCCACCCTCCCACCTCTCTACCCATCCACCCCTCCCCCACTCCCCCACTCCCCCACTCCCCCACTCCCCCACCTGTCAGCTCTCTGCTTACCCTGCTGTTTCTTTACTTGGCACTCATTGGCTGCCTGCTGGCTTCCAGGGAGGCGTCTGTTCCAGCCTCTGGGGTCTCGCTCCCTGGGCTTCACTCCGAGCTGCTCCACCTCCTCGCTAGCACCTCTGCTTCTTCTTTTTTTTTTTTTTTGACAGGCAGAGTGGACAGTGAGAGAGACAGACAGAGAGAAAGGTCTTTCTTTACCGTTGGTTCACCCCCCAATGGCTGCTGCGGCCGGCACACTGCGCTGATCCGAAGCCAGGAGCCAGGTGCTTCTCCTGGTCTCCCATGCGGGTGCAGGGCCCAAGCACTTGGGCCATCCTCCACTGCCTTCCCGGGCCAGAGCAGAGAGCTGGCCTGGAAGGGGGGCAACCGGGACAGAACCCGGCGCCCCGACCGGGACTAGAACCTGGTGTGCCGGCGCCGCAAGGCGGAGGATTAGTCTGTTAAGCCACGGCGCCGGCCCCGCTCCTCTGCTTCTTGCTTCTCGCTTCTTGTTCTGAAGATTGGCTCCTAATAGCTCCTGCTGTTACAGACCCAGCGAGGATCAAACAGATGCAGGATTAGAAGTGCAGGGTCACCGCCCAGCAGATCTGAAGCAAGGGGGGAGTGGGGTCAGTTCTCCACCCCCTCCCCATTCCTGCTGGGCACACTTGGCCTTGACTTCCTACTCTGCACGGAGGCAGGAGGCAGGAGATCTCAGGATTTCACCATGGAGTTTCTGCTTGAGCCCTGGCCCACGGCCCCTCTGAGGCTCTGTTTGGAAGTCCCCGACGTGGCCCTGTAATGGGGAGCCCCTTCTATTTCCTTGTGGCTCCCTCCAGGGGGGAGAAGTGGGTGGCTGACCTCAGGGCAGGGTGGGGGCACCGTCGGCCCCACTCGAGCCGCTTCCCTGCTCTGAGCAGTGGGGACTGTGCCTGCCGTGCACAGGCAGGGGCCTGGCCTGGTGGTCAGTGTTCAGAGGCTGTTTCCCAGAGTTCCCTGTTTCCCTTAAAAGCATCCCAGTGGTGTGTGTGTGGGGGGGCCCCAGGCCTCCCTGCAGAGATGCCGGTGCTGGTGCTCAGCTGGGGTCTGTGTTTTACAAAAGCTCCTGGGTGATCCTTGATCCCCGGGCAGCTGCCCGGCTCTGGCTCGTGGGCTGGGCCTGAGACGCATGCTCCGAGCTGCTGTGCTGTCACCTCTCTCGTGCACAGTGTTCTGGCCCTGGCTTGGCAGCTGCTTGCCCTTGTGGGCCTCGGTGGTCAGAGCTCTCTGAGAGTGTGTACATGCGTGTGAGTGTGCATGTGTGTGCACACGTGCCTGCATGCTGCGCGTGCAGGTGTCTTTGTTATAAACCAGTTACGTCCGTTCCCAGTGCTGGCCATGTCTTGGCGGTCACTCTGATGGAGGCCTGCGCAGCTCCTGCAGGGGTCTTGCCCTGACTCGGAGCAAGGCCGTGGGGGCAGAGCTGCCGAGGGCCTTCTTGGGGGATGCTTCGGCGCTGCCTTCCATTCGGGGGGCTCAAGTTTTCACGCTGTGTGACCCTGTGGCAGGCTGTTCGGATTTGCTGCGGGGGGGGGGGGTGGGTGTGACCAGGTCCCCCGGGCAGTGTCTGTGAGTCACTGAGGACTGAGCTGGCGCCACCAGGTACTGACCCCCACGGACTCATCGCCTCCCCCAACTCAGCCCCGTGCGAGGCAGGGGCTTGGCCACGGGGAAATTTCTTCCCTAACTGTGCATGCTTGAGGTGATTGGGGTGACTTGCGCGAGATGAAGTGGGGGAGGGGCCTGTGGTGGCTTCAGCGGCTTTGTAAGGAAGGGGGAGCAGTGGCAGCAGCTGTGTCCCTCGCCGGGCGCACCCCTCCTGGCATGTGGGTTCCGTAGGCCGCCCTCCCCCTGTGTCCCTGCGAGGGGAGGAGAGCTCTGTCCATCACGGGTCCTCCTGCAGCTCAGGTGGGGCCACAGGGGAGGGACAGAGGCGCCCGGCACCCGGAGAAAAGCTCCTTCAGGTGCTCGGCCTCCATCAGGCCGTCTCTGAATTCCTCAGGCCCGCGAAATGCCCGAGGGGCGGCCGTCCAGCTGTTCCCCGCGTTGGGAGCACGTGGGGGGGGGCAGCGGGGGCCTTTCTTCTGCGTCAGGGCTGCTCCGCAGGCTGCCCTTGGGCCCCTGTTGTAGGCGGGCACGCAGCTTCTGGGTCCCACCCTTTAGAACCAGAGTGTCTGGGGCTGGAACCCTGACACGAGCTTACAGCTCTGAAGTTGGTGGTCAAGTAGAGATGAGCTGTGTGTGGATGACCACAGTACATGGTAGATTGCACAAGTGACTTGATGATTGTTATTTTAAAGGATTAATTATTTATTATTTGAAAGGCAGAGCATGAAACAGAGACAGACAAATGGCCACATCGATCTTGCATCCAAATGGCTGCAATAGCCAGGGCTGGGTCAGGTTGAAGGCAGAAGCCAGGAGCTTCATCTGGGTCTCCCATGTGGGTGCAGGGGCCCAAGCACTTGGACCATCTTCTGCTGCTTTCCCAGGTGCATTAGCAGGGAGCTGGATGGGAAGTGGTGCAGCTGGGACTTGAACCCGTGCGCCGATATGAGATGCTGGCATCACAAGTCACAGCTTTCCCTGCTGTACCACAGCACCAGCCCCAATTTGATTGTTTTTATTTTTTAATTTTTAAAAAAGATTTATTTATTTGAAAGTCAGAGTCACACAGAGAGGAGGAGAGGCAGAGAGAGGGAGAGAGAGAGAGAGGTCTTCCATCTGCTGGTTCACTCCCAAGTTGGCTGCAGTGACTGGAGCTGCACCCATCCAAAGTCAGGAGCCAGGAGCTTCTTCCAGGTCACCCATGTGGGTACAGGGACCCAAGGACTTGGGCCATCTTCTACTGCTTTTCCAGGCCATAGCAGAGAGCTGGATCAGAAGTGGAGCAGCCGGGTCTCGAACTGGCACCCATATGGGATGCCGGCACTGCAGGCGGGGGCTTTACCAGCTATACCAAAGTGCCGGCCCCAGTTTGATTGTTTTTAATGCATTTAAAAAGAAATTGAACAAAGAAAGGCATAAAAAAGAAAAGGAAAACCATCTCAAATGTCACCACCCTGAGACATGAACCCCCTTAACGTGACGTGAACTTCTTCCCCCGCTAAGCCTGGGCAGAGAAGAGCCAGCTGGGCGGTTCAGACTAACAGAGAAACTGTAAAATCAGAAAGCAAATCTGCTCTGTGTCCGTAACTGAGAACTGAGGAGCTGCCCGGGGTGGGGAAAGGCGGCCACATTCCCCAGAGCCTGGTTCCCAGATCCGCTTTAGAAAACAGAGTTGGTTATGAGAAACATGAAAAAGTGATGTTTTTAGGGGCCGGTGCTATGCTGCACTAGGTTAAGCCGCTGCCTGCAGGGCCGGCATCCCATATGGGTGCTGGTTTGAGTCCTGGCTGCTCCACTTCTGATCCAGCTCCCCACTAATGTGCCTGGGAAAGCAGCAGAAGATGGTCCAAGTCTTTGGGCCTCTGCACCCACATGGGAGACCCAGATGAAGCTCCTGGCTCCTGGCTTTGGCCTGGCCAGCCCCTCCCCCATTCTCAGGCCCCTGCACATCCCCTCCCCCCATGCTTGTCCCCTCCCACCGCTCCACCCACCATCCCTCCCCGCCTCCCAGCACATCCCACCACCCCTGCCCTGTGCATGTCCCCCCACCCCACGCATGTCCCCCTCCCTTACCCACCCCTCGGCCCTGGGCACTTACCCCCGCCCCCCAGACTTCTGTCTCATTTTCCGCTGCCGAGGTTGCCGGCCGTCCTGCCTCTGTCTCTGTGTGGATCCAGTGCTCGCCCTGGCCTTTCATCCTGGTGGTCACATTTGCGGGCTGCTTGCTTTTATTAATTTCTTGGCTGACTGAATTTTATTAGAAGGCAGTGTTTTTAGCCAGAGGAGCTCGGGGATCCTGTGTGCTGGGTGACATCACTACCTCATTCTTGAAGGGTAACTGAGCTGCTGCCCGAGCCTTGGATGGGGCTGACGTCCCTGGGAGTGGCCGTGTCGCGCGCTGCCTTCTCGCCCCCTCCCTGGCCAAGGGCTCCCGTGCTGCACCCCACGCTCTGCTGGCCGTGTGGAGCCGTGTCTTGGGTTACCAGGCCCTCTGTAATAAATGCTGAGGAAGGGGAGCGCCTCCCACGTTTTGAGACTTCGGAGAGGAGAGGAGCCGCTGCTGCCTGGGTCAGGGGAGGTTGGAAAAGAAGGGAACTTTGGGGCTGGCGCTGTGGCGTAGCAGGTAAAGCTGCCACCTCTGATGCCGGCGTCCCAGCCGCTCCACTTCCTATCCAGCTCCCTGCCAATGCACCTGGGAAAGTAGCGGAGGATGGCCCAAGTCCCTGGGCCCCTGCACCCATGTGCGGCTCCTGGCTCCTGCCTTCGGCCTGGCCCATGCCTGGTCTTTGCAGCCAGCCAGGGAGTGAACGGATGGATGGAGGGTCGCTCTCTGTCTCTCCTCTCTCTGAAACTCTGAGTTTCAAATAAATAAATAAATCTTAACAGAGAAATGTTTGGATGCACACACATGGGATGAGGGTGGAGGAAGGTGTGGCAGCCGACTGTGGCCATTCTGGGTGTTTGTGGCAGGCGGGACACTGGGGCCAGTGGGCTGGCTTGAGCGAAGGCCCTGTCCAGTGTAGGTGGGCTCCTCCGATCTGCTGAGGGCCTGATAAGTCTGAGAGAGAATCCACTGTGTCCACCTGTGTCTGAGCCACAGCCTTGGTCTCCTCTGGCCCTGAGGCTTGAACTTGGTCTGCCATGATGCCGAAGCTCTGCTGTGCTGAGGGGAACTGCGCGAGACTCCTTGCAGTCTCTCTCTCTCCACCCCCTCCCTCCCTCCCTCCCTCTCTCCCCCCTCCCTTCCCTCCCTCCCTCCCTCTCTCCCCCCTCCCTTCCCTCCCTCCCTCCCTCTCTCCCTCTCTCCCCCTCCCTCCCCTTCCTCTCCCCCTCCCCCTCTCTCCCTCTCTCCCTCCCTCTCCCCCTCTCTCCCCTTCTCCTCCTCTCTCCCTCCTTCCCCCTCTCTCCCTCTCTCCCTCCCCCCCCTCCCCCTCTCTCCCCTTCTCCCCCTCTCTCCTCCTCTCTCTCTCCCTCTCCCCCCTCCTTCCCCCTCTCTCCCTCTTCCCTCCCTCTCCCTTTCCTCCTCTCTCCCTCCCTCTCTCCCTCTCCTTCCCTCTCTCTCTTCCTCTCCCCCTTTCTTCTTCCCTCTCTCCTCCCTCTCCCTCTCCCCCTCTCCCCCTCCTTCTCTCCCTCTCCCCCTCCCTCTCTCCCTCTCCCCCTCTCTCTCCCTCTCCCCCTCCCTCCCTCTCCCTGCCTCTCTCCCTTCTCTTCCTCCCTCTCTCTCTCTCCCTCTCTCCCTCTCCCTCTCCCCCTCCCCCCTCTCTCTCCCTCTTCCCTTCTCCCTCTCTCCCTCTCCCTCCCTTTCTGCCTCCCTCTCCCCCCCTCTCCCCCTCCCCTTTTCTGCCTCCCTCTCCCCCTCTCTCTCCCTCCCTCCCTTCCTCCTTTCCTCCCTCCCTCTCTCTACCCCCCCTCCCCCCTCCCCCTCTCCTTTCCTTCTCTGGAGGACGTGGACAGATGCACAAGGCTACCATGGAGAAGCGGACAGAGGAGCGAGGAGGTCTGGGCGGCCAGTGGTGCTGGCGAGGACTTTGATTTGCTCCGTGCAGAGTGGGCAAACCTGGACGAGAGTTAGGAGGCGATTACTGAGTAAGAGAGTTAGGAGGCGATTACTGAGTAAACACCAGTGACCGTCCTAAGCCTACGAAGTGTGTGCTGGGAGGAGCTTCAATTCCGGGCGGAGTCTGACCCTGGCCTGCGTGGGGGTGGGGTGTGCTTAGCTGCCTTTGAGCTCCATTGAGAGCTGGTTCTGTTAGGACTGGCAGCAGCGGGGGGGAGGAGAGGGCCGGAGGGTGAAGTCTTCCTGGGTTCTGCCACTCCAGCCCAGACAGGTGGGATGTGGACTTGATGTGGCATCAGACATGTCTGGAAATCGGCTGCCCAGAGCAGGAGGTGGTGATGAGGGCTCAGGGCCGGAGTCTGGAGGGAGAAGGAGGGGTAGCAGGGGAGGCCGTCTTCAGAGATACCCTCGTCCGGGGTGCTCACGATGCCACGGGAGCCAGAGGAAGGGGAGGTGGCTTGAGCACACAGCAGGGGGGGCAGAGGCCTGTCCCCTCAGCAGGTGCAGGGTGGAGCCTGGGCGGAGCTTAAAGGCTGACCCCTCCCCCCGCCAGGAGCACGCAGGTTTCCTCTGAGTGTGCCTATTTCACTTATGTCCCCCACTTCCGCTCACTCTGCTGCAGGTGACAGGATTTCATTCTTTGATACTGAATGACCACACGGTGCCCCATAAATATGTATAACTGTCACCTGTCCATCAGGAAGAAGAATGTACCGGGGGACGGGGCAAACACAAGTCAGGTGCTGTGCACCACCTGCCGGCTACGGGGCTGCGAGGCTGGAGGGAGCAGGCGCCAGAGCAGGGGTGCTGGAGGTGGGGCATGTGGAGGTTTGGGGGTGAGCTGGGGAGTCGCTGGAGCCCCATTCTGCCCGGTGGAGAAAGCCTGGAGCATGGCGTTGAGACACTGGAAAAGTCCACAGCTGAGCATCCTGGGAACTTGTGCTGCCTACAGTGTTGCCTGTGCAGGCGACAGGGGCCTCACTTGTCGGAACCCCTGGGCCCTGGCTGCGTCCCCTTCCATCATCGTCAGCAGCCAGAGGACGGCGGGGCAGGTCGCTGATGGGGCTCGGCCAGGGGCGGACGAGGTCCAGGTGTGGGTGGTGGCAGCCAGGGAGGAGTGTGATGGGCAGGCGGAGGGCATGGGGCACCCAGGCTGGTCAGGAAGGGGACAGGAGGAGGGGAAGCGGGGTTGTGAGAGCACCTGGGAAGGAAGGGGGAGGTGGCAGGGAGGGGGCGTGGCGATGGGGGGGGGATTCTCCTCTCGGAAGCAGGCGTCCAGGGACGGTGAAGATGAGAGGGAGGACGTCAAGACCCCCGTCTGATCCTGGGCCCCGGGCTCCTCTGGGCCTGTCTGCTCTACACCGCCAGGACCTGAGCTTGCCACGGGGACTCTGTGCTCTGCTCCCGGGGCCCTTGGAGTCCCCGGCTCGGAGCAGCACTTCCCGACGGGGTCCTTGGGCTGTGGTGACCCTGCGTCAGGTGTCCTCAGGCTGGGGGTGATGCGAGAAGCCGAGAGAGCGTCCCCGGGCAGTGGCGCCCTCCAGGGCTTGCTGGGGCCCCGAGGTGGCATCTCTCTGCCCAAACGATTCTCGGTGTGTTCATAGATCTCAAAAGGTGGAAGTTTCTAGTGCTCGTGTCCATTTCTCGGCCGGCACCTGCAGGGGTGGGGCCCCTTCCTGCGGTTCAGTGGCAGTGCTGGGGCGGGGTGTGACCAGCACTGGCAGGGGTGGGGGCCCCTTCCTGCGGTTCAGTGGCAGTGCTGGGGCAGGGTGTGACCAGCACTGGCAGGGGTGGGGGGCTGGGGCCACTTTCTGGGCAGCAGTGCTTATGCCTACCGTGTGTCCCAAGGTCACCCCCCCTTGCTGGCTGGCGCGTCCCTGGTGCTGCGGCCTCCGTCAGCCGCCTGCCTGCTCTGTGACACGTGGCACAGGGGGAGAATCACCCTTGGTCACCTCCGTTCCCGAGGCTGGGGGCTGGCACTGCAGCAAAACCACATCTTTGCCGGCGGATTCTTTCTCTCTCTCTTTCTGTCCTAACTCTCTCAGTCGCTTTTGCTCTCTCTGAAACTGGTGATTTAAAAAAATACCCTTCTTGCCCCAAAGAATGGCCGCTTAGGTTGGTTTCCAAACTGAGAAAGTCTTTCCATATAGAGAAAACCCTGGGAGCCCACGGCTTAGGGGAGCCAGGCCAGGCCGTGCTCTGCTCTGCCCGCCCTGTGGAAGCTGCACACACACCGGCCGCTCTTTATGCTGGGCGCCGTGGACATAATTTTTTTTAAAGATGTGTTTATTTGAGAGAGAGATTGATTGATCTATCTTCTACCTGCTGCTTCACTCCCCAAATGGCTGCAACAGCCAGGGCTGGGCCAGGCTGAAGCCAGGAGCCTTGAACTCCATCTGGGCCTCCCACGTGGGTCCAGGGACTCCAGCACCTGGGCCACCTTCTGTTACTTTCCCAGGAGCATTAGCAGGGAGCTGGATCGGAAGTGGAGCAGCTGGAACTGGAAGCGGTGCTCATATGGGGTGCAGGTATCGCAGGCGGGGGCTTCACCCACTGCGCCACAGCGCCAGCCCCTCTGTGGGCTCCAGAAGAGAGGAAGAGGAAACACCATGATGCAAACCGTGTGGCCACAAAGCAGCCCGACTTGGGTTCTACACGTGGAACCCATTTTAACTCTGAGCGAGCTTCGTGCACTGTGCTGTCTCACCTCTTAGTGAGATTCTAATCCCTAAAGTACGGACAGTGTTTTTCCTCCATGTCCCCCAAATTAAACATCTTAATCACGCACACGTACAGAATTCGATTAGGGTGACTGATTCCCAGCTGTCAGGGAGGATATAATTAGATTATATTTTCTCCAGTTCAACTAAAGGAAAATTGACAATAAAACGCTGATCGATATGTGTGGCTCGGGAGCTAGAGCCTGCTCTGAGATGCACGAGTGTTTGTTTTTAAAATCTATATTCCTGAGCAAAGAAAAAAATCCATCTTTCTTTCCTAGGGGACAAGACTTTGAGAGCTGGGCTCTGCGCGCGTCCTGCCTGGTGGGGGCCAAGCTCTACAGTCAGACCTTCTAGGAGTGTGCGGAGCCCGGCTGCCCAGCAGGGCCAGCTGTCAGCCTCTCGCTTTCTGTCCCTCTGTGGGCACCTGTGTGTCTCCTGGTGTCAGTGCGAGCAGGTGCCTGTGTGCACCTGTGGGGATGTGTCTATATGTGTGAACCTGTGGGGGTGTGACTGCCTGTGTGCACCTGTGGGGATGTGTCTATATGTGTGTACCTGTGGGGGTGTCTGCCTGTGTGCACCTGTGGGGGTGTGTCTGCCTGTGTGCACCTGTGGGGGTGTGTCTGCCTGTGTGTACCTGTGGGGGGGTGTCTGCCTGTGTGTACCTGTGGGGGGGGTGTCTGCCTGTGTGCACCTGTGGGGGTGTGTCTGCCTATGTGTACCTGTGGGGGTGTGTCTGCCTGTGTGTACCTGTGGGGGGGTGTCTGCCTGTGTGTACCTGTGGGGGTGTGTCTGTGTATTTGCCTCCATAGTCTCCGTGTGTGTACTGGCTTTGGTTTTGGTTTTCTGGTGAGAGCTCATTTCTCAGCAAATCTCTAGCTTATGTTGAACTGGAAGTTTACTTTGAACCAAGAAACAGCACTGAGCCCCCCGTCCCTGGCCTGAGGCAGGAGTTAGGTGTGAAGTCAGTGGGTAAAGCAGAAAATCCAGCACCGCCGAGATCACTCTGGGAAGTCCCTCTCGTCTTCCGTGAAGTGAGCGGTCAGCCTCTCCCTGGCTCGCCGGGTCCAGGCTGGCCTCGTCCTCCGGGGCTGGAGCAGGGTGGTGGTTTGTGTCCAGGGGCCCTGTGCCCTGGGGCTTGCTCCCTTTCTCTCTCTCTCTCTCTCTTTTTTTATTAAAAAAATTATTTGTGAGGCAGAGACAGCGGGGGAGACAGCGACACAGAGCTCCCATCCACTGGTTCTCTCCCGAAGTGCATGTGACAGCTGGGGCTGGGGGTTTCGTCCCCATCTCCTGCGAGGGTAGCCATCACCACTGCCCCACAGCACATGACTGGGCAGGAAGCTGGGGCCCAGGGCTGCGGGCAGGGGTCGAGTCCAGGTGCTCGCCTGGGCTCGGCTTCCAGGAACGCAGGCACCCTCACGTCCGGGCTAAACACGCACAAGGATCTGTCACTCATTTTCCACCAGGGAAAGGAGCCCCCGCCGGGTCTCCGCCCAGCAGTGCGGGAGCTGGGTTGTGTGCACTGGGCGTGAGGAGGCATCGCTGTTCCCGTGGCCGCCGTGCCGTGTGTTTTCCTTCCGGGTGTTGGAGGGTTCCTGCTCCCCCGCCTCTTCCCCGGCACTTGTCATTGTGCACCTTCTCAATTCCCCATCCTCCTGGCCACGGAGTGGTTGCACTGTGCGCGCCCCTGCTGCTGAGTGATGCTGAACATCTCCTCGTGGCTCGTGGCTCGTGGCTCGTGGCTGCGTGACTTCCTTGGAGACCTGTCTGTCCAGGGGTGGTTACGGCAGCGCCCAGGGGTGGGCGGAGCCCACACGCCCATCAGTGGGTGAGGAGATAGATGCAGGGAAGAGAGTGAAGTAGCCACACATGTGACAGCACAGATGGACCCTGAAAACATGGCCAGGGAGGGCAATCAAGCCCAGGACGCAGTGCTGTGTGGCTGCGTTCCCACGCTGGGACGGTCCACACTGGGGAGATCGCAGATCGTGGACGGCTGGTTGCTGAGGGCGGGCGGGGGCCTGGGAGTGCAGCGGCTGGTCGAGAGAGGGTTTGGGGTTTCAGTTTTAAAAGTTGTTATTTATTTATTTTAAATTTATTTGAAAGGCAGAGTTGCACAGAGGTGGGGGAAGGGAGAGAGGGAAAGAGAGAGAAAGAGAGAGAGGTCTTCTGTCTGCTGGTTCACTCCTCAAATGGCCACAATGGCTGGCGCTGGGCTGGTCTGAAGCCAGGAGCCAGGAGCTTCTGTTGGGTCTCCAATGCAGGTGCAGGGGCCCAAGCACTTGGGCCATCTCCTACTGCCTTCCTAGGTCATAGCAGGGAGCTGGATTGGAAGTGGAGCAGCCGGGACATGAATTACCAGATTCTGGTCTCATAGGTGGCAGCTTAATGTGCTGCACCGCCACAGTGCTAACCTCTATTCATTTATTTGTGCAGCAGAGAGAGGGAGGGAGAGGCAGAGGGAGAGCGAGTGGTTCCATCTGCTGGTTTACTGTGCACCTCCTGGGGCTGGGCTTTGCTGAAGCCAGGCGCTGGGACCTGCACTGGGGTCTGCTATGTGAACTTGGGCCTCACCTGCTGCCTCCCAGGTGTCCACTCCCAGAGTGGGCTCTTGAACCCAGACTCTCTGAGGTGGGACGTGGGGGTCCCCAGCAGAGTCTTAACTGTGTTGCCTTATATCCACCTGGGTTTCTTCCTGAATTGATTGAATGTTCTAAAATCGACCGCAGCAATGCTTATACGTATCTATGAGTGTTGTAAGAAACCATTGATGTGTGAAAGAACAAAGAGGCTGAGTTGTAATTTTATCCATCACTGGCTGAGCTCTTCGAGCAGATTCCTAGGTCCTGGGTCAAGGGCAGGGCTGGGGGCCCCCAGGGGGCAGAGAAGGAAGGAGATTGTTCAAGGCCTCAGTCCACGTGAAGCTGTTGTCCCTGCACGGCGACTCCGGCCGCTTCCCCGACCCCAGCCCCTGGAAGCCCCGCTCGGCTCTGCCTCTGTGAGCTCAGTGCAGTGTGCACTCTGCGTGCCAGCAAGCTCGTACAGGAGTCGTCTCTGTAGCCTGGCTTGTTGTGCTTAGCGGGACGTTCTCCACGGTCACCTATGCCATCGTAGGCGACAGAGGTCCCTTCTTTTTAACGGAGTAGTATTCTGTTGTGACGTGGCCTGTAGCGTCTTTATAGTTTCCTTCCTTGGTGGACGGTTTGGTTGTGTCCATACCTTGGCTGCGGCGGCCAAGGCTGCGGTGTGAATGTGGTCGTGCAGGTGCACTTGACGTGTTCGTTCAGTTCTTTGGAAGTGCACCCAGAAGTGGCATTGCTGGGTCCTGGGTTTTGAGTTCCGTTGCACAGCAGGGCGAGGGTAGTTGGTAATAAGGTGCAGGTATCATAGATTTCAGAAAAACCCAACAGGTAAGTTTTATTTTATCGTTTAAAGATTTATTTAGGTGGAGTTAACGAGAGAGAGGAAGGGAGGGGAAGAGAGAATCTTCCACTCACTGGTTCATTGCCAAGTGGCTTCAGTGGCTGGTACTGGGCCAGGTTGAAGCCAGGGGCCTGGAATACTGTCTGGACTCCCATGTGAGTGGCAGGGGTCCAAGGACTTGGGCCATCTTCTGCTGCCTTCCCGGGGGCATTAGCAGGGAGCAGCCCAGACAGGAACTGGCATTTATATGGGGATGCCGGCGTCACAGGCTGCAGCTTAACCTGCTGTGCTCCAATGCCAGCCCGCAACAGCAATAGGCAAGCAAGGGTATGGTCATCATCTTGACTTAATCACCGGCCACACACCTGTCTGTGATACACCTGTGTTTTCGGGAGCCTGCAAGTTTCAGGATCCAAGGATGTCTGCAGCGCTCCCTGAGATCTGCTGGGAGCAGGCCAGGGACTCAGCAGCTCGGACGCCCCAGCTCCCGGGGCACACGAGTGCGCCCCGCCCCGCCGCCCTGCTCTGATGGCTGGCGCACTGGTGGCCTTCGGGGCTCTGAGGCCTGGCCCCGCAGAGGAGGTCCCTATGCCCGACTTCTCTCACTGGCGCCGGGCTTCCCCTTCCCCACGGGACTCTGCACGGATTGCCCCGGGCCCCTCAGGCTCTTTGCCCTTTACTTGCCGAGTGCCCTGCCCTTCTCTGCATCTCGTCCCTGGGCACACAGGGGAGCCGTGGCAAGGTGCCTGATGGGCAGGAGATGCACAGATGGGAGCCGCGTCCCCGGCAGGCGGGACGGTCCCAGACCGATGTGCACGTCATTCCGTTTTCCCCTCTATAAAACACGCTGCTTAAACCATCAGACTCCTGGCACCTGCGGCTGTCCCTGGCTGGCGCCAGCGGGGTGGACAGGGCCGCCCGGGGAGAAGAGCAGCTCAGAGAGGGAGAGAGAGACAGAGAGAGGGAGAGAGAGACAGACAGAGGGAGAGAGAGACAGAGAGAGGGAGAGACAGAGGTGGGCGCTGTTGCAGCAGCTGGGGTAGATTTCCAGAGCTGGTTCCTGAGAGGCAGGAAGGCTGTTGTAATAAAATTGTGAGTTCAGAACTCAGAGTCATGATTGCTTGATTTCTCTCTCTCTCTCTCTCTCTCTCTCTGTCTTTTGCTGGTTGATTTTCTGTCCCACTGCTTGGCAGGGTTTTGCTAATAGCTTCACCCTCAAGAGTGATTCTACAGATGCAGCACCTGCTGCGTGCCAGCCCCAGTAGTGCCTACTGTGCGCACGCCCTAGGGCTGTAGCCGTGTGCAAGGTGAGGGTGAACGCAGAGTGCTCGGACACAGCCCATCCCCGAGGCAGGCAGGCAGGCAGGCAGTGGCTGGCTAACGATGTCTCCCTGCAGAGGAGCAGTGAGAAGCCCTGGGGTCCGTGGGCCACTTGTGGGGGGGGGGTTTAGCTGGGGCGAGCCCAACGCAGGAGAGGCTGGGAACGGGGAGGGTGTTAGAGGAAGCCGAGACTCCAAGGAGGTCTCTGGGAGTTCCCCTATGTTGTGGGGACCCGTGGCTGCCAGACCTCGCCTGTGGCTGGTGGAAGACCCCTGTAATGTCTCAGAGCAGGTGGCCCCAGAAGGTGACATACTGGGTCTCCTGGGACCTAGCTCCTGCCCGGCTTCCTGGTGGTGAGCAAGCCCAGAATTCTTCTCTAAGTCCACGGGGCAGGCGAGGACATCCTGATGCTGACACACGAGCGCGTTCCACCTGCCAGGTGTGCAGGGGCTCTGAGCAGACGAGCTTGGAGCTGCAGAAATAGGACTGTGACATTTCTCCCGCCTGAGTGCGTGGGGAAGAAGCGTTCATTTGCTCTGCGGTGGGGGGAGGAGGAGCCACAGACCAGGTTCCAGGTTCCCATTCCTAACCCAGCGGTGAAGCTGCAGCCCGCGGCTCCCCAGGGCCGCTCCTGGCACCATGGCACCTGTGCCTGGCGCTCGCCCCGGGGCTCCTCTCTGGGCCAAAGAGGAAGGAAGTCCCAGCCCCCGCTCCCACCCCCTCAAGGACCAGTTAGGATGGGAGCCTCCCCGTCTGTCACCTGCCTCCTGCTCCCGCCCGGCTTACGGTGTGGGTGAGACGGAGGGAGAGGGGCTTCTCCACTGTTGTGTGTTTGCACGGACACGACCTGCTCAGACTGTGGGCCGCCTTCTCCGTCCTCTGCACAGGTTCCAGGTTTGGGGAGCAAACGGTATAGGTGGGAGGTGTCTCTGGCGGAGCCGGCTTGGCCTCCCAGCCTTCTCTGTCCGCTTTCTGCTCTTGCAGGGGTTTCTTGGCCTGTGTTCAGCAGGAGGCGTGGGCTGCCTGACCGGAACCGTGGGGTGATCATCGCCGTGACCTCCTAGGTTGGCTACCCCGGTAGCTCAGGGTGTCGGGGTCCTGGTTTGAGTTTTTGGGATGGTTTTCTCTCCCCATTTGGTCACGGGGGCTGTCACAATCCAGATGTCCTGTCCTCCCGTGACTGCACCCAGAGGCAGTGAGGAATGGACACAGTTTGTCCTTGCCCACTGCAGAAGTCTGCACTGAATTCTGTCCCAGGAGAGCCCAGCAGGTGCCCCGCAGCTCATTCCCATCAGCCCTGGGCGGGGGGTGGGAAGTCGCAGACCAGCCCGGAACCCGTCCCTGGCAGGGAGGGGGCTGATCCGCACAGGTGGTTCAGAATCTCGGGGCCGGTGTTGTAGCACAGGGGGTTAAGCCTTCTGTGAGGCTGGCATCTCACATGAGTGCTGCTCTACTTCCCACCCAGCTCCCACTAATGCACCTGGGAAAGGAGCAGGTGATGGCCCAAGTGCTTGGGCCCCTGCACCTGTGAGGGAGACCCAGAAGAAGCTCCTGGCTTTGGACGGGCCCAGCCCCCGCCATCGCAGCCACGTGGGGAGTGAACCAGTGGACCCTCAGCTGTGCCGTCATGGTGTCGTCATGGTGTCAAAGCCGCCGTGGATCATGGGTGGATGATGGGATGGCTGTGTCCTGACCAGGGCTTCTTCGCAGACGTAGCCAGAGGCCAGACTGGGCACCAGGCCTGCACACTCTGCTCGGACCTGCCAGGATCCAGTCCCTGGAGCTGGGCAGCCCAGTGTCTGAAGGAAATAGAGATCTGTGACCAGGAAGGAGAAGGCAGAGGCTGGGGGCGGGCCCAGGCAGTGACGACCACACGCGCTCTCCAGGTTCACCAGAAAGGCAGTTGGAGGACGCCCCTCATCATCCACACGGCAGAGGCAAGAGGCAGGGGGCCTGTGCCAGTCACCTGTCACAGATGCTGCCGAGCCGGCCACCCAAGCCCAGGCCTCCTATACCAGTCAGCTGCTGTCTTGTGTCTGCAGGAATCTGGGGCGCTCTGTTCCCAGTGTCTCCCTGTCTTGGGGAGCAGCTTGCTGCCTGTGCCCGTTCCCCCTGGTGAGTGCAGGTGTGAGCGAGCTCAGCTGAGCACACTTTGTGAGCTTTGGGTCACGTGGACTGAACTCCCTTGGCCCATGCATGACACGGGATGAAGCCCACTGCTGGGGTCCTGGGAGATGACCTCCGACTCGACAGTGGGGAGGAACCGTGGAGTCCCAAAGGCCCCCGGGGAGGAATGAATAATGGGTCTGTCCAGGTGCTGGCGTTGACCTCAGCCCCGACCACCAGTATAGCTCAGAGTTTGTTGATTGCACCTGTGTCTGAGTGCTTTGGCTGCAGCCCAGGCACAGGGGAGCTGGCTGGGGGGCCCTGCGGGTCTTTGAGGAGCTCCACCTGGAGAGCCCCACGCTGTGCTGTCTCCAGCAGGCAGTGACTGGTCCCATCCTGTTCCCACGGGATCTTGACAACACTGATTATGGAGCCCAGGAAACAAGCCGATGACAGAGTTTCGCTGTGAGTTGGGATGCTGGAACACATACGATCTGCTCCATCCTGGGTGTTAGTTCCTCTCCCCGTGGACGGCTGGCGGTGGGCAGCAGCTGCTGGTTTGCTTGACCCATGATCTCACAGGCTCTGTGTGTGGGGGGCTCCCACTGGTGAGAGCTACTTCCCCTTCTAATCCTATCAGCACTGTTCAAAATTAAGGGGGTGGGTGCAGGGGGCGTCCCCTCCAGGAGGCGTCCCCACCTCCCAAGTGGGTCCCATCTTGTTGTAAAACACGGTCGTGTTGAACAAACACGGTGTTGAAATGGCTCAGGCACCAGCAAGGATGCTTCTGTCTGGGAGTGCAGGGTTACGTGTGGGAGCCCACATCTCCTTCCTTTCACATTGAAGCTGCTGAGAGAGACCAGGTGGTTCTCTGTGAGCGCTGAATTTTCCTGAAACTTGGATGGATTCGTATATCTGGTGTTCAGCAGGTGTCCCGGGGATGCCTCTTCCATCCCAGGCATCGGCGGGGGGATGCAGTGAGGAACACGGGAGTGGTGCCTGGGCAGTGTGGCGTGGACCCACGCTGTCCGGAAGGAAGCCATGAGCACAGCATCACCGTGACCAGTGTGAAGACCTGCTGGACTTCATACTTAAAAAAGGGTTTTGTTACTGGAGAGACTTTAAATGTGTCGAAATGGTATTCTGGATGTATTTGGTTACGTAAGTGACATTATTGGAATTACATCCACCTGTTTTTTTTTTTTTTTTTTTTTTTAATATGACTGCTGCAAGACGTAAAGGCAAATGTGAGCTTGCGTTCTGTTTGTGCCGGACGTGGGTGGTGCGTCAGGGGAGAGGCCCCAAGTCCAGAGCTGTGAGGTCGTTGATGCGCTGGTCGGCTGCTCTGAGAGAAGAGAGCGGGGCATCTCAGTGTGTTTGAGCCCCTGAGACTGGGCCGTGGATCTGGGCCCTCCCTGCTGCATGGCCCCCTGGGGGAAGACGGGAGAGCAAGGGAGCGAGAGGGAGACAGGGCCCCGTGTGGCTGTGGTGTCTTGGTAGCAAGCCCACACTGGGGCTAGGAACCCACTCCCATCTCCTGTTCATCCATTCCTGTGTACTGACAGACCCCTGCCCTGGGTGCTCATGGGCTGGGGTCTGAGTTCCCAACTCATGGACTTGGGGGGGAGGGGGACACATTCAGACCATGGAAGACAAGAACACGCAGACTGGGAGGGGGACCTCAGGCCACTGCGCTGCGGTGTCTGCAAAGCTTGGACGTGGTAGAAAATCCACCTCTGCATGGGGACCGGGAGAAGTGAGCACGTCCCTCCACCCGTGCGGGTCCTCGGGTACCAACGTCCACGGCAGTGGCACCAAGAGGAGCCGGAAGTGGCAACGGCCCCAATGTGGACCTGGTATCGACCCGGGAACGGTAAATAAAATGAGGCCCATCCCGCGCTGGAAGTTTTATCAGAGACGCGCGGAATGAGGGTCTCGCCCGGGCTGCGTGTGGATGAGCCTTGCGCATGTTCTGCAGGCTGGACGGTTCCCTTTCTGGGAAGTGTCCGCCGTAGGTGACTGTCGAGAGACTGGATCAGTGGCTGCCACCAGCCAGGAGCTGGCGGACGAGCAGGTGTGGTTGGCCGTGGGTTTGGAGTTTCTTTTTTGGTGCAATGAAAATGTTCTGAAGTTGGTCATGAGGTGGACGCAGTCAAACCATCGAATTGCCCTCTTGAAGCAGCGAAACTCTGTGGGATAGGAATTACTTTTCAAGAAAGCCTTTACATTAAAAAATAAAGTCCTGGGTTCTATTGCTGTGGTGCAGCAGGTTAAGCCGCTGCTTTCGACGCCGGCATGCCCTATGGGCGCTGGTTCAATTCCTGGCTGCTCCACTTCCACTCCAGCTCCCTGCTAATGGCCTGGGACAGCAGCAAAGGACGGCCCAAGTGCTTGGGCCCCTGCACCCACCTACAAGAGCCAGATGAAGCTCCTGGCTTCAGCCTGGCCCAGTCCTGGCCATTGTGGCCATCTGTGGAGTGAACCAGTAGATGGAAGATCTCTCTTTCTCTCTGTCTTTCCTGCTCTCTCTCTGTAGCTGTGCCTTTCAAATAAATGAATAAATATTACAAGAAAAATGAAGTCCTTAGTGGGATGATGCTTGGAGAGAGGCCTGCAGGCTGGGTGTGTGTTCACCAGGGAGTAGTGTTTTGTGGTGAGGAAGAGAACGGTGAAGGCCTGGGGGTTGAGAGGCACATGTAGATGGGAGGGGCTTTGCAGTGGCTGCTGAACCTGCAGGGAGGGGCAGAAGGGGGCTGGGGGCTGGAGGAAGAGGGGTGGTCCTTGTGGGTGGCAGGTTCTGGCTTTGGAGCGCCACACCCACTGTGCCACCCTGCTCCTCACCTGACCACCTGGTGTCTCAGTGAACCAGGGGTGGAATAAAGGGGGAGACTTTGCCCACCCAGGGGGAGTTTGGCAGCTGTGAACTTACCGGGGAGTGGGGATCCGTGGAGAGCGAGGCAGCTCCTTGCGTGCAGCCAGGCTCTGGTGGCCGTGTGCAGCCCGGATCCTAGCATAGAACTTCTGGAAGCTTGTGCAGCCCTGGAAGTGGAGACGGCAGGGGCACGGGGAGGGTGGCTGTGTGGGGAGGGTGGCTGTGTGGGGAGGGTGGCTGTGTGGGGAAGGGTTTCCTAGGGTGGCCCAGAGCCCTGCCTGCATTGGGTGGGGCTGGTGGGGTGGAAAGGACGACGAGAGCAGAAAGCTTGGAGCATCGGCACAGGACCCTCGGTCTGAGGCCACCTGGGGTCCAGGTGCAGGAGGAGTCCTTGTGATGATGATGAAGGTGTCTAGACTGCAAAAGGCTGTTTGTGGTCCATCGTCCTGCAGCTCCCCCGAACCCCAACTCCGTGTGCTCGGTTGGTGGATTTTTTTTTTTTTTTTTTTGGTCTTCATTCATCACAGAGGGAAGCTCATTTGCTTTAGTGAGAGATACTGAGCACCACCAACAAAATGTGACGAGAACGCCCAGGGCTGCGGGGAGCTGGCGCTGCTGAGATGGGCGCGGGGTCGCTGTTGTGTTCCAGCTCTTTCTGGCCGACTGCACAGCTCTGTTTTTTTTTTTTTTAAAGATTTATTTATTTATTTGAAAATCACAGTTACACAGAGGAGGGGCAGAGAGAGAGGTTTTCCATCCAATGATTCACTCCAATTGGCTGCAATGGCCGGAACTGTGCTAATCCGAAGCCAGGAGCCAGGAGCTTCTTCTGGGTCTCCCACGTGGGTACAGGGGCCCAAGGACTTGGGCCGTCTACTGCTATCCCAGGTCATAGCAGAGAGCTGGATCAGAAGAGGAGCAGCCGGGACTAGAATCGATGCCCATATGGGATGCTGGCACTGCAGGCCGGGGCATTAACCCGCTGAGCCACAGCGCCGGCGCTAGCTCTCTGTTCTTTTGAAAAACCCCAGCCATGAGTACCCAAGGCCTGGCCAGCCCCACCCCCACCTTGGAGCCTGCAGAGCCCAGGAACGGCCAGTTCTCTCCAGGCAGGCTGGCTGACTCCCTGGCATTTAATCTTGCCTTGGGAGGCGCCACCGACACTCAGCCGGGTCAGGAAGCTGCAGCCCCAGTGTGGGCTGTGGTTGGTCTTCCCATGAGGGACACGACCGACCGTGTGTCCCAAGCAGATGCTGGAGCGCCAGCAGGGTGTCACCTGCCCCGATGCAGGGGAGGGACAGCCCGGGTGGGGGCTGGGGATAGCACTTCTTTATGCCAGCTCCTTGGACCACTTGGGTGTGTCCACTTTGACACGGGGCAGAGCCTCAGGGGCTGGAGGAGGAAAGCTAAATTTCAAACAGGATCTGGAAGGGCGAGGTCAGGCCTGGGACCGAGACGCAGCTGTGGTCTTAGGACTGGTTTCTCTCTCTCAGTCGGGGGAAATAGCGCCGGTTTTTTCCCACATGACCTGGCTGTGGCTCCTCCCTCCCAGGTGCAGGAGCTGGGACCCACCCACCCCCCTGCCCCAGGAGACCACATCATCCAACAGAGCATCCAGAAGAGCTGAACTGTGGTAAAAGTCCAAGGCCAAGGAAAAGTGGGATTACAACATGAATTTATTTTGCTCAGAAATGTTGCTGAAATGCATGCCTTTTCCCAGAACATGCGTTTTTCTGGAACTTGTAGAAGGCCCTTTTATGGATAGGTTTCAGAAATTTTTTCGCATCAGAATAAATTTCTCTTTTACTAAAACTGTTACCATTATTTGAGAGACAGGGAGGAGAGAGAAAGAGGGCTCCCACCTGTTGGTTCACTCATCACACGCTCGTAGCCGCCGGGCCTGGGCCACGCTGAAGCCTGGAACTCAGAGCTCCGTCCAGGTCTCCTGTGTGGGTGGCAGGGACTCAGGTACCCGAGCCATCACCTGCCTTCTCCTCAGGAAACTGGGATGGGGCTTGTGCTCAGGCGCTGGGGTGTGGGGTGTTGGCAGCTCGGTCCCAGCAGGCTGAATGCACACTTGGACTGCAGGTTATTTTTCTTTCTTTCTTTTTTTTTTTTTTAAAGATTTTATTTATTTGAGAGGTAGAGTTACAGACAGTGAGAGGGAGAGACAGAGAGAAAGGTCTTCCATCCACTGGTTCACTCCCCAAATGGCTGCAATGGCCAGAGCTGTGCCGATCCGAAGCCAGGAGCCAGGAGCCTCTTCTGAGTCTCCCATACAGGTTCAGGGACCCAAGCACATGGGCCATCCTCCACTGCCTTCCCCGGGCCACAGCAGAGAGCTGGATTGGAAGAGGAGCAGCCAAGACTAGAACTGATGCCCTTATGGGATGCCGGCGCTGCAGGCGGAGGATTAACCTGTGCCACGGTGCCGGCCCTGTTTTTCTTTTTTAAGATACATTTATTCATTTGAAAGTCAGAGTTAGAGAGAAGGAGAGGTGGGGGCAGGGAGAGAGAGAGAGAATCTTCTTTCTGTTGACTCATTCCCCAAATGGCTACTGCTTTCAGGCCAAAGCCAGGAGCTAAGAGCTTCTTCTGGATCTCCCATGTGGGTACAGGAGCCCAAGCACTTGGGCCATCTTCTGCTGCTTTCCCAGGCTCATTAGCAGGGAGCTGGATTGGAAGTGGAGCAGCTGAGAGTTGAATTGGTACCCATATGGTGGCTTAACTGGCTATGCCACAGTGCTGGCTCCAGGTTTGTCTTTTTTTTTTTTTAAGATTTATTTGTGTCCGGTGCCATGGCTCACTTGGCTAATCCTCCGCCTGTGGTGCCGGCACCCCGGGTTCTAGTTCCGGTTGGGGCGCTGTATTCTATCCTGGTTGCTCCTCTTCCAGACCAGCTCTCTGCTGTGGCCTGGGAAGGCAGTGGAGGATGGCCCAAGTGCTTGGGCCCTGCACCCACGTGGGAGACCAGGAGGAAGCACCTGGCTCCTGGCTTCGGATCAGCACAGTATGCCGGCTGCAATGCGCCGGCCGTAGTGGCCATTTTGGGGGTGAACCAACAGAAAAGGAAGACCTTTCTCTCTGTCTCTCTGTCTCTCTCTCTCTCTGTCTAACTCTGCCTGTCCAAAAAAAAAAAAAAAAAGATTTATTTGTAAGAGTTACACAGAGAAGGGGGAGACACAGACAGACAGACACAGATCTTACATCTTCTGGTTCACTCCCCAGATGGCTGCAATGGCCGGGGCTGGACCAGGCTGAAACCAGGAGCTTCACCTGGGTCTCTCATGTAGGTGGCAGAGACTCAAGGACTTGGGCCATCCTCTGCTGCTTTCCCAGGCACATAAACAGGGAGCTGGATTGGAAGTAGAGCAGCCGGGTCTCAAACCAGTGCTCCAGTGGGATGCTGGTGTTGCAGGCTGTGGCTTCACCTGCTGAGCCACAATGCCCGCCCTCGAGATGTCCTGTGGGCAGGAGCTGAGAACTCCCTCTGCCAACTCGGGCTCCTGGCTGCTCGCCCTGGCTTTGGTTTCACAGATGGGTCCCTTCTTGGGTGAGCTGTTGGCCTGTGGATGAGGCATGGAAGACAGAGGTATCCTCCTCTTAGGGGGCACATGGTCAAGCAGGGAGCCCACGTGTACCTGGGTTGCAGGCTTGACAGATATGTGGGAAACACCCGAGCTGAAAGTCTGCTGCCCGCTGAAAGTCGCTCTGGCCCGGGATGGCCCTCCCCAGGGGGCTGAGAGCACAGCTCTGAGACCAAGTTCTGTGTGTACATGTGTGATTGACGTGTGTTTGTCGTTCCTGGGCTGTGTGATGATGTTCTAGAAACTTCCTGGCTGAAGCCCACCCTCACTTGCTGTCCCACAGCTTCCGAGGCTCAGGGGCCCGGGGGTGGCTTAGCTGTGCCTCTCTGAGGCCCGCAGCTGTCAGCCAGGTGACGGATCTTCTCCCGCGAGCGCCTGGCTGGTGGCTGCGCTGACTCAGTCTTGGTGGCCATGTGGCAGCCAGCAGGGCGGGTTTATGTCTTAGCTGACATATTCCGTCCCCCTGACACTCGCTCAGGGAGGGGATTCTGTCCGGGCGTGGAGACCAGGAGGCAGGCAGGCAGGCAGCCTGCTGGAGTTTCCATAGATACGATGGAGCCGGGCGGCCGCCCACCCTAGTGGGCTGCCGTGAGCGTGAGCAGAACGTAGCCGAGAATCGGGGCTGCTGAACACCTCGGCGCTGCTTATTCCCCCGTTGTGGTTATTATTGCTGATGTCATCAGCGGGCCGATACCAGTCCTTGCTCTCCGAGCTGTGGGAGGCTCTTCCCTCTGCGGCCCCTGGGTTCCCCCGGGCTCCTGTGTTGTTCTCGCAGACACGGCCCTGGTCCCACCCCCGAGAGCTCGCCCTGGGTTCAGATCCTGTTCCAGCTGGCTTGTGTGCTGGGTGCTGAGGCCGGCTGGGTGCTGGGCGGGAAGCAGCAGCCTCTCTCGGATCTGTAGTTCTGCTCCAGACGGTGTCCCTGGTGGCCCCGCTGGCGTTCGTCTCGTCCTCACTCAGGATTCTTCGGCAGGAGACGGTTTCCCTGCCCATCCTCCCTGCATCCAGTCTGTCCCCTGGGCGATGCCCACAAGCCGCTGGCTCTGTCATCACAAATAAGCTCCAGCTCTGGGCCAGAGACAAGCTTGGATCCGGGGGTGTGGACGCGTCAGTGAGGCCCAGGCTGGGCTGCTCAGGGGCTCCCAGCTCACTGGCGGACTCTGCACCTGAGGCCCCTGCTGCTCACTTCGGGGTGAACATGACCGGCTGCAGGAAGGAGATTTTAAGGGGACCGGGAGTTGGTAATGGGTACTACACAGGCTTGGCATTAAGGGCTGTTCCCATCACGTGGTGATAAAGTTATTCCTGGGGCCGGCGCTGTGGCGTAGGGGGTAAAGCCGCTGCCAGCAGTGCTGGCATCCCATGTGTGCACCGGTTCAAGTCCTGGCTGCTCCACTTCTGATCCAGCTCTCCACTATGGCCTGGGAAGGCAGTGGAGTATGTCCCAAGTCTCTGGGCCCCTGCACTCACATGGGAGACCTGAAAGAAGCTTCTGGCTCCTGGCTTTGGTTCAGCTCAGCTCCGGCCATGCGGCCGTTTGGGCAGTTAACCAGGGGATGGAAGACACCCTTCTCCCTCTCCCTCTCCCTCTCCCTCTCCCTCTCCCTCTCCCTCTCCCTCTCCCTCTCCCTCCACAGAGGGGTCTTCCATCTGCTGGGTCACTCCCCAAATGGCTGAAACCCAGGCTGATCTGAAGCCAGGAGCCAGGAGCTTCTTCCAGGTCTCACATGTGGGTGCAGGGGCTCAAGCACTTGGGCCATCTTCTACTGCTTTCCCAAGCCATAGCAGAGAGCTGGATTGGAAGTGGAGCAGCCAGGACTAGAACCAGCACCTATATGGAATGCTGGTGCCACAGGCGGAGGCTTAGCCTACTGTGCCACAGCACCGGCCCCAGTCTGTTTTTATTTTTATTTTTTTGACAGGCAGAATTAGACAGTGAGAGAGACAGACAGAGAGAAAGGTCTTCCTTCTGTTGGTTCACCCCCCAAATGGCCACTATGGCTGGTGCGCTGCGCCGATCCGAAGCCAGGATCCAGGTGCTTCTCCTGGTCTCCCACGTGGGTACAGGGCCCAAGCACTTGGGCCATCCTCCACTGCTTTCCCGGTCCACAACAGAGAGCTGGACTGGAAGAGGAGCAACAGGGACAGAATCCGGCGCCCCAGCTGGGATTAGAACCCAGGGTGCCAGCGCTGCAGGCGGAGGATTAGCCTATTGAGCCACAGTGCTGGCCCCAGTCTGTTTGAAACAGTTTTTCATCCTGAATATGACTGGCATTTCCCTCGTGACCGATGATGTCTTGTTTGAGTTTTGGCTTTTTGCCTACCTGCTTTTGGAAAGTTTGTGTTCAATTCTGGGTCCATTTTTAAATTTTTTAAAAGATTTATTTATTTATTTGAAAGGCAGAATTACAGAGAGGTAGAGGTAGAGGCAGAGAGAGAGAGAGGGAGGGAGAGAGAGGGAGAGAGAGAAGTCTTCCAGCCACTGGTTCACTCTCCAAATGGCTGCAATGGGTGGAGCTGTGCTGTTCTGAAGCCAGGAGCTAGGAGCTTCCTTGGGGTCTCCCATGCGGCTACAGGGGACCAGGGACTTCGGCCGTCTTTCACTGTTTTCCCAGGCCATAGCACAGAGCTGGATTGGAAGTGCAGCAGCCAGGTCTTGAACTGATACCCATTCGGGATGCCGGCACTGCCTGTGGTGCTATGCCACAGCACTGGTCTCGGTATATTTACTTTTTTTTTAAAAAAATTGTTTATATATTTGAAAAACAGTGTTACACAGAGAGAGATATTTTCCTTCTGCTAATTCACTCCCTGGATGGCCACAATGGCCAGGGCTGGGTCAGGCTGAAGTCAGGATCCAGGAGCTTCATCTGGGTCTCCAATGTTCGTGCAGGGACCCAAGCACTTGGGCCGTTTTTGCTGCTTTCCCAGGCTCATTAGCAGGGAGCTGGATCAGACTGAGCAGCCAGTTCTCAAACGAGTGCCCATATGGGATGGTGGCACCGGGGGCGGTGGCTTTACCTGCTACACCACAGAACTGGGCCCTCAAAATATTTTCTGATTTTCCCTTGTGATTTTGTCTTTGATTCATGGGAGGTGTTTAGAAGTAAGTTGTGGAATCTGTGAACACTTGGCAGTTTTTCTGGAGAATGATTCCTAGTGATGTAATTCAATATCTCTGTTGCTTTCCATTTTCTGTAAGCTTTGTAGGAGCGGCAGTGTTGGGTCTCCCGTGGTGAAGGTGCCATGGGCTCTCTAACCAGAAGTGTGCCCCGCAGTATTTCGGTCTGTTGCAGATGTCAAGGGGACCACGTTGATTGACAGTGTTGCTAACATTCTGCTTGTCCTTAATGGCATTTTTGTAGTGGCTTGGTCAGCGGGAGTGGGGTGAAATCTTCCACGGCGGTGGGTGGGCTTGCCCGTTTCTCCCTTCAGTTCTCTCAGTGATTGCTCTGTATCTTTTGAAGCTGTTGGTACGTGCAGCATACGTATTTGGATGATTTAATCCTTTATTGAGATGAAGCGACCTTTTTATCCTTTACAACCGGTCTTGTCTGAGGTCATTAATGCTGCACCTGCTCTCTAGCGCTGTTGCGTGCTGTGTGTGTTTCCTGCGTGAGTCCTCACGGTGTGCTTCCTATAAATGCTGTGTAATTGGTCTCGCTCTTTTGTTCAATCTGTGTCCTGTCTGTGAAGTGTTTAGGCCATTTACATTTAGTGTAATTACTGATCTAAGTCTATTATCTTGGCTTTTATTGGCTGTTTGTATTACCTTTCCTTTATTCTTGCATTTCTCTTCTACTGCGTTTGTGTGTGTGTGTGTGTGTGTTCGTGTTCTCCGTGGATGCACTGTGGTTGATAAAGAAATCTTTCTTTTTTTGACAGGCAGAGTTAGACAGCGAGAGAGAGAGAGAGAGAGAGAGAGAGACAGAGAGAAAGGTCTTCCTTCCATTGGTTCACCCTCCAAATGGCTACTACGTCCGGCGCTGTGCCGATCCAAAGCCAGGAGCCAGGTGCTTCTCCTGGTCTCCCATGCGGGTGCAGGGCCCAAGCACTTGGGCCATCCACCACTGCCTTCCTGGGCCACAGCAGAGAGCTGGCCTGAAAGAGGAGCAACCGGGACAGAACCAGTGCTCCAACCGGGACTAGAACCCAGGGTGCCAGTGCCGCAGGCAGAGGATTAGCCAAGTGAGCCACGGTGCTGACCGATAAAGAAATCTTGAAGCTAGAAAACGAGCTCTGTTATCACTGACGGGAGACTGCGGCTGCTGGTCCAGGCTGGAGAGGATGCTTCCCCAGCATGACCGTCGTGGCAGCCCGGGGCGCAGTGGGCTTGGTCTCTGTTCTCCCTGGGGTTCGCTTTCAGGCTGCTACTCGGCAGAGGGTTATTTGCAGACAGGCTGCACACGGCTCCGTCTGCAGCGAACGCTCATTTTTTGGAGCCTGCATTTCAATTCCACGGTCAGACTGTGTGTGTCTCCAGGGGCTTCCAGAGTTCTGCTTACTGTCACCTGTCTCTCCATCACAGCTGCTCCTGTCAAGCCGGGAGGAGGCAGGAGACCTTCTGAAACCCTGGGGAAAAGCCGGCTGTGGAAGGCACAGGTGCCGGTGTTCAGACAAACTTCAGACAGCTCCTCACTGGGGGGTTTGACTCCCAGCAGTGCTGCCCCCGCCCTGCCATGGCGCAGATTTTAGGGAAAGGAGCCCTGCCTTGGAGGGGCTGAGTTGTCATTCACTCCACCCCTCTCCCTTCTGTGCTGTGTTTATGACTTAGATTAATTCTGAATCTCTTGTACCTGGACTCCTATGAAAATTCCAACAAAGCAGAAATGATTAAAATTGGATTGCCCGTGGAAGCTGAGATGCGTATTTCCCCCGGAGCCAAGTGTAGCATCTAAATAACGGTGTATCTGCCTTCTAAACACGGCTCCGTGGGAATACCTTGGTGTGGACCCACAGGTAGAAAACAGGAAATCTTAAATGGGACTTCTCTCTGTGGCTTTAAAAAAAAGCCTATGTGATATGATAGCTTTGATCATAACATAATTTTTTTTTCATTTCCAGTTGAACTTTAATTTTGCTTAAATTTTCTCCTGACAAGTCTCCAAGGCATAACGCGGGCGCATGCCTCATGTGCAGCCCGAGGCTGCCACGGACGGCCTCCGGTCTCAGGGCGAGTTTTACAGGAATCGATAGCTCACAGAATACTGCTTTCTGGCAGCTCCTGTGCAGGAGAGCTTAGAGGCGTGAGTGGCGGGAGAACTCAGGGGCTGGAGGCGTCCTCGGCTGTGCCTTTTGGAAACGTGGAATTGGAAGGCCGTGCCATGGTGCTGCTGTGGCCGGGTGCAGGGTGTTCTTCCAGCTTCCAGAAGTCAGCTGAGGCTGCAGGCGCGGGAGGTGGCAGCCATGCCCTCCGGGAGAGGAGTCCGTGGTGTGTTGACCCAACTCGGGCGTAAGGCCCTCCTCGAGGGCTGACCGTGCCTCCCGGATTCCTGCGAGAGGACTGGGTATCCCTTAAGCTGGGGCTGTTGGGTCGGGCATCCTCCCCAGTCCTGGGAACGCAGCCGCGAGTGCAGCTGACCCTGTGGCTCCCTTCTCGGGCTCGGGCTTGCAGGGAAGACTGGGGGTAAACTCTGCAGCCCGCGGATCTGTCGTGGTGGCCACCGATGAGAGCTGTGGAATAGGCCCCCGTGGACTGGGAGCTGCAGCTGAGACCTGGCTGGAGGGCAGTGGACTCCCCAGCAAGTGTGAACTCTCCACGAGGCTTGGTCCGGGCCTCCTTTCCTGAAATTTGCCTGTTCACGTCTTTCGTGTATTTTTCCATTCTCAGTGTTGCTGCTTTTTTGGGGGATTCATGTGTTCTCCCCCAGTGGATTCAGTCCACCTGCATGGTGCAGTGGGCGGTGCTGGGCTGTGATGGGCCATGGCTGCCCTGGGTGAGGGGTCTGAACCAGTGCCTGGCAGGATGCTGCTTTGCTCACGTGGTTCTGGGACTGTGGCCGGGCATTGTGCTTTGGACTTGTGTGGGGCCTGTTTTACTGCCACACTTTCTTAAAAAAACAAAAAAAACCACATTTATTTGTTGGATTTCATTTTCTTTGAAAGGCTGAGTCAGAGAGAGAGAGAGAGAGGGAGAGAGAGAGAGAGAGAGAGAGGGAAACCCCAGTGACTGACCGACAGGCAGACGTCTTCCCTCTCCTGCAGCCAGGCCAAAGCCAGCAGCACTAGGGTCCTTCATGGGGGTGGTAGGGACCCTAGTGCTTGGATCGTCACCCGCTGCCTCTCTGGGTGCACATTAGCGGGACACTGGGATTGGGAGTGGACCCAGAACTTGACCCCAGGCGTCTGAGTGGCATCTTAGCCTCTGTGCCTGACTCCTGCCTCTCTGCTGTGCTTGCTGAGGGCTGGGGCTCCCTGTGAGGCGAGAGTGGGCCGTGTCCCGCACCTCCCGGGCTTCGCTTGTCAGCAGTGACATCCCGATCAGAACCCCTCCAGCTCCGGCTTTCTGTCTCCTGCTGGGGGTCCCTGCCGTCCAGGGAGGACGCTGGGCAGGTGAGCTGGTGGGGAGCGCTGCGTTGCTGCTCTTGTCCTCAGCTTCTGGACGTTTTGCTGGGTTTCCGTACAGGCCATGCATTCCCCAGGTGGATGTGTCTGCGTGGATGTGTCTGGGACCTTTGCTGTTTTGCATACCAGCCCTCCCAGAAGCCTGCTGTTGGGATTGGGTAGGTTTTCCTGAACATGACTTCATTTTTCCAACCCTTACAGGAGATTTCTTCCAAAATTCTCTTCTTGTGGAGTCGGGGTCTTAGAAAAAGAAACAACACATCCCAGAGAAAAGCAAGGCAGGGGTGAGCTGATGCTGCTGGGAGGTTCAGGGAAGTACATGGTCGGGGAGTCAGACACCTAAGATGCCATCTCCTCCTGCTGTGCCCTGTGCAGACATCACCAGTCAATCCCAGACCCCATTCTGGCCAGATCATCAGGATCCTCTTCTGTGCAGTACCCTAGGAAACCACTGTCAGTGAGTTGGAGCTGGGTGAGGGTGGAGGTGTCTCTGCCTTCCCTAACTGGCATTCTTTGCTGCTCACCCTCCTACCAGGTGCCCTTGGATCTCATTAGCTTAGAATGTTCTGAGAAACACTAATAGGACAAAAAATTTCTTAGATCAAATGAATGTAGCAAGTGCCGTACACTCAGGTCATTAAAGGATACTTGTATTCCTCCAAGGAACAAATGTGCACAATCCAGTTCTCTTAGCTTTTTAAATAATCTGTTTGAGATGGAAGAAGGGAGGGGGAGAGAGAAAGTGAGACAGTGAGAAAGCATCTTTTTTTTTTTTTTTTTGACAGGCAGAGTGAGAGACAGAGACAGTGAGAGAGAGAGAGACAGAGAGAAAGGTCTTCCTTTACCGTTGGTTCACCCTCCAATGGCTGCTGCGGCTGGCGCACCTCACTGATCTGAAGCTGGGAGCCAGGCGCTTCTCCTGGTCTCCCATGCGGGTGCAGGGCCCAAGGACCTGGGCCATCCTCCACTGCCCTCCCGGGCCACAGCAGAGAGCTGGACTGGAAGAGGAGCGACTGGGACAGAATCGGGCGCCCGGATCGGGACTAGAACCCAGTGTGCTGGCGCCGCAGGCGGAGGATTAGCCTACTGAGCCGCGGCGCTGGCCATGAGAAAGCATCTTCTGCGCCCTCCCAGAGCTGGGATCCCAGGCAGGTGGCAGGAATCCAGGTACTCGAGCCACTGCCACTGCCTGCAGGGTCTGCAATTGCAGGAAGCTGGAGTCAGGAGCCGGAGCCGGGAACTGAACCCGCGTTCTCGGATGTGGGACTCAGGCATCTTAACCGCTAGGTTGAGCACCTGTTCCCCAGGTGACCTTTTCACTAGTACCTCCCAGCGTCCCAAAAGTCATGGAGCACGTGGTCAGGAATGGACTATCCATCCGATGAAGCCTTCCTTACTGGGTGCCTGCCCGGTGCCAGGTGCTGTCCCAGGGCCTCCTGAAAAGGGTGGAGCTGAGAAGGTGGGTGGCAGGTGCCAGAGTTGGGGGAGTTTTCGTCGCAGTAAAGTGGTGGGAGGTGGGGGAATGAGATCTGCACGTGCAGGAGAGGAGGGAGGTGTGCTGATGCCCAGGGAAGGAGCGTTTTGGTGGCGGGAGCGGCAGGTGCAAAGGCCCGGCTGTGGGAGTGAAGGGGTCAGTGTGGCTGCAGTGGAAGGACCGAGGGAGGAGACGTGGGAGGGGAGGACCAGAGGACTGCCGAGGAGCCGACTCTGGCTGCGAGGGGCGGAGCAGGCGTGGATGTGTCTGGAGCTCCCTTTGGGGCAGCCGGGTTGTAGACAGGCATCGACTGGGGGCTGCTGCAGAGAGAGACGACAGTGGCCGAGCCCACGGAGCGGGTGACTGGTGGGGCAGTTCTGGAATGGGTCTTGAGGGTGGGGTGTCCCTACAGGCTGCTGTGGGTGTCGGGGCTGTCTCGGGTTCCTGGCCTGAGCCCTGGAGGATGGGCTGAGGGAAGGAAGACTCAGGGAGAGGGGATGGGATGGGGAAGAATCCAGGGTTTGTTAAGGACACAGCAGGTTGGCCCCAAACTCAAGAGCAGGACCTGGGCTGTGGAGTTGGACTGCTGGGTTTAAAACACGGTTCTGCCACGTGTTAGCTGTGTGCCCTGGGACAGTAACGTCACCTCTCTGTGCCTCCTTTTTCTCACCTGTAAGATAAGGGTTGTGATCGGGTTCCTGGAGGGGCCTTAGCAGGGTCACGGAGCCGTGTGTGCAGAGTGCCGAGGACAGAGCCGGGCGAGCGGTCACTGGTCCCGGTGTCTTGGTCACTGGTCCCTTGCTTTCCAGAATGGAGCTGCAACGGGGGCTGGGACCTTTGCTGGTTTGTGTAGCAGCCCTTCGCAACGCCGCAGGGCGAGGTCTGTGGTCACTGCTGGCCCGGACCAGGCTGCACCCTCCTCTGGTCATCAGTGCTTGCAGGAGTGATTTGGCGTGAAGCGGGAATCCAGAAGCTGTGGGGATAAGGCTTGGTTCGCCTCCCCCGCGCCTGGCGTCCCAGCAAAGCTTTGGCAATCGCAGTCGGCTGGTGGGAGCCAAAAAATGAAATTACTGCTTTTACTTCCTCTTAAGCTTTCCACGTAGGGGAGCGAAGGCAGCAAAAACCCAGCTGTTCCTGGTGCTTGGCCCTGGAGTGGGTTCCTCGCTTGTGAAATTTCGGCTGGTGGCTCCCCAGGCGGTCGCTGCGGTTTCAGTGCCCTGCAGGATTTGGGGCGGCTCTGACAGGTTCTGTGTCTGTGCGCAGACCTGGGCCCTCAGGTGTGCAGGCCTCTTCTCCCCTAATCTGCATCACACCCACCTGCCCAGCGTCCTGCAGACCCCTCCTCTCTCCCCGCCGTCCTCCCCACCTCTGTTAAAGAAGCAGCACATGTTTGTGACAACACAAAGCAGCAGGGACGTAAACAGGAGAAAAACCAGGTCCTCCCATCCCTCTGCCCTCCGTGCTCCGCCGCCTGTGTTAACGTGGGATTCCAGGGGCTGGCATCGCAGTACAGTGGGCTAAGCTGCCGCCTGCGACTGAGCATCCCATATGAGCACCAGTGTGAGTCCTGGCTGCTCCACTTCTTTTTTTTTTTTTTTTTTTTTTTTTTTTTTTAACTTTTTGACAGGCAGAGTGGACAGTGAGAGAGAGACAGAGAGAAAGGTCTTCCTTTGCCGTTGGTTCACCCTCCAATGGCCGCCGTGGTAGGCGCGCTGCGGCCGGCGCACCGCGCTGATCCGATGGCAGGAGCCAGGTGCTTCTCCTGGTCTCCCATGGGGTGCAGGGCCCAAGGACTTGGGCCATCCTCCACTGCACTCCCTGGCCACAGCAGAGAGCTGGCCTGGAAGAGGGGCAACCGGGACAGGATCGGTGCCCCGACCGGGACTAGAACCCGGTGTGCCGGCGCCGCAAGGCGGAGGATTAGCCTAGTGAGCCGCGGCGCCGGCTGCTCCACTTCTGACCCAAGTCCCTGGCAATGGCCTGGGAAAGCAGTGGAAGATGAGCCCAGGTGCTTGATCCACTGACAGCTGCATGAGAGACCTGGATGAGGCTCCTGGCTCCTGGCTTCAGCCTGGCCCAGCCCCAGCCATTGTGGTCATTGGGAGAGTGAACCAGCGGATGGACGGATGATCTCTCTCTCTCTCTCTCTCAGCCTCTCTCTCTCTTTCTTTCTCTCTCTGTCTACCCCCTCACTCTGTAACTCTGCCTTTCACATAAATAAATACATCTTTAAAAAACACAGGAGTTCACCAGTATGCCCATGAGTTCATACACAGGGGCTCTTGCACACGCGCCTGAGGGTTTAAGACACATGAGACCAGAAGCGACGGTGCTGCAGCTCAGGACAGAACTGAAGGGCCTACTGTGGAATTCGCCCCTCTGCCTTCGTGCAGCCCTGGGAGGTAACTCCGTTCCCTCAGTCTTAAGCCCTCAGTGGTGGTTACCACCAGACCTCAGACTGTGTGTGATGTGCAGGGTTCTTTTTCTGAATATATTTTCGTTTGGGAGATGGAGAAAGAGGTCTCCTATCTGCTGATTCATTCCCTAAATCCCTAAATGCCTGCAAGGGTTGGGGTTGTGTCAGGCCAAAGCCAGGAGCCGGGAACTCTGTCCAGGTCTCCCATGGGGGTGGCAGGGACTCAACTCTTCTTCTTCTTTTTTAAACATTTATTTATTTGAAAATCAGAGTTACACAGAGAGAAGGAGAGGCAGAGAGATAGAGAGGAAGAAGGAGGGGGGGGGGGAAGGAGGGGGAGGGGTATCTTCCATCTGCTGGTTCACTTCTCAATTGGCCACAACGGCCAGAGCTGTACCAATCCGGAGCCAGGAGCCAGGAGCTTCCTCCAGGTCTCCCATGTGGGTGCAGGGGCCCAAGGCCTTGGACCATCTTCCACTGCTTTCCTAGGCCATGGCAGAGAGCTGGATCAGAAGTGGAGCAGCCAGGACTTGAACCCGCGCCCATATGGGATGCCAGCACGGCAGGTGGCCGCTTCACTCACTATGCGGCAGCGCAGGCCCCAGGGACTTAACTCTTTGAGCCATCACCTGCTGCCTCCCAGGGCTCGCATGAGTACCAAGTTGGACATCAGGATCAGGATTCAGCAAGCGAACCTCGGAGCTCAGCGGTAGAAAAGATGCAGGCCCGTCGCTTGTGACAACACAGCTGAGCGTGGAGAACGTTAGGTTAATTGAAATAAGCAGGCGTAGAAACACAAATACTGCACGGCCTCGCTCGTCTCTTGATGGGTCAGTTTCAGTCTTTATCAGTTAAGATTTTTGACTCTGACAGATGAGGCTTAACCTCATTTCAGACCCGTGGCTCCCTGCCTCCAACTTCAATAAATTGTAATTTTTACTGTATGTAGTAAAATGAATATGACATTATTCTTTTCAGAACTGAGAGTACTGTAATGACATTTTTAAAAAAAGATTTAGTTTATCTGAAAGACAGAGTTACAGAGAGATATAGAGACAGATCTTCCATCCGCCGGTCTGCTCCCCAGATGGCTGCAACAGCTGGAGCTGCGTCAATCCGAAGCCAAGAGTTTCTTCCAGGTCTCCCACGCGGGTGCAGGGGCCCAAGCACTTGGGCCATCTTCTACTGCTTTCCCAGGCCACAGCAGAGAGCTGGCTCGGAAGAGGAGCAGCTGGGACTAGAATTGGCACCCATATGGGATGCCGGCGCTTCAGGCCAGGGCTTTAACCCGCTGCACCATAGCGCCGGCTGTAATGGCATTTTTTTTCTCTTGGTGTTAATAGTTGCCTTTCTTGTTCTTTCAGGTATGCGATTTGCTGTGTCTGAATTTTTTCTGGTATTTTTCTGGGGTGTGTGGTCTTGTTCCTTGCTCTGCTCTATTTCACTGGAGACTTCTCTGCAGGGCGCACGCGGCTCCAGGTTACGCTGCACGGTTACTGTCTTGATCTTGCCGCCCGGGCGCTGGGCATTCCCAGCTCTGTGTTTCTCTCCCTTGAATTCAAGCTGGCGTTTACAGATTTTGAGACTGTCTGGGGTTCTTGAAGGTAGATTGGCTTCCTCTTGATCCTCTCTCTCCTTGTCATGGTGGGGTTTCCTCTGTGCCACCGGCTCCTGCTTCCCCCACCGTGCTGCCTGTCCCAGGAGCCCATTAGAACCTGGGGTAACCGAGGGTTCCCTTCTCTGTCTCCTCTCAGTTCGTGCAGGTCCGGGATTTTCTGAGCTCCTTTGTTATTCTGCTGATGGGTCTTCAGGAGAAGATAAAGCCCCATTCTCTGGGGACGCTGCTGCTTTGTCTCAGGTCTCTGGGTGCTTTCTGTGGGAGTCCGTCCCTGCGTGGTTATTCTTCGCCATCGGCAGCGCCCTCACTGATGGAGAGCTCTTCGCTCAGATGAAAACTGGTGGGGCGTGGCGCTTACCCTCCCAGTAACCCGGGGTTAGTTCATCGTGAGGCTTTCCCGGTGCTTCCTGACGCCTTGTCGTGTTCCGGAAGCGTCTGAACCGTCTAAAACTGTAATGTCCTTCAGTGCTTGGTAATGAGGCCTCCCTATGGGGCGTGGCTTTGTGCCGTGGGGAGATGAAGGGAGGCGATCTTAGGAGGCTGTCCTGCGTGTGTTCAGACGCACACAGATGTGTAAGGCCGCGGTTCACCTGTCCCTGCACACGTTTCCTTGTTGATGCCGTGGGCACCTTTGCTTCAGCCTTTTCCAAATTTAAACTGGAGCTGGGGCGGCTTTTCCTGCTCCTCGGCCTTAGTGCGGCTCTGCCTGCTGGGAGCTGTTAGGGAGCCGGGGGACGGTGGTGGCTTTGGCCATGGATGTGCAGTTGCTCGTTTTTGCTAAGGTTCAGCTTCAATGTCCCTTCTTCCTCAGCTCCCAGGCACAGGCAGCCGAGTGGGGAGGTGAGCGGTGCGGACTCCAGACCCGGGTGGACAGTGGGGAGCCCGGCCTCTGCTTTTCCAGGGGTGCACTCACCAGCGTCTCAGGCTGTTCTCCACCTCTGTGGGGGGGGGGGTCCTGTGCCTGTCGGGGTCTGGCTGCACACATGCGCAGAGGCCACCTGCGCCTGTCACTGTTGGAATCCGTTGCTGGTTTGAATCTCTGGAACAGGAGGTCTGATGCTCGGCGTGGCCCTGGCTGAAGAGATCGGGACCTTGTAAGGTAGAAAAATGAGTTTCTTACTCTGCCACCGTCGTCGAATGTCATTAAATATGTGGGGTTCGCGTCGCTTGTCAGAAGCAACGTGCTACCAACAGGAAGGAAGTAGCCCTGCTGGAGTTGCTTCCTGTGTTAACGACACAAACACATCCTCAGCCAGGCCTGCTTGTCTGCCGGAAGCAGTGACATCACCGCGCGTCCGCCGGTGCTGCTGTGACCTGGGGCTGCACCTGTATTCTCTGGGAAACTGAGAACTGTGCGAAGGCAGGGGCTGCGTCCTGCACACCTCCTCCAGGAAGTTCTCAGAAAATGGAGCTCAAAGTAAGATTTTTGGAGTAAACAGTTTGAAATCCATGTACATGAAAACTCTTCAGAAAGTTCCTAAAACTGTGTGTGATGAAAAAACCCTGCATGGATTTCAATCTTTTTTGCCCCTGAATAAATATATTCCTAAATATTTTGTTTGGGAGACAGAGAGATGGAGAGGGGGAGGGAGGGAGGGGGAGAGAGGAGAGAGAGAGAGAGAGATCTTCCTGCCCCAAATGGTCACAAGTGGCTGGGGCTGGGCCAGGCTGAAGCCAGGAGCCCGAAGCTTCATTTGGGTCTCCCACTTGGGTGCAGGGGCCCAAGCACTTGGACCATCTTCTGCTGCTTTCCCAGGTACATTAGCAGGGAGCTGGATCAGAAGTGGAGCAGCCAGGACTCAAACTGGTGCTCATATGGGATGCCAGCGTTGCAGGCGGCAGCTTAACCTATTACTCCATATCACCGGCTTCCTCCATCAGGTTCTCACGAGGGGTGCGGAGTGCCGCGGTGCCAATGTCACTGTCATTGTCATCACACAGTGTGGACTGGCGTGCGCGGTGCACATCCTCTTTGCAGTGCACTGGGGCTGCTGCTCTGTTAGCCCCACTGCATGAGAGAGCAGAGGCCAAACCGGAGCTGGGCCCTGATGGAGTCGGCGTCCCTGTTTCGGCGTCTGGCTTCAGGCCACGTGTCTTGCGGATCCAAGCGGAAACCAGCCTACGGTGGATACGTGGCTGCTTGTCAGGGAGGTGTGGGGTGCTGTATCTTGGGGTCCTCCCGAGAGGACCGCAGGAGACAGCAGTGGAGCCCCCGCCGTGGCAGCCGCAGCCTCTGTCCCGGTCCCTGCCGCAGGGCCAACCGGCCAAGGACACCAGGCCTGATGCCTGCTCTGGCACAGCGGACACAGTGCCTTGGCTCAGGACCACCCCTCTCCCCATGGAAAAAAACCTTTAGCGGCTTTTAAAATCTAAAGAAATTGGTAAGTTTCAAATTGAAGAAAACAAATATTTGAGTGTAACGTGATTTCTGTTGATGGGAGACTAGATTAAGAGAGAAGTTTATTTTGGTGCAAAAATCTGAAATCCTTGCATGGTTGTTTCAAAATATACATTTTCCATGATCCTTTTCAAAACCCTGCATATGCATGGATTTCGTTATTTTGCACCAAAATAAGCTTCTGAATTTTCATTCCATTTTTCCCCAACCCTTGAAGTACCCTCATCCTTGACACCAGCTCAGTGGAAAAGTATAATTAACATTTTCTTTAGTGGAAGAAGGGGGCTTGCAAGGGCAGGAGTGTCTCCCTAGAGCCACACAAGCTGGGGACCGTGGGGGCAGCGCCGGCCCCTCTGCGAGGTGCTCTAACCCCAGCAGTTCCAGGGATGGGCGGCTCTCCCGCCAGTGTGATTTTTTTAAAAAAAATATATTTATTTATTTTATTTGAAGGGAGGGAGGGAGGGAGGGAGGTCTTTCATCTGCTGGTTCATGCCACAAGTGGCTGGAGTTGGAGTTATCTGAAGCCAGGAGCCAGGAGCTTCTTCCAGGTCACCCTTTGTGGGTGCAGGGGCCCAAGCACTTGGGCCATGTTCTGCTGCTTTCCCAGGCCATAGCAGAGACCTGGATTGGAAATGGAGCAGCGGGACTTGAACCCGTTCCCATAAGGGATGCCTGCACTGCAGGCGGTGGTTTTACCTGCTACACCACCGCTCTGGCCCTTACCAGCATGTATTTTGGCTCCAGGGCCTGACAAATCATGGCTGAGCCAGGAGGAAAGTGTGGGAGGAGAAATGTGCACACAGGCTTGTCAGCGGGCTCAGGGGGCTCCCTAGGCAAGCGGGACTGGTCTGTGGAGGTGGGTTTGGGGGTCCTGGGTGGGGGCACTGAGCGAGGCCTGCATGTGGGCAGCTCAGTGGTGATGGTCAGAATCTCTCTGATTCCAGGTGACTCCCCCAGGCCACCCAGTCGCCCTGATTGAGTGGGGGGCAGAAGGATGTGCTTGGAATTCCTGTCTCCCGGGATCCAAGTCCACGGCCATCAGGTGGTCACTGTGGTTTTTCTTGGTTCCTGGGAGTCAGGATGCCCAGGCACTGATGTGCGTGTGGCTGTGCCCATGCTGTCCCCGCTGCTGTTTTGTGCTGGGAGGACCCACCCTGGGCCGAGGGCCAGGCCCTTTCTCTCCCTGAGCGTATGTGCCGTGGGCCGCTGGAGCCTCTCTATCCTCCCCAGGCAGACAGTGCCTGCCTGCTCCGTGCACAGTATACCTTCTCTTCCTCGTCCCATTTCTCCACTGGATCCAAAAGAGCTGATGGTCGTGACCCAACTAATGGATTTCAAGACCATGCAGCTCACCTGCATCGTCTGCGGCCCCATGGCTGCTGCACCCCCTGGCCCCGCGCCAGCAGCCTCCCTTGTCCTCTGCGCCCCACCGGGCTGGGCGGGCGCGTTGGTCTGTGCACTTCCCCGTGCAGCAGATTAATTAGACGTTCAGAGGAGATGGACTCTCAGAGCGGGAGCATCATTAGCATGTCTGTGCTGGAAGCCGAGAGAGTGAAGCTTGGCCATTTGTATGTTAATAAGCCGAGCCCAGGGATGAGCTTCGCTGAGCTTTGAAGGGATCTTTAGCAGAACCTGCCCCCACTTGGCCCTGTTAATGGATCTGTGAAAATCCACCTGTCACCAGGTTTCTGTGCCCACAGGGGATGCGTGACTCTGACTAAGACTGGGTGTCACGGTCAGGCACAGTGGGATCCATGCCGGAGCCAGGCTTAGCTGAACCCTTTAGATAGGGTTTGACGTTCTTTATTTGAGGGGCCAAGGCGCAGGGGGCAAGAGAGCTCCCCCTGTTCACTGGTTCACTCCGCAAACGTCTGCAATGCCTGGGGCTGGTCTGGGCGCTGCAGCTGGGACCTCCAACCAGGTCTCCCCATGGGCAGCAGGAACCCTACTACTGATGGTGGCTGCTGCCTCCCGGGGTCTGCATTAGCAGGAAATGGGCATCGAACCCAGGTGCCTCGGTGTGGGATGTGGGTGTCTTCACAGTTAGGCTTGAACACCTGCCCCGGCGGGCAGTGAGGGCAGAGACCATGCTAGTTGTTGCTGCTGGGTCGCGTTCCCTGTGGGTGGTGCTGGGGGGGGGGGGTCTCACGTGAGATGCACACGTGTCCTGCTGTTGCTGGGTCCCTTTGCCAAGTGACTGCTGCCCAGCACCTGGCTCCTCACAGCAGGGCCCTGGCCAACAGCAGCTGCGCAGGTGGCCTCCTTGTCCTGCCCCAGGGTTATCAGCATCTGCATCTCAGTGTGAGAGCACTGTGGGGCCCTCTCTCTCTCTCTGTCTGTCTCCGGGGGGGCCCGCCCACCCCCGTGTCCCCAGCTACTTGTAATAGCTGCAGGCCGGTGTGTGGCTCTGACATGTGGGACACACAGGATGCGCTCCAGTCTCGGTGTCTGCCCTGACTTTTATTTGACAAGCTTCTCTTTGCTGCACGGGAGTGTGAAAACTAAATTTAGTCCAGTTCAGCAAAGCTTTTGTCGTCTTCTTTTGAAATTTCATTTTTTTTAAAAAAATTATTTATTGCTTGAAAAGCAGAGTTGTAGAGAGGCGGGGGGGGGGGGTGTGTGTCTTCCATCTGCTGGTTCACTCCCCAGATGGCTGCAATGGCTGGAGCTGTGCTGATCCAAAACCAGGAGCCAGGAGCTTCCTCTAGGTCTCCCATGTGGGTGCAGGGGCCCAAGGACTTGGGCCATCTTCCACTGCTTTCCCAGGCCATAGCAGAGAGCTGGATCAGAAGCAGAGCAGCCGGGTCTCAAACCAGTGCGCATATGGGATGCCAGTACTACAGGTGGTGGCTTTACCTGCTAAACCATAGTGCCGGCCCCTGAAATTTCATTTTTACGTTAGCATACAGTAAAGTTGGCTGCTTCTTGGGCAGGTGAATCTGTGAAGTCGAATGCGTGTGTTGAGTTATGTTTCTGCCACCAGGCTGGGACATGAGACTGCCCCTCCCCCTCCCTTCCCAGGCATATCCTGCCCCACCCCCAATCCGTGTGCACTGCCTGCGGTTTGTTCAGCCACTCTCCTTATGGAAGATATTGGCTTGGCTTCTGGTTTTTGGCCTTTTCGTTAGTCTGTTTTTGGACAATTGGAAACACAGCTTCTATATCCATGTGTGTTCCAGTTTTTGTGTAACTTTTAAAAAAATGGTTTATTTACTTATTTGAAAGGCAGAATTACAGAGGAGGGAGACACAGAGATTGGGTCTTTTATCCACTGGTTTCCTCCACATGGCCACAACGGCCTGGGCTGAGCCAGGCCAAAGCTGGGAGCTCAGAGCTCCATCCGTGTCTCCCACGTGGGGTGCAGGGGCCCAGATACTTGGGCCACCTCTTACTGTCTTCCCAGAGTCACCAGCAGGGAGCCAGCCGGGAGCGGCCAGGACCGGTGCTGGCGCTGTGACAGGGGCTGCTGGCATTCTGAGGGCAGGCTCACCCCGCCATACCACACCGGCCGAGGCCCTCGGTTCCAGTGTGGGGATGCTGGGTCATTTACCAGAGCCCCTGTGCCGCTTTAGGCTCCCGTCAGTGACGTGTGAGAGTCCAGTTCTGCCGCCTCCTCGCCAGCATTCGGTGTTGTTGGGATTCTGTGCTTCTGCGCTCCGTCAGCTGTGTGAGCATCTCGTGACCTCCCCGCCCTCTTGTTCCCCAGGACTCCGCCTCCTCCTGTGGTGGTGGTGCAGGGCGGGGCAGGGGGGGGCACCCTGGGGTGATGTGGATTCCCACTGAGAGTGTGGCTGGTGCAGCCGGAGGCTCTGTCAGTCCTGGGTCTGGAGGGGAGGCAGAGAGCCTCCCACAAAGGCGGCGTCCCAGTCCCTTCCACTGTGTGAGCCCCATCTGTGCGCTTGAGGGTGGGGGCAGTGACAGGAGCTTGAGCGAGGAGACCCTTGGTCTGCTGTGGTCATGCTCCCAGTAAGGACACTTCCCACTCTGCATTCCAGCCAGGCTGGGCCCTGGGGGCTCCCTGTGCCCGTGCTGCACTTGGTACTGCAGAAAGTGCCAATCAGATGTCCTTGCCTTTCCCAGCCGGATTCCAGAGGGCTGCGCCCATCCCAGGTCTGTGGGCATCTCGGCTCAGCACGGACTCCCCGAGTCGGGTAGAAGGAGGAGCAGTTTTAAGCCGAGTGTGCTGACTCGGAGCCTGGGAGGCTGAGGGGATGACGAGTGGCGGAGGGAACACGGGAGGAAGTTTCCTGCCCTCTCGACCCTCTGTTCCGATTCCTTTTTCATACAAACATCGGCTGATGAGCACGAGGCCTCGGCAGAAGGCACAGCTTTCCAACACGGGACTCGAGATAGTAATCGCTAATTAATTAATGTAGCCACGAGTGAGCATGTGCCGGGTGTCGGGCGTTGAGCCAGGAACTGGGGATCCGTAAGCAGTGGACAAAGCACAGAGATCCTGCCTTATGGAGCAGACACTTGGGTGCAGGGAGCTCCTGACTATTGGGTGATAAATGCATGGGACAAGTCCAGGGGTGCAAGGCGGTGAGGGCCTGGCCGAGGGGCGGATGCTCACTGCCAGTCATGAACAGCTGGCAAAGGTTGTTTCTGAGCCTACACCAGATCCGTTGCTGTACCAGGAAGCCCGAGCCTTGGAGCTTTATCAGGGACACAAGTGTGTTCTGTCCCATGAGCACGGGGCCAGTGAGGACCCCGGCTGCTGCAGCTTGTGGTGCAAAGCGGAAGGAAGAAACTGAAAAACATTTATTGTGTGTGTGTGTGTGTGTGTGAGAGAGAGAGAGAGAGAGAGAGAGAGAGAAAATGAATGTGGTTATCCACTCCCCAGATGTCTGTAATGCCTGGGCCTGGATCTGGCCCAAGCTGGGAGTCTGGAACTCAGTCCAGGTCTCCTGTGTGGGTGGCAGGAGCCTGCTTATTTGAGCCATCAGCACTGCCCCCAGTGGCTCACATTAGCAGGAAACAAGTCAGGAACCAGAGCCAGGGCTTGAACCCAGATCCTTGGATATGGGACACTGGCGGTCCTAACTGCTGAGAAGCCAAGGGGGTTTGTGAAGCTGGGGAGGTCTGGCCCCAGCCTGCTGAGTGGGTCCCTGACCCCGTGCTGAGTCTGTACTTCCCGCCAGTCCCCCAGGGCATCTCCTGCACCCTGAGGTTTGAGGCCCAGCCTGTTTAGAGTCCAAGTTTAAAACAAGATGCCTGCTTTCAGTCCCAGGAGATGATTGGACTCATCTTGAGCTGGGTCCACTTCAACACCTGTTCGCTGGTTTAATGCGAGTCCGAATGGGGCTTGGCTTTGGAACCTGCCAGTGTTCACTGAGCAGCTGCCATGCTCCGTTGTAGCCCTCCTGGTCTCTACGGTAGGTTCCCTGGACCCCGGCTGGCACACAGCCACCCCAGCACTTTGCAGGGAGAACCGAGCAGCGCCCCTGGCCTCGGCAGCAAGCTGGCCTACTTGGCAAACAGGAACGCCCTCTCCTGCCTCATTAAACCGACACGAGAGTGAGCTAGGGACAGCTGGGGTTCCTCTGAGCTCCCTCACGGGGCCAGCAGGGGTCTCCCTGCCGTAGGGTCCAGGAGTGCTTGGCGGTAGCCTGGGCCTGGCTCCCTCCTGCATCTCTGTTTCTGAGAATTAGGAGAGATTCCTGGGAGCAAGTGGAGCTGTCACGAGACTCCAAAGCCAGGTGTGGTGCTGGGAAGTCCTGAGCCATGTGCATCCCTGCCTTGCATGGGAGCCACCAGGGTACCAGGCCTTGACGCTCTCTGCCCAAGGCCTGGGTGCCTGTGCTGGTCCGAGCTGCATCCCTGCACATGGTAGAGCCCTGGCCTGGGCCCTGTGTCTTGGAGACGGCCCAGGAAGCCATGGTGACGTGCAGGGAGGCCCCTAAGGGGAGCCTTGGTCTAGGCTGTGTGGGTCTGTAGCAGGAGGGGCACCTGGGGTGCAGGCCCTGCTCTGTCCACACTTGGACCTTGCACTGTGGCCTCCAGCCAAGGAGGAAGGAACCCTCCGTTGTGTATGCCTCCCGTCTGTGTGGCAGACTTGAAATTGCCCCAGACATGCAGGCACAGCTGCTTCTGGGCCCTGGAACTCACTGGAGCACCCACTGCCCACCTCTACCAAGCCCTAGTGCAGCATCAGGAAGAGCTTCGTGGAGTTGGCCACAAAGACAGACACCCCTGATTGGTTCTCGGTCTCCCGCTGAGCTGCCAGTAGACCTTATGCCCACCCCCTGGGTGTAGCTGATTGGCCCAAGAGTGGCCACCTGATTCAAGCTGGGCCAATCAGATTTTCACATCCAGGAATCAGAGGTGGGGCTGTGAAACCCAGAGAGAGATGTGAGCCCACATGATGGGGAGAGCTGCTGGCTGTGGTCTCCACCTTGTCTCCTGAGTGCCCATACGCTTCTAGGCAGCTTCTGATTGTCTCCAACAGGGCCGTCTCTGAGCTGGAGTAGATTCGTGAATAAGTTTAATAGCAGCAGGGAACTTTGAACCAGATTCTGTGCTACCATGACATCCTCATTCGTTGTCTCCTCTCATTGTCACAAACTCCGTGAGCGGCTGCCGTTACAATTCCGTTAATAAATGGCAGCTGAGGTTCGCAGAGTTGCAGAGCTTGTCCTGGTCTGTTTGCACTGCCACAGCAAACATCATCTGTCCCTCGGCTTAGAAGCTGCAGGAGCTTGGTTCTCACGGTCCTGGAAGCTGTGACGTCCACGACGAGGGCAGGTCTGGGGTCCGGCGCAGGCTCGCCGCGGAGGGCCTCTTCCTGCTCTGTCTTCCCGTGGGGGAAGCGGTCAGGCTGTCTTTGGTGAGGGCACCCATCTCATTCCACAGGGAGGAAGGAGGAGGAGAAAGCAAGACTTCCAAAACTGGTGTAGAGAGCTGTGAGGTGTGTGCACGGTGCATGGTTGGCCGACCACATGCAGAGCAGCTGATCGTCCACACGCACCCCCAGGGAATGTCATTGTACTTGTCTGCTTTGCTTTGGGACAGCAGGATTCCAGGACTCAGTCCTTTCACACGACCTGGCAGTGGGACAGGAGCTGAAGGTTGGGCGGTGTCAGTGTTTTTCTTTTTTTCTTTTTTTTAAATTTTATTTTTTTACAGACAGAGTGGACAGTGAGAGAGAGAGAGACAGAGAGAAAGGTCTTCCTTTGCTGTTGGTTCACCCTCCAATGGCTGCCGCGGTTGGCGCGCTGCGGCCAGCGCACCACGCTGATCTGATGGCAGGAGCCAGGTGCTTCTCCTGGTCTCCCATGGGGTGCAGGGCCCAAGGACTTGGGCCATCCTCCACTGCACTCCCTGGCCACAGCAGAGAGCTGGCCTGGAAGAGGGGCAACCGGGACAGAATCCGGTGCCCCGACCGGGACTAGAACCCAGTGTGCCGGCGCCACAAGGCGGAGGATTAGCCTAGTGAGCCGCAGCGCCGGCGGTGTCAGTGTTTTTCTTTGATTGCTGTCCTTGGCCTATGTGGTGACCTAACTTGGAGATGACCTCGATGTCCAGCTGTGAGGCCCATTATGTGTTTGGATCCGGGACAGGCATCCCCTGTAGCTCCCTCTGGGACAGACCCCTCACCCCAGCACTGCCCAGGTCCTCCCTGCCACTGTGATCTCTCTGACGCTTTCCTTCTGGGCCCTGAGCTCAGGTCAGGGGGCCGTGCTTAGTGCCACCCCTGGAGCAGGCTGGTGCCCTGTCTGATCCTAGCAGAGCTGGGTGCGGGGTGGGTGGGAAGATGGCCTGCAGAGAGAGTACTTTTTGGGGTGGAATGTTCTTACTGTCCTTACTTGTGCTGAGTGCTGCAGGGTGCGTCTACCAGGTGCTTAGAAAACAGCCGTTAGCATCCAGTCCCTGAGACTAACAGGAGGTGATTTGAATGCAGTACAGTGTTTCCTATCAGCATGTAAGCACCGTGAGGCCAGGGTCTTGTCTGATCTGCTCAGTTTTTGAAGAATGCCCACCATACCACAGTGGCTTGGGAAATACTTGCTGAATGCCAAATAAATATGCCATTTGTCTATGTTTTTTAAATTTTTATTTATTTTCACTTTATTGAAAGGCAGAGAGACCACAGGACATGGATGGACAGAGATCTTCCATCCACTGGTTCACTACCCAGCTAGAGCTGAAGCAGGCTGCAGCTGGGAGCTCAGAGCTCCACGTGGGTGACAGGGGCCCAGCTACTGAGCCGTCTTCCACTCCCTCTCAGGGCGTACATTAGCAGGGAGCTGGGGCGGAAGCGTGGTAGCCGGGACTCAAACCAGGTGCTCCCATAGGGAATGCCGGTGGCCCAAGTGGCAGCCTAATTGCTCCGCCATGTACCCGCCCCTCTTTTTGTTTTCAACAACTTTACTGAGGCATAAATTTAAGCATCCAATTCAATGGTTTGTAGTAAATTCGTCAAGTTGTATTTTTTGTCAAATTATGAGTGCTGCAAGTTAATTTGTAAGCCTTAAAAAAACCCTCCAGTAACACAGCAAGTAAACCCCAAAAGTGCTCCCTTTCTGTCCCCCACCCAGTCACACCCCTCAAAGGTAAAACCATTTCTAAACACCTGCCATGGACTTGGTCAATTTTTTCCTTTGTCCGCAGAACACACCCACAATTACAGAAATAGGCTCAGTCATCCGTGTTATGCTGCAATTTGCCTTTTCCATTCAGCAAGATTTTATGGACTTTTTTTTTTTTTTTTTTTTACAGCAATAACTCATTTTTTCAAAAGCCGGGAAGCATTGCGTCATAGGAACAGATGTTTCAAATCTCATCTTACTGGATCGCCATCGCTTCCCCTGACTTTTGCTGTGAAAATGAAGGTTCAGTGAAAGTGTTGGAAGAATAGTTTTGCGCTCCTGTTTGGGTGTCCCTGCAGGGCACGTCTGAGTGGGCTGGGCTGGGACAGGTGCAGGCTCCACTGGTTCTGATTGACAGCCCCAGGGCACCTCCCAGAAACCTGCTGGCCGGCAGTGTTGCAGGTGCTTCCGCTTGGCAGCCTGGCCACGGCCGTGTAGGGCAGCACCTACCACCTTCCTCTTTGCCTTCTCTCCACTTCTGCACGTTTTTTATAGAGTTCTTGTTTTCATAGTGATACCTTCATGATGGGTCACAGCAATTACCTGGGTAAAATGTTTATTGAAAGGGTTGAGGGGAGCCCGAGGCTTGCTGCGGTGGGACAAAAGAGAAAATTGGGGGGTTCCTGGGCTCTCCAGTGGTGCAGATGGAAGGGGGGCAGGGGGCTGGTGATGTGGCATAGGGGGTAAAGCTGTCACCTGCAGTACTGGCATCCCATATGGGTGCTGGTTTGAGTCCTGGCAGCTCCTCTTCCCATCCAGCTCTCTGCTATGGCCTGGGAAATCAGCAGAAGATGGCCCAAGTCCTTGGACCACTGTACTTTTGTGGGAGACACAGAAGAAGCTCCTGACTTCAGATTGGCGGAGCTCTGGCCATTGTGGCCACTTGAGGGAGTGAACCAGCAGATGGAAGACCTCTCTCTCTGCCTCTGCCTCTGCCTCTTTGTAACTCTGCCTCTCAAATAAATAAATAAATCTTAAAAAAACAAAGAAAAGTGGCAAAGGTAAGGGCTGGGTTTTCCCGGGGGTCAGGGGTGGGGGCCAGGAGCTCTGTCACTCCCCTCATTTTCTCCCTTGGATGTGTGCAACCAGTTGAGGAGACAAAATGGAAAAGTGTAAGTGGTCTTTTAACTTTTTCTGATTCTCCCACTAAATTTTAAGCTTGGTGGAGGTGGGGCCGCCCTTGTGCATGGCTGTGCACGTGTTGAGGACCCGGCATTCCCGCTGGCCCCGGCCAGGTGCTGAGTGATAGTTGCTGTGTGTGAGTGAGCGGATCCTGTCCCGTTCTCCGACACCAACACTTCGGATGCTGACCCCGGTGATGACGATACCTGCCGCCCGCGGACTGCATCTCTGAGCCAGGTGCTCTGCCGGGCCCTCCAGCTCGGCCGGCAGCATGGGGCGTTATCTGCACCTTCCGTGGTGAGGAAACAGAGGCTGGGTCCAAGACTTTAACCCGGGGTGCGGCTCCAGCGTCTGAACTCTCTGGTCGGGGCCCACCTGCACTGAGGTGACACAGATGGCCCAGTTTTCAGGTGGAAGAACCCGGGGACAGAAGGCCTGTCCTGTCACGCTCTGCCTCCGGGGGCTGCGTCAGGACCCTGGAATTGGGCACCGGCCGGGGAGGCTGGTTCGTTTCCTGGGCATGGTCCCTTCTGTGGGACTTCAGGGCACGGGTGATCAACTCAGAGAGGCCCTGGGGCCCGTCCCTCCCGGTGATCGTCCCTTACTATCTGTGTGACCTTGGGCAGGCTGGTGCCCCCTCTGTCCCCACCGTTCTCATCCGTGAGGCAGAGGTGAGCCTCTTCGGAGGATGACAGGAGGTCCTGTGTGGGGTTGCACCCCTTCCCTGGGCTCACGGTTGGTCTCAGGCTGGTGAGTGTTAGTGGGCAGTGCTGTGGACGGCTTGACCCTAGTCCTGTGGCTTCAATGCCCGTGTGCATTTGACCTTGCTCCTGCCTGGATCCGGCAACTTTGCATTGCCCCACGTGAAGGGCGTGCTTGGCTGGGCTCAGGAGCCGGCAGGGACAGCTCGCTGGCGAAGCACCCGCCCATGGGGAGAGGCCCTCAGGGCTTGGAACAGCGCTGGGCCGGCCTCGCCTCAGCTCAGACTCTTGTGCGGACGCCACTGGGCTCCTGGCTTTCTTGCGTCTTCTCGATCTTTTCAGATGCCCGAGCCCCTGTGTGCTGAGCCCCCTCCCCTTTCCTCACTGGCAATGTCGCCCAGCCCCCAAGGTTCTTTGCTGGTGTGCAGGGAGGATTAGCACACACCTAGTGAATTCCGTCCCCAGCGCAGCCAGAGGTGGTGTCTGTGCGGGGTAGAGGCATGCTCTGCAGAGCCCAGGAGACGGCTGCCGGGGACGGATGCCCTGGGCAGCAGGGGGTTTAGACAGAGCAGGTGGCATGGGTGGTGGAAGGCCCTTCTCTCGCTGGGCTGTTGCCTGGGCCTGTGAGGTGCTGCTGTATCCTGCAGGGGTGGTGGCCCACTGGGCTGTGCAGACAGCATTTTGTTTTTTACTTAAAATTTTATTCGAAATGCGGAGATACAAAGAAGGAGATAGAGATTGGATGCAGGGGGTTGGGTTGGGGAACAGAGAGAGAAAGAGAAAGAGAAAGCACACACTTCTTGCTGCTAGTTCACTCCCCAAATGACCACAATGGCCAGGACTGGGCCAGGCCGAAGCCAGGAGCCTGGAACTGTCTGGGCCTCCCATATGGGTGCCCGGGGCCCACGTATCTGGGGCATCTTGTGCTTTCCCTGGCACGTTCCCAGTACAGGGAGCTGGATCAGAAGTGGAGCAGCTGGGACTCAAACTGGCACCCATGTGGGGTTGCGGGCAGTGGCTTCACCCGCTGCACAGCAACACCAGCCCCGTACATCATTTTTGACTTCATAAAAATATGACAGTGGATGTTCATCAGGAGTGCCCCCCTCTGCTGTCATGAGTTGCCTGGGTTGGGGAATGCATGTGTAAGGATGGACTGGTACCTCCTGTTTTCATAATATATATGAAGACAGGGTGATTTGCTTTGTATGTGAATCAATTTTACTATAAATAAATTCAGGAGTTAGAAATTGTCCCTCGTCACACATGTAACCTAGTGGTCTATCTGGTATTTCTGGTTGCTTGAAGGGTGCGTGGCGTCAAGTGCTCGAGAGAATTTGCTCAGTAAATTCTGTTGGATGTCTGCTTTGGCAGCCATGAGCGTCTTCCAGGTTGTATCGACCTGTGGAGTGCGCAGATAAGTCTGGAGGAGGCGGCTCCTGGAGGCTCCCGAGCTCCGTGTCTGACCCAGCCGTCGAGGTGCAGATGTGGGCATTGGCTGCAGATAGAAACTCAGAGATGACAAGCAAGGGGCTGCACCTCTGGTGTCCTTATCATCTACATCCTTCTAAGTGGAGAGTGTGAATGGAGGCAGAGCGGCTTCTGGGATGCTCCTGCCGGCCCCTGCGGTGGCCGCTCATCCTTTCTGATGTGCCAGTTCAGGCCGCAGCTTGATTGGGAACAGAGCCTGCTGTGCTAAGTGTGGGTAGCCATGTTTCTACTCCATGACTGCAGACTCCATCTCGGTTGTTGTGGATTCGCTCTGAGAGAAGAGCATGGTGGGGGCAAGAGGCGTGGAGTCACCACATAGACCCCGGGAGTCCGGTGAAAGCAGGCTAGAGACGAGCAGCCGCAGACTCATTTATTTCAGTTGGTGCAGCAGCTTATATAGCCAAAGCAGCCAATCCAGTCAAGGGGCGGTTTATGCCCTAACCAATCACAGTCTGTTGCCAGGCAGGCTCCGATGCTAGGTGGGTTTTCAAGCCATTCCTGAGTAACTGATGCTCGCTTGTCAGCGGCCATCTTGGCATGGCCTTCTCATTCCACCACACATCTCAGCTGATTGGACCCAACGTGATTTCCTGTCCCAAGCCGGGCCAATGAGATTTCTCTCCTGAGACTTTATAATCGGGGAAGAAGAGATGCTGGTTTGTCTCTGCTCTCTCTTCTCCGGGGGCCTTTGGGGAGTTCCCCACGGGCGTCGGCTGTTTCTTGCCAAAGGGATGCAGGCACAGCCGACAGGCAGAAAGAAAGCAAAGGAGATTGGGGCAGGGGGGAGGGGAAAGAAGGAGAAACCAAGGCTGCCCGGAGACCAGAGGGATGCTCGGGTGACGTTCCTCACGGGCTTCCAGTCGCTGTCACTATTGCTGTTCTTCATGGTGGAACAATATATTCTTCTTACTGCTAAGGGAAAAATGTGTCATGTACTAGCTGGCTTTAAGATAAACAGATTGCTTTAAAAATCTTTTTGGAAAATGACAAAAATCCGTCAGTGGTGTGTGACACGATGCTTTGGCCTCTGCTTGGGGACTTTGGAAATTCCCATTTCCTGTTAATTCAGTTTCCACACACTTTGCCGAGCCCACGTCCAAACACTGTGTGGTGACCAACCCAAGTCAGTGCACGGTTCACTCACGGTTTTTCTGCTGATGAGGATACTGGAGAGCTATTCTAGCGAGTTTCCAGTGTGTGATGTGTTGTCAGGGACTGCAGGCCCCGTGATGTGCGACAGGTGTCTCACGCGTAGCCCTCCTCCTCGCTGGTTTCCTGTCCTTCACCCGGCATCTGCCCAGTGCCTCCACCCCATGCTTACTCTGCTTCTGTGGGTTCCCCTTGCTTACCTTCCTCATCTGAGAATGGGCACTACCTCTTGTTCATTTGTAAAAATGCTCATATTTATTTGAAATGTAGAGAGAGAGAGGGAGAGGGGGAGAGAGAGATATCCATCTTCTACCTGCTGGTTCACTCCCCAAATGCCCACAGCAACCAGGGCTGTGCCAGGACAAGTCCAGGAGTCAGAAACTCCACGTGGGCGGCAGGGCCCCCAGTACTCGGGCCCCTGCTGCTGCCCCCTGGCGTCTGCACTAGCAGGAAGCTGGATCAGAAGTGGGAGCAGAACTGAAGCCCAGGCACTGTGGTACGGGGGTGGGTGTCACGAGCGGTGGCTCATCCACCGGGCCACAGTGTCTGCTCCGTGTGGTTCCTCCTAGGGGCTCTGGGCCCTTCCTGCTTTGGGCCGCACAGGATACCCCTGTGCTGTTGCAATTCCACAGTGGCTTCATGGTCCATGGGTTTCTGTTGCTTTCTCTAAAATGCCTCCGACAAAGGCAGATGGTGGGTACTTTTAATTTACCTGGTGTGAGATGTCTCCTTAGAAACAGAGACTGTATGGACTGTCCTAGCCAGCATTTGTCACTGAGTGAGATCCCAGAGACAAGCTGCTGCCGGAGCAGGCGGGTTTGTTTTGGTTATTGGTTCTGGAGGTTCCCAGGCTGAGGTTGTGTGGCACAGGCGGCATCTGGTGAGGGCCTTCCTGCTGCGGCGTCCACAGGTGGTCCGGAGCGTGGCGGGGGAGGGGTCAGCTGATGAGTGAGGGGACAGAGAGAGCAGCTGGGCCCGACTCCGGGAGAACGAGCCTCCAATGTCGCACCCCTGGCTGTGCCGCGTCTCAGCACCATCCCTGGTTACGCCTGTGACCTCCTGGTACCGTTAACTGAAGCCTTTGGGGACTCCGCCCCGTGAGTCCCTGTTCAGACTGCAGCACGGACCAAGGCTTCACACGTTTGTGTCCCGTGCGGCGTGGACACGCGTGGGATGCTGAAATGCCGCTCACTGACCCACGTGTTGCCTCTCTGACGGCATCCTTGTGCTCTCTCTGCCTTTCCCAGGAACACGGGGTAGGAGCGTCCGCTGTCCTCCTGCTAGCCGGGGCTCTCCTGAGGGCCACGCGCTCTGCTTGACGGGGGAGGGTGGAGATTTCACCGCAGGCTGTAAGCAGGCTGGTGTCCTAGAAACGAGGCATCGCGGGTGGCCTGGGGCAGACCTGGTGCTCAGGGAGGGGGCGGTGGGCACCGGCGGAGGCGGGGCGAGGCTTCCTTGCCTGGAATGGAGCAGGAGCGCTGGACCCCAGTGTGTGCAGGGGTGACAGGAGACTGGGGCTGAACAGGCACACCTCAAAGTTCAGGTGCCCCAGGAGCCCCGTTAGCCCAAGCGTGGGCCCAGTTTAAATTCCAGCTGTTCCCACGTGAGGCGGAGAAAGGTGAGTGGTCTGTTTTCTCAGCAAGCAGTGCCAGGAAAATCGATAAGGGATCTTTGAATTTCCTGAGGACGGGGAGTTGAGCTTTGCCAGCCATGCCGTGGTTTCTCCCGGGCGTGATGTGGGAAGTGAAGATGAGCGTCAGAGCCTGACTCACGGGAGGGTGGATTGGGATGACAGGCGGCTGTTCATGCCCAGGGCTTCTGTCGGGGTCTGGGCATGAGTCCGGAGCTCACGATGCTGGCATGGTTATGGGCCGTCTCCTGCCTACCCAGGAAGGGACTGTGTAGAAACCTGGGGTCGGGGAAGGGGTTGGAGGGGGTTCAGGATTCTCAGCTGTGTTTCTTCATGTTGTTGAGATGGTCTGGGGGCTTTAAGCTTGGACTTTGATCAGTCGTCAGGGTTTCCTGGAGAGCCGTTGTGGGGATCCTGAGACCGTCAGCCATCAGTGATGTATTAGTGATGCCTGCTGGGGGCACGTGTTGGGAGTGGTGGTGTGTGTTGTTCTAAAGCAGGAGAGGCACGGTTTTGGTGCAGTTCATGAGTGCTCCCTGGGGTGTCTCGTTTTGGGGTGGAACTGAGCTCCCTGTTTCGCTGGTTTTGGGACATGAAGCGGCCCCTGCTCCCAGGAAACCCAGTCAAGTCGGCCTAAGTCAGACACGCAGGCGTGGGTCAGCGCTCCTAGCTGAGCACTTAGGGTATCACATCCTCCAATGAGGAGCGTGTGGGAGACGCGGCGATGACTGTCACCCCCCTGCTGTACCTGGCAGACTAAATAGCAACAAATGAGCATAACGTTCTGGGCAGTGGCGAGGAGTCCAGGGGAACCCGGAGCTGGGTTCCAGTGGGGACAACAGGAGGGACTTTGTGGCATTAAGGGAGCAGAGACCTGTGTGTTGAGCCAAGAGTGGCAGAGGCAGCAGGCACAGCAGGTGCAAAGGCCCTGGGGCAGGGACAAGCCTGTGTGTTGGAAGCCTGTGTGGCTGGAGTAGGTTGCGTGAGGGGCAGCGTGAAGAGGGGGAGTCGGAGAGGGTGGCACAGACCAGATTGTGCAGGAAACTGTAGGTCAGGGAAAGGAGTTCAGGTTTTGCTTGAAGCCTGATGGGAAACCGGGAGAAAAGTGCAAGTAGGGAATGGTGCGATCAGATTCTTGCTGAGCAGCTGAGCTGGCTCAGCCTGATGGACAGGCTGTTGAGGGACGAGAGGGGAGCAGGGCGTGGGTGAGGAGGCCATCGTGGTGGGCCAGGAGAGGGGTTCTGACAACTCGGCCGCAGTGGGCATGACAGGGCCCGGCTCAGGAAATACCTAGCGCTGCAGCTTCTGGGAGCTGCTGGGGGTTGGATGTGGAGCAGGGGCCGGGGGGAGGATGCTCCGGGGTTCTGATTTGTGCCCAGGGCCAGCTGCACGGACATGTTCCCTGTGCTGTGTGTCCCTCAGACTCCCGCACTTAGAAGGGCCCCGAGCTTGGTCCACACTGTGCCATTGCCGTCCTGAAGTCAGAACGGTTTGTGAACAAGTGAATTTGTCGTTTTGCACAGAGCGCATGCGCGGTGCCGTTGGCCGTGACCGCGCCGTGGGTGAGTGGTGGCCAGAGTCGTGGCAATGGAGGAGAAGCAAAGAGGAGCGTTTACGGCGCGGGGCATGGGGCTGTCTTTGGACCGTGTGAAGTATGAGGCCAGTGGGACCTCGCAGCGGGGCTGCCGGGGGGTTTTCAGGGTGGGAGTCACGGGGGGCCGTCCAGAGGGGAGATTTGAGCTGTCCTCTGGGAGAAGACCCTGGGTGCACACAGCAGCACCTGGTGGCAGGGCAGCGTGGCTGAGGTCCTCCAGTGCTGGTGACGGCAGCTTTTTCATTTCGGGGCTCGGCCCAGTGTTGCCTGCTGGTTTGCTGCACTGTGGCTTCTCAGGGCCCTGCACGTGCTTGAGGTCTTGTCCCACAGTCGTGTGGCTCTTCCCGCTCGGCCTGGGCGGCCCCTGCAGCTGTCTGTCGAGATTCGAGGGGCTGAGCAGCCATGGCTGTGGACACTTGGACCTGCCAGTGCAGTGAGTCCCTGGGCTCTGAACAGGGCTGAGATGGCGTTGGTGGGCACGCCTCGGCTTGTGGATACAGGGGGTTTAGGCACGGTCCCCTCCTGCTGCGTGTTCCTGGGTTCCCGGGGAGTGAGGCAGTGCAGGCAGGGCCTGGAACGGGCCGGGGACTCAGAGGTGTTGCCTGCTCCTGCACCCTGGAGAACAGGTCTCCTTCTGCACCAGGGATCGGAGCTGGCCGAAAGCCCTCCCTCCATGCCCAGACTTCTTTCATCTCAGGGCCACTCAGGTGCACACTGGGCCCTAACTGGGATGGGCAGAGCAGTGTCCAGCTTTTGCTTGTTGGGGACGTGGGTCTGTTTCCCTGCCATCATCTCCCCTCTCACACGGTCTGTGTAGGAGGAGAGGAGTTGTCCTTGGTCCTGCATCCAAGATGAGCCCTGCTCACACCAAATCCCTGCCCCTTTGCTCCAGGGATGGGTTCAGGGCGGGGCACACTGCTGCAGCCTGCACCAATGGCATTCCATGACCACATTGATTGACAAGAAGTGGACACTCACCCTGGAGTGGAGCCCTTAGAGTGAGGCTCAGGACTTTAATTCTCGTCCCGCTGGTCGTGGGGAGGGAAGTGTGTTGCCGGAGATGGGGCTCAAGTGGGTGTCGGCTTTGTTGGTTGCTCCAGCCATACCGGAAGCCCTGGTGTGGTTCTTTGCAAGTAGAGTCGTTGCGTCCTGTGAACATTCTGACTGTGGCGAGGTCTGAAGCCTCCTAGTGGTAGCCATGCATCCTGGGAGCCAGTTCTTCACCCTGAGCAGTGGGGTAGGGTGTGTCCGATTCCTGTCCCTAGCAACATTTGGAGCAGTTTTCAGCCTGGGTGTTCCCGAGGATGGCAAAGGAGCCGTGTGATGCTGCTGACCGTGCTCTCCTGGAGTGATGGCCGTTGTGTTTTGCAGCGTGGTTCGTGGTGGGGACACTCACTGCTGCACTGTGGATTTCCATGTCACTAGATAGTGGTCCCCCTCCCTGATCCGTGGTTTCATTTTGGGCAGTCTCGGTCCCTGCTGGTTCTACACAGAAACTTCTAGGAATAAAGAATTCCCACTCGTCACGTGGCGCCGCCCTGGGTGGTGTGACGGAACGTGCGGCGTCAGGCTCAGGGTGAGAGCCGTTGCTGCACTGGCATGGCCTTGCTGGACGGGCTGCCTGCCCGTTCCTAGTCGCTGGCTGGGGTGTCACACAACCAAGAGACATAACTTTCACTGTAGGATGCTGTTAGAATTTTTCCATTTTGTTAACCTCTTACTGTGCCTAATTAGCAAATTGAACTTTATTGTAGGGATTGAATTTTTTATTTGTTTTTTGTTATTTGAGAGAAGGAAGTCATCCATCCACTGGTTTGCTCCTCCAGTGCCTGCACCAGCTGGGATGGGCTGGGGCCAAAGGCAGGAGGCTGGAACTCACTCTGGGTCTCCCACCCGGGGGGCAGGGGACGCACGAACTTGAGCCATCACCTGTTGCTTCCCAGGATTCCATTAGCAGGAAGTTGGGATCGGGAGCAGAGCTGGGACTCAGACCCAGGTGCCCTCCTTCGGGACGTGGGCATCCCAAGCGGCATCTTAACCGCTGTGCCAAATGTGCACTCCTGTCTTAGATGTTCATGCACGGGGAAAAACAGCTCACGTAGGGTTTGGGACGATCTGCCTTCTCAAGCATCTGTTAAGGGTCTTGGGGTGCACCCCCCAAAGATAACGGGAGCCTCTGCCTGCTTGTTTCTTAGAAACGGCGAAGTCGTGTGTGTAACGGGATGCGTCTCTCTCCAGGTGTGGTCTGCTGTGTTCTGCCTTCAGCAGTCGCCGCTCCCCTTTTCCATGCTGGGTGTCACAGTCCTACTGCCGATCCCATGCAATCAAGGCGCCCGCAGCAGCCGTCGCTCGAGGCTTTGCCTCAGGAGCTGGGTGTTTATCTTTGCTGTTTCTGTGGCGTTGCCCTTCAAGCTGCGCAGGCACCTGCTGCTGCTCACCTGTTGCGCAGGTTTTGAGTTCATTCCTGGGACTGCAGCTCCCTTGTGTGTGGTAGCTCAAGCGCTCACAGCCTTGGCTCAGTGGCCCCTGGGTCCCACGCCACCTGCGTCATCGGTGGGAGCTGTGAGTCTTGCTCCTGTTGGCTTCGAAAGCAATGTGATTGGCGAGTGTATTGGCCCATTTTTCATGAGTAGGACAAAATACTTGAGGTTGGGCACCTTATGAAGAAAAGAGGTGTGGTGAGCTCACATTCTGCAGGTTCAAGGGCATTGTCTTGGCTGTGGTGAGGGCCTGGCAGGGAAGATGGGCACAGAGCAAGAGATGGCACAAACGCAGAGGCTGTGAATCTGTGTGAGGGGAGTCTGCGTGGGATCAGGAGGGGGCTTCCTTTTCTGGGTTGTCCAGTGCGGGAAAACTTCCCTACACCTGATGTTGTGTTGAAAACCTTGCTGCCTTGCCCTGCCTTGCCTTGCCTTTCCTTGCCTTGCCTTGCCTTGCCTTGCCTTGCCTTTCCTTTCCTTTCCTTTCCTTTCCTTTCCTTTCCTTTCCTTTCCTTTCCTTTCCTTTCTTTTCCTTTCTTTTTCCCTCTCTCCCTTCCTTCTTCCTTCTTTTCCATTTGAAACACAGAGTTAGAGAAGGAGAGAGAGAGAGAGAGAGAGAGAGAGAGAGAGAGAGAGAGAGAGAGATCTCATCCACTGGTTTACCACCCAAATAGCCACAGTGGCTGGGGCTGGGCCAGGCTGAAGCCAGCAGCCAGGAACTCCTTCTGGGTCTCCCATGTGGGTGGCAGGGGAGCAAGCACTTGGGCCATCTTCCACTGCCTTCACAGGCACGTTAGCTGGAAGCTGGACTGGAAGTGGAGCAGCTGGGTCTCGAACTGGTGCCCATATGGGGTGGGGGTGGCGGCTTCACCAGCTGCATCACAACACGTCCCCCCTCCCCCACCCCAGCACACACTGCCTCTTCCTTATTCCCTGTCACTGGATGCTGAGGTCGTTCCTGTTCCTTAGCTGCAGGGGCTGGCGGGCGTCTCCTTGAGGTCTGATTTCAGTTGTTTTGAGTGTCTACTGGATCCCGCATACTTCTCTTTAAGTTTTGCGGAGCCTCGGTACCGATTCCCACAGCAGCTGCACGTTTTTCATTCCTGCCAGCCGTGCACAAGGGTTACATGTTTGTTCATATGCAAGCCAACACTTGTTACCTATTGTTTCTAAAGATTTATTTGATTTTACTTGAAAGGTAGGGAGAAAGGGACAGGAGAGAGAAAGAGAGAACTTCCATTTGCTGGTTCGCTCCCCAAATGACCACAACAGCCGGGGCTGGTCCAGGCTGAAGCCATGAGCCTAGAGCCCCATCTAGGCCTCCCACATGGGTGGCAGGGGCCCCAGCACTTGAGCCATCTTCCACTGCTTTCCAGGTGCGTCAGCAGGGAGCTGGATCGGAAGTCGAGCAGCTATGACTTGAACTGGCACCCGAATGGGATGCTGGTGTTGCAGGCGACAGCTTAGCTCACTGCACCACAACTCTGGCCCCAATACTTATTACCTGTAGTGGAATATTATTTAGCATTAAACAAGGAAGAACTCCTGCCGGGCACAGCAGTGTGGCTCACCTGGGGTGGGGGAGGTTGCTCCATGAAGTGAGCCAGTCATGGAGGAGACCCTGTGGGATTCCACTGCCGGGATGGTCTAGCATCCGTGGGAGAGAATGGTGGCTCCCGGGACAGGAGTTTCAGTTTCAGTTGTGGGAATGGGTGAGCTGAGGGCACAGCCTTGTCCCTGTGGCTCACAGCCCTGCAAGTGTCTGGAGGCCCAATCTCGGCACAGAGAGCAGAATCAGGAGCACCGTGTGGCCTCCGTGTGGACTGGGTCTGGCCGGGACCGAGGGAGCTGAGCTGCACTGGACTCCCTGGGTTCACATCCATGCGGCATGGAGGCCAAAGTGAGGAGGCGGCCGCGCCAGCAGAGCCTGTGCCCAGTGGAGCCCCCGTGTGCCGTCCACCGGCTCCCTCCCACGGCCCGCGAGGCGTTCTTCACTCCTCTGTAATTACCCAGGCTAATTAAATAAATTGATCTACGGATATGCACTCGGCAGCCGCGTGTATGGTGCGATTTGGCTGTAAGAACTGGCGCCAAAGTGAGAGGAAATGAAAGGCCTGGGGTGGGAGGGGGATCTTCTCACGTTCCAGAAAAGTCACGTGTGTTTCCCGGAGCTTTTGGCTCCCTGCACGTGTGTAACAAAAGCGCTCGCTGTCAGAATTAATTGGCAAACAGCCGCTGCCTGGTGAGGGTGGTTTGGGAGCCTGGAGACGCGAGAGGCTGCGAGCAACCGCGAGGCATGCTGAGAAGTTGTCACTCTGGAAGCCAGTGGGACGCGGAGCCCGTGGGGAGCCGGCTGTGGCTGGGACACGGGTCCCCCCTCCTCCCTGCGATGCTCTGGGTGACGTGGTGTGTGGCAGCCACCTCCCACTCCGAGGCTGGGAGGGGAGCTGTCTACAGCTCCAGTGACATCTGCAATGCGTGTGGTTTTGGGTTGAGACCCGTCTGAGTCTCATGTGCCTCTGGCCATTTGCTCCTTGGCTGAGCCTGGCCCAGGGCCTGGCGCTGGGGAGGGGACGAGGGGGAGGGGTGCCATGGATATGCTGGCTGCCACCGGTGTTCGCATCAGAAGCCCACCTGCTGTTTGTTGCACAAGAGCCCAGAGCTGTGCAGCAGGCGTCTTCCTGGCAGAACGGGGCACCAGGTCAGCGTGAGCCTCGTGCAGATGCGATTCTCCAAGAGGTTCTGGTGCCCGTTCCTCCCTCAGTGGGCGTCAGGGTGTGAGCTGCTTGATTGACCTGATGAACCCTACTGTGTGCCAATGAAAGTTTAAAAAAATATATTTATTTCATTTATTTGGGAGGGAGGGAGAGAGAGAGAGAAAGATTGAGATCTTCAGTCTGCTACTTCATTCACCAAATGGCTGTGATGGCTGGGGCTGGTCCGAGCTAAAGCCAGGAGCCAAGAGCTGCATCCAGGTCTCCCACGTGGGTGCAGGGGTCCACGCACTTGGGCCATCCTCTGCTGCTTTCCTAGGCACATTGGCAGGGAGCTGGATCAGAAGTGGAGCAGCTGGAATTTGAGCTGGCGCCCATAAGGGATACCAGCATTGCAAGCAGGCGGTGGGTTACACCACAACGCCGGCCCCCAGTGATGCTTTACTAATCCAGTTAACCCTACTGTGTGTCAGCGATGCTCTGTTGATTGAGTTACCCCTACTGTGTGCCGGGCACTGTCCTAAGAACCTTGCAGGCCACACTTGAATACACAGTGATGGCTGTCATCGGTCATTCTGTCAGTGGATGGTGATGTTGTCGGCAAGCGCCCAGGCAGCTCTGGGATGTGAGTGGCATCATCTCGCTGTCCAGCCACTCTGAGCTGGAAGTCCAGTCACTGTGCCCTGTGTAGCTAAGGACAGTGAGGCTCAGAGAAGCTGGGAGGCTGGGGTCAGGGGTCACACAGCTGCAGGGGCGGGCAGACCTTGGACGTGGCTCCCTGACTCCCGGTGTTTAGTTTCCTGTTGGGTCGCTGCCCAGGGATGGGGCTCGCGCTCCCAGGCCCTGGATGGGTATGGAATGGTGGCGATTTGACCCCGGGTCTGAGATGGGTGATGAAGGAGCTGTTGGACGTGGTGACGCCTGTCCCGTCTCTGGAGATGGCACGGCTCACTCGTCGCCTGTGCACATGGGAAGTGGTGAACCTTCAGCTGGGCCAGCTCTGGCAGGCTGAGGACTCCATGTGTGTGGCCCTCGCTCCCTCCCCTGGGTACTTGCTAGGAGCTTTAGGCCATCGTTTTCAAGCCCGCGTCTCCCTTTTGCACTCTCCCAAAGCACTGTCTGCTCGCCTCCGGTGTCTTTGATCAGAACCTTGCTGCCCTCTAGCCTGCCCTGCTCAGTGCTGCCGCCAGCCGCGCCTGCCCTCCCTGGCAGTGGTGGCAACAGGCCGCGTGGCCCTGCCTCTCAAGCCGAGTGCCGGGGCCCAACCTGAGCAGCTTTGGAAACACCTGCAGTGTTTAGCCAGCAGTTCTGTTCCACGGTGTCTGTGCCCTTGACCTTGTGCAGACTTCTGACCCTGTAGGAGAGTGGCATCGCACACCAGTGAGTGCCCCCGTGCCCTCCGACAGTTGTTGAGCCTGTCCCTCGCTGGGTTTCTCTGTCTCTCTGCCTGTTGACACCCCTCCTCCCTGCACACACACCTGCACACTCTCCTACGGTTTTTATTGAGCCCATTTGTGTCAGTAACAGGCTCTATCCTGCATCCTGCACACTGGGCCACTTGTTGCCTAAGACGAAGCTCGTTCTCCTGCGTGGACACACTCAGATCCCACGATGATGCACTGCACTTTAAACTTTTTTTTTTTTATTTTTATAAAGTTTATTTAGGGGCAGAGAGAGAAGGGGAGGGAGAAAGACAAAGAGAGAGTTCTCATTTGCTGGTTCTTGCTCCAAATACTTGCATTGGCTGAAGCCAGGTCCAGAGCTGGGCCAGGCAGAAGCCAGGAGCCAGGAGCTTCCTCCGGGTCTCCCAGCTGGGTGCAGGGGCCCAAGGACCTGGGCCATGTTCTGTTGCTTTTCCAGGTGCATTAGCAGGGAGCTGGGTCAGAAGGGGAGCAGCCGGGACTCGACCTGACGCCCACATGGGATGCCAGTGTCACAGGTGGTGGCTTCACTCACTCTGCCGTGGCCCTGGTCCCGACACTGATGTTTTGAGCAGCCAGGTTCAGATGCTTGGCAGAGTGACTGCAAGCACAGGCAGGTGCTGGCTGACCTCCCGGAGGGGCCCCAGGGGAGGCTCTGGCAGGAAGCTGGCATCAGCTGCGCGTGTCCTTCTCAGACATGCTGAGAGGCCGCCACTCTGCTGTTGCCGGCAGCGTGAAGAGAGACGCACGGTAAAGTCACTTTGGCGGGAGGAGTCACTTCCTGCTGGAAACCCAGACTGAAAGCTGATGGCCCTCGGAGGACAGGAGAGCCGGGCCAGCCGCTGTGGGTGCCCTTTCCTGCGTGGGTTGCATGAGGGGCTGGTGCTGACAAGGATGGACGCGGCTCCTGCTCTCGGGAGGGAGCCTGCAGCCAGGAGGAGAAGCACCCCAGGGCGGTGCACGGCCCTTCAGAGCCGGGTGCATCCAGGGCAGCTCGGTGGGGGCCGGCTGGTGTCACCTGCTGCCTCCTGGGGTGTGCGTCAGCAGGAAGCTGGAGTCAGCAGCCAAAGGTGGGTGCAAAACTCAGGCCCCGTGATGTGGGCCTGGTCTCTGCTTGAGGCCCGGCTACAGGGGCGCTCATGCCCTTAGCCCTGAGCTGGCGAAGGCGCCTTCCACCCCAGGGCAGGGCTCGCATCTTCAGTACCAAGTGCACAGTCGGCCGTAACAGCAGGAGCTGTGGCTGGGCCGTTGGCCCTTCCTGCACTTCAGGGTGTTTGATGCCCTGTCCTGAATCCTTAGGGTTCCCTCCCTGGAGTCAGCCCTGGGTCTAGTGTTGGGAGTGGCCTGTGCTCTGGGAAAAGACGGGGTTGGACTGTCAGCTTCCCTGAGGTTGGGCTTTTGTCTGGGGGAGTGTCCCTAGCCGCTGCTCGGTGTGTGAGGGGCACCCAGAGGGCATTGTTGGTTCCAGGAGGTGGTGGGGAGCTTCATGAATGAGATGCGTTCCAAGCTTGTGGTCTGGGTTTCCTCCAGCACCGTGGCTCACTAGGCTAATCCTCCACCTGCGGCGCCAGCACCCCGGGTTCTAATCCTGGTTGGGGTGCTGGATTCTGTCCCAGTTGCTCCTCTTCCAGTCCAGCTCTCTGCTGTAGCCTGGGAGTGCAGTGGAGGATGGCCCAAGTCCTTGGGCCCTGCACCCCATGGGAGACCAGGAGAAGCGCCTGGCTCCTGGCTTCGGACCAGTGCAGTGCGCCGGCCGGAGTGGCCATCTGGGGGTGTGAATCAACGGAAAAAAGGAAGACTTTTCTCTCTCTCCCTCTCTCTCTAACTCTGCCTGTCAAAAAAAAAAAAAAAAAAAAAAAAAGAAATGACTGGCCTCGTTGAGGAGTGATTTTTTATTTTTAAGATTATTTATTTGAAAGGCAGAGTTAGAGAGAGGGAGAGACAGACAGAGACAGAGAGCTCTTCTGTTCCCTGCTTCACTCCTGAGATGGCTGCAACAGTCGAGGCTGGGCCAGGCCAAGCCAGTAGTCTGGAACTCCATCTGGGTCTTCCCGGGTGCAGGGGCCTGAACACTTGGGACATCTTCTGCTGCTTTCCCAGACTATTAGCAGGGAGCTGGATTGGAAATGGAGCAGCTGGGACTCAAACTGGTGTCCATATGGGATGTCGGCATTGCAGGCAACAGCTTTACCCACCATGCCACAGCGTCGGCCCCGAGGGGGCCTTTGATGTAGATTATTCTGACCTTGTCTGGATGATGTTGTCAACACCACTGTCTTCACTGTCGATACTGATACCACTCGTAGTGCTGAGGACGCGATGGCAGTGTCCACTGAGCGCAGGCATTGGCCCAAGTGCTTCACGTGCATTATCATTCACGTGTCACCTGTGACACAGGTGCTGTTTTATCTTACTTATTTTAAGGATTTATGTGTTTATTTGAAAGGCAGAGTAACAGTGAGAGAGAAAGAGGGGGAGAGAGGAGAGAGAGAGAGAAAGGGAGGGAGGGGGGGGGGGAGAGAGAGAGAGAGAGAGACATCTTTCATCTGCTGGTTCACTCCCCAAAAGTCCACAATGGCCTAGGCTGGGCCAGGCTGAAGCCGGGAGCCTGCATCCGGTCTGTATCCAGTCTCTATGCCCGAAGCACTTGGGCCGTCTTCCACTGCCTTCCCAGGTGCATTAGCTGGGCACTTAATCTGAAGTGGAGCAGCCAGGACTCAAAGCTGTGCTCTGAAATGGAATGCAGGAGATGCAAGTGATGTCTTATCCCACTGCACCACAACGCCGGTCCCAGGGCAGGAGCTATCACTCATTTCCACCCCACAAGCAGGGACCAGAGGCACAGAGCTTAAGTGACTTGTGTGCAGCTGCACCATAGGATGGCAGTGGGGTTGGGAGTGAAACACAGCCAGCCTGGCGCCAGGGTCGGTGCCCTTAGCTGTCCCAGTGGGAATCCCACCAGCGTTAGTTGACCTGGCCTCTGGTGTCGAATGCTGAACCCTGAGCTGAGAGTTGTACCTGCCTCCCTCTGCCCCCAGTACAGCAGGCAGATTTGCAGCAGGTGTGTCTACTTCGGGTGGTCCTGCTCCTGGGCCATAGCTGCTGGGTCCAGCGAGGCCCTCACATCGGGGCTTCTCTCAAGAACTGGGGCCCGAGAAGGCCTCTTGTCACTCTAGGATGGAACAGCAGGTGCGGCCGTCAGCTGTGGCTTCTGTGTTACGCACACAGAAACATAGGAAACCGGTCCCTAGGGAGAGATGAACGAGGCATGTGTTCTCTGAAGGAAACACAGGGAGGGAGGGCAGGCTTCTGGACTCCCGCTGGGATGTGTCTCAGACTTCAGTGCATCCGCATCACTCAGGGTCTCGCGCAGGTGCAGACTCAAATCCCGCGGGCCCTGGGGGGTCGGCTGTGAGCTTCTGCATTTCTGGAAGGTTCCCAGGTGATGCTGCTGCTGCTGTCCCAGGGACCACACCCACCTTGAGTTGTAGCCGGTACCAAGGTCAGCCTGTGTCCTTGGCAGAACTCTGAGCTGCCACAGAGATTTTCTGTTTTTTTTTTTTTTTTTTAAAACTGGGAGTGACAACTGTGGTATCATTGGTGGGGGCTCTGGGTCGGGGCCAGGGGCTCACAGTTTGCTGTCCTAGGGCTTTGCCGTCTCTGCCGTGTGTCTTTACCACTGAGATTCTACAGAGCCAGTCACAAGCTTTTGACGGTCACTGTGGAGCTCATCCATTGCTGTGCGTACCTGACACGGAGTGACTTTCAAGGCAAGTTTGCTGAGTGAATGAGAGACCCTCACACTGGGATTCGGGAGTGCCGAATGCAAGTCTTGGTGCTGGCTGTGACTTCTTGGCTGAATCTCTCACCGTAGAAAATGTTTGCTCTCTTTGCTGGAGAGACGCTCTTGTTGCTCTTGACCTCGTATCATTTCCCAATGTCCCGTTTCTTTCGTGTTCAGCCCCGAGAAAGATTTCATGGCCTGGCCGTGTTTCTCTCTTTCCTCGGCCCAGTGGGAAGCTTGTGGTGTGATCTGTGGTTTAACTAGAGATTAGCTGGGAGGAGTTCCCAGGTCCTCTGCTACCTCTGAACCTGACTTCGTTCATTTTTTTATAGACTTCTTGTTTTTTCTTTTTGATAAATATTTATTTATTTCTTTGAAAGGCACAGTTATGGAGACAGAGGGAGAGAGAGAGAAAGATCTTACATCTGTTGGTTCACTCCCCAGATGGCCACAGTGGCCAGAGTTGGGCCAGGCTGAAGCCAGGAGCCAGGAGCTTCTTCAGGTCTCCCACGTGAGTACAGGAGCCCAAACACTTGGGCCGTCTTCTGCTGCTTTCCCAGCCATTAGCAGGGAGTTGAAGTGGAGCAGCTGGAACTCGGTGTTGCAGGTGGTGGTTTTACCCACTACATCACAACGCCAGCTCCAACTAGGTTCATTTTAAAATTTTTCCTGATAGGGGCCAGCGCCATAGTGCAGGAGGTTAATCCTCTGCCTGCAGTGCCGGCATCCCATATGGGTGCTGGTTCTAGTCCCAGCTGCTTCTCTTCTAATCCAGTTCTCTGCTATGGCCTGGGAAAGCAGTAGAAGATGGCCCAAGACCTTGGGCCCCTGTATCCACATGGGAGACCGGGAAGAAGCACCTGGCTCCTGGCTTTGGATTGGCATAGCTCCGGCCACTGTGGCCAATTGGGGAGTGAACCAACAGATAGAAGACCTCTCTCTTTGTCTCTTCTTCTCACTGTCTGTAACTCTACCTCTCAAATAAATAAATAAAATCTTAAAATTTTTTTCCTGATACTTTTTTATGACTTACCTGGGTGTGTTTTTCACCTGTTCCTTAAAGGCCACTCAGAATGCTGGATAGAGAGGGGACATGAACCGTGTGAAACGGCAGTCGTAGTCGCATTGAGTTGGGAACACAGTAAGTGACTGCTAGGGGCTCGCTCAGCTTCCTGGGATGCTGTAGCATGGTGCCAGGTGCCCTTGGCGGTCTCACTGGTGGTGGGAGGGGGCGCCACGCCTGAGGTCGGCATGTCAGCAGGGTTGGTTCCATCTGTGGCACTGGGGGAGGGTTCGGCCCCTGCCACTCTCCCGGTCTCTGGTGTTTGCCGCCGCCCTTGGTGTCTGGGCTTGCAGACACGTCGCCCCCACCTCTGCCTTGGTGTTCACGGGGCCTTCTCCTCGTGTGTCTCTGAGTACCCCCGTGACACAGACACAGTCACACTGGAGCGGGCCCGCCTCCTCCCGGGACCTCAGCTCAGCGTAAAGGATTCTGTTTCCTAGTGAGGTCGCACTCAGGTCTGCAATGTGTGAATTCAGTGTTGCACGTCACAGGGACCCAGAGTGGGGAGGGGTTCATCCGGGGCCTCAGTGCTGTCACCTGGACAGTGGGGGTTCCGGAGGGAGCCGTCTCTAGGGGACTTTGCAGTTCTCATGTCTCTCGGCTGCTTCTCTTTCGGCTGTCCCTGCCCCAGCACACCAAAGCTGAACGAGCACTGGAGGTCAGCTGCCCACTCACGGGTGTTCACTGCGGGGACCTGGGAGCCCTGTCTGTGTCCCACATGATCAGCGGCTCCTATAGGATGTGGACCTCGCTCTTTGCCACGTAATCACCCCCCCACCTGCAGCCACTGGCTCCGGCTGTGAGGGGTGGCAGCCCTGGGAGGGCCCTGCTCAGCCAGCTCTGGGTGCTGCTGCCCAGGCTGTGTGGAGACCGCGGGGCAAGGGTCGTCAGAGCCCAGGCTCACTCAACAGATTGGGGCTGCAGCTCCAGGGCCCCTCTTCCCGGGCAGCACCTGGGCAGCAGGTAGCTCTGGCTGGTCCCTGGATGTGTAGGTGTTTCCCTGGGAAGGGAAGATGCTGGATGGCTGGCTTCTGTGAGAAAGGGAGAGACAGCGAGAGGTCTTCCGTCTGCTGGTTCACTCCCCAGATGGCTGCAACAGCTGGAGCTGTGCTGATCCGAAGCCAGGAGCAAGGAGCTTCTTCCAGGTCTCCCACGTGGGTGCAGGGGCCCAAGGACTTGGGCCGTCTTCCACTGCTTTCCCGGGCAAATTAGCAGGGAGCTGGATTGGAAGTGGAGCAGCCGGGACTTGAACCAGCACCAATATGTGGTGCCAGACTGCAGGCAGTGGTTTAACTGGCTACTCCATGGGGCCAGCCCCAGTTGCTCTTGTTCTTCTTCTTCTTTTTTTTTTTTTTAAGATTTATTTATTTATTTATTTGAAAGGGACATTTATAGATAAATATGGAGGGAGGGAGGGAGGGAGGGAGGGAGGGAGGGAGAGAGAGAGAGAGATCTTCTATCTGTTGGTTCACTACCTAAATGGCTACAGTGGAGCTTCTTCCAGGTCTCCCACATGTGTGCACAGCCCTAAGCACTTGAGTCATCCTCTGCTGCCTTCCTGGGCACGTTAGCAGGGAGCTGCCTTGGAAGTGGAGCAGCTGGGACTCAAACCCGCACCCATATGGCATGCTGGCACTGCAGGCAGTGGCTTAGCCCACTGCACCACAACATTGGCTTCAGTGCAGTAGCTGTTAATGGTGGGATGGGCCTGTCTCCCCACGCTGTCCCTGTGCCCAACATGGGGACAGGAAGAGCTGCAACCTGGGTGCAGTTGCTGGTCAAGGATCCTGGCCATGCTCGGCCTCAGAGATGGATAAAGTCGTGGGGCTGACTGGGCAGTGCCCAGAGGGCCGGACTCCAGGAGGCTGGACCACAGCCCCAGAGGTTTTGCTGGAGGAAGGGGCTCTGTCCTTTGGGCTGTTTTATTCTTCTTCTGAAAGAGACTGCAAGGGGCTGGCGCTGTGGTGTAGCGGGCAAAGCCGCTACCTGTAGTTCTGGCATCCCATAGGGGTGCTGGTTCAAGACCCTGCTGCTCCACTTCTGATCCAGCTCTCTGCTATGGCCTGGGAAAGCAGTGGAAGATGGCCCAAGTGTTTGGGGCCCTGCACTCACGTGGGAGACCCGGAAGAAGCTCTTGGCTTCGGATCAGCCCAGCTCTGACAGTTGGGCCAATTTGTGGAGTGAACCAGCAGACAGAGGATCGATCGGTGGATCTCTCTCTCTCTCTCTCTGCCTCTCTGTAACTGTATCTTTCAAATAAATAAATAAATTTTTTTTTTTTTTTTTTTTTTTTTTTTTTTTTTTTTTTTTTTTTTAGAAAAAGAGGCTGCGAGTGACTGGTAGGGACTACACATGGGTTACCTGTTCGGGCTGTAGCAAGACCAGCTGCATAATTTCCAGGGTCCTAGGCAAAGGAGAATTGAGGGGCCTCTTGATAAAACTTCAGACCTCTCAAGCTGGCAACAGGAGAACGTGGAGTGTGGGTGCTGTGTGACCACCTGGGGTCGCCAAGCCGTCTGCCCAGGAAGACCATGCTGGCTTCTCTGCCTTGGGCCAGGTTGGTTCCTTGCTCGGGCCACCCCGACATCCCCAGGGAGTTTGCGTGGTTTGATTGTACCAGGTACACTGCATACAGTTTATTAAATTTTTAATTGTCCTGAGAATGTTGAAGTTTTAATCCGAGGTCTACTCTGTTAACAAGGCTCTGCTGTCTGCTGGGGACAGTCCTGCTTCTCCTCCTTGTTTGGGGGAGCCCTGCCCAGGCCTCAGCTGGTCTGGCCTTCCCAACACCAGGCCAGGCTGCACAGCGTCCAAATGAACCGTGGCCCTGCTTGCCAGCAGTGAGAAATCGCAGAGTCCCGGGGACAGGAGCCATGTTTGTCTTCTTCACTGCCATTTCGTCTGCTCCAAGGACCCGGGGCTGCCTCCTGTGGGAGGCAGGGTCTCCCCAGGGGCCTTCGTTTCTTGGCTGCCTCACGTCTTTGCTCCTTGTTTTTCTGCCTTGACCTTTCCCAGTGGGACCGTGCCTGCTGATGGAGCTCTCCAGGGGGGAGGAGGGGGTCGTGTTCCCAGCACATTGTCTTTGTCGTCTGGGGTCCACACTCAGCCATCACGGCCCTGGCTGCTCCGCCTGCCTTCCCCCAGGAATTCCCCAGGTACCCGCGGCAGAAACCAGCAGCGAGAGCCACTTAATTAGGAAAGCCTTGGAGGGTGTTTCGGGAGGGAAGCAAAGCTGCGAGTACCCAGGGTGCCGGTGACTTCATGAATTTTTAAATTCGCTTCGTGTTTCTGTGGGGTTCTAGAAGTCGCAGGCGAGCGCGCGGCTCTGATCTGAGCGCGCGTGGCTTCGCGCCGTGCGTGCACCGGCAGTCCCCAGGGAGGAGCTGGTGGATGCCGTTGCCTCGTGCTTTTCTCCTTCGCTCTCTGGGTGACTTACACGTCATCGCTGTGCAGCTGTAGCTCATTTTCCAGAAAAATAAACCTGTCGCCTGTCAACCTGACAACTCCTTAAGAAATGCTGCCCCAGCCAAGAGCGGGCGGCGTTGGCCTCCGCACACGGTGTCTGTGATGTTTGTGGAGATGTCCCTCTTGGTGATAACGGTGGCTGTCAAACATCTCTCCCCCGCGAGTCTTTGAATTGCTACTCTTTGGGCTCAGTGCTTTGCATTAAGCACCCAGGCGTCCCTGGGAACTTTGCACGCCAGCTTCTCTTTGGGGAGCTCCAAGCACTGCTCAGGAGCTGCACAGATTGCAATGGTCTCGGCCGAACTTCTTGTGCCGAGAGGGCCAGTGACTTGCTTAATAGCTAGGAAAAAAGTGGCCAGGCTGGGATTTGAGCCCAGGCTGTGAAATGCCGGCATGCGAGCTCTCTCCATGCCATGTTGGCCAGCAGGGCAGCGAGCAAAGCTGAAGAGGAGGCCGCCTCACTTGGGCGGTCCTGGTTTGAGTTTTCCAAAAGGCAGACCTGAGACCTGGTTCGGGTGCAAGAGGCTTGTTCAGAGTGACCTGCAACTAGGGAGTAGGGAAGAGAGCTGGTGGGGGCTGCTGGCCAGTCCTGCCAAGAGCGCTGGGGGTCACCAGGGATCATCCCCGAGGAGGCTGGCCCCTGGCGTCTGCTGTTCCTGTCTCTCCCTGCTTCAGGGCTGCAACTCTGGAGTCCTGGCCGAGCACCCCCGTGGTGCAGGACAGTCCTAGGCAGAGGGACCCAGGAACTTGGGCTTGGGGTCCATCCCTGGAGGAGGGGACTGTTCCTTGAAGCTGCTGGCGACCCTCTAGTTGGCCTGAGCATGTGTGGGCACCCACTGCACCTGCGACCTCCACAGTGGGAAATGAAGGGCCCACGTGGGCATCAGTGCCGTCTTTGAAGCATCTGCTCCTGCGGGGCGCTCTGTGATGGATGCCCCTCGTGTCTCCCTGGCGCTGGGGGAAGTGTGCATCCATTGTGCAGTGACCGTGTGCTCTGCACCAAGTGTTTGCTCGTTCATGCATGTCCATCGTGGAGTTTAATGCCCATATCCACCCCAACAAGCAGGGGCTGTTTTTAAAATTTATTTTTAAAATTTGGACAGACATGGCTGGCGCTGTGGCTCAACAGGCTAATCCTCTGCCTGCGGCGCTGGCACCCCAGGTTCTAGTCCCTGTTGGGGCACCGGATTCTGTCCCAGTTGCCCCTCTTCCAGGCCAGCTCTCTGCTGTGGTCCGGGAAGGCAGTGGAGGGTGGCCCAAGTGCTTGGGCCCTGTACCCCATGGGAGACCAGGAGAAGCACCTGGCTCCTGCCTTTGGATCAGCGCGGTGTGCTGGCTGCAGCGGCCATTAGAGGGTGAACCAATGGCAAAGGAAGACCTTTCTCTCTGTCTCTGTCTCTCTCTCACTGTCCACTCTGCCTGTCAAAAAAACAGAATTTGGACAGACATAATATTTGCGTATTTTGAAGGAGCTACAGTGGAACATGTCGATACCTACACAGTACACGTATGCAGCAGAAATGCACCATACCAAGCCCGGCCTTGCACGCCCTTCTGTCTTGTGTCTGGGCCCTGCCAGCTCCTGCCAGCACTGCATGCAGGATGTGACCCATGCTCCCGAGCTGTGGTCACCCCGCTGTGCTGCAGACACCAGGGTGCAGTCTGTTCTCCCGACTGAGTGGTGCTCACTGTCTGGTCTCCACTGTCCTTCCCAGTGGCTAGCCAGTGCTGTTTTAATTTCGGATTGGATATAGACAATTATCTTCTTTAGAATAGGTTTATTTACTTGAAAGGTGGTTACAGAGAGAGAGAGGGAGAGACAGAGAGAAAATCATCCCTCTGCAAAAGGCAGTAACAGCTGGGGCTGGATTAGGCCAAAGCCGGGAGCCTGGACCTCCGTCCGGGTCTCCCACATGGGAGGCAGGGGCCCAAATACTTGGGCCACCTTCTGCTGCTTTCTCAGGCTCATTATCAGGGAGCTGAATCGGAAGTGGAACAGCTGGGACTAGAACTGGTGTTCAAGCAGGATGCTGGAGTTGCAGGTGGTGGCTTAACCCACTGTACTACAATGCCAGCCCCATCGAATTGTTCTTTAAGCTTCTGCAAGGTGTCAGGCATGCAACAAATCTTCCCAGGCAGTCGAATCAATTAATTCACAAGCTTTTATTGGGATTCCATTCCTGGGCAAGGTTCCCTGGTCCCAACAGAGCGGGGACTGGGGAAGTCGTGAGTCAGAGGTTGGGAGGGCTCGTTTTATAGATACAGGGCATGGGGGTTAAAGGTTGAGGCAGGTCTGATCCTCATTGGTTGACCTTTAGGCACCGTGAGGACCTTGACAAGGACTTTTCTTCCCTGGAAGTGTGGGTAGGCACTCTCCATTCCCGGAAGTATAGGCCTTCCCTCCTTGCGGATCCCAAAGCTACCAGCTTCCACATATGAGACAGAACGTGCGGTGTCTGTCATCCTGTGTGGACTCACATGGGGACTTTGTAATCTCTCTGTGTTGACCCAGTGGACATGCAGAGGGAGGACGATCTTGCTCAGAAAGTAGCGGGGTGAGGTCTGCAGCCTGGGTCCCTTTGTTTGCAAGTTTCCTACCCGTGACCTCCCACAGGGGGAGGTTTTGCATTTGCTCTTTGATCACCAGCACCCCAGACAGAGAGGAGATGCACTCTGGGAGGGTTCTGAGGGGCTTCCTGCTCCCGGTTATTGCGGCATGTCGTGGGTTTCAGGGGTCCTTCTGCAGCTGCGATCCCGAGGAAGGTGGACCTGGTCAGTGAGACTGATGTGAGCCGAGACTGCAGACCGCTCGGCGTGTCCCACACGGATGATGGATGCTGATTCCCTGATCTCGTATGCAGCCGCTGGGAGCCATCCGATTGAGTGATGTCACTGCTTAATGTCTGAGCCGCTAATGTGATTACCTTGAGTCACTGGAGAAGCACGGGGCTTGAGCAGGTTCTGTAATCTGCCCTTGACACCAGGGACTGTATCTCTGTCTCCCGGTTCTCTCCTGTGTTGAAAACCTCCCCGATTCTTTTCCTGGCTGTTGCAGTGTTGATGCTGATAAGAATCGCGGCATTGTTGAGGCCCCTGATGGCTGTGGGCTTGTGTCTCCCACCCCCACCTTCCTTGTAAAGGGGAACAGGGGGGTATTTTCTGGCTTCACAGCAAGGCAGACTAGCATCATACTTAGAGGAACTCTGGGGCAAGGCTATTGCCTTCCTATCCGGTGATCTGATCGGATTCCTGGAGCGGCTTTAGTTCCCGGTGGTTTAACAAGAAGCGGCACAGGGCTTCTTAACGCCCACCCTTATGCACATTTCCTTTTCTTAGAAACATCAGCCCGTGTGCCCTCGTTGAAGAGCTGTGGCCCTCGCCAGGGGCTGGAAGGGGCTGGTTCTCCACGACCTCTCTCAGCAGTTTACCTGCGCCAGGCTCTTCTTGTGTCTGGTCCGGGCATGGCTGTCCCTTGTCAGGAAGGGATCTGCGGCAATGCACTGTGATATGAGCCAGTCTTCCTTTTGCACCCTCAGTTCTCAGTGCTATGACTTCAGCCCACGTTCTCTGCGTTATTCACCAGAGGAGTGAGGAAGTGAAGAGCACAGTGGTTACAGTGAGAGCCACGTTTCTGCCTGTCGAGGTCACCGAGGGCCCTTGGAATAACCAGGGACAGATGGTGACAGGGGCACAGCCCCTCCTGGTCACCGGTGCCTGTAGAGTTCCCGTGTGTGCCAGCTCTGCCTCGACACTGACACCAGCACCAACGCACTTTCACGCACTGCCTCCCGCAACGCCTCGGGTGCTCTCTGCCGTACGCACTGTGATGCTCTGGTGATGGCCCCGGGACAGCCGGCTCTGTGCCCAGCCCCGCCCCAGGGTGCACACTGTGAGAATCTGCCCCTCGGCACCAGGCCCACTGCCCCCTTCTGCTGGACCGTTCGAAGGACTGCAGATACTTCACAAGTGCACCTGCTTAGGAGGGCGGATCGGAGGCAGGCGCTGCACATGCTGGGGGTCCCCTTCTCCTTCCTTTGTCGCCAACTCACTCTTCTAATTAGGAAGGCGGGCCTCGCTCCAGGAAGCTGTCATGCTAAATAATGAAATACGGGTGACTGAGCATGTTGGGAAGAGCAGCCTGCCGGGGGCGTAGGGTGGGTGCCAGGGGGGTTTCCTGTCCCCGGAGCACTGAGCTCAGGTTCAGCTGCTTTCTCCGAGCTTGCTTTTTCCGCATCCGTTCGGTTTTCTGAGCACCTGCCCAGCGCTGGCGCGGTGCTCCGTGCTGGAGCTACATGGAGAATGGATGGAGGAGGCGCCTCATTCTCTTCTGGGAGCCACAGGGCTTCCTCCTGCAGGCGCTGGGGACCCGGCCGCTTCTGCAGCCCCAGGCTGGGGCCGGCTGTGTCCTCGCCATCAAACACCATAGACAAGCTCTGCGCTAGGCACCGAGATGGCATTGCCTCTCTTGGCCTCGTGTTCTTTTTCTATTTGAATCCTGGAGCCGTAGCAGGTGCTGTCGCCAGGGTGCCGGGGCCATCTCCACCTCCTGACCTGGAGGGGAGCCCTGGCCTGGGTCAGACCTGAGGCCCACGTGGAGGGGAGCTCTGGCCCAGGTCACCTGAGGCCCACGTGGAGGGGAGCTCTGGCCCAGGTCACCTGAGGCCCACGTGGAGGCGAGCTCTGGCCCAGGTCACCTGAGGCCCACGAGGAGGGGAGCTCTGGCCCAGGTCAGACCTGAGGCCCACGTGGAGGGGAGCTCTGGCCCAGGTCACCTGAGGCCCACGTGGAGGGGAGCTCTGGCCCAGGTCACCTGAGGCCCACGTGGAGGGGAGCTCTGGCCCAGGTCACCTGAGGCCCACGTGGAGAGGAGCTCTGGCCCAGGTCAGATCTGAGGCCCACGTGGAGGCGAGCTCTGGCCCAGGTCACCTGAGGCCCACGTGGAGGGGAGCTCTGGCCCAGGTCACCTGAGGCCCACGTGGAGGCGAGCTCTGGCCCAGGTCACCTGAGGCCCACGTGGAGGGGAGCTCTGGCCCAGGTCACCTGAGGCCCACGTGGAGGGGAGCTCTGGCCCAGGTCACCTGAGGCCCACGTGGAGGCGAGCTCTGGCCCAGGTCACCTGAGGCCCACGTGGAGGGGAGCTCTGGCCCAGGTCACCTGAGGCCCACGTGGAGGGGAGCTCTGGCCCAGGTCACCTGAGGCCCACGTGGAGGCGAGCTCTGGCCCAGGTCACCTGAGGCCCACGTGGAGGGGAGCTCTGGCCCAGGTCACCTGAGGCCCACGTGGAGGGGAGCTCTGGCTCAGGTCACCTGAGGCCCACGTGGAGGGGAGCTCTGGCCCAGGTCACCTGAGGCCCACGAGGAGGGGAGCTCTGGCCCAGGTCAGATCTGAGGCCCACGTGGAGGGGAGCTCTGGCCCAGGTCACCTGAGGCCCACGTGGAGGGGAGCTCTGGCCCAGGTTACCTGAGGCCCACGTGGAGGGGAGCTCTGGCCCAGGTCACCTGAGGCTCACGTGGAGGGGAGCTCTGGCCCAGGTCACCTGAGGCCCACGTGGAGGGGAGCTCTGGCCCAGGTCAGACCTGAGGCCCACGTGGAGGGGAGCTCTGGCCCAGGTCAGATCTGAGGCCCACGTGGAGGGGAGCTCTGGCCCAGGTCACCTGAGGCCCACGTGGAGGGGAGCTCTGGCCCAGGTCACCTGAGGCCCACGTGGAGGGGAGCTCTGGCCCAGGTCACCTGAGGCCCACGTTGCGGGGAGCTCTGGCCCAGGTCACCTGAGGCCCACGTGGAGGGGAGCTCTGGCCCAAGTCAGATCTGAGGCCCACGTGGAGGTGAGCTCTGGCCCAGGTCAGATCTGAGGCCCACGTGGAGGCGAGCTCTGGCCCAGGTCAGACCTGAGGCCCACGTGGGAGGCGGCCCAGGCTGAGGGGTGTGCTGCGCTCACGGCAGCAGACCCAGAACCTTGTGTCCCTTTTCCCTGATCTCAGCCATGTGGATTTTTGGAATCCAGTTCTCCCTCGTGCAGGGTTCTTGCCCTGTGAGCAGGGTGGTGGTGAGGGCTGAGGGTGAGAGAGGAGGTGGAGATGGCCCAGGCACCAGCTCCCGGGCATGGATGTCTGGGTAGGGGTTTTGGGTAGGGGGAGCCCTGTTTTTGCTGTTCTGGCTGGGCAGGGGAGCAGAGCTTGGCTCCTGTGCTCCAGTTGCCCAGGGCTGTTGGCCATTCGTGTCTGCTGGCTGGGGTTCCCGAGATCCAGGCTGGGCTCCTTGGTGCAGCTGCTGGGGCACATGGGGAGGGGAGACCAGTGGATGAGGACGCTCCACAGCCCCCGCTGACCACACTTTATTGGGTCTGATGCATTCATGGCTCCATCTGTGCCTTTTGTGACCCTGGCCCCTGGGGCTTTCCCGGGGGGTGGGGTGGAGGTAGGGAAGGGCCCTAGCCTTGGGTTTCCAGAGGACACAGGGGTCCCCTGGCTACTCCATCCCAGCCCTCCTCCCTTCTAAGACAGGAGGGGGCTTGTGAGAGGCAGGAGGTGTTAGCTCCACCACCCACCCCCCTTCTCCTACAGAGGAAGTCTGGGAAGGCTTCCTGGAGGAAGTAGCTCATGGTAGAAGGACAGAGCTTGGCTGGGTGGAGGGGGTGGGACTTGCAGTGGGCAGAGGGGGTCTTGTGAGGAAGGGAGAAGGGCAAGGGTTGGTTGCACATGATTTGGGAGCAGTAACAAACTTATGCAGATTAAGAAAGGGGGGAGTGGGAGGTCAGAGTAAGTGGACAGGTGGGGTCGGGGGGTGGGGGTGCTGGGGATGAACTGGGGATTTGTTAGGAAGGGAAAGGCTGGGTCTTGGGGTGCGATTTGCTGCAGGCATTGGACCAGGCCTGGGGTTTGTGAGATGTGACTTGTCCGTGGGGTGTGGGGTTGACCAGGATTTCACAGGCCACACCTGGGTGTCCAGGTCCAGTCTGCAGGCTGCTTGTATGTGGTCCTCGAGCTGAGAGGGGCTTTCGTATGTTGAAGAGTTCAAGACCCAGCTACTCCACTTCAGATCCAGCTCCCTGCTAATGTGCCTGGGAAAGCAGCAGAGGATGGCCCATGTCCCTGGGCCCCTGCACCCACGTGGGAGCCCAGGATGGAGATCCAGGGTCCTGGCTTCAGCCTGGCCCAGCTCCAGCTGTTGTGGCTGTCCGGGGAGTGAACCCACAGGTGGAAGATCTCTGTCTCCATCTCTCTCTGTCACTGTGCCTTTCAAATAAATAAGTCTTCTAAAAAAATTGACTAGAAAAAGCCATAATAATAATATTTTGTGACGTGTGCAAATGATACAAAATTCCTAAAATTTGGTGCTCACTGAGGCTTTGAATTCCACCTATAAACCGCTGATGGGAAGTTGATTCCTCATTCATAAGTACCTGGTTCCTGTGTAATGGAATCAGTGTGCTGCTTGGCCCACAAATCTTGAGCTGTTTACTGTCTGGTCTTTTAGAGATCAAGTCTTCGAAGTCTGGGCGCGCTGGTGGGAGGAGAGGCAGCCATTCCCAGTGTGTTCTCTGGGAAGGAACTGGTTTTAAATGGGGGGGGGAAAAAAAACCCATGTGTGTTTGCTGGATGCTGAGTGAAAGACACGTAGGTGTCTCTGTGGGACCAGTCAGGACCTTTGTGGCTTTGAGAGGGGCCCTAGGCCGCGGGTGTTCCCCCAAGTGAAGGTGCCCCAGCAGCCGCTTCCTGGGGGCCTGGCTGCAGGAGGTCATATGCGTTGTGTTGCTCTAGCTCGTCATGTTAGCCGGTGTCTGGTTTTATAATGAGATGTGTGAGGCTGGCCGAGACTGAGCCGGCTCCCAGCCCTCAGGGCCGAGGGCCTGCAGCCTGCACGGGCTGCACCTTGCTGGGGGTGGAGGTGGAGGTGCTCTGAGCTGTGTCACGTCTAGGTGAGAGGTGTCACGGCTGGAGACATGATGCCAGGGAGAGCCTGGGCCTGGGTGAGTCCTGCTGAGGGCAGCACACCCACAGAACTTCCTACTAGGCCCCTGCTCCCAACAGCGGCACCTGAGGACCCCACTCTCCATTCCCGAGCCCTCAAGGGGACACAGTCTTACCACCCCTACACTGTGGTGTGAGGACGAGGAGGGGGCCGTGAGGACGGAAGGAAGCCGTGGTGTGTCCCAGGGCCTGTGGGCTGAATCCAGTGCTGGTGGCGACAGTGTGTGTGTGTCTGTCCACATCTCTAACCTGTGAGGTCCCTAAGCAACACCTGCCGATGGGGACATTGAAGCCGTCACACACATCGCTGCTGTCCCGGCTTTGTGCTGGGGACAAAGGGTCTGCTCAGTGACAGGAGGGGGTAGATGGATGAGGGTGTGGCTGTGCTGTCCCGGAATCCGGCCTGGCAGCTGCCGGGAAACCCTCCACTCCCCGTGATAAGCTGGTATGCAGCTTCTCTGACGCCTGCCGCTGCCTTGGACTCCTGTACTGATACCTGGAGAAAGCCACTCATCCACATTTGCAGAGGGCGAGGGCTGGAGGTGGACCAGGCGTGCTGACGTACGACACCGTGGGAAGGGAACGTCTTGCGGTGGCTGTGGCTGTGCCTGTTCCCAGCAGGTGCTGTTGAGGCGGGGAGGGGGGTGGGGGGGTGGTGTGGGTGGAAGAGAAGCCTGGGGTTGGGAATTTCCCACCTGGAGGTGCCTAGGCTGGCAGGTGGGGCCAGAGTGGGGGCTAGAGACCGGGAGGGCGGGGCTATCAGGTAGGCGGGGCTGTGACATGGGCGTGGTTTGTTCCCAAAGGTTCTACTGTTGAAAACGTGATCCCCAGTGTGGTGTGGTGGGGAGGGGCGGGACCTGCAGTGGGAGGAGCCTCGTGGGGGTGGGGGTGCAGGTCAGTGGGTTGTTGGGTGGTCCTCTTAGAAAGGAGTGAATGTCCTGGTCACAGTGAGAGTGGGGTAGTTGTCTAAGAGTGAGACTGGCCCTTGCTGGGCGCTGGCTCCTGGTCTCACCTAGTGAGCTCCCTGCTCACCTGCTCCTGCCATGATGCCCTCTGCCAGGAGTTGAGGGTGTCAACGGGCTCCCCTCAGATGCTGACAAGGGGCTCCCTCCAGATTCTGACAAGGGGCTCCCCCCAAATGCTGAGTTGGGGGGCAGTCAGTCTTTTTTTTTCTTTTTTTTTTTTGACAGGCAGAATGGACAGTGAGAGAGAGAGACAGAGAGAAAGGTCTTCCTTTTGCCGTTGGTTCACTCCCCAATAGCTGCTGTGGCCGGCGCGCTGTGACTGGTACACTGTGCTGATCCGAAGCCAGGAGCCAGGTGCTTTTCCTGGTCTCCTATGCGGGTGCAGAGCCCAAGCACTTGGGCCATCCTCCACTGCACTCCTGGGCCATAGCAGAGAGCTGGACAGGAAGAGGAGCAACCGGGACAGAACCGGCACCCCGACCAGGACTAGAACCCGGTGTGCCAGTGCCACATGCGGAGGGTTAGCCTATTGAGCTGTGGTGCTGGCCAGTCTTGGTTTTTGAGCCTCCTCAATGGTGAGCTCAGCAGGCCCCTGCATCTGTAGCTTTCCTGGCCTCGGCGTGGTGGTCAGTGGTGAGGGAGACTGAGGCCGAGGCCAACGGGGCGCTCATGGATAGGCACTGTAGACGTGGTGCTTTCCAGGGTGGGCACGCTGGGCAGCTTCCCTGCCTGCCTGCCTGGTGCTTACTGCTCTGGTCCACTCTGTGGGGCCCTCAGCAGCACCCAGGACTCCCTGCCGGAGGCTTGGGACAGAACAGGAAGAGCCGCGGGGAGCAGCCCTCGGCTGTGAGGTCGGCTCTGGATGGAGGGGTTGAGTGAGCTGCTGCTGGGTGGCACCTGCCGTCTTTGCTGCCTCCCCCTCCTGGACCCTTCCCCAGCCTGGGACCACCTCCCAGGGAAGCTCCCTGCTCTTGAATCTGTGCCTTGGGATCTGCTCCTGGAGGCTCCCGGCTTAGGGACTCAGCAGCCATTGGGGCAGAGGCAGTGGGAGGAAGCCATGCGTGCCGTGGGTCCTGCATTTCCTGGTGGGAAATACGGGCTGAGCACCTGCCCAGGCTCTGCTGGGCCCCAGGACAGGCAGGGGCACGGCGCAGGAGGTGCACTCGATGTCTGCTTTAGGTCAGCACGGTGGGGTGGGAAGCCGCAGGGTGCAGGGAGGTGGAGCTGCTCAGATGGGCGGGGTCGGGAGAGCCTCCTGGAGGTGGATCTCCCCAGGTTGAGCCCCAAGGCCAGAAAAGGAGCTGGGCTGGCCAGGGGCAAGGAGGGGAGTGTGGGAGCAGGGGGGACAAAGGGCTCACACTCCAGGCCTGAGGGAGCCGGGTGAGGAGGAGGAACAGGGAGAAGGCCAGCGAGAGGGAGGCAGGGAGAGAGACAGAGAGAAAGGAGGGAGGGAGGGAGGGAGGGAGGGAGGAGGAGGAGGAGGAGGAGGAAGGAGATTGGGGGAGAGAGAGAGAGAGAGAGGGAGAGGGAGGAGAGACTGAGTGGGGAGAGAGAGGGAGGGAGACTGAATGCAGGGTGGTCCTAGGGGAGTGCACACAGCCCAGGGGGCTGAGCACAACTCATCAGGGGGTGCATGTGTGTGCACACACGTGTGCATGTTCACGTGTGCACATGTGCAACTGTAACCGACTCCTGGCAGAGGAGGAAGAGGAGCCTGCGACTCTGGGGGAACCTGCATCTCAGTGCTCTCCCCTGGGGGTGGCTTTGCCTCTGGACCTGCTCCTGGCACCCACTCACAGGAACCCCCACCTGAGATTTCCTCCCCTCTCACTTTTAAAACAAGACTCACTTTACAGAACAGGGACTTTCCTGCGTCTGCCATGCTGAGAGCAAGACAACGTGCGGATGGGGGTGCAGAGCTGCAGTTGCTGCAGCCATGTGTGTGTGTGTGTGTGTGTGTGCACGTGTGTGTTTTAGAACATTCACCAAGCTTCCAGCAGAGAGAGGGTAGAAGGCCTCGGCCCGTCTGTGACCGTAATGGGGCACTGAGGCCGAGTCCCTCATGGAGAAGCCAGGTCTGCACAGCTCCCAGCCCTGCTGGCCGAGAGCACAGGGCCAGCGCCCGTGTCCCACGCTGCAGAGGGCGCCCTGGTGGGGGACCCCTGCAGAGACAGGGGGCCGGGAGAGGGACTGGCCAGCCTTTTTCTTTTTTAACGACTTTGTGTTTTAGAACAAACTTGATCTGTGATGCCAACATGGTGATGCCCCGATAACCTGTGCACCTTCTCTGAGACCTCCCCTTGCCACGCGGGGGACCAGGCCACTGGCACAGGACTCAGCCACATCTACACCATCGTGGGGACGGCCTGTTCCAGTTTACCTGTGACTGAGGGTGCTCCTGAGTCTTGGGCCTCGTGGGTACCGGGGTCACAGCCACACATACCGCATGCCTGCTGCTTTCACGGCCACCCAAGGGACCTCTCTCCCGTGCCTGTGCCCTCCCTGGCCATCTTCATCTTGACCCTGTCTCCCCATGCACAAGAGCTGGCTAAGGGTGCCTATGGCAGAAGTGACGGTGACTGTGGAATATTCCTGTCTGTGTAGCCCCTGCCGAGCCTGCTGTCGGGGGACCAGCTGAGCTGTGGGGACGTGGTGGCACCTGGGAATGTGCAGGGTGAAAACCAGAGGCTCCTGAGAAGGCGTCTGGCCAGCAGCGAGGACGTCAGCATCTGGGCTCCATCCCTGCTGATGCTGGCGCCGGGAGGCAGCCGGTGATGGTCCAGGCAGCTGGATGCCTGCCAGCCACGTGGGAGACCTGGATTTATTCCCAGCTCCTGGCTTCCGTCTGGCCCAGTGGGCATTTGGGGAGTGGACCTGCAGGTGGGGGCTCTCTCTGTCTCTTAAGTTAAAAAACAAAAGAGGACGTTTTCAGATCTCGTCCTCCGCGCTGATGGACTGGGGGTTTAGTGACGGATGCTTTCTGATTCTCGGTGTTGTTATCTGCAGAATGGGAGCTGCTGCCGGTGCCGGGCCTGTCATCCTGGCTGAGTGCTCGGCCTGGTGCTGCCCAGGGCTGTCAGCTGTGGATTTGGCTGAGCAGACTGTGTATGGGAGAGGGCTTTCCGGGTCTGGGTGAGAGTCTCCTTGCTCCGTTGTCTCCGCTGTTGCCATTGAGTGGTCACTGCTGCTCAGGACCTCTCGGGGAGGGGAGGGTGCCGTCTTGGGGCAGCTGTGAGGGCTTAGTCCGAAGGAACCAACTCCAGGGGCAAATGTTATCTCAAGTCTTGAGGTTGAACATAAACGTTCAGATGAATTTTGTATTTGATTCTACTTTATAAATTTGCTTAAAGATTTATTCATTTAAAAGGCAGAGCGAAAGAGAGCGAGAGTGAGCGAGAGAGATCTTCTGTTGGTTGGTTCACTATCCAGATGGCTGCCATGGCCAGAGCAGGGCCAGACCGAAGCCAGGAGCCAGGAGCTCCATCCTAGTGTCTCGGTGAGCGGCAGGGACTTAAGTACGTGGGGCATCATTCTCTGCCTTCTGAGGTTCACGATAAAGAAACTGGATTGGAAGTGGAGCAGCCAGGACTCAAACCAGTGCTCTGAAATGGGAAACCAGTGGCAGCTTAGCCCCCTGCACCACAGTACCGGTCCCTCGTTTGCTATTTTAAAATCATGAGGACAGTGCGTGTATGTTTCCAGTTGTTATTTGATTCTGCACACTCAGGCCTCTCGGTGAGATCCCTGCACCAAGATCTCTAGCCTTGTTTATCCTGTGGGTTACACACATGTGGGTTACACGTGTGTGGGTTACATATGTGTTCAACCTGCCCAGGGTGGAGAACTCGGGTCCTGATGGGAAGCCTTCTGTAGAGATCATCATCTCTGAACGTGGCCACCATTCACACCTTAGTCTAAATAAGGAAAAGCTGCAGGCGTTAGCACAAAGCACCATGGCCTGGAATGCAGGAGTCGGGACTCCAGGGTCCTCTGTGGGCCTCTGCTGTGTCCTCTCTGTGTGGCCTTCAGTGAGTGACCTCTCTGCCAGCTCCAGCCTCCAAGTCTGAAAAACCAGCTGGACCCAATCTGTGGTTTATGAACAGTCTTCGGGGACACTCTGAGGGTCTCTGGGGGAAGATGAGGCTCCACCCACCCCGGTTCAGCCTGGCCCTTCCCTTTCACGAGCTCTGTCACAGACTACGGTCCTGGGTAAGACCTCAGGGCTTGCGTGCACAGCAGGGCCGCCCTTCAGGCACACTGGGGGAGTGGTGAGCCCGGGGCCTGGGCAGGGCCTCGTGCCAGGCAGTGTGAAGGCTCTGGGTAGGGACAAACACAGCTGGGCCCGGCACGGGGGGTGTACTTCCTCGTTTTGAGAGAGCTCGGGACGGCCATTTCTTCTGTATCTGCCCAGATCACCGCCGCCTGCCCATCCTAGGCAGGCGGCAGCTGTGACGACCGTGTCCCATGCCTGACTCCGCCTCCCGCTTCTGCCATGCGTGTTGCACATGCGGTCAGCTTGCAGCAGTACAGGCTAGATGCCTGCTGGTGGGGGATGCCACGGTGCCTGCCTCCCAGGGGTGGGCGCGCAGGGCTGTGCAGAAGAAGGAGGGCAGCGCCTTGGTGCCGGGCATGGGAATGAATGTCCCGTGGCTTGGGCCGACCACAGAGCAAGCTGCACAGCCCAGGCGCGGCGGGAGCTCCTCGTCCCGGAGCATCCTCGTGTCTGTGGGGTGCATCTTGGGTGGAGGTTCAGTGAAGGGGGCGGTGTCAGGCCCCTGTTGTCCAGCACCCACTGGGTGCCGAACCCTGAGCTGTGCATTTCTCAGGCACCGTCGCCTTCAGTCTTTGAACGGACCCTTGAGGCGCCATGAGGAAACTCGGGGAGAGGCCAGTAAGTCGCCCGAGGACACATGGGGTGGAGCTGGCGGTGTGACCTGGCCGTTGGGGACAGGGCCCCTGCCCTGCACCTGCCAGGGCCTCTCCCCTCGAAAGGACTTCTGCTTCCTGCACTTGTGTCATTTACATATTGTGTTCCAAGGATGTAGTCCTGCATTGCTTTCATGATGTAAAAGGTAGGAAATTGTAGAGAGAGTAAGTGTGCCTTGTGCCACCACTGTCTCCTGCTTGTAGGGTGGCTGCCCTGAGCGGGGCACTGCCTGGCCCTGGCGGTTTAATCCGATGGTGGTGGATAGCATGGCTTGTTTGCCTGTGTCCCTGGGAGCAGGGTTCACACTGTGGAGCAGACGGGTCTCGAACTGGCACCCATAGGGGATGCTGGTGTCTTGGGCGGAGGTTTAACCTGCTTCACCACAAGGCCGGCCCTACGTGCTATCTTTTCTTTTAAACAAATGCATGAATGGCTCCAATTCAGCTGTCACTCCCCCGCTGCTCGGTTCCTTGGTGCATTTGGGGGCTGAAGTTATTTTGTATTGCTGCCACTTTGGGTTCGGTGCTGTGGAATCCTGCCATTGTCTGTTTCACTTTGCTTTTTAAAGAGATGTGGCCAACGCCATCTTTTGTATGCCTTTCCTTGCCTCCGAGCTCTGCAGATCACAGAACTTTCTGGAAGTGGAAATTTGCTAGTCTGTGGCCGTTTCTGCTTTGCTCTCAGGATCCCCTCCCAGCATGCATTTCTCCTGTGTGGTTCCTTCTGCCAGGCGAAAGGAAGGCTCCAACTGGTGCACTCCTGGGGAGTTACTTCATTGATTAGCAAAGCGGCCCCAGCTGCTGCAATGAAATTGTACTGACCTCGTGGAATTATTCGTGCAATTTGTGTTCTGATCCAGTTGGCACGGGTTGGGGTGGCTCTTTATGGTTCAGGAAATTAAAGTGCACGCAACAGAAAATTCATCGCATACTCGCGATGTGCCTCTGGGGTTCATTTCCCTGAGTCTTCCAGACGCTTCTAGGACAGATTTTATGCCCATTTTACAGGTGGGGAAACTCCAAGCTGCAGTCTGTGTTTCCGGTCGTGCCGCCAGTAAGCGGGAGGGGTGGGTTTGAATTCGAGGTCTGCAGAGTTCACCTTCCCCACGCGTGGTGGGGCTGCCCTGAGCAGTCAGGAAGGGGCGGGCAGCTGGCCCCTGCCCGTGTGCTGTCTGCTCCATGCTGCGGCTTCTAGATGCCGCGTGGCTGCTATCCGGCCATCCCATCTGCCTAATTTCACACTCCGCCTGCCTACTGGGAAGTAGCCGCGTCCAGGAAGTTTACATTTTCTCTCCAGGCGAAGACAGGGTTGAGGGGGCAGCCTCGAGGGTGGGGCACCTGAAGTCCATGAGCATATGCAAGGGTGGACATGGGTGGTGGTCATGCAGTCCAGGCTGTGGCTGTGCCCGGAGGGAGACATGGAAACCCAAGTACTGGCTGAAGGTCCAGGGCAGTCAGGCCGGAGCTGGTGCTGCCTCCTGCGTGGATCTCCTGAAGGGGCAGCTGCCTTTGGGCCAGGTTGGCTGGGTCACCTGGCACTGGTTAAGCACCAGCTGTATGCACTCTAGGTGAGTCAGCCAAAACATGGACCAGGTCACTCTCTGAGCCTCACCTTCCCCATCTGTGAAATGGGATCAGGGCTGCAAACAAAGCCCCCGGCATCAACTGAGCTGGCGTTCAAGAAATGGCTCTGGAACTTCCGAGTTGAAGCTCATTGCCACCCATGTGTGTTTCAGACCACAAGCCGCACCCTGGAAAAGTGGGGGTGACCTCGGCCGTGGTCTGTGACAGTTCCCATGGGGCTCTTGGCTCCTGGATTCCAAGGGCGGGGCCCCAGCTCTGCCTGCTGCTGGGGAGGAGGAGGCTTCTCGGCTGCCATCTTTGAGAGGTGCGGCTGGGTTGGGAGGCTGCCCGCTCGGCGTGGGCAGGGCCCAGGCTTGTTGTCTCCCAGCGTTGGTCCTGCTGGCCTCAGGCTCTCGGCCTCCCCACTCCCAGCAGGAAGTGAGTCTGTGTGTCTGGGCCACTCCATCACTGTGTTGGCTGGGCCAGTGATCAGCCCTCACGGACCGCTGTAGCCCACGTGTTGCTCTCTGCAGGGGCCTGATGGACTCACTTCACCCCTGCGTGGATGAGACTCGGAAAGTCAGGGCTTTTGCAGAGGGAGGGGAAGGAGGGCCAGGGGAGGAAGGATGTGCGTGCCACCAATGGAAGAGCCTCCTTCCAGACTGAACGGGAGCATGAACCTGGGGCAGTGACTCCCCTTGGGGCAGAAGTGTTCAACCAGGCCTGCGAGAAGCCGTGAGTTTTAAGCTGGGGTTTGAAGGCTGAGTAGGAGTTTGCCTGGAAGAGGGACAGTCAGGGGAGAGCAGAGGACAGGCCTGGGAGCAGAACTAGCATCACTTTGGCCCCTCCCTGCCGAGGAGGTATCGGGGTTTCTGAGCAGGAGGAGTGCCCAGGCAAAGTGAGGTCCGAGGACGATGTGGGGGGAGGGCAGGCATGGGGGGCGTGGATGCCGGCTTCAGGAGTCCCAGGCTTGGATTCTTGGCTTCCCTGTCAAGGGAAGAGAGCTGGGGCCAGTGCTCACTAGCCCTGGGCCTCGTCAATGCAGGTGCAGGTGCAGGTCCGTTGTGCCCTGCCCCCTGCCGGGAGGTGGTCCAGGAGAACTTGGGGGTCGTGGGATGAAGCGCGGTGCAGTGTCTACTCCCCATGTGGTCTTCCTTACTTTTTTTTCTTAAAGATTTATTTATTTATTTGAAAGGCGGAGTTACAGAGAGGCAGAGGCAGAGGCAGAGGCAAAGAGCGAGAACGAGCAAGCGAGCGAGCGAGAGGTGTCTTCCATCTGCTGGATCACTCCCCAGATGGCCGCAATGGCCGGAGCCGTGCTGATCCGAAGTCAGGAGCCAGGAGCTTCCTCTGGGTCTCCCACACAGGAGCAGGGGTCCAAGGACCTGGGCCATCCTCCACTGCTTTCCCAGGCCATAGCAGAGAGCTGGGTGGGAAGAGGAGCAGCCGGGACTCGAACTTGGTTCCCTCCGGGATGCCGGCTTCCCAGGTGGCGGCGGCTCTGCCCGCTGTACCACAGCGTTGGTCCATAGCGCAGACCTTCAAACTGGTTGTCAAATTCAAATAAAACCCAAGCCGGGTTCCTGGGCGTTCCCAGGCGCTGGGCTGGAGACAGAGCGGAACGGGGCGGCTGCTGCCACCCCCAGGCGGTGGGCGCTCGGGGCGAGTCTGGCAGAGAAGCCGACAGCCTCGCAGCCCTTCCCGGCTTCCTTCTCGCTGAATTCCCACAGTGTCCTGAGGACTGCACGGCCGGAAGTGTGGGGCGGCCACGTGCACCGCCCGCTTCCGGTCACTGCCCGGGCTCCCCCAGCCCGCTTCCGGTCACTGCCCGGGATCCCCCAGCCTGTTTCTGATCACTGCCCGGGATCCCCCAGCCCACTTCCGGTCACTGTCGGGGTCCCCCAGCCCGCTTCCGGTCACTGCCGGGGTCCCCCAGCCTGCTTCCGGTCACTGCCCGGGATTCCCCAGCCTGCTTCCGGTCACTGCCCGGGGTACCCCAGCCCGCTTCCGGTAACTGCCCGGTATTCTCCATCCCACTTCCTGTCACTGCCCGGGGTTCCCCAGCCCCTCACACACTCTGGGCGGGAATCTCCACTTCACACGTGTAAATGGCCACGGGCACCACAGAGTGAACGAGAGGCCACGTTGAAGCCGTCACTCAGCCAAGACCCGCCTCCTAGCTCCCGGGAGTGGCTGCTGGTTGGCTGTCCTTCCTCTTACTCCCGCCCACCGTCTGTGAGTGGCAGCGGCTCTCTGGGTTGTGGGTCCCCGCGCACCTCAGACCGGAGCTGAGGTGGCGGCTTCGACGTTGTGCGGTGACTCCTTCACCAACGCGCGTGGAACTCGGCGGGAGGCGAACTTGACTGACGGTGCGTGTGACTGACGGGCCGGCTGGGCGGGAGCTCACCGTGGGAGATTCCTGTGCAGGGGCGGGAGTGGAGCCCGGCCTGGTGCCCCAGGGGAGAGGACACGACCCTCGCCGCCCAGCCTGGGCCGTCTGCTCCCTGTGCCCCCAGCGCCCACCTCCACTGCCCCCCGGGTGGCCTCGCCCGCCCTCCCCACTCTGCACTGACCGCCCCATCACCCTGTGACCGGGCTCCTGCGCAGGGCGTTCCCGCTTCTGGAAGGTTCTTCTCGCCTTATCAGCCAGGGTGCCTCCCCTGCTGTGCCCTGCACACGGATTTCCATCACACGTGTGCTGTGTGTGCCTGGGCTGCCCCCCCCACCCCCCTGGCCTGGAGACCGGGACATCGGGGGTCTGGGGTCCGTGCCACTCATTCACCTGTCCACTGGCGTCCTCCCTGGTACTCACACAGCTCTTGGCGTAGGCCCGTTGAGGACCGAGAGAATCAACGAGAGCTTCCATGGTCAGAATCCGTCAGGAACGTTAAGTGGCTGTGACAGAGCCCCTCGACCCTCCTCACAGGGATTCAAACTCGCGGACTTGAGTTTTCCCACGCGTGGGTCCGCAGGTCCTGCAGGGGTGGTGTGGTGACTGCGCGGTCATCCCAGACCTAAGCTCCTGATGATGATCCATTTGTCTCATGCCCGTAAGGTGGTGGTGTCATGATCAGAGTGGCTGCAGCATCGCCAGCCATTGCATCTGAGTTCTAGACCTTGGAATTAGGGCGGTGTTGTGAAGGAAGTGCCCCACAACACTTCCTGTTGTGCGGGAAGCTGCACAAGCCGCTGTTTGTGTTTCCTTGGCTGCAGCAGTCCTGGGCTGCACCTGGTGGCTCGGGAGGGGGTTCTTTGAGAGGGGCAGGGAGCAGTTGTCTGTGTTTTAGCACAGTGACCCTTGTTGATGGTCACATCTTCTTTTCTCCAGCAAAGGCGTTTCCGGGGGGGAATTCTGGCTGCTTGTCGTCTGACCTTCAGGTGGGGAGAGTCCCCTGGGGCAGCCTGGTGGCCCTGTGCCTTCCCAGGGGTTCTGGGATGTTGCAGAGGGAGGCGGGTGGGGAGAGTGTGGTCGCTGCTGCCGTGGGCAGCCAGGGCGCGCAGGTGACGGCCAGGAGCCCCTCAGCCACGGGGAGAGGACGCACAGTCCGGTGACGCCTCGGTGCCCTGCAGGGAGAGCCAGCTCAGACCCCGGCCTTGAGAGTTCGCGTGTTAATTGGTTACAGCCGTGCTGGGAGCTGGGTGAGGGGATGGCATCATGCGTCACCTGGTCTGCTCAGGGCCGGGGCTCTGGTGGGAGGCTGGGGACGAAGGCTGGTGTGAGTTGGGGCCGGATGCTCAGGGAGTGTGCTTCTGGACTAGTGGGCTGCCCGGCACAGCTGCAGTTACCATGGGTCCCTGTGCATCCACACACCCGGGGAGCGCGGGCTGCACCTGCTGTGGCTGGCTGTGTGGGGGTCCCTGCCATCCCCCCCAGGAGGGCTGCTCCCTGCTTTAATAGTGAAGGTGAGATGTGCTTGCTGTAGACACCTCAGACTGGAGTGGCCACGGGGAAGGCGGCACACCTGTAGTCACCACGCTCTGGCCATTCTGCCTGTCCAGCCCTGGCGCTGTTGGCGCGCTGGGGTGGGGTGGGGGCGACCTGGGCCCTCTGGGTGCCCATGTGTACCCTCAGGGTGTCCCCACCTGATGCCAGCCTCACCCCTCCCCTCTCCTCAGTGATGGGTCCCCAGGGTCTCCAGGCTTAGCCGAGTGTCCCCCCGGGTGCAGAGGTCCCCAGGGGTGGACACGCTTCATGGGAGGACTCAGTAGTGGGAGAGTGGACTTCCAACCAAGCCTCAGCACAGGATGCTTGTCGTCCCTTCCTGTTCCCGCCCTCCTCCCCTCCCTCCTCCTCCCCTTCCTCCCCCCTCCTCCTCCCCTTCTTCCCCCTCCTCCCCCTCCTCCTTCTCCTCTCCTTCCCCCTCCTCCTCCTTTCCCTCTTTTTCTTCCTCCCCTTCCTCCTCCTCCTCCTCCCCCTCCTCCTCTCCCCCCTCTCCCTCCCCTCCTCCCCCTCCCCCCCCCCCCACCAGGCAGGGTCATCCTGCACATCTCTACCCTACAAAGCACAACCCTTGTACTGAAGCGCAGCACCCACAGGTAGCGAGGGTGGCAGCTCTGACGCTGTTTTCTTTTGAGAGACGTAGAGACCGAGGGCTCCCGTTGGGCAGGCACTGCCCAGATGCACGTAACGGCTGGGACTCAGAGCGGGGAGCCGGATCCAGGTCTCGCACACACGTGGCAGGAACCCGGTTACTTGAGCCATCAGCTGCTGCCTCCTGGGATCTACCCTGGCAGGAAGCTGGAGCCAGGCAGGCGCCAACGCGAGTACTGGGGTGTGGGTGTGAGGCCCCCGGCTGCCGGGTTGTGAATTCAGTAAACTAATCACAGGCGAGAACTAGAGTTCTCCATCAGCTTTCACAATACATTTTTGCATGGTAAGTGTCTCTCCTGTGTTATAAAAATAGAACGCAGCTGTACGGGGCGCGGTATTTTCTGTGCTATTTCACACTGAGGGATGCATCGTGGGTGCCTTTCTGCTTAGTGCCTGTACATATTCCTTGGTTTTGTTTGAAGGTGGAGAAAGTGGGCTCCATCCCTGTATCCCCAGGGATGCTGTGCTCCTGAGCCGGTCAGCACCCTGCATTCCACGGGTCAGATGATTTATTTCAGAATGGACACGTGGCCGAAACCAAGCCAGTGAGTCTGGGATGAGATGCTCCCTCTTCTCATTGCTCTTGAGGAAGAGTATGTGTGATGCTGCTGCTGTGGCAGCCATTTTGTCACTGTGAGGGGGAAGCTAGGACCTACTGAGAGGAAGCAGAGCCTAGCCCTAGCGAAAGGAGACTGGATCCTGCTGGTCTCTCTGGGGGCCTGATTAGTCCACACCTGGAACCAGACCTCCTGGCACAGCCCGTCCAGCCTGCTGGTGATGAGAAGCCCATCTGAGCAGGTACAACGCCTTCTCACTCCCCCTAAACCTCACCCCATATTGCATCAGGCTGCAGGAACGTTTCTTGGGAACAAAACCAAACATACATGTCAGATTTCCTTAGGAAAGCCATTTAAGGACACTTGATGTATTCGTTTCCTACTGTGAGTGTAACAAATGGCCAAAAACCTCTGTTTGGAACAATAATAGGTCCCCGTCCTGCAGCCGAGGCGGCCAGAGCCCTCTGCGAGCCGGCCGGGCATGGCCTGTTTCCCGCCCGTCCAGCTTGCAGGCCTGGGGAACTTTTCTCTGCCAAGGGCCCTGGAGATGTGTGACGTCACTGGCCGGCCATGCAGAGCTGTCAGCTCCCAGTGAGGCTGCTGTCGGTTTGTTGAGTTTTGAGTCTCACTGGTGGTTGCTGGGGCAGGGCCAGACCAGGATTCCAGGGCCTCACATGGCCCATGGGCCGGCTACCCCCCAGGCCTGAGACTAGAGCTGCCCGCATCCCTCGGCTCGCGGCCGTACCCCTAAGCCGGCCAGGAAGGGTCAAGTCTCTCTCACGGTGCTTTACCAGCTACCCCACAGTGCCAGCCCCTGCGGGGTCCCATAGTGTGCCCTCAGATGTTGTTGAGCTCCCTCCAACCTCCCGCAAGCCTGGATGTGCTTGGCTTCTGGGAGAACAGCTGCAGACCGAGGCGACACCTTCATCTTGGCAGCTACACGCTGCCCCTGCCTCCCCGCGTTTGCTGGGGACGTGTCCCAGAGCCCGGGGCTGGCATGAGCACCATGGAGGCCACGCAGACTGCTGGCTCTGCCTGACGTCGTGGGTCGTCCCGAGCTCTCCCACCCTGGCCCCGTCCTCTCAGTTCACAGCTCGCCGAATACACGCGATGGAGCCCTGGAGAGGCCAGACTGGGGTGTGGTCAGCAGGAGGCATTCCACCTTCCAGGAGTGGTGGCTCAGGGGCAGTGAGAGTATAAGCAGGTGGGCGGGGGGTTCTGGGACCTCTGCTGGTGGTTGGCTCCCAGAGTGACAGAAATGAAAGCTGAGGTGATGAAGTCACTCATCATGTTGGGGTGATGTCATCGCTCATTGTGTTGGGGTGATGTTATCACTTGTGTTGGGGTGATGATGTCATTGCTCATTGTGTCAGGTGATGATGTCATTGCTTGTGTTGGGTGATGTCATCACTCATGTTGGGTGATGATGTCCTTATGTTGGAGTGATGTTATCACTCATCATGTTGGGTGATGATGTCATTGCTCATCATGTTGGGTGACGACATCATCACTCATTGTGTTGGGTGATGTCATTGCTCATTGTGTCATGTGATGATGTCATTGCTCATCATGGTGGGTGGTGATGTCATTACTCATGTTGGGGTGATGTCATCACTCACCACGTTGGGTGATGATGTCATTGCTCATCATGTTGGGTGGTGATGTCATTACTCATGTTAGGGTGATGTCATCACTCATCGTGTTGGGTGATGATGTCATTGCTCATCATGTTGGGGCGATGCTGTCTTTGCTCATTGTGGTGGTATGATGATGTGTCACTAGTCATGTTGGGGTGATGTCATCACTCGTCCCTTTGGGGTGATGATGTCATTGCTCATTGTGTTGGGGTGATGACAACATGGTGGCATTTCTAGGAGGCCTTCATGCTGGGAATTCAGGTGGAGGTGTTCCTGGTCAGGTGACACTGTGTTTGGGATCTGCTTAGATCTCTCTGTGAAAATCAACAGCAACCAAAGCCAAGTGGGACAAGTGGGTGGGTGAAGCAGGAAGCACAGACTGTAGGTGCAGGGGTGAGGCTGGGTGACGTGTGCGTGTTGGCATTGCTTCTCGTGTGAATGAGAGCCGCTGTGATAAACACTCACGCGGTGAGTGGGTGTCACCCCCCAGGGTTAGGAGCTCGCCTCCTGGCGGCTGCTGATCGCCGGTGGGATCCGTTTCCCGCTTCAGAACGGGTGCGGCCCATCTTCCCGTCCACAATTCACTTGGTGAATTCTGCGTGCCCTAATCCGACGTGCTGGTTGCTTGGTGAACATGTCGGCCGAGGTCCCTGCCCCCGTGGAGCTGGTCTGGAGGGCGAGGCAGATGTTGAATGACCGTGTGCCCAGTGAGATATGAGTTGAGCGCGTGGTTGGTGCTGCGGGAGCTCAGGGAGCCAGGATTTCGACCCAGACAGTGTCAGGGCAGTCTGTGAGGGGGCACTGGGGGATGTCAGCTAGGACAGGTGTGCGTGTTTGTGCAGGTGCAGACGGGAGTGTGCCTGCATGCATGTGTGTGAATGTGGGTGTGCACCTGCACGAATGGGTGTCAGCGTGTAAGATGCATGTGTGTACATGCACAGGCGTGACTGAAGGTGAGGAGTGTGTGCGCGCAGGCACACACGTGTGATTCATGCGTGTGCACGTGCTCATGTGCATGTGGGTGTTACGTCCGAGGGCACAGTCGTTGGTGTGCAGGGGTCCTGCGCACACTGAGAGAGTGGGGGAGGAGAGGCCTTAGCAGCTGTGGTCTGCTAGTGCTGGGAGTGAGAGGTGATGCCTGGGCGTGAGGGACGGTGCTGGGGGCAGCCCTGGACAGCAGTGCCCTGAGAAGCTGGGCTCAGTTCTGAGAAGCTGCACTTGTGTCTGGGCCAAGGGAAATGTCTCGGGTGTGACTCACGGCGCCCAGGGACTGCATCGCATGCGTGACTCACGGTGCCCAGGGACCCTACAGCACGCTTCATTTCAGCAGCCGAGGCTCTGAACCAGAAAAAGACCGGGGTGGTGACTGAGGCCACCCTTCGCTCTTGGCCACCTGCTGGGGGCTCGAAGGACAACTACCGTCTGGGGCTTCCGCCCCTTCCTCAAAGCCCCTTCTTACCTTGGTGTTTGGGGGAAATAAGCCACTTTGGGCTTTGATTTGTCCTCAGGGAGGCGGCAGCTCCGTGTGCCAGGGAGAGAGGACTGTGTGAGGTCACGAGCCCTGCGGCTGGGAATTCTGTGTCCCCTGTTCGTGCATGCGGTGTGCGGTTAGTTTCCTGTGTCTGCTGGACCGTGGCATGCGCATGTGGCTGGTTACACCGTTTCTGGATGTGTCTGGAGGGTGTTTCTGGAACAGGCTAGCGTTTGGATTCAGGGATGGAGCCGAGCCCGGGCCCTCGGGTCTGCTCAGACCTGGGTGGGACAGAAGGTGGGGGCAGGGTGCGTTACCTCTGCTGAGTGCTGGGAGCAGGCCTGCTCCCCTGCCGCTGGTGCTCCTGCTCTCGGGCCTCCCACAGGGGCCCACTGCACTGCCTGCCTGGGCTCCAGCCGGCAGAGACACACTGTGGGGCTTCGTGGCCTCCATGATCCCTGGCGCTGATTGCTTGTGAGAAGTCTCTTGTGTGTGTCAGAGAGATGCCCCGCCTGCAGCTCTGTGTATAGACAGTGTACTCATGGGTCTGTGTCTGTACAGCTCGGTCTGTGTCTCTGTCCACGATTCTGTTTCTGTGTCTGTATCTGTATCTGTGTATGTAGATCTGTGTGGGTGTCTCTGTGTATATCTGAATCTTTATGTCGTATCTGCTTCTGTATCTATATATTTGGGTCAGTATTTGTCATTTCTGTGTATCTGTGATTGATCTGTGTCTCCATATCTGTCCATTTATCTGTGTTTACCATTTATCTGTATCTGTACCTGTATGTATGTATCTGTGTCTAGACCTGAATCTCTGTGCCTGTACTTGTGTGTCTGTGTATCTGTGTGTGTATTTCTATCTCTGTACGTCTGTGTCTTCTCTGTGTCCATTTATCTGTGTTTACATGTCTGTATCTGTACCTGTATGTGTGTATCTGTGTCTAGACCTCAATCTCTGTGTCTGTACTTGTGTGTCTGTGTACCTGTGTGTGTATATCTATCTCTGTACGTCTGTGTCTTCTCTGTGTCCATATATCTGTGTCTGTGTCTGTCTGTGTCGACGCTTGCCTGTCTCTGTCTCGGTGTCTGTATCCACAGCTCTGTCCGTGTGTCCGTGTCTTTGTATCCTCTCTCTTTGTGTACATCGGTGTTTATGTATCTGTATCCCTGTCTGTCTCTGTATAGCCATATCTTTGTGTTTGTGTCTTTGCGTCCTGTATCTGTGTCCATGTCCCCATCTGCACCTGTCTCTGTGTCTGTAGCTGTCTCTGTGTCTCTGTGTCTGTGTCTGTGTCTGTGTCGGTTGTGTTTCTCAGGGGACCCCTGACTCATGGTAGTCAATATGTCTTCTGCACTCACTACATTCCGTGGTGGGCCCTGTCTGAAGGTCTGGGGGTTCCTTAGTGCATTGCATCACGAGTGAGGCAGAAGGGGCCCCTTCCTGTGGACTGGTGTGTGTTCACCACAGTGAGGAGCATGTGGGGTGCAGCGTGAGCCAATGTCACAGCTTGTGGGGACCAGTGGGGGCCGGTCTTGCAGCGCGGTCAGAGGGTCTCCCCGAGGAAGCAATGTTCCAGTGAGATCTGAGGAAGAGCAGGGCTGAGCTCAGAGGGCAACCCAGAGGGATGTTCTGGGTCAAGGGAAAAGCTGGAGCAGAGGCCCTGTGCTGGGAGGAGGCAGTGGGGGCCTCAGGGACACGGTGGGGGAGGTGGGCAGTGCTGCCTGGCACAGTGCTGGTGGTCACAGTACAGCCTTCGAAGCCCCTTGCGCAGCAGGGGACAGCGTCAGAGTTGGCTTTGGGAAGGATTGCTGTCCAGGGCACAGTGGGGTGGAAAAGCCACTGCCAGGTTCTGTAGGGTGGTGGCCTCCCCGTGTGGCCCCCTGGAGCCCTGAGGGTACTTAGCTTCCCATGCTTGCTGCTGTGGGCGCGGTGCTCGGTCTTTGGTTTGGGCCACAGTCGTTGTCCTCACCTGTCGTTGCCTCCGGGGCCAGGCACGGGCTTGTCACAACCTACCAAGTGCAAATGCTCTGTCCTCCTCGCCCAGCAGGACGGAACGCAGGCTGCCTGGAGGGGGGTGCTGCAGAGCGCCTCGGGCCTGGAGAGAATTGACATTAAGTGCTCTACCCAGCTGGACTCTCTGACTTCCTGTTACATGCACCAATAAATCCCTTTTTTGATCCTCAAAATAAAAAAGTGAGAGGAAGGCGGGCTGCGAGCAGAGGCAGCGGCTGGCGGGTGGGAAGGCTGCGCCGCTCACAGCTGACGCTGCAGCCTGCACTCTGTGCTGGGCGGGGGTCTTCCCACGCCCACTGCTGCCTGAGCTCTTTCCCAGGGCCCTCTCTTCTGGGCGGCAGGGACTCTGCCTGGAGCAGGTGAGTAACACCTGTGCTGTCCTGTGTGGCCGGGGCTCTGGAGGGACCTGGGTGGCCTGAGATGGGTGGCTGGTGGCCGGAAGGGAGACCTCCCCATGCAGAGCAAGGAGCACGTGGGTCCTCTCCCGCACTAGGCCCGTGTGCAGGTCCAGTGCAGTGGAATGGCCATGACTGGGCATGAGGCATTGATTTGGCCTCCCAGGCGTCTCTGGGGCTGCGGTGGACGGAGCTGTGCTGCCTGTCCTGCCACCCATCTTCCTCCCAGGGCCACCGGCTTGGGCCCCTTGGAGAAGCTGCGGGCCTCCCTCAAGGCAGCATCTCTGCCCCCTTTCAGCCCAGGGACCTTTGCAGTGTGTTTTCATGGGCTTTTTAAAAAAGATTGTATTTATTTATTTGAGAGGTAGAGTTACAGATAACGAGAGGGAGGGACAGAGAGAAAGGTCTTCCATCCATGGGTTCACTCCCCAGATGGCCACAATGGCCAGAGCTGAGCTGATCGGAAGCCAGGAGCCAGGAGCTTCCTCCGGGCTTCCCATGTGGGTGCAGGGGCCCAAGCATTTGGGCCATCTTCTACTGCTGTCCCTGGCCATTAGCAGAGAGCTGAATTGGAAGAGGAGCAGCTGGGACTAGAACTAGTGCCTATATGGGATGTCAGCACCGCAGAGAGAGGATTAACCCACTGCACCGCAGCAACGGCCCCTTTATGAACTTGTGAGTCTCAGCAGGCCGGTTCTCCCACAACAGAATTTCCTCTTGCAAAGGAGAAGTTTGCAGCTTCAGAATGACTGGTTTGCATGCAGTGTTTAAGAGCCCCCTTCATAAAAAAATGGATCAGGTTTTTTTCTTTCCCCCCCTCCTCTGGTATTAACTCAGCAAATATTTACTGAGTGCTGAACGTGCACCGGGTGCATTTTGGGTGCCGAAGGCATGGCTGTGAGAATCTAAGTTCTTGCCAAGTCAGTGTGCACATGTGTCCCAGGGGGAGATCCTTGGGAAGGCTGGGGGCTTGTTCTGGCTTGCACTTTTGGAGGGTCAGAGTTCAGGTTTGGGCTGGCCTCCTTGGTGCAGTGCGTCCAGTGAGGCCAGAGGAGGGCAGGGACAGGGCGTGTGTGTGGGCACACTCACAGGGAGCCAGGGAGCCTCTGGTCACCCGTGGCCGTCTTCATGAAGTCACCAGAATCAGATCCCGGGGACTCTGTGCCCGGCCAAGCCCATTTTCATCACCTCCCAGCAGCCTCTCCCTCGCACCGTGACTGATGGGCTCTGCTGTGAACCGCTGGCTTCGATCCAGCTGCCATGACAGGGGCCTGGGTGGGCACCCGTTGCCGTCTCAGCCATTGCTGGGCCCCCACATAGAAGGGCGCCAGACACGGTTATTTCAGGACTGTGAAGAGCCGCCGCGGTGGGCTCCGAGGTTCAGCCCCTGCCTTCGCCTCCAGGTCAAGGTCGTTCTATGTCACTCGTCACTCAGCGTCCCCACAGAGACTTGCTCCTTCCACTTCCTCCTGCCCCTGCTCACCAGCTTCGTGTTCCTGCCACAGAAACCCCACCACCGACGTGCGCCCGTGGAGGCTGCCCCCAGCCCCCAGCCTCTGCTCCCACCACCCCTCCTGTCTGGAGCACCCTGTTCTCTCTGTTCTGACTTCAGATTCTGTCCACACATCAAAACCCGCAGAGAGAATGAGGGCCGGTGTCACAGTGAGTCACATGTGGGTGGGTCACACCCTGGCCGGGTGACAGCTTGGGGAAATCCCTTGTCCTGTTGAAGCCTTTGTTTTCCTGTCTCTGAACTGGTGACAGGGATGGCACTGGGCTTAGCACTGTGAGGGTGAGGTGGGGACAGCACCGGGCTCAGCCCTTTGATGCTGGGGACAGGGACAGCACACACCCTGTGGCGAGCAGACATCCTGTGTGAGCGGAGGACATCGTCCCCTGTAATGTGCTGGGGAAGAGGGGAGCCTTTCGGGTTGGGGGGTGGGCATCACTCCTGGGGGCCTGGGGCAGGCAGAGGGAACCCAAAGATGTCACCCCTCTGTGAGTCCTTCACCTGTGGCCGGGGGACTTTGCTTCTGTGACTCAGGAGCTCTGCAGGGGAGCCGGACTGGTGAGCTCCAGGCATCCCCGGGGGCGGGAGAGTCGTGGGGGAGGGGTGGATGCCACACTGCTGGCCAGGCTAGAGGAAGGGGCCCGAGCCCAGGCACACAGGTGGTTCCTGGAGCTGGAAAAGGCAGAGATGTCATTTTCTACCATAGCCTCCCAACGCTGGCGGCCTTTCTGGCACTGTTGGCCCAGGGAGACGCCCTGGGCTTCCGGCCTTCGTCCCAGGTGGTCCCAGGTGGTCTAGGTGTTTGAAGACATGGGGTCGGGGCGGGGGGATCCCTGTAGCAGCCACAGAAACCAGCACTAACTCTATGGTTAGTGACTTGCTTCACCTTCTCCTGTTATTGTGGGCGGGTCAGTGAGGGAGTACGACGGGGCCCCTTCTTGTCTGACTTGCCATGGGGCTGCCCGCTCTGTCCACCGGGCCGACGGGGAGGAATGGGCCCTAAGGTCTAGTGCCCGCCTCTGGCTTATCCACAGCTGGGCTTAGTTCCCAACACCCCGGCCTTGCTGAGAGAGCCTGGGGAAGTACCCCCACCCCCACTATCTCGTGGATCTGTATCCCCTCATCAGGGAGTTGAGGGCTGTGACTCGGGGTTGTCAGGGGCACAGGAAGTGAGTGTAATGGGGGACTCCCCCACGGTGAACACTCATGACACGTGGTTGGCTACCGCAGCTGTCACTCAGGCTGATGTGGCCTGTGACCCTGCTGGGATGATTGCTGGGTTTTCAAGGACTGTGTGTGCTGTCGTCTGAGGAAGCCTGCAGCTCACAGCCAGTGGACTGTGACTTCCTGGGCAACCCTGCAAGGGTTTGTTGGGGAGGAGTGGATCACAAAGAGGCAGGCAGGAGACTCAGGCAGGAGTGCTGAGTGGCGCCCCTAGGTGGCTGGAGGTTGTAACTGACATTGGGTACTGACTGGGTGCCTGGCCTGTGCTAGGGGCTTTGCCTGCCTTTGCTGATTGCTGGCTCCCATCAGCCCCGTGAGGAGGTGGAGGAGAAACCAAAGCCCCAGGACCACCTACCACCCACACGCTTCCCGGCAAGCCAGTCTCCCCTCCTGGGACCCAGGGGTCCCTGAACCTCCAACTTCCCAGGAAGAGGTCTCACTGCTCAGGCCAGGGGTGCAGTCCTCCCCAACATCCACCTGTTGTTTACCTTTAAGTTTATTGAAATAAAATGCAGGGAGCACTGGGCTTCCTGGCTGCTGCCGTTAACCATGGTGCAAATAGCTGTGGCTGCCACGTTGACTGACAGAGAGGGAGAGTGTCCATCGGCACAGGAAGTTCTCTTGGACAGTACTGATCTGGGCGCTGCTGTAGGTTCTGGGAAGCAAGTGGTTAACAGGAAAAGCAAATGTCTCTTCTCCTGAGGTGGAACAAAGCTGGCCAGTAGGGGCGGAGTGACAGTGGACATGGTGATGGGGGCATCAGCTAAGCTGGTTGTGGCCGGCAAGCACAAGGTGTCCCTTAAGCACATCCTGCCACCATGGCCCCAGAGGCTCATGACTTGAGTCCACTTACTAGGTCCTCTGGTCAGGTGCTGCCTGCTTGCACTTGGCCAGGGGCGGGGGAGGAGATGAAGGACATCTCTGGAGTGACGGCCTCTTCTCCCTGGGCGTAGTAGTTGGTGGGAACAGACAGAGGACTTTGGGGGCACTGCCAGCGTGGACACACCGTGAGTCTAACGGCCACCAGACCAAGACAGCAGCAGCAGCAGCAGAGCCATGGCTGCTGGATGGCCACACGCTGGGGAAGGCGTGGGGTCAGCTCTTTCTTGAGAGTGATGGCGTAAAGGGGTCTCTGTTCGGCAGCATGGGTTCCTCTGCCTTTTGCCACGCGGCTGCCGAGGCCTAGGGCTGCCTTTGGTGTCTCCCAGGACTGTGAGTTGATAGTTTCCCCTCCATACGCGTGTTCAGAACAAGTGCACCCATGCCAGTGAGATCGATCACGTCTGTCCGACAGATTGAAGGGTGACAGTGGCAGTGCCGTGTGTCTACAAGCAGACTGGCACTTGCATTGGTCAGTAGCTGGCGCTGTTCCGGGCGAGCTGTCTCTGGTCATCACTCCATAGGTGGTGTGGGTTGGTGTCTGACGCCCACAGAGCGGAGCTGGAGGTGGCAGCTGCACCCCACGGCATCCTCCGGCACTCCCACGGGAGACGGTATTCTTGTGTCTCTAGGTGTCACGTGCAGCAACCTGAGATGCCCTCTGGCTGCTTATCCCCCATAAATACCGACACAGAATGACTCTGCAGGTGTCGGAGGTGAGGTTGCCAGCTGGGTGGATGTGATGTTGCAGGAAAGGCTGGGGGTTGGCTGTCACAGCCCAGTTCTGGTGGTGGTCGAGGGACTGAAGGAGCCAGCAGGGGGGAGAGCTTCTGTGTTTTATCTGAGTAATATGGTTCTGGGGGTAATGACCCATGCGTGTTCTTGGTCTCATGGCTCTGTTTGTTGTGTGTTTATGTGGTGCCAGATTGAATGTCTCTGTTTCCCCAATAATCCTCAAAGGTTGGTCCTGTCCATCATTTGCATTTCTTTTTTTTTTTTTTTATTTGACAGGTAGAGTTATAGACAGTGAGAGAGAGAGAGAGAGAGAAATGTCTTCTTCCATTGGTTCACTTCCCAAATGGTTGCTACGGCCGGCTTGTGCTGATCCGAAGCCAGGAGCCAGGTGCTTCCTCCTGGTCTCCCATGCGGGTGCAGGGCCCAAGCACTTGGGCCATCCTCCACTGCCCTCCCACCTTTAGCAGAACACACCAAAGAGATGAGTCCTTGGGCTCAGAGCCCTGGCAGGCAGCAGCTCCAAGCCAGATTTAACATTCCTGTTCCTGGGAGATTTTTGTTGCGTTTATTTTTACTCAAAATGATACTGGTTTTCTGTGTGCAGTCGTGATAAAAATTTCCTCTAGAAATGAATGTATTTATGTAAAGTAGTGGTTCTATTTAAAGAAAAAAGATTAAGTCATTGTGAATGGGGTATGCGTACGGTACAATAGTGGCAGTGACGTAAGACAGCTCCGTGTCTCCCATTAGGGTGGAGACTCAGGGCCCTTTGCTGGCTGTAAGCGCTGGGTGAGAAGGGAAGTGGCATCGCAGTCGGGCCTGCTGGGCCTTCAGAGGGTGGGAGTGCCTGGTGCTCCTGCATGTGTGTGCCTATGTGTGTGCATGTGCAAGTGTGCATACATGTGCATGAGTGTGGGCATGGGTGTTTTCATATGTATACATGTATGTGCCTTCATGTGCATGTGTATACATGCATGTGCGAATGTGTATACATGTGCATGAGTGTGTGCGTGGGTGTGCCTGCATGTGCGAGTGTGTACATGTGTGCGTGTGTATATTCATGTGTGCATGGGTACACGTAGAGCCCCCTGTGGGGGAATGGAGAGCTGGGGTACATTGACTTGTGGCCTAGAGGGGGATTTCTCTGAACATCTTAGAGAGACGTGATTGTGGCCAAGCAGGAAGGGCTGAGTTCTGACTCTCCCTGGGCAGCACCTGTCCCTGCGAAGCTTCTGCTGTGTGCCAGGTGTTTTGTGTTCACCAGGGCCGTGCACACGCAGGGTCCAGGTTTCAGTTGAGGACACTGAGGCTCCGAGGAGGCAGTCTCTGTGTAAATTTACTCACTCATGGGCAGTGGAGCCAGGACAGAGACGCAGGATCTGTCTCCAGAGACTGTCTTCACCTTCTTCTTCTTCTTTTTTTTTTTTTTAAATAAGACTTATTTATTTGAAAGGCAGAACAATGGAGAGGGAGGGAGATCTTCCATCTGCTGGTTTGCACCCCAAATGGCTGTAGCAGAGCTGAGCCACTCTGAAGTCAGGAGCCAGGAGCTCCATCCAGGTTTCCCATGTGCGTGGCAGGGACACAAGGACGTGAGCTGTCATTCCCTGCCTCCCAGACGTGGTAGGAAGCTGGATTGGAAGCAGTGTAGCTGGGACTCGAACCAGGCAGTCCACTATGGGATGCTGGTGTCGCAAGTGGTGGCTTAACCCGCTGTGCCACAGTGCTGGTTCCCAGAGAGCTCACTCTTCATCTGTGTAGTGGAGAATCGTCGAGAGCTCTACGTGTCTGTTTCTCCTCTGTCAGCCTCGGTCCTCCAATGCGTTGCAGCGTTGTTGACTGGAAGTGAGTTCATTTTTTCCCATTGCTGCCTGGGTGATGGTGATGACTTTCAAGACCCTTAGATTCTGGATGGAGAAGTGGGGGTTCCCTGCCCCCCACCTTTCACCCTGATGCCCATCTTCCTAGGGGGTAAAATTCTGGATTGACGGTTTCTTTCCCTTTTGGCACTTCAAATACCACTCTGTTTCCCTCTGAACTCCATGGTTTCTGACTACAATTCTTCCGTAGGGCCTGTTGTTGTTGGACCCTTGTGTGTAACGTGTCGGTTTCCTCTGGCTGTCCTGGGGATCTTCTTGTCATCTCCTCTTTGGGGCTTTAATTGGATTGGGGTTTCCCTCTCCCTTGGAGTGTGGACAGGGCCAAGGTGCTCTGTGCTGGCTGCAGGAGTACAGGCAGTAGGCTTAGGAGCAGGGGTGTGTTTTTCCGTGTCCCTTTGTGCTGCTGTGGGGTGTGGCAGTCACGTGTCAGAGAGCGGCTGCTCTGAAGGCCTGGGTGCTGCTGTGTGGGACCCCAGCCAGCCAGCCAGCTGTGCACGTTAGCATGAGGCACACGTGTCACTGTGGAGCCTTGTCTGCTGCACCGTCTCCCCTTCAGCTGGGAGGGGGAGGCTTCCTGGATAGTACCAGCAATGACACGTCCCCACCGGAGACCACAGCCTGCCAGCAGCCCCGGGGACACGGAGGGAGCCTGGACAAAGATTCGGTCAAACGAAAGGAAGAATGACAGCCAGTCCTGTGCAAGCCTCACGGCCCCTCCCTCATTTTGCACGCGGGGGTCGCACTGCTGAGTAATTAAGAAGTGCCTGCCACTGACATTAAGCAGCCTTTGTGAACTGTTCATTAAGATGTAATCAGTCTGTATTTTATTCTTACTGAATTAGGACATTAATGTTAATTTCAGGTGGGCCTTCCTCATTCCCTGTGGAAGGAAATCAATGTATCTGAACGTAATTCCCCCAGAAGGAGCTGGAACCAGGTGGAAACAGGCGAGGGAGACATTATTGTGACATTTTAGGTAATTTGGTAAGTCTGGCCGAAGAAGAGTGATGACAAAGTCATTATTTCTTCTACCAAGGGTAGGAAGTACATTTGTGATATGAATTAAGACTTTTGTGTTGAAAGAATGCAGTTCGAATTAAGGATGGGGCGTGAAGTCTCCCCTCAGCCTCTCGTGTTTGTGGCTCCTGGACAGGAGTCGTTAATTACAGGCTGTGTGCTCCTGCCCTGAGACAAACAGAGCGCCTGCAGCAGGGTGATGGCAGGCAGGTGCAGGCAGGTGTGGGCGGGTATGGACAGGTGTGGGCAGGTGTGGGCCGGTGTGGATGGTGCAGGCAGGCATGAGCAGGTGTGAGCAGGTATGGGCTGGTGCAAGCAGGTGTGGACAGGTGTGGGCTAGTGTGGGCAGGTATGGGCGGGTGTGGGCAGGTGTGGATGGGTATGGGCAGGTGTGGACAGGTGTGGGCTAGTGTGGGCAAGTGCAGACAGGTGTGGGCGGGTATGGACAGGTGTGGGCAGGTGTGGGTGGGTATGGGCAGGTGTGGACAGGTGTGGGCTAGTGTGGGCAAGTGCAGACAGGTGTGGACAGGTGTGGGCAGGTGTGGGCAGATGTGGGCAGGTATGGACAGGTGTGGGCAGGTGTGGGTGGGTATGGGCAGGTGTGGACAGGTGTGGGCTAGTGTGGGCAAGTGCAGACAGGTGTGGACAGGTGTGGGCAGGTGTGGGTGGATATGGGCAGGTGTGGGCTGGTGCAGGCAGGTATGGGCTAGTGTGGGCAGGTATGGGCAGGTGTGGGCAGATATGGGCAGGTGTGGGTGGGTATGGGCAGGTGTGGGCCGGTGTGGGCAGTTGTGGACAGATGTGGGCAGGTGCAGACAGGTTTGGACCGGTGTGGATGGTGCAGGCAGGCATGAGCAGGTGTGAGCAGGTATGGGCAGGTGTGGGTGGGTATGGGCAGGTGTGGGCCGGTGTGGGCAGTTGTGGACAGATGTGGGCTGGTGCAGGCAGGTGTGGACAGGTATGGGCAGGTATGGGCAGGTGTGGGTGGGTATGGGCAGGTGTGGGCCGGTGTGGGCAGTTGTGGACAGATGTGGGCAGGTGCAGGCAGGTGTGGACAAGTGTGGGCTAGTGTGGGCAGGTATGGGCAGCTGTGGGTGGGTATGAGCAGGTGTGGGCAGGTGCACACAGGTGTGGGCTAGTGCAGGCAGGTGCAGACAGGTGTGGACAGGTGTGGGCTAGTGTGGGCAGGTATGGGCAGCTGTGGGTGGGTATGAGCAGGTGTGGGCAGATGTGGGCAGGTGCACACAGGTGTGGGCTAGTGCAGGCAGGTGCAGACAGGTGTGGACAGGTGTGGGCTAGTGTGGGCGGGTGTGGGCAGGTGTGGGTGGGTATGGGCAGGTGTGGACAGGTATAAATGGTGCAGGCAGGCACAAGCAGGTGTGATCAGATATGGGCTTCTGTGGGCAGGTGCAGGCAGGTGTGGGCAGGTGTGAGTAGGTGCAGACGGAGCTGACCTGCGTGACTTCTGAGAGTGGGGTCCAGTGAGGGCTGCTATCTGCAGGAGGTGTCACTTAATCCACGTGTGTTGAGTGGTCAGGTCCCCTGGGGTCAGTGTGTCCCCCACTGAGACTTGGAAACTCTGGAGACGTGTCCCTGCATGTGCCCCGCGTCTCGGGGCATTGGGACTTCTCCTGAGGTCCATTTACAAAGGTGGGAGTAGGGAGCAGTCTAGTGGATTTCTGGGAGAATTGTTTGAGTGTGACTTCTCTGCGATGATCGTGTTGGGAGACTCTGGTAGGGTGGGTGGTGGTGGGGCACGCTGCACTCTGGCCCTAGGTGCGTCTGGGAAGGAAGCAGGAGGGCTTGCAGGTATCAGGTGGTGAAGAGGGGTGCAGTGTGCAGCAGCACGTGGGACGTGGTCAGGCCAGAGGTAAGGACTAAGCGAGGACAGGAGACTGCACCGTTGGCTGCAGGTGTATCGGGTAGGATGTGTTCCTGCCCCATTCTGCAGCCTCCCTCTGTCCCCGCCCCCTGCTTCTCCCTTTCTCCTGCCACCCTTTACCCTTTATTCCCTTCTGCCCTGCCCCTCCTCTCCCTCTGGGTGGAGGACTCAGGGTAGTGCAGAGTCTGTTAGCAGGAGGACAGGGCGTCGTCCCTGGGAGGCGGTCACACGGTGTCCTGGGCAGGGTTAGGAGCCCACACGCAGCAGGGGCGTGGTCAGGAGAGGTCCAGCGGAGGTCTGGATGGGTCCTGGCATTTGAGGGCCACACAGGCCGGAGGCGGCGAGGTGATGAGGACACTCAGAAACATCCGGGGCTGGCCTAGGGTGGGAATGTCCTGCTACATTCTTGGGGTGTGTCGAGGTTCCCAAGGGTAGGGTTCAGAATTTCTGGGCTGAGCCCTGAGATTCACAGCTTTTGGTGCATGGAGGCTGTAAGCATGAAGAAACATCTCTCAGGCTTGTGTTGTGTTCCATGGCAGTGCCCCGCCAGGAGTTGTCCAATCATAGGAGGCCTGAGCCGTGGAGAGAAAGCTCTCTCTGGTGGATAGAGGCAGGGGAGTAAGAGGAGGGGCTCTGGGTGCCTCTGTCATTGGAAGACAGAGAGAGTCCCAGGAGGAGCAGTGTGGGCAGACCCTGAGATCAGAGCGGGCCTGGTCAGCAGCCCCCGAGGCAAGGGGACCACTGCGGCAGCACAAGGCCCAGCAGCCTGCGTGGGCTGGGAGGAGTCTGCCCCATCCCGTCACGAGCCCAGCGCAGCCGGTGCTGAGACTCCTGCCTGCTAAGGCCCAGGAAGAGAGCCCAGTGGGTCCCCTGGGCTGCCACCCTCAGAGCTGCGACCTCAGTGCATGGTGACTGCTCGGTGCAGGAGCAGCGCGTTTTGCTGGTCCCACCTCGTTTGTTCCCAAGGTGATGTGAGCTTGGTGTGGGGTCGGTGAAGTGGGCTTCAGCCGACAAGGAGGGTTTGTGCTGTGCCTCTGAGTCCCTTAGCCTGGTTATTTAAGGTGACCAAGAAGTAGTAAGAGAAACTACTCAGTGTACACATCTCCTTTCTGTTGGAAGATTTGAAAATAACACCGAGGATGTTTCGTGGATACTTCCTGTCTGCACTTGCACACAGGCATACAGACACACACATACACACAGGAATACACACAGGCATACGCACGCACACACATCACATATACACATACATCTGTTCACATACGTGCACACATATACAGAAATGCATATTTACCTGTATGCACACACCACATATACACATGTACACACCACATATACACATGTACACACCACATACACAATGTGCATGCACACATACACAAGTGCATGTGCACACACTACATATATACATATACATGCACGCAATACACATATACACAAATAATACACTATACACACATGCATACATGTGTACACACCACATACACACAATATAAACACACACATACACTACACACACATCCAGACATACATACATCCTAGAATGCACATACATGTGCACACACCGCACACAGTATAAACACACATGTGCACATATGTACATATAACACACATGAACACATATACCACACACAGATCCACACATGCATACATCCTAGAATGCACATACATGTGCACACACCACACACAGTATAAACACGTGCACATATGTACATGTAACACACATGCACACATATACTACACACAGATCCACACATGCATACATCCTAGAATGCACATACATGTGCACACACCACACAGTATAAACACACATGTGCACATATGTACATGTAACACACATGCACACGTATGCACACAGATCCACACATACATACATCCTAGAATGCACATACATGTGCACACACTGCACACAGCATAAACACACATGTGCACATATGTACATGTAACACGTACGCACACACACACCACACACAGATCCTTACCTACATCCTAGCATGCACATGCATGTTTTTTGCCTTGTTCTGAAATCAGGAAGTGGGGTTCTGTGGAGATGGGAGCCTGACTGCGGCGGCTGCTTCTCCTACGTCCTCTCCCAAGCAGCTGCCACTCTGAGCTGGTGGCTGCTGGATGCTGGGGGGCTGGAGCCCCGAGCAGCTCAACTGAGAGGCTGGGTGACAGTGCAGCTCAGGGGGTCTCGGGAAGAGCTTGGTCTCAGATCGGTGAGGTCGTTGTCCCCGTGAGCCTGGGCAGAAAAGCGACCTGTGCCCCAGAGGCCCTAGATGTGCAGGGAGCGTGGGAGGCACCAGGAAGGTTTGATTCTTCAATGACTGAGCAAGGCACTGGAGAGACAGAACGGAGCATGGGCGAGCTCAGTAGTGACAGCCTTGGGATACTTTGCAGGGAGAAGATGCAGAGGGCTCGGGCTCCTCCAGACGAGCTCAAGGAACCCTGGGAAAATGGGCCCAACTTTGACGGGCACTGAACATGTGAAGGTGGCTGTGGGCTCATAGTGCTGATTGTAACAGTGGGTGTCGAAGTTGTTAAAAGAGCTGCCGTGCCTGCTGCTGGTGGGTAGATGGGGTTCAGTAGGGCCACACAGTCTGGCAGTAGCTACTCACAAAATAACAATTTTTTAAAAAGATTTATTTATTTGAAAGTCAGAGTTACACAGAGAGAGGAGAGAGAGAGAGAGAGATCTTCCATCCATTGATTCACTCCCCAATTGATCGCAATGGCAGGAGCTGCGTTGATCTGAAGCCAGGAGCCAGGAGCTTCTTCCCGGTCTCCCACGTGGATGCAGGGGCCCAAGGAGTTGGGACATCTTCTACTGCTTTCCCAGGCCATAGCAGAGAGCTGGATCCGAAGAGGAGCAGCCGGGTCTCGAACCAGCAGCCATATGGGATGCCGGCGATGCAGGCCAGGGCGTTAACCCGCTGCACCACAGTGCTGACCCCTACAAAATAACAATTAAAGCATAGTAGCCTCTTGACCGAGCCAACGTAGTCCTGGAACTCCAGTCCCTAGAAGTGACCCTGAGAATGCATGAGGGGTCCTTAGGAGGTTCACGAAAAATGTGTGTCATGAGGAAACCATCCTTGGGTTTTATGACAGAGAGAGGGAAGGAGAGAGCGAGCGAGCGAGTGAGTGAGTGAGTGAGCGATCTTGTGGGAGCTGGATTGGAAGCAGAGTAGCTGGGACGTGGACTAGGCACTCTGGTGCGGGATGTGGACACTGCGGTCGGAGGCTTAACCTTCATCTTAAGCCATCTTGGTTGTGAAGTAGCTATGGACTCAGGGAAAGTTGCAACAGTGGTATGTGTAGCCCTGCAGTGCCCCCCCAAGTGGTGACATGCCAGGGGCCCCAGGACCCTGACCTTGCAGCCCGCCAAGGGCTTGCAGACCCTCTTTACGTGCCCATGTGTTTTTGTGGCTTGACAGACTTGGTAACACCCAGCACTGTCCCATCACTACGGCGACTACCTATTCCATGGCCTCCATCCCATAGGGAGCACTGACAGTAGAAACATGGCACCTTGCATTGTCACACCTGCTGCCTCCCAGTGAGGGCCTCAGCAGGCCAGGCCCATGGGAGCTGAGCTCTGCTCCTCTCCCGAGCCTGTGCTCGGGTGGCTCCTCGTCCTGGACTTAGCCTGTCTCGTTGACATAATTGCCTCTTCAGCAGATGGGTTGTGGCCTGCTCAGTCCCCTTTCTCGCCACGGTGTCTTTGTGCAGCTCCTCGTCTCGTCCTGGGAAATTGGCTCTTCCGTCAGTCGCTCTGCTGTCTGTGCCGTGTCTGGCTGGATGCTGGCAGAAGGGGCTCTTGTCTTCCCAAGCCTTGGCAGCCTGGCTCGCTCACGCGGATGCTGCCTTTTGTTTACATGTCTCTGAGTCGTTTTGGAAATAAAATTGTCTGGCGAGGCGGGGAAGCTTTCTGAGTGTTATTAGCCAGGGCTCAGGGGTCCCAGGTCCCATTTCTCAGGTGATCCAAGGGGAGGAGGGAGGAGACTTGCCAGTCACCATCCTGGCACCTGTGGCCTTGCCCTGCTCTTCGGTACCTAGGCCCTGGGCAGTGGTAGGCGTTGGCTCATTTCTGGTCCTGCTGTGCCCACGGTGTGCCTTTTCCTTCATGGCTGTTCTGTCCGAAAGCACTGACTACTGATGGACTGAGAACCGGGGAGACCCCTGCTAATCATCATTTCTTGACTTTTTAAAATATATTTTAAATGTTTATTTTGTTTGAAAGGCAGAGTTACACAGAAACAGAGGCAGAGAGACATAGAGCGAGATCTTCCGTCCACTGGTTCACTCTCCAGATAGCTGCGGTGGCTGGAACTGAGCCAATCTGAAGCCAGGAGCCAGGAGTCAGGAGCTTCTGGGTCTCCCAAATGGGTACAGGTGCCCAAGCACTTGGGCCATCTTCTGCTTTCCCACACGCGTTAGCAGGGAGCTGGATCAGAAGTAGAGCAGCCAGGAGTTGAACCTGCACCTATGTAGGATGCTGGTGCTGCAGGTGGTGGCTTTACCTGCTGTGCCACAGCGCTGGCTCCATTTCTTGACTTTATTATGCTGGTATAGCTCAGCATCTGCTGAATTGCATTGAGAGATCACATTGTCTGATTTTATCCAAAGTAGTGTTTGTTGTGACTTGTTTGTGAGTGAGTCAGAGTTTGATAGGGCCTCTGTAGTTGTTGGAGTGGAGGGTAGACTAAGCTAGCTGTGTATCCTGGGCTAGCTCCATACTCTGGGCTAGCTCTGTACCCTGGGCAGTTTGCACCCACATGTGAAACAGAAATGCAAACTTACGTGAGAAATGAAGATAAATGAGGGCCGGCAGCTGGGCAGGATGTTGAGGAGGGGCCTGTCGCTCTCCTCCTTCCTGCTTCTGCTCCTGCCCTAGGCAGAAGGCCCCGGGAAGCCTGTGCCGAGATGTGGGATCAGCATTGGTGGAGTGAGGAGGTGGGGGCAGGAGTGGACCTGAGCTCTGGTGCAGCTTCTAGAAAGCTTCTCGAGGGTGAAGTGAACTGGGCTGAAACTGGACAGCTGGGGCTGGCGCTTTGCGCAGCGGGTTAACGCCCTGGCCTGAAGCACTGACATCCCATATGGGCACCGGTTCTAGTCCTGGCTGCTCCTCTTCCCATCCAGCTCTCTGCTATGGCCTGGGAAAGCAGTAGAATATGGCCCAGGTCCTTGGGCCCCTGCACCCGCATGTGAGACCTGGAAGAAGCACCTGGCTCCTGGCTTTGGATCGGCACAGCTCTGGCCATTGCGGCCATCTGGGGAATGAAACAACGGATGGAAGACCCCCCCCCCCCCGCCTCGCCTCTCTCTGTATAACTCTGACTTTCAACTAAATAAATAAGTAAATATTAAAAAAAAAAAAAAAGAAACTGGACAGCTGTCTTTCACCGGCACCTGGCCTGGCTCTTGGGCCCTCATAACCTCACTCGCTGTGAGTGGCGAGGTAGGGTTGGGCTCCGGCTTTAGGCAGGCGGCCCTCCTGTTGGCAGGGAGCACGATCTTGTGGAGGGGGATCTGATGGCACATCCCCACGGCCAAGGACACCGCAGGCCCTGCGCCCTGTGCTCCATGGCCGTCCTTGCTGTATCGGGAGCAGCTGCTGGTGTTCATTTTGCTTCCACTGAGGCTGTGTGCCAGGTGTGCCTGAAGGCAGAGCTGTTGACCCGAGTGGGAGCTTCAGATGTGAGTGGGTCCAGGTCTTGCCTGTGGACCATTCCATGTGGTCTGTCTGATTCTGTGGTCCAGGTGCACCACCCTGCCAGGTAGTCAGCGCTTGTCCAGTCTGGCCTGCTGAATGACCTGCAGGTGCCTGCCTGTATTTTGTTCGTTGATGAGAGCAAATATCACATCTGCTCCAGAGTGACCTCCAGGAGGCAGAAACGGGATGGCACCGTGTCTTAGCATCATCTGTGTGACCGACTTCATCCTAACCCAGACTGACCGGAGTTGAAGTCAGACCTGCAAAGTCTGTTTGGGACCATAGAAGAGTGGCCCTCTTGCCCTGGGCCCTCATTTCTTGGCACATAAGGGCATGGCCTTAAGGATGGTTCTTCACTCCTTACAAGAGGGGGGCCAAGCTGGTTTTATAGAGCACGCTAATTCAGGCTAGTGGCTTGTGCTTGCTTGAATTACTGCTGGCAGGATTCTGTGGCACTGTCTTGGTATAGCAGGAAAAAGCTTCCCATTTGATTAGCAATGTCTGCCAAGGCCCAGGGCCCAGGAGAGGTGGTAGGTGTGCTATTCTGGGTATGTGCTCTTTGAATCATCACATTTTTAGGAACTCCAAACTGGCCCTAGGACAGCTGCTGCTGACAGATATTATTAACAGCCTCCCAACCCAGTTCCACCCCTTCTCCCACCCCAATCTGTCCCAGAATTCAAGAGCCTTTGACTGTGATTGTGGGGACTTGGTGACACTGGGCATCTACCCAGGCCGCTGTTGCCCCAGTGCTTGATTTCCCTGCAGACAGTTAACAGAATCTTTCTGTGTTGCTTTTGTTTCTCCCGAACACGGCACAGTAAGGGCGATGATGTAGAATGCATGTGTATGCTTATGCGTAGTAAAATGAACTTTCCTTGTAATGCATATGCAGTAATAATGGATGGCAGCAGCCTGTAATAGCGGTAGTTACCGTTTAGTGGTGCGTGCGCCACACATGCCCGCTCGTTTATGTTCCTTTGGGTCTTTTACCTCCACAGGCACCTTGTTCTGGGACATTGAAACCCAGACAGGTTTAGCTTTCCCAAGGTCGCACCGCCGGGCTCACGCCCTGTCCACTGGGCTGTCGTGCCTCTCACGGCCTCCCAGGCTAATTCCCCTTCCAGGATTCTCAGTGTATCTACCAAAGCCACAAGGAGACACACGTTGCAGGATGCTGTCCCAGGCACTTGCTGCTGCTGGGCGCCTGGATTCTCAGCTGATCCTGGGACTTTGGAGCTGCGTGGAAGTGGTGAGCACTGCAGGGTCTCCCCGTGTGCCCGAGGACTTGGGGCAGAGGCAGAGCCATGCTCCATGGCCTGAGGAGGAACAGGATCTGTTGCTGCTCCAGGGAGCATCTCTGGCGATTACGGTAGAGAGTGAGTGGACCCTAGGAGCCAGTGGCTTACGGGGCCTTGGTGGCCCCTCTCCCTGCTTCCTGGGTACATTCTTTTCTCTTGCACCAGGGGCTTTCTTCATGCCCCTGTCTGTGTGACAGGAAGCAGCTGGCACCAGCATTGCTCAAGGTCCCTGGATTCCTTTATTTGAATCCAAATTCCTGGGGAAGGGATCTGATTGGCTCATCGTGGGTCAGGTGACCAAGCAGCTGTGGCCAGCATGGCCAATCCCACTCCAGTTCTGCACGTAGCCATGTGTGTCCTCCATGTTCCCATAGAGTAGTGTGCAACTCGGCCAGAGGCTCAGGAGATCGGAGGTCACTGGCTAATCTTTCAGCAAGTCTGCCGGTGGCTTCGCAGGTGGTATCAGAGGCTGCTTGGCTGTTCTGGCAGAACAGAACCAAGAAAAGATGGGAGAAAGCTCTCAGGAGATCTTAGTCTTCCTTCCCTGGGGACCATCCCTGCCCTCGTGTGCTCACCGCCTCAGCAGGCTCGACGGCCCACACGGGAAGAGAAGGCCAGGCTCCCATCTCCATCCTTCCTACGCTGGTCTCAAGCCTGGTGATGGACGGGGTCCCTTCCTTGCCCCAGCCCTCACATCTCAGAAGCTTTATGTTATTTTTATTTGTTATTAGAGGTGCAGAGAGGTTTCCATGCCCTGGTTCACTTCCCAAATGTTGGCAACAGCCAGGGCTGGGCTAGGCTGAAGCCTGGAGCCAGGAGCTCCATCCATATCTCCCGTGTGGTTGGCAGGGACTCAACTACTGGAGCCACCACTGCTGCTTCCCAGGGTCTGTGTGAGTAGGAACCAGGGCTGGGACGTGAGCCCGGGCACTTGGATGGGGGCTGGGGCTGGGCGCCTGTCCCTCGGGGGGCGCTGGGTGCCCGTCCCTTGGGGGCGCTGGAGCTGAGCCAGGAGCACCTGTAGTGATGCTGTTCTCAGTGTGATGTGGTCCTCCCCCCTCCCTGTGGGGCCCGTGTTCGAGAAGGAGCGGGGCGGAGAGAGCTCGTCCACCTCCTGCGGTGGGGGAAGCGGGGCCAGCTGCACGGGGGCCACAGATGGTGGCAGGAAGGGCGTCGTGGAGCAGAACCCACGCTGGCTCCTACTGCCAGTGCATTCCTCCTGTCCTGCTCATCCGGGAGCCCCTGCATCCAGGAAAGAGGGGCGTGGCGAGGGCCAAGGTTGCTCCTTCTGGCTCTTAGGGCTGAGGGCAGGCTTGGAGTGGGGAAGCTCAGAGCCACTCAGCACTCGGGAGGGGAGTCCTGCAGGCCCCCTTGCTTCTCTGAGACCTGTTTACTGTTCACGCGGCATCCAGGGCATGGCTTCCCATGGTGTGTGTGAGTCTACTCTTCCCAGGTGGAGAAGCCAGGACTCAGCAGTGCCCAGGCTGGTTGCAGGTGCGCGGGCCCAGTCGCCCCCATATTACGTGGCTGAGTGTTAAGGGGGCTTTGTGGGAGCCGGACAGTGATCTCCGAGTTCCAGTGGATGGGTTGCAGAGTAGATTTTTTTTGGGGGGAGCAATAAGTGATTTGAAACCATCCAATGAAAGCACCGAGACCCCTGAGCCTAGGATTGCTTACTGTATGGACAGCGGGAGGTCTGGGCGAGGGGCCCCTGGGGAGGGACAGAGCTGTGGCCTTCTCCCCAGAGACGCTGTACACTGTGCCCTCCAGGTGGAATTCCCTGTTGGAGCAGGCGCCTGTCACCGCTCCTTACCAGCCTGTTTGTGTGACAGTGGCTGTCTCTGGAGAGCTGGGGGCTGCTGCTCCTCATGGCTTTTTCTGTTCTCGCTGTAGGATAGCGAGCAGAGAAACATCTCCTGCTGGGCCCCAGAGAGAGGCAGGTGCTGGCTGCCACTAAGCGAGCACGGGAAGAGCAGGGAGGCAGGCTGGGCAGCTTCCTGCTTTGTGGGCGTAGAATCACAGCTCAGGGCCCTGCGGTGCCCGGGCCAACATCGTGCCCGAGTGAGTGGGGAAGCCTGGCTTCAGGTCGCGCTGGCGGCCAGCTGGCTCCTTAGCGCCCGGCTCAGTTTCTGGCTGCCTGGGTGTTCTTGGCTGTCACCACCTGGAGTCCTGTGCAGTAGACCGGGGCCTCCCGGCCATCCCCCTCCCCTGGGCAGTCGGTGCACTGGAAGGAAGCTTGGGGCCTGGGGTTAGCATTCCATGGAGACCCTGAACCAATAGTAAGTGTGCACAGCAGAGATTTGTGTTCAGAATTGACTCTGTGATTATCGAGAGAGGCAGGCATGAGTTTTGCAGGGCAGTCGGCCAGAGACCCTGGGGAGCCACTGTGACAGCTCATGTCCTGGGGCGGCCATCTCCTGCCTGTGGTGCCACAGTGTTCCTTGCTGGGCTCTGTGGGGGCTTTGTCTTGTGGGCTCATCTCTATGGGCTGGGCAGACAGCAGAGGGGCCCTGGGGGTTCCCATGAGGCTCTCTGTGCAGGCACATGTGTGTGCATATGTGTATTGGATGTGTGCATGCCAGCATATATGTTCACGCATGCATGGGCATGGTGCACGCAGCTGGGGACTTGACCGAACTCCCGCCTTTTCAGAAGTGCCCCTGGGCACATCTGGAGAAGCCGAGAGGTGAGGGCGCAATGTGCTTGCTGTAGGAGATGGTTCCTGATGAGGACCAAGCCTGGAGCACGCTCCCTGCTCACAGGGGCTTCACAGCATTTCCAGAAATGGGGTTCAGAAGAAAGCGTAGTTTGGTGCAGGGACGATTTGAAACCCATACATCCTTTCGCCCTCACAGGCACTTCCCACGGTACTTTGGAGGCCCCTGTGTAGCTGAATGAGGGGTACAGGCAGCAGGTGTCCCCAGCCGTCATGCAGTCCTGGTTCAGCCATAGTAGATTGAGTGCCAGGGACCCCAGGCTGAGCTAGCTCCTGGGGACTCCCCAGCATCTGAGAGATGCATTCTGGCTGTAGTCACCAGAGCAAATGCAGCAAAACTCATCCCCAGTCCAGGATGTGAGGTCCTTTCCAGTTAACCCGAGCCCTGGAAAGCTTCTGGGACAAGCCAGCTGCTGAGAGAGAGACCTGAGGAACTGACCTGAGCCCGCGAGGCCCGGGAAGGCTTCTTGGAGGAGGTGACGTTTGAGCTGAGAGCTGACAGGTGTGTGGCAGTGGTATGTTCCCAGTGTGGGAGGAGGAAGCCGAGCACTTGATGGGACGGAGAAACGAACGTAACTGGATCTCAGCACCTGTGGTGATGTGATGCTGGGGGAAGGTGGCTGAGCTGGGGACACGCCCAAGCTGCTTTCCCTGGGGGCAGCCACTTTCTGTCCTTGTGGTGACCCGACAGGGGTGTCTCTCTGGCGTGTTTGTTGTAAACTGCGTGCGAGATTTCCTTCCATACCAAAGCCTTTAAAGAGGGGGCACTGGGGGGCTCCACGCAGCCCCTGAGGATGTCAGGCTCTCTGTGTTCTCTGCCTGGAGATGGGACCAGGACCCCAGACCTGCTCTGGGTCTGACTCGCCAGCTGCCGCCCACTTGCTTGTCCCCCCCCCCCCCCCCGGCTCCCTGCCTTTCCAGTGGGACCCTTCCCGCCACCATTCCCCACGGTCGTCCCTCCGCTCAGCCAGGGCCTCCCAGGAGCAGGCCAGGGCCAGGCTGGCCACGTTCCCTGTGGCTGCCCATCCTGGAAGGCAGGGCCCTTGTGGTTTTCTGTGGGGGTCCCCTCCTGTGTGGGGATTCAGGCCTCAGGTGGTCTTGGGGACCTGGGGGAGGGCAGGTTTCTGGCGGGTTTGACATTTGCTGAAGGGCTGGCTCTGGGAGGGCAGGGTGAATTTGGGGGTTCCAGGACGGTGGCCAGGAGCGTAGCCCAGGCACTGGTGATGAGGGAGGTGTCAGCTCCCCAGCCGGCCTACAGGTGGAATAACTGTGTTTGCCGTGTGGGGATCTGGAAGTTGGGCTCTCGAGCCGCCAGGATGGGATGTGGGCAACCTGGGTATTTCGTTGTCCCTCCCCCAAATGCAGCTGTGCTTCGTGGCCAGTGCCAGTATCTGGCCTGCTGGAGCTCATGGACGGATCGACTCAGTAAGTGTGCAGTGTGCTGGGGCCACATCCGTGAAGGAAGTAGGTCCACATCCCTACTCTCCTGCAGCTGCCATCCTGGGATCCTTTTCTAGAAGCTTCACCCTGGGCCCCGGGGTAGCTTTCCAACTTTCTGACCGCTGCAGAGGCCCAAGGGAGGCCGTTGGGAGGCCGTGTGGAGGCGGGGGAGACCTTGAAGAAGGAAGCAGAAAGCAGCCCCTGACTCCATGGGTGTCCAGTTGAGCATCACACAGCTTGTTACCGCTGTGGTCCCCGCTGGGCAGGAAGTGGCAGAGGCATGGCCTCGCCTGGGCTGGGGATCACGGGAGGCAGTCACATCTGAAGGGTAAATGGGAGTTAGCCGGGGACAGGCAGGAGGAGGAAGCTGCATGTGCTAAGGCCCTGTGGTACGGAGGAGGGCATGGAGTCTGAGAAACAGAAGGCACAATGAGCTGGAAGCAAGGGGAGGTCGGAGATACCTGCTGGGCCAGGGTGGAGGAGCCAGAGCATCCAGGGGTGGGGTGGGGGCTTTCCACGTCCAGCTAGCAGTGGGAAATCCAGGCTGTCAGGCGGGGTGACCCACACACCTCCTAAAGCTCAGGACCGGCTGTGTCCGGCCATGGGGTTTTCCATGTTAGTGGTACTCAGTATTTGCAAGGCACAACTGTGGGCAGGCAGAACGCCCATCCTGCAGGAACCCTTGCTCCCTGAACAGCGTATGAGACTTTAGCTTGCCTGTCGTCTGGCGGGACACGGGAGAAAGGAAGCGTTTATCCTGGCGTCATTGGCACCCAGGGGTACGTGAGGCAGTGCCTGATCGACGGGGGACAGCGTGGCTCCCAGCAGTAGTGACGCTTTCTCTGGGGTGGTGTGCTGGCCCGGGAGCCCCGTGGGAATGCTGTGCGTGTGTAAGTGTGCAGCAGTAACAGGGCCCCGAGGGCGAGGGCTTCCTCTGCCTGTGTCTCTCCCGCTGACTTCCCCGTGCTGGTGGTGATGCCCTGGCGTTTCCGTGCTGAGCAGCCCTGGTGGAGCCCTCAGCAGCACAAGGCATGGCCTTCCGTTTACATGTGTGACAAAGGCAGTGCTTTGCCTGGCACGTGCCTGGGGTCAGGTGAACTCTGAGGGGCCTGCTTTATTACCATCTGCAGGGCCGTGTGTGATATGGGGGAGCCCTGATTGTGTGTGTGTCTGACCCTTATGCTGCGGGATGCCTGGCTGCTGTCCAAAGAACTGAACACCACTGTGCCTCAAGTTTCTGTGGCAGCCAAAGCTGTGGCCACATGTGCCGCTAGAGGGCAGCAGCTCCACCAGGGCTGAACCCCTCTGCTGGGCACTGACTCTGGGTGCAGTGTCCATCCGCAGATCCCATAGCCTGGTGCAGGGGAAGAAGAGGAGGGGAGGAGGGGAGCTGTGGCCGCAGTTGGTTCTGTCATCGAGGTACTAGGAAGCCTCTTGTGGGACTGTGAGGCCTGGAGAATTCAGGGTTCATGCTCAGGGAGCCCCTGGTAGGGCCGCAGTGTGTAGGGTTGGGGTGGCACAGGGATTTGCAGGGGGAGATGTGCCTGCCACGCTTGTTAGAAAGCTTTTGTGTCATAAATCTGGAAAACTCAATTGCGAGTGTGTGGGACAGAATCACACTGGGCTATAAAAATAAAAACATGGTTATGGTGAAAATGAGATGAAATGGGAGAAGGCAGGCGCTCGCTCTACGCAGCCTGTCGCCGCCACTAACCTGATTAGTGGCTGTAATGGCCCTGGCGCGAGGCTCTCGGCCCCACGCCGTGCCCGCGCCCCCCTGCAGTTTAACTCTGAGGCGCTCCTGTATTTACCGTCCCTTGTCATCCCCCGTCTAGTGCTCTTTATTGCTGCTGGATTGAGTTAAGGGCTCTGATTCTCTGTAATTCTCTCGGTCTGCACTCTGTGTTCACAATCGGGGCATTTCTTTTGTTTGTTTGTTTTTTGTGTGTGTTTTTGGTTTTCACTCTCCAGCAAAAATCAAACAACAAACCTGTTGCTTTTCCTTTTCATCAAAGAGGACACAGCAGGTTGAAGCGTGGGAACTGGGGTGTCCTCAGCCCAAGTTAGCTCTCAGTAGTGCTGCCCTTGGGTCCTCTTTAGACTCAGGAGGCTCCCCTGTTCCTGGCTTCCTTCATTCCCTCTCATGGCTGCCCTGTCCAGGTGGAACCCCGGTCACAGGTCTGGCTCCTGCCTGGGAAGCCCCTGGCTTGTGTTCTGTGAACCCCAGTCACAGGCCTGGCTCCTGCCTGGGAAGCCCCTGGCTTGTGTTCTGTGCCTGCCATTTGCACTCCTTGCTGGGGGTGAGCATTTTAAGCTGTGTGTGTGCTGCATGTGTGCACGCTGACCACTGCCCGAGTCTCAGGACACGGATTCTGTGTGTGTAGCCATGGCAAGTTGGGAGGGGGGTAGATTCCAGAACTTGCTTGTAGGTGGAATTCCAGCTCCTGATGGCATCTTGTTGGGGAGGGTAGAAATGTTGACCCCTGCTCTCTGGCCAAAGGGAGGGGTCAGAGTGATGGAATTACTGAGTAGAGAGTAGATTTAAAAACCAGCCTCAGCTGGTGCCACAGATCACTAGGCTAATCCTCCACCTGCGGCGCCAGCACCCCGGGGTCTAGTCCCAGTTGGGGTGCCAGTTCTGTCCTGGTTGCTCCTCTTCCAGGCCAGCTCTCTACTGTGGCCTGGGAGTGCAGTGGAAGATGGCCCAAGCGCTTGGGCCCTGCACCCGCATGGGAGACCAGGAGGAAACGCCTGGCTCCTGGCTTCAGATCGGTGTAGTGCACCGGCCATAGTGGCCATTTTGGGGGGTGAACCAATGGAAGGAAAACTTTTCTGTTTCTCTCACTGTCTAACTCTGCCTGTCAAAAAACCCACAAAAACCAACATCTACTTGTCTTCTTCCAGTTAGGGTCCTGAAGCATGCTTTGAAGGCATTTTTTCCTTTCGTGTGTGTGGCGTTTGCCCCGGGTTCGGTGACTGAGTGAGTGAAGGAGTGAGTCCTTTGTTGGATGGCTGTCCGCCCCTCCCTGCTGTGTGGTAAGCTCCCCGGCGGAAGTTCCACCCTGATCCCCAGCATCCAGCTGGGCTGAACCAGCGCAGCAGGTGAGGGTGTGGGGGGTGGGTTTAGTAGACAGAGATGTTAAGAAGAAGATGCTAGAACTGTTCCCAGCTCAGGCTGCAGGAGACCGTCACCAGGGGGAGCCTGTGAACCCTCCACACATCTCCCCAGACCCGTCTGGTCTGGAATCTGAGTGGGGGACAGGGGTGCTGGCGTGAGAGCTCTGCAGAACTCATGGCTTCTGTGCGTGGCTGTCAGTCCCAGCTGCCTGTTGCTTTCGAATGGGCTCACAGCTGTAGAAGTCACACCCGCATTTGCTGTGCACCAGAGTCCTGCTCTGTCCCTCTCCAGCTCATGCTGACGCCCCGATTCCTTGGTGCTCGGATTTCAATGCTGCGCCTGTGGGCACTGTTAGGATAAGGGATTCGAGTTGTTTGCAATGCCCCGCACTGACTCTTGTCCCCTTGCTCTGCTTTTGGGTAGCTGTAGAGTTAATGCCCGTTACTCTCTTGCTTCTCCTTTCAACTTCAGCTGGTAATCCTCACCAGCATGACGTGGTGGGTCTGGATTCCCCACGCGGGGATTTGGGAGAAAGAAGCAGGGCCCCTCCTGCCGTGCGTTTTGTGGGCTCAAGGTTTACTACATTTCTCTTTCCTCTTGCGCCTGTCCTTGGCCTCTGAGCTTTGTTCATGCATTGGTTTTAAAAATTGAAAGGCACGGAATGATATTTGTTGTGGAGCAGATAACACAGTTGGCGCCCAGAGTGTCCTGGAACTCTGTGGTGTGGTTCCTCTGTGACCGCTCGTCCTGTCTGTCTACATAGCTCTTCCCGTTTGCGCCTTCGGCCATCTTCAGACAGCGGCTGGTTCTTGCTCCTGTGTGTGTCCCTATGAAAACCTGTCGTGTGTAAGTGTGTCCACCTCCCAGTTGGAGGTGGGGGCTGCTTGGCTGTATGTGCAGATGCGTGCCTGCGTGTGTGGTGGGCTGTCATCATCCAGGCCTACTGGTCTGCCCTTCTGTCCTGGATGGCTTCTTCATGGAGATACCTTTCCAGTTGCAGGGTTCAGGGGGCCTCTATCAGCACCTACGGGGACCCAGGAGGGCCGCCCGACTCTTGCTGGTTCTCGGCGTCGTCTGTGGCCGCATGTTTGTTGTTTCAGCAGGATTTGGGGAGCCAGTGCAGGTCCGTGGGTCATCACGTGGCCTTGGTGAAGCCCCCGTCCTTTCCTGTGTCCATAGCCACTGCATCCTTGCACTGGTACGCAGGTGACAACCAGGTCATAGTCCCCTGGGCGGGGAGACGCACCTGACTCGTGGTTCCAGCTCCTGTTCCCGTGCTTCCTGCTCTGAGCAGAGGGGCAGTGAGCGAGCGCTGTGCTGCAGTCTGCACGTTCGCCTGGGGTCGTTCCTCAGGATCTGAGCTCGTGCAAGGTTCCTGTCCCCGTTTGCAGGCCCGCGTCTGTGGAGTGGCGTGGAGAAGCGAAAGCTTGACCCTGGTCAGGTGCTCTGTGGAGGCCGTCCCACAGCAGGGGGGTGGGGAGGGGAACCAGAGCATGGGGGCAGCTCGCAGGGACCCCCCCTGCCCCCGGTCACCTGGTGCCCTTGGATCGGGGCACCTCAGGAAACCCAGGGCCAGCAGTTACCAGTGCTTTGCCTAGGGGAGTGATTCCCCTCACACAGAGCCTGGCCGCCCGTTCTCCCAGCACTCTGCTTCCACACTCCCTTACTAGGAAGTTCCCCTGTGACGACATGATGACATGACGGGGCCCTCGGGGCTCATCCTGGGTGCATGCGAGACAAGGCCAGGAGCTATGGTTCTTCCTGGGTGCCTTCCACGCCTCTGGTCTTCAGTTCTGAGTTCATCCCCAGCTGGGTCGCCTTCCAGAGCCTGTTCTCCGGTGGGGGTCTCCTGCCCCTCCCCCTGGCAGGAAGGGCTGCTGGTTGGGCTGGGCTGCAGGGCTGTTGGGGGGAGGGCGTGAACCCTGCCACACAAAGTGGCTGCTGAGCTGTCCGGGTATTGCGCAACCCACGGTGGGCTTTTACAGACTGTCGCGGGAGAAGGCGTTGGCTGGGAATCCTGTGGCGACAAATGGAAGTCCAAGGTGGGAGCATCACTGGGAGGGAATGCGAGGGAAGGTGCAGGAGAAGACCCTCCGGAAGTGGGGAGGACCCAGGGAGGGACAGGATAAAGCCAGTCTCTGTCCCCCCACTAAAAGCGAGCCAGGGTGTTTTTTTTTTTTTTTGAAAAGTATTTTAGTCTCTCTCTTTCTCTCTCTCAGACTTATTTATTTATTTATTTGATAGAGTTACAGACAGAGAAGGGGAAAGAGAGAGAGGTCTTCCTCCGTTGGTTCACTCCCCAAATGGCCGTAGCTGGAGCTGGCCCGATCCGAAGCCAGAGGCAGGAGCTTCTTCTGGTCTCCCACGCGGGTGCAGGGGCCCAAGCACTTGGGCCATCTTCTACTGCTTTCCCAGGCCACAGCAGAGAGCTGGATTGGAAGAGGAGCAGCCAAGACTTGAATTCGGGAATGTGGTGCTGTGGGTGGTGGCTTTACCCACTATGCTAAAGCACGGGCCCCTTAGTGTGTCTCTTTTGGAAACTTGACAATACAGTCCCCAAACCTTAAAGATATACTTAACATCAGTACCCTGGTTCTGGAAAGTTCTCTTCAGGAAATCATCTGAAATAGCATAAAATCTTTAGGACCGGAAATGTGCTTGGTGCTGTTCTAATACTGCAAGCTTCCGAGGGGGCAGGGAACCCAGGTATCCATCCAGTGTATGTGAACGGCCGAGGGACTCAGGGCACATCTGGCTGTTGCAGTTTTATTAATTGGACTGAAGATTGTGTTTTCAAAGAATTTAACACCAAAAGAGCCATATTATGATATTAAATAAAAACAAGACACGGCATTGTGTCTGTAGTGTCTGTCCATCCAGACTAAAGACAGAGCTGCCCAAGAGAAAAACAGCAGGAGCTCTCCCCTGCTGCCTGTCTGGGTGCTGGGCACCTTTTTTAGGCTCTGTGTGTTCCCAGTCACCTTTAGTGATGACTCCTCTTAACTATCAAAAGTCAATATTAACAGGCCCTTTGAAATACATACTGGAAGCTCCAGTTAAGATGTGTCAGTGTTATTGGCTCTTGACAGTGGCATTTTCAGGCACATTTTCCCTTCCAGTGCACTTGGGTGGATATTCCAAATAGAGGGGAAGGCACATGTTTTCTTTCTCTATAAAAATATTTATTTTTTTAATTTGAAAAACAGAATGATCGAGAAGGAGAGATGGGCATGGAGATGGATGTCAGGAGGGACATCTTCCCATTCACTGGCTCACTCCCCAAATGCCCTCAACAGCCAGGGCTGGGCCAGACTGAAGCCAGGAGCCAGAACTCTATCCAGGTCGTCCATGTGGGTGGCAGGGACATAGGTGTTTAGTCTGTCATCCACTGCGTTCCCAGGTGCATTAGCAAGAAGCTGGGATCGGAAGTGGAGAAGCAGCGACTTGGCACCCAGACAGTGGCTTCATCCCCTGGGCCACAGTGCTGGCCTGGTCTGTGTTTTCGTGCTGTGAAGTTTTGGGGCCACTTTTGAGAAAAATGGTTCAGATGAGAAGTAATTGAAGAAGCTGAACCCATCATTCGCCTAGAGTGCATTGGTTTGTGGTTGAAATGAAACGTTGCAGTGGTCTCATTTTTGTGTGTGACTGTTGTTCTTCCAGTCCATAGAGGTCGTACAGGAGCAGAGTTGGATACGTGGTGACCCTGGAGGAAGACTCACCTGGAGAGTGTGGGGAGGTTGAGGCAGTGCACTCTCCCCACCCAGGTGCCCGAGTGACCTTCGAAAGTGTCTGCATGGTCAGGTGGAGGATGGGTGGGAGCAGCACCTGCTATTCAGGCTGATGGGGTCTTTCAAGTGTTCACTGAGTATCTGCCGTGGGCCAGGTGCTGTTGAGACCAGGGACCGAAGCCAGTGGACGAGACCCTGGCCGGACCTTCAGTTTCAAGTACTGCCTCAACAGCGCTGAGCATCATGGGACACCGGCTGTACAAGCATGGGTTTCCAATGTCACTAGACGCCCCTCACCCCCCAGCCCCCCATTCACGTGGCCTTATTGCACTCTCAGCCTCATGGGGTTCACCTCCCTGCTGGCCTGTGGACTATTCAGACCATACCCTCCTATGGGAGTCTAGGGTCCTGCCCCTCTTGTCGCTACAGAGCCTGCTCACCACCAGCTCTGAGGGCTCCCTCTGCTTCTGAGTTCCACCCCTGCACGGCCCAGCATGGCCTGTGGTACCCTCGCCTCTGGCCTGTGAGTGTGTGAGTGATGGCTAACTGCTGCCCTGTCCCCTGCCCAGCACTGGGGGGATGTGTGCAGCCTTTGTATGGTCTTTAGGGCCGAGACCCCTCTTCCACCAGGAGAGTGCGCAGGAGGCGGTGAGTGACGAGTGAGGCAAGGAAGGTTTCTCTTCCTGGGAGCAAGTGTTTAAGTAGGCGTGGGAATGGGGAGATGGTGGCGCAGCAGTGAGTGGATAAACGTCATTACTTCATTTGTACTAAGCCTGGTAAAGGAAACGGGCAGGATGAGGGGTAGAGCGGTGTAGGGGTGCATCACAGTGCTGCCCGGGAGTCTCCTTGGAGAAGCTAACGTTGGGCTGGAGATTGCAGGGTGAGAAGGAGCCAGCCAGGAGCACGTGGCCTGGAGGGACCTGTGAGTCAGGGTGAGAATGACGAGACACAGTCATGGAAAAGCAGGCAGGGACTGGACCTGTGTTGCTTTGGAAGCCACGGTGCAGAGGCCGGGCTGGATGTGCAGGGTTGTAAGCAGGGAAGCGCCATGCTGTGGTTTGTAGTTTGAAAAGATGACGGTGGCATGGGGTAGCAAGTAGGCCATAGGGGAATGATGTGGATGTAGCTCAGCTCTGGTGGCCATGACAGTTGAGGGAGACATGAGGGAGGTGTGGATGGGGCACAAAGAATGGGCAGGGCCAAGGGTGCGCACCCTGGGGGTAGAACTGGGGAGGCTTGCTGATGGACTGGACATGAGCCCTGGGGAAGCAGGGAGGGACCTCTCTGCAGTGTTTGATGAGTGACTGGTGGAAGGTACTAAGATCTCCTGGGGCAGGGTTGTGGTTGAATTGAGTGCTCTCTGAGTCAGGATTTGAGTGACGTCTGGCTAGACATGCTGTCCTGTGGCTCAGGATCCATGCCAGAGCCACCAGTGGTAGTTTGACTGTTACCACCCTGGAGGGCATTTACATCATGGAGTATGGGGAGATGATGAAGCATCCAGAATGATTTGTCCATTGTATGTGAGGGCAATCTGGCTGCGACATCTGTCACCCCATGGATCGCCAGGGTTGATTCGGCTGATCTGGCCGGCTAGGCGGGTGTCCCCGTCCTCCCTCACCACTCCATGTGCGCCCCTCCCAAAGCTGCGTGCTCGGTCGAAGAGGATGACCTTCCCCGCTAGAGGAGGACCGGTTTTCGGTCAAGGGTCTACGAGTGCTGTGCTCCCCTGCTAGAACCTCCAAACAAGCTCTCAAAATGATTTGTCCTCCTAAAGTGAATGTCATGTTGGATACAAGTGTGACTGCTTCTAATGGGACCTGGAAGGGAGAGAAAGTGTGCAAGTAGATGCCACTCTCACCCCTGTAGCCTGTGCGTCTCCCACAGCCCTCATTACCCTGAGATCTTGGTTGCTTTAGGTTCGTGTGTCAGGCACAAAAGTCCCTTCCTGTTACATGCTCCTCAGAGCAGGCCTGGACCCCGGCCTGGACTAGTTTGGGGGACGGAGATAGAGCGATGGTCTGTCTTTCATACAGTTGGAGAAATTTCCATCTCAGCTATGTTAGCCTCATCCTAAAAGGAGCGGGGTCTCGAGGACTTTGCCAGCCTGCAGAGGGGTCTGGAGAACACACAAACCTGGGTTTCTCCAGAAAGGTTTCAGTGGAGGCCTGGTCAGAGCTGTCCACGATGCTGGGCGAATCCTCAGTGTTTTGTGTCTGTTGGGTTCTTGGGCTGGCTGGAGGCCAGGGATCAGTGACGAGTGGGTGCCCTTCCAGGAGGCTGAGTGTGCATTTGATGAGATTGAGCTGGGGGTGCAGATGAGTTCCAGGGTTGTTACTTGCACTTCAGAGAAGCAGGTGGAGATTCTCAGGAGTCCGGGGAGCCCGCCTGAGTGGGCCTGCCAGGCTGGCTGACTTTGCTGGTGTGGAAGGCTGCTGAGGCCCAGGGAGGGTCAGTGAGGGACCAGTGGCAGCCGGGTTGAGCTGTGTTTCTCGAGTCCACTGGGCCATGATCCTCTCCAGCGGCAAGCTCTCCTGTCCGCCGTCTGTGCATGTTTTTGTGGACGTAGCTCTTCAACAACAAGCTAACTGTACAAGCGAAGGTCTGGCTGAAGAATCGCAGCCACGAGCCTGGTCTGAGATGGTTTCTGGTCTGTTCTGGCTGTTCTTACAGCCACAGGAAAATCAGAGGTTAGGTCAGTAATTAAATGGTGTGTCTAATTTCAACTTCTAATTGTTCCGACTGGTAAAGGTAGAGCTGTGAGGAGGTACTCATGGACTTCGTTCTGGGATTTCCTGCAGTGGACTTGGATTTGGGTTTGGTGTTGGGATCGAGCGCTGGGTCAGCCACCACCCTGGCCTTAAGCAATTCTCCCAGTGACCTGGGGGTGGATTCGTAGTAAGCAGTTACTGTCCAGGGTAGGGGAGGGCTGTGATGGAGGAAGGAAGAGAGCACACAGTGTGCTGCTTAGCCCTGGAGGCTCAGACCAGGAAGTCTTCCTGGAGGGGGCAGAGCTGTTCTGAGCCTGGAAACCTGGAAAGTATGACGTGAGGAGGCACCTTCCACGTGAGGGGTGAGGAGCAGCTGCAGTGACACTGTCCAGGGACACGGTGTGTTGAGGGAACTGCCCCCCAAGGGGTGGGGGAGCTGTGGAGCGAGGCAGGGCAGACCCCAAGACTGAGGGAGCCAGGACTCTGTCCCGAGGGCCCTGGGATGCTCAGAGCAGTGGGAGCACCGTGAGGATTGCACGGTGCTGCCTGCTGAGGTCACTGTGAGGAACCCTGCAGGGTGTTCCCAGGGTGGGGGTCAGAGAGGCCAAGTGAGCTGCGACATGCAGCTGCTGCGGGTGCCAGCCACCTCACTGGGCAGGGCCGGAGGGCAGGAAAACCGAGTCACTAAGGGAAGGAAGGACAGCACCCAGGCCAGTGGCCCTGGGACCTACAGATGCAGGCTGGCTGTGTCCTTTCCCTGGCCCGCTACTGTGTGCCGACTCCTGGCTGTGCACCATACGTGCATGTTTCTCGTTGGGTCCCCTAGGTGTCCCACACCTCAGGTGCTGTCATTGCCTCTGTGCTGGGGAGAATGAGCATCCCTCCTGCCCCAAGTTCATGTTCAAGTTCTGCACCTGCAGAAAGAGGACCTTTGCAGGGGTCATGATTTGAGCACTTGGAGATTAATTAATCCTGTGTTGGGGATGCTCTGTAAACCCAACAAATGGAGTACTTAGGGGACAAGGAGAGACAGATGCTGGAGGGAGATGGCTGTGGGATGATGGAAGAGATTAGAGGGCTGCTGCCACAAGCCAAAGAAAGCCAGGGACCGGGAGGAGCTGGAAGAACCATGGAAGGATTCCCCAGGCCTGGGAGGGGTGTTTTCCTGCTGTCACCTCCATTCTGGACTTCAGCGTCCAGAGCCAGGAGAGAAGGCACCCAATCTCTGGCACTTGTGTCTGCCCAGGAAACAAGTGCGTGTGCGTTTTAGAGAAGGGAAGAAGCCCAAGTAACGCACGGAGGGGTTGGCTGTAAGCCCAGGTTCCCTGGCCTGGTAAGGGGAGCCCTGGGGTTTGCGCTCTGCACGTGACTTCAGGTTCTTCCCCCTCCCCCAGAGTGGCTCCTGCGAATCGAGCGCTTACGTGGGCCAGGGACCTGCTGGGCTCTGCTTCGATTCTTTCAGTGGAAATGTGGGTGGGGGCTGTCCTTTGGCAGGTGGCAAACCACCTCGGAGGGCGTGGGTTTGCTGCTGTTTGTGTGCCGAGCTCGTTCTCTGACATGTCCTTTGCCAGAGGGAGATGTTGTACCTTGCGAGTTCTCTGGCATATCATTTGCCAGAGGGAGATGTTGCACCTTGCGAGAGCTGAGCTGCGTGAGCAGGGGCGTCAGGCGTGGCAGCCAGCGGCTCGTGCGCTGCTCCATCCTTTAATACCTTAACAGAGAAAAGCGGGGTAATTTTCAGCCCTTCTAAGAAATTGGTTTTGGTCCTAATGAATTGTTCTGTCTGAGCACAGCCCTACTGGCAAAGCACTGAGGTTAATAGTGAATGCCGATGCATTTGAAAGTGCATCAACAATTATAATCTCAAACTAAAAGGCTGGGAAAACGCCTGTGTCCTATTAGTTAACGCAGGCTGTCTGATCGGTGTTTTTAATTGGTAGCGGATTAAGGCGTGGGTCGCTGGCACGGCCTGCCAGGGCTGGCTGTCAGCTACCTGTTGCTTCTGGTGACTCCGCTCCAACATTCACATTCACATCAGAGCGCTCAGGGCTTCGGTAGTCAGTGGATCATAAATTTCCGCCACTTCCTCTGGCTGAGTTTCAAGCGTGTCGACCGTGTGCTAACAGTGAAAATGATCGGAAAGACAGTCGCAGACAAGCGGAGCATGAAGGAAATCATTCTTCCCGGGGGATGTGGCAGGAGCAATTTCCCCGCATGCCAGGCAGACGTCAACGCCGCGGAACCGCGCAGAGATGATGATGGGCTGCCGCAGGGGGAGGATGGCGCCTGCCTCCCCGCCCCCCAGGTCCCTGGTGTTTCTGGGTCTCCTGGCCAGGTGCCCATGGAGATCGACCATGCACAGCGGTCACAGGGGTTTCTGCCAAGCAGGCAGGTGTGACTGAGCAGGGTGGGGAAGAGGAGGTGGACAGAGCCACTGTGGAGCGATCGAGTGTCTCCGTGTGCCAGGCCCTGTAATCACTTCCTGTCCTGTCACACAGCCCCGTGACGGAGGCTGGGGTGAACCACACCAGACTGTGTTCTTAGAGGCCTAAGGCAGCTGAGGCCACACTTTTGTTTCGTTCAGCCTGTGCTGTTCCTGGCCTTGCCACGCAACCAAGGAAAGTGAGGTTCAAGGCACCTGCCTCACAGCGTGGCTCTGGGGAATCGTCACCCCCCGGCCCACTCTTCCTCTTCCTCCTCTTTTCCTGGTCACTTTCCTGGGCCTTGGTGCACTGGGACCAGCCCTTTCAAGACCCCTGTGTGCTACTCTGACCACTGGGAGGGGGTGTGGACAGGACCAGGGTGGACTCGAGCTGACACAGGAGGAGGCTGCTGGGACAGTGCAGGCAGAGTGGCTCGGTGACTTCGACGAGTGACATCCCAGGGAGGTAGGAGCGAGGACTAATTTGAGGGATGTGGTGTTTGGTGAGCAGCCTGTCCTCTGCCTGCCCCTCCCCCTTCCTCATCTTGGCTGCGATGTCCCTGAGCTCATCGGAGCCTGGATGTTGTCTCTGCTGCACACGTGTCCACTTGACTCTGAGCTCCGTGCTCAGGGTTTGGAGGGTTGTCTTACTATGATGGACCAGAGGACCACGATGGTATCCAGTGCGCAGTGGGCGTTTGTTGGATGAACAAAGGCGAGTAGTGCTAGCCAGCTCAAATCCTGCACATAGCATTGGGGGCCCAGCTCCTGGAAGCCTGGATTTCCTTACACAGCTGGGGGGGGCAGTCACTCCCCTCTGCCATCTCCCCTGCACCTGTACCCCCAGTTCTGCAGTGTCTTCTTAAACACGTGGTGGGGCTGCCTGGCACTCTGTAGCCTGCTTCTATTCCATGTTCTCGCTGCCGGGGGCAGACCTTTATTTCACTCAGCTCCTTTGGACCGTTACCACTACATGCTTCTCAGTGCTGTAAAAAGGCACACTCTGACCAGTGCTGCTGGCTAAATTGCCTTTAACAAGAGAAGTTCTGCCCCGTGCGAAGCATTGTGCCTTTCTTCGGGCACAAAGAGGTGGCCGTGGCTCTGAGGCTCGGGTCCTCCTCTCTGATGTGGATGAGCAGTAACTCCTGCACAGGCCGTGTGGGGCGTCCCTGGGATAAGGGACGTGGGTGCTCCAGCACATTTCCTGGCACTCGGGAGGCAAGCACGCGGCACGTGCTCAACCCCAAAGCCACTATCGTCACCAGCAAAGAAGTCAGGGCCGTTGCTGTCCTGGTCTCTGCTTCCAGCAGCTTCTGTGCTTCCTCTGCGGCCTCCTCCACCCCCACCTGAGAGAATCCTCCCCCAGGAGCAGCCCCGCTCTTACCACGAGCCCGCATGTCTGTTTGCGAGGTCTCAGAGCCTGGCCTTAGGCTTGGGTTAACCCTGGCTCTGCGGCTCACAAGCTGTGTGACCTTCAGCCAGTTGCTTGCCTTCTCCGTGTCCCCTCTCTCTCCCTGGGGGTTGTGCCATCACTCGTCTGCTTCCCTCCCTGCGTTGGCATTACCCTCCCACTTGTCTTGGCAGCAGGCGGTGGACCGGCTTTCCGCAAGGCTCAGCCTTTCCGTGCTTGGCACAACACAGGTGCACGGCACTGAGTGTGGACCACCCTGCTGGCTTTGTGGCTTTGCTGTTCAGTGCCCTCCACTTTCACCGTGGCCTCCTCCTGCTCAGGTGATCGGCTGCTGACCGACCAGTGCCTGGCTCCTTCGAAGTCCGGTCTCAGTCCCTTGAGGCTGTGGTGGGGTCGGTGCCGGTGACATGGGGAGTGCGGGGTGGGGGGGGTCATTTCCCAGCAGGGGACTGGAGGTGCTCTTTTTTTTTTTTTTTTTTGACAGGCAGAGTGACAGTGAGAGAGAGACAGAGAGAAAGGTCTTCCTTTGCCGTTGGTTCACCCTCCAATGGCCACTGCGGCCAGTGCACTGCGGCCGGCGCACCGTGCTGATCTGAAGCCAGGAGCCAGGTGCTTATCCTGGTATCCCATGGGGTGCAGGGCCCAAGCACCTGGGCCATCCTCCACTGCACTACCGGGGCCATAGCAGAGAGCTGGCCTGGAAGAGGGGCAACCGGGGTAGAATCCGGTGCCCCGACCGGGACTAGAACCCAGTGTGCCGGCGCCGCTAGGCGGAGGATTAGCCTATTGAACCACGGTGCCGGCTGGAGGTGCTCTTTGACACCCTGCTCCTAAGCTGGGGGATTCGGATTCGGCTTGCAAAGGGAGTCGGCGTGTTTTTGGAGATTCTGAGAACTATGCCAGCATCTCTCTGGTTGTGTGTGGGGGGTAGAGTTAGACTTAAGTGCCATGTTCCCGCTGGCACTAGACCGGGATTTGGGGGTGCTCAGAGCCTTCTGTCAGCTGTTCCTAAACTCACCTTGTCATTGCGTCTAAGAGGGAAGGGAAATGCTGTGTACATCCCAGACGCTGAGACTTGAGCAAGGGAGCCGGCACCATGGCACAGTGGGTAAAGCTGCCGCATGTGCTGCTGGCATCACACATGAGCAGTGGTTCGAGACCTGGCTGCTCCACTTCCAGTCCAGCTCCCTGCTATGGCCTGGGAAAGCAGTAGAAGATGGCCCAAGTCCTTGGGCCCCTGCACCCATGTGGGAGACCCCAAAGAAGCTTCTGGCTTCAGATTGATCCAGCTCAGTCTGTTGCAGCCATTTGAGGAGAGAGCCAGCAGATGGAAGATGTCTCTCTCTCTCTCTCTCTCCTCCTCCCTCCTTCCTTCCCTTTCTCCCTCCCTCTCTGTAAGTCTGCCTTTCAAATAAATAAAATCATTTAAAAATTAAAAAAAAAGTAACCTGAGCAAGGCGTGTCAGGCACACTAGACCACAAAGTGACACTGTTCATGGAAATGCAGTGCGTGTTGAGAAATGCATCTCCCCCGTGGCCTGTTAAATACAGCAGTTCCCTAAGAATTAATCCTCCGAGAAACCCTCTTTTCCCAGCGAGGCAGCCCTGTTTTCTGCATCTCTCTGGTGTAGCGGCTTCCTGTGGCCGTGGCTGTTACAAATCAGGTACCCTGGACCCTCCCCCTGGCACAGCCTGCACAGGCCTGAGCTCCAGGCAGGGTGCACCCACCCCTAAGCAACTGACTTGCTAATAAGTTATCCGAAATCTGATCTTCTAAGTTGAGCAAACACCCGCTCGAGCACTACTCCTGCCATTGTTCTTGGAATCTGGGATGCACCGAGGAGCAGGGCAGAGACCGCTGCCCTCTGAGATATTCGTCCTAGAGCTGGCACTGTGCACCTGCTGCCCGCCTCTCCACTTTCAGCTTGGAATGTGTGTCTCCTCTGTGCCTCCCCTGCACGCTGCCTGGCTGCTGTCGTGAAGCTGTACCTCTGCTGACCACAGGGCCTTGGCTCGTGCCATTCCTCTGTCTGGGATGCTTCCCCTGCTACTCATCCCCTGAAGACTCCAGTTCCTTGGAGAGGAGTCCCGCTGTTGCCCCTCGTCCCTCCGATCTACCTCAGCTTGCCTTGTTGTTTGGCTCTTAGAATCACGCCTCTTTCTTTCACAGTAGCATAGATCTCTGCTTTTATTTGGGTGATTTTTTGATGACCTTCCTCATGTACCAGGCCCTAAACCCCAAAGGTCCAGAGAGATGAAATGACTGGTCCAAGATCTAAGGGGATCTGGTCAGTATTTGAGCCCAGGTTTCTGTGGCTTCAGACTCTTCACACAGTCAGAATCAGAGCTGGAAACGGGACGCACACCCCCGCTACCCCGCCCCGCCCCCGTTTATCTCAGGCTGTGCAGAGCTTGCGCTCAGCTGCCTGAGATACAAGTGAAGCCGCTCCCCCTCACTGAGGGCTCGCCACTCGCTAGGCCCTGGGGTATGGCGGCGCCACGCGTGCCCTGGCTGCTCCGCTTGGGTGAGGCAGGAACGGCCATCAGCTCCAGCGCACGGCCGGGCGTGGGCAGGAGAGGTGCACGGCCCAGGGCCTGCTGCGTTCCCAGCCGGGGCCCTGCCCCTCCTCTGCTGCGTGCCCCTGACGTGCTCACCCTGAGGAGAACGGAAGCACAGCAAGGAGGGGCGGGCCAGATGCCGGGGCCCTGGTGGCAGAAGCAGCCCCTGAGGCTTGCGAGGGGCTCCGGGGACACGAGTGACCCCTCAGCTGCAGGTTTACTGCTGGTTCATTTCTTTGTCCTTGACAAGTACAGATCTGAGAAAGTTCAGCCAGTAGGGAGGTCACCTTCCCATGATCCTTTTGGCCATACCCTGCTGTGGCGCAGCAGGGAGGCTGAGGGTGGGGGCGCCTGGAACTGCTTGGAGAGCCTGAGCCCTCCTCTTTCTTCTATTGTTTTTTTGGGGGCCGACCCTTATTTATTTATTTATTTTTTACTTGACAGGTAGAGTTATAGACAGAGAGAGAGAGAGAGAGAGAGAGAGAGAGAGAGAGAGAGACAGAGAGAAAGATCTTCCCTCCATTGGTTCACCCCCCAAATGGCTGCTACAGCCAGAGCTATGCTGATCCAAAGCCAGGAGCCAGGTGTTTCTCCTGGTCTCCCATGCGGGTGCAGGGCCCAAGCACTTGGGCCATCCTCCACTGCCCTCCTGGGCCACAGCAGAGAGCTCGCCTGGAAGAGGAGCAACAGGGACTAGAACCTGGTGCCCATATGGGATGCCGACGCCACAGGCGGAGGATGAACCGAGTGAGCCACAGTGCTGGCCTGGGGCCCTGTTTGGCATGGGTTTGTGCCGACAGCTGCAGGGAAGAATCTCCGTCCCCAGCCAGAGAGAAGGGACTGCCCGCTGAGGGCAGACTCAGGCAGGAAACCCACAGCTCTGATTCCTGGCTGGGAGTGAGGCTTTGGGCGGAGGATGGTCCAGGGGCCCCATGTGACTGTTAGGTCAGGTCCCTGGGGCCCCAGGGATTCAGAGCTGGAGGCTGCTGTCGGGAGTGTGCTCCGATCTCAGGGCAGTCCAGTGCTTCCAGCAGTTCTGTGACCCAGGCGAGCTCAAGGCAACAGTCTCTGAGCCTCAGTGTCCTCACCTGGAAAATGGGACTGAGCACAGTTGAGACCTCCCAGCATTGACACTGTGACCTGCGTGGCCAGCCCGCCCCGGGCACTCAGCGGTTGGCTGGTTCATGCTGAAAATACAAGCGTGCTTGGGGCCCTGGCTGGGTCTGCTGCTTGTTCCCGTTGAATGCCATGGGTTCTGTCTGGCTTCAGCTCCCGGAGGGAAGCAGAGCTGCTGATACCCTGGCCTGACAGGTGTGGGTTGTTAGTTTTCAAGCCTATGCTTTTTTTTTTTTTTTTAAGACTTATTTATTTACTTGAAAGTCAGAGTTACACAGAGAGAAGGAGAGGCAGAGAGAGAGGTCTTCCATCTGCTGGTTCACTCTCCAGTTGGCCACCACAGCTGGAGCTGCACCGATCCGGAGCCAGGAGCTTCCTTTGGGTCTCCCACGTGGGGCCCGTGGACTTGGGCCATCTTCCACTGCCTTCATAGGCCAAAGAGAGAGCTGGATCAGAAGTGGAGCAGCTGGGTCTTGAACTGGTGCCCATATGGGATGCTGGCACTGCAGGCAGTGGTTATATCCACTACCCCACTGTGTGATTTCTTCTTATTATTTTTTTGACAGGCAGAGTTAGACACAGAGAGAGAGACAGAGAGAGAGGTCTTCCTTTTCCCATTGGTTCACCCCCCAAGTGGCTGCTACGCCACTGCGCTGATCCGAAGCCAGGAGCCAGGTGCTTCCTCCTGGTCTCCCATGGGGTGCAGGGTCCAAGGACCTGGGCCATCCTCACTGCATTCCCGGGCCACAGCAGAGAGCTGGCCTGGAAGAGGGGCAACCGGGACAGAACCTGGCTCCCTGACCGGGACTAGAACCAGGGGTGCCGGCGCCGCAGGTGGAGGATTAGCCTAGTGAGCCGCGGCGTCGGCCCCACTGTGTGATTTCTACTCACCCTGCTGAGGTCAGGAGGTGAGAGGCGGGAAGGAGGCCTCTCTGAGAGTGGCCATGGGTGAAGACCCATCAGCAGGGACAGTGCCCGTGGCGGCAGGAAATAATGAGACATCGATTCTCAGAACCCATTAAAAGTCAGATTTCTATGAGAATTTAAAAAGCAATTAGTCTGGGTTAAAGCTAATTAGTGTCTTCTCACCCCCACTGGCAGGCAGTGCGGTGGGGACGGTTGCCGGGGACTTCCTAGGTGTGGGGGTGTCAGAGGAGTCGAGGACGGGCAGGTGCTTCCTCTGCCTCTGTGAGAGCAGGTGAAGACGGAACCGACGCTTCTTTAAGGAAGGCATCGGTGCCACCCCGGGAGTTCAAGGGCACTGTCTCCAGGTCTTGGAGAAAGGAGAGACAGGTGCCTGGTTCCATCTCAGCTGTGGTCTCCCGTGCACTCTCTGTGCTGCACCGTGCTACCCGGGGGCTGCCTCTGCTCCTTGCACATTTCTTTCTCTTTCCCTGTTTGCTGATGGGCTCCTACATGCCTGTGGTCCCAGGACACCCCGTGTGTGCTGGCACCCTTCTGCTCTGTCCCCGATTCTCCCTGAGCCCCACCTGGCTGGCTGACATCCCTCCCTGAGCTGCACGGGTCCCAGCCCATCACCCCCAGTTCCTCTTCTAGGTTAAGTGCACTGTGGGCTCCGGTGCATTCTCTGCCTCCTGTGTCTGACTGGTCACCCAGCACCTCAGTGCTCACTGTGTTAGTAGCCCTGGAGACTGACTGCTTCTCCCTAGCCCCACTGTGGTTTCAGGGCTGTGGGCCGCCGTCTTGGAGTGGATGCCCCACCCTTTCTCATCCTCACCACGGTCAGGAGCCTCTTCTGCTCCCCTTCTCACTGGGGAGTTCTCAGCACCTCTCCAAGCCTGCAGGGCGACTCACTGCTCAGTACAGCTTCTCCTCTCTGCCTTGGTCTCTCACAGCTTACTAGAGCTCCCTTCTCAGCTTACTTTTGAATGTGCCCAACGAGGGTCGGCATGGTGGCTCAGTGGATTAAGCCGCCGCCTGCAGTGCCAGCATCCCATATGAGCACTGGTTTGACTCCCAGCTGCTCCACTTCTGTTCCAGCTCCCTGCTAAGGCACCTGGGAAAGCAGCAGAGGATGGCCCAAGTGCTTTGGCCCCTGCACCATGTGGCTCGCTCTCTCTGCCTCTGCCTCTCCCTCTCTGTAACTCTGCCTTTCAAATAAATAAATAAATACATTTTTAAAAATAGCTAATTTTGATATATTGGCATACATCATTAAAAAGTGACAAAGCATGCTGCAAATGAGATTTATTTTATCTGTGTTTAAAGAAACCCATAGTTCATTAAAGCCGTTTCTCCAGGCCACTGAATACAGCACTAGGGCATTGATTCTGCAGCCTGTGTAGTGGTAAGGTGGCACTGACCTGCTGCCCCCGTCCAAACCATCGCCTGTGCTGGGTGTTGGTGTTGGGTTGTTTGACGCACGTAGGATGAAACTGTGTGATACCACCTGTCGTCATCACACTGTGTGCCCCACGGTTGCAGTCCTGTTGGGGAGCAGAACTGTGGTCCCTGAGTTGGCCCTGTGAGCTCGCCAGCGATGGGGCGATGGCAGTGCCGCAGACGTCTTGGTGATCCCTGCTGTTTGGCCTCTGCTGCTGCCTGGCTGTCTGTGTCAAGTTCCTGCCTTCGTCCTTGCGCGACCCTGGTTCGTCTGTCTCCCCAGGACCTGTCCACTCCAGATTTCCGGAATCTGCTCGTTTTCTTTTCCTTCTCTCTGAGACCCTTCCTTTGGTGGGTTTCACAGCTGCTGGCTGCAGAGCAGCCTTCCAGCTGTGGTGGCCTCTCCCGAGTTGAGTCATTCTCAATCCTCCCAGCACTGAAATCTCATCACCCTTGGAGCAACGTCCAGACCCCTCCCCATGCCTCTGAGGTCCAGCCTCCCTGGGACCCCTCCCCACCCCATCTGCAGCCACTCTGCCCTTCTGCCCTGGCACAGTCTGAGTTGAGGCCTTAGTCTCAGTCCTCCTGAGCTTCTGAAACAACTGCCACATCCATTAGGGTTTTTTTTTTTTTTTAACATTTTATTTATTTATTTGAGAAGTAGAGTTACAGACATTGAGAGGGAGAGATAGAGAGAAAGGTCTTCCTTCCGTTGGTTCACTCCCCAAATGGCTGCAACAGTCAGAGCTGTGCCGATCCAAAGCCAGGATCCAGGAGCTTCTTTCCTGGTATCCCATGTGGGTGCAGGGGCCCAAGCCCTTGGACCATCCTCCACTGCCTTCCTGGGCCACAGCAGAGAGCTGGGTCAGAAGAGGAGCAACCGGGACAGCACCCGGCGCCCATTCATCCTTTAGTTTTATTTAAAAGATAGCCATTTGTTCCTCCCAGTGCTGGAGGCCGGGTGTCCATGGTCCAGGTGGAGGGCGACTGAGTTCCTGGTGAGGGCCCTGCATGGCTTTCAGGGGGCCACATCCCTGCTGGATCCTCATGGTGGTCAGAGAGAGAGATTCTCTCCTCTCACAAGAGCGCCAGTCCTACCCACCAGTGAACTAATGGCTCATCACCCCTGATAGACTGACCTCCAGACACTACTTTATGGATTCGGGCTTTGACTTAGGAGTTCTGGGGACACACAGCCGTCCCCCCTGTGGCCTCCAGTGCCCTGCCCTCCCTGCTCCAGGTTGTCTCCATGCAGATGCTGCCTTCCCTGGTCACTGTGCATCCCCAGCTGAGGGCGGGAGCACTGCTGCTGCTCCAACTGGTTCTTGCTGTGGTTCCCTCCCTGGGGCTTACTTTCATTGCCAAGTATTTTGTCTCACTTTCCATTGGACCTGGAGCTCTGTGAGCAGAGGGTTCTTTCTGTCTTCCCACCAGGTCTTAGCCCAGTGCCCAGCACGTAAAACGCCCTTGACCCCAGATAAGGAAGTCAAGGCCATGGCTGCTACTGCTGGACCAAGCCCCCTTCTCGACAGTGACCCACTTAGGAGAACAGCCCTAATGTCCTCCCTTCTTTGCTTTCTGAGCTGCAAAACACTCTGAGAATGGGAGAGCGTTTGTGTAAATCATGAATAAATCTGTTTACTATTTTTATTTGCATTGGATATCAAATTAAATATTGCATTAAGGAAGTTAAATATTAATATTGCATTAAATATAGATTACATTTTAAAAATGTAGTGCTCGAAGCTCTTCCTAGGAGCTGTGTTCTGAGGGCTTCAGCACCGTCAGCCGAGTGCGTGCCGAGTGCCTGTGGTTATCTTGTGATGCTGATGGCTTGTAAGCTCCCACGGGAAATAGGGAACAAGTGAGAGACGGTGAGCCCAGGGTGGCTGCTGTGGTCTGAAGGCAGCACAACCAGGTGTGAGTGGCTGTCCCATGGCAGGGGATGAGAGGAAGGGGGAGGAGAGACAGTGTGTAATTTATTGTGTGCTTACTGTTTGCTGTGCGTTGTCTCATGCAGTGTACACGGAATTTTTCGTCTCATTCTCATCAGCAGCAAATGAAACCATGACAACGATTGCGCTGCCTTGCACAGGTGGAAGCTGAGCCTCTGCGAGGTTAGGAGGTGTGAGCAGGCCCCCGGCCCTGGCGGGGCTGTCCCAGGCCGCGGGTCTTAGGTCTTCACTGTGCCCCCTGCTGCTCTTCAGGGAGTTGTTTTCCTTCCGAGCTATGCAGAAACATTGTGAAGTTTGATTATCTTTGTTCTGATAAAAACATGGGAATGTGATAGACTTTGTCTACCTACCATCTACTCATCCACCTATCCATCCGTGCTCTACCCTCAGCCCCATCTGTGGGTCCATCCATCCTTCTACCCTTCCATGCATCCGTTCTTCCCTGAATTCATCCATCCTCTTCCCCCTACCCTGTCCATCTATCCATCCCTCCACCCGTCTAGGTATCCATCCATCCTTCTGTCTATCTAGCAGTCCATCTGTCTGTCCATCGTCTACCCATCCATCCACCCATCCACCCATCCACTCATTCACCCATCCATCCCCCATCCACCCCCCATCCATTCCCCATCCACCCATCCACTCATCCACCCACCCATCCACCCACCCATCCACGAATCCACCCACCCACCCATCCACCCACCCATCCACGAATCCACCCACCCATCCACAAATCCACCCATCCATGAATCCACCCACCCATCCACGAATCCACCCACCCATCCACAAATCCACCCATCCACGAATCCACCCACCCATCCACGAATCCACCCACCCATCCACGAATCCACCCACCCATCCACGCATCCACCCACCCACCCATCCACCCATCCACTCATCCACCCACCCATCCACCCACCCATCCACTCATCCACCCACCCATCCACTCACTCATCTATCCACCCACCCACTCATTCATCCATCCTTCCATCCATCCACCCATCCTTCCAGTTTCTCCAGCCATCTATTCATCCTTCCGTCTGTTGAGCCCCTGATGGGTACCAGGAATGGCCAAGTCTGAAGAACAAGGCTTGTCCACCTACCCTCTGTTGAGCAGTCTTTCATACTAGTGCCAGAAGCCAGGCCCACCTGGCTGTACTTTACTCTTACTTACTCTCCTTCCCCTCCATCAGCACACTGTGTCCACACTGCTCTTCGCCCGTGCAGTGTGACTGTGTCCTGGGCCTCTGCAGGGCAGTGCAGGTGCAGTGCTCCCCCCGGGAGGTGTCTGGCTCCTGGTGCTGGCTGTGTTGAGCTCGTCACCCAGAGTTCTGCTCATCATCTGCTCTTCCTGATGACTGAACCCCTGAACACTGGCCCATGATGTCATCCTGTGATGTCAACTGGTTGTGCCCCTGTGCTCAGAGCACACTTGTGTGCGTGTGTCCGAATCTAGACCACACGTGACGCTGGTAGGACCCAGGGCCCCTGTGTCAGGTGCCTTGGCTGCATCTTGGATGTGCTGTGCCATCCCCATCTGCATGGCAGGCACAGCTCACCTTTTCAGGTGGTCCCAAGGCTCCATCACATCTCCGAGCAGTGTTATGGGGCTGTGTGGGGGCCCCAGGTGGATTCTGCATGGAGAAAGAAGCCGCAGCATTTTGCTAGATGGATGGGTGAGGCCTCTCAGCCCTGGGATTCAGGCTGCAGTTCAGCCCTGTAGTGCAAATCCCAGACTCGCTGTCCGACTGTTTTCCTGTCTGCTCTATGTGGCTGTCTCAGGGTCACCTTGGATATTGCATGCATGATGTGGTGTGTCCGTCAAACACGTTCTTCCTCTGCCCCGCTCTGCCTTTTCAGAGAACTCCCCCAGCTCACTTGGCAGCAGCAGAAGAGAAAGGGAGAGAGGATTTGTTACCGTTTCTCTCCCAGACCCCAACACACACCCCCAGCCTACCCGGAAATCCTCTCCATCCTGTGCATGTCTTGAATCTGTCTCCTGTCCTCCGTACCTTCAGCTCCTTCAGCCCGGTCCTCTCCCTCCCTCCAACACACCCGCTCTGCCTGACACAGGTGTGTGCGGGGTGGCCTGCTGAGGTGGCCTGTGGCCTTACTGCCGTGTGTTTTCCAGCTTCTCCGTTTGTTCTCTGCCTGGTCTGTGTTCCTAACAGTCAGGCATTGTCAGAACAAATGCAGGTGGCTTCTCCGTGGAGGGTGGAGGGGAGGTGGGCAGCCGCTGGTGCAGCCAGATGAGGGGCACCGAGGGGAGGGACTCCCGGGGACCTCGGCCCTTCCTGCTCCGTCCACATCTCTCTGGCCCTCCCTGCCCTGCACTGCAGCCCCCCAGGCCTCCTGACCCACCAGGCCACTGACCCCAGGCCACTGACCCACCTCCAGGCTTCTGGCCACTCCAGGTTTCCAGGTTTGCTCGAGCTTCTCCGTGTTGTCCTCTCTGGGACCCCACTGAGCGGCTCAGCCATCTCACAGTTTGTGTTGAGCCCCGTTCAGTTCGTTTTCTAAGTTTCGCCTACTGGAGTCCATTGGGCGCGGCTTGAGGGCCTTATTTCTGCCCAGCGTGAGCTCCGTGTCTGTGAGTAAATCAGCAGACAGGAGTGACGTTAGGAGCTGGAATGAGAACGAGCAGGCTGGACTCCAGCTCAGCCACTGCGGGGGTCCCGGGACCACCAGTCTCTGTTCTGTGGTCTGTGAGGTGGAAGTCGTCCTGCTCATTCTCTGTATTACAGTCTTGATTTACATGTTAACGGGGATGAAATTCACCGCTGCTCTCCATACCATTGCCTCCCTGCTCCTGCCTTTTAAAAAATGGATTTAATTATTTCTTGTTTGAAAGGCAGAGAGACAGAGAGAGATCGTCCATCCACTGATTCACTACTCAGATGCCCCTAACAACCAGGGCCAGGCCAGGCTGAAACTGGGAGCTGGGAACTCCACCTTGGTCTCCCATGTGGGGGACAGGGACATGCTTGCATCGTCATTGCCACCCCCTGGGGGGCACAGCAGCAGGGAGCTGGGCCTGGGGGTGCAGCAGGACTGGAACCCAGGCACCCTGATGTGGGAGGTGGGCTCTGAAGTGGCTCTGCAGCTGCCGGGACGTGCTGAACCTCTGTCCCCGTCGGTGTAGGGACTCTGTCTCCTAAGTCTGTCTTGATCAGAGGAGGAGGGGCAGGAGTGTGGCACCGCGTGGAAGCCCAGCTTCCCCGTATCCTGTATTGGATGCAGGTTTGAGTCCTGTGCGGTTAGAAACACGCGCTTCCCGCCCCGCCCGGGCCTCTGCCCCTCCTCACGCCTGGGTCCTCCTCATCCTTTCTGCTCCCCCCACCCCGCCAGGCCCTCCTCCTCTCTTCCCCGTGAGGCACTCGGGCTCCCAGGCGTTGAGATCAGGTGAGCAGAGCAGCTGGCTGGCAGCGAGGGCAGGTGCTTAATGATTGCGCCGGACCCTGTTCAGAGTCAGAGCTTCGGCCCCCGGCTCCTGCTGCAGCCTGTGGGTTCTAATGAAAGTTTTTGTGCCATTTTCTCTTCTCCTTTAAAGCCTGTCGGGGGGTTTTCAGCTGAGAAGAAAGGGGGAGTGTTTGCCTTAATCCTTCCCTGCCCCATATTTCTGCCTTTAAGTGGATCTGAGCCCGAGCCTTGTAATTATCTCAAAAATAGACCCGATCGCCGCAGTGGCGTGCTGGGCTTCCACGGCAGTGTCTGATGCACCAGTGCGCCGTGGACGAGCAGCCTGGTGGCAGGGTGGCCAGCAGGCCGAGCCTGCTAATCTCACATCTCATCTCCGAGTAAGTGGTCTCTGAGCTCATTAATTGTGTCTCTGAGAAGGGCCAGGCATTTATCTTTGAGAGCCATCTCGGCGCCCTGAGCCTATCCTGCTAAGGATAAGGGAAGGGACCGAGCTAGCTTTCTACCCCATTTTACTGAGCACAAGAGGCCTCGCCAGACGTGTGGGTGGCTGCTCACCGGCTTTGCCTGATTGCCTGGAAGGGCAGCACCGATCTCCACTCCCCGCAGCGTGTGTGAGAGTGGCACCTCGCCATGCTGTCACCAGCAGGAAGGGTCACCCTCGCTGCCTCCCTGACCTGGGGAGCCTATAGTCACTGCCCACACCCCATGAACAAACCTGAGAGAAGCTCTCCTAGGGTTGCGTTGTGTGCGTGCAGCACATGTGTGTTTTGAGCAAATGCAATAAACATTAATGCAAGTTTTTCAGGAAGGATAAGGTAAGACCTTGAGGTGGATTTTAAGTACAAAATTCCCTGATGCACAAGTTAATAGATTCTGGTTCATAGTAAGGAAATCTGTTAAAGTGCTAGGAGGGGAGGATGGCTCCACATCAGGGGTCCTCAGCTGAGGGTCCCTTGGGGTCACTGGGCTGTATCTGGAGACACTGCGGTGGTCACAGGTGGAAGGGGGGTGCTGCTGGCATTCAGTGGGTAACAGGGATGAAGCTCAGCATCCTCCCATGCCAGGACAGTCCCCACCCCACCACCATACAGCAGAGGGAGAGAGGGGAAGAGAGAGCTTCCATCTGCTGGTTCACTTCCCAAGTGGCCACAATGACCAGGGCTGGGTTAGGTCGAAGCCAGGAGCTTCATCTGGGTCTCCCATGTGGGTGCCAGGGACCCAGGCACTTGGGCCATCTTCTGCTGCTTTCCCAGGCACTTCAGCAGGGAGCTGGATTGGAAGTGGAACAGCCAGGATTCAAATTGGCGCTCATATGGGATGCTGGTGCTGCAGGTATTAGCTTAACCTGCTGTGCCCCAACTCCAGCCCCCATATAGCAGTGTTAAGCTATATTGAATATAGTGTTAAGCCAAATTGAATAATTCTAAAGTGGAGAAGCTCAAGTCTCTATGAATTTTCTGGAAAAGATATTCATCCCTCAAATGATAAGTTTATAAAAAGAAAATGTGTGTATATGTATGTGTATATATAATCACCTATTTTTAAAGAATAAAGTGTATTTCAGTGCATGCCTGCAGGGAGGTGCATTGGTACATGTTTTAACAACCAAGGCTGAAGGAATACCTGTGAAACCTACATCCTTGATTGTTTCTCCAGGGTCGCTTGGGTGAGTGGCAGGGACTTTGTGTGAAAGGAGGGGCTGGGCAGTGTCACAGAGACCTTGATGGCTGCATGTCCTTCTGGGACTTGGCCTTTTTGGGATGGCATAGGCAGGACATTGCCATAGAGTGCCTAGGAGGGCCCTTCAAAGCATTCAGGGGAAATGGAATTAAAAGGCCCAGTCCATTTGGGTGCAAAGAATTTTTGATGCTCATGCAAATGAGAGGTCTTGAAAGAGTTCGTGGGAAATGCTCATCGGGAGAAAACCAGGCAGAGGTTTCCACAGTTGTTTGCTCCCAGATCAGCTTAGCCTTTCTTCCATTCTGCACGTGCGTTCTGGGGAGGAAGGCTGCAGCGGGCACTTCTGGGGCACATTGCTGCGCCTGCCGAGAGGTAGGGCTGAGCCCGGCAGGAGGGGGTGCCGGCATTTTACACGAAGTGAAGATGACCTGGGAAGCGGGTCGCGGCATGTTGGGCTGGGGGATTTTCAGGTGATAGGAATACATTGCTCACTTGTGGAGGCTGGGACAGTGTAGGGCAGGCTGACAGCAGGCTGGGCGTGTGGCACGGGGCCTCTCTGGGCTCCCTGGGTGGCCCTGTGTAGTGGGTCCTCCCCGGTGGAGCCACCAGCAAGCGAGCCCCCTCGGGTTCCTGAGGGCACTGATCCCATTCACAAGGCACAGGCCCCTCTCCCAGGGGGGCTAGGCCAGGAAGGCTTGGTTGTAGGAGTGTGTCGTGGGGCAGTGCTCCATCCTCTGCAGCCTGGGATCCACTTGCCGCAGCCACATCTGGGGGCAGCTGCTTTGGGGGCTTGGGACCCAACAAGGCCTGGGTGTGGTGTGGGCAGAGGGCAGCCCTGTCGTTTCACATGCACCTGGGAAAGAGTGGACAGCCGTGTGGGCTTCCCAGGCTTCCACAGTCAGGGAGCGGCAGCTGGAGCAGTAGGCACAGGGTTCTTGGTCCTGTAGGCCACCAGCCTATGGTCACCGTGTCGGCAGCACCGGTTTCTCCCAAGGTCTCTCTCATGTGCCTCTGCACACGTGTACCCCTGCTATCTCCTGACAGGTCTGTGTTTTGTCATTGAGGGGACAGCAGTCCAAGGGCCTCGCTGTGGCCCTGGCACCTGGTTGGAGGCCTTGTCTCTGAATAGGTAGTGTTCTGAAGTCCCAGGGTTTGGGGCTTCCACCTGGGGGTTTGTGAGGCACCCACAGTAAAGCCTTTCAGCTGAGAGGTTTACCTGGCATTGACCCCAGGGATGGTCTGACCTCATGGATGTTCACCGTTGTCTGTTCTAGGACAGAGGCTTCTCCAGGACCCCTGTGCAGAGGAGAGGGCACCCGTAACTCTGCTGGTTTCCTGGTGCGCCTCTGTCGGGGCTGCCTCAGGCTGACGGTGGAGGCGCCGATGCCAGCTCTGCCCACTCGGGCCTTGCAGGTGCCTTCTGGGACACAGGTGGGCCTGGCCTCTCTGAGTCTCTGGACGCCTGTGAGGTCAGCGTGGTGCCAGCTGGGAGGCTAGGGTGGGACATGGCTCTCTCAGGGCTGGTCTGGTGTGGCTGGTCTGAGGCCTTGGGCAGTGTCTGGTGTCTGTCCCAGGGGTGTCTCGGGCCTGCAGCCCTAGATGGCAGCAGCCAGTGCTGAGGGATTGTTCCAGGCTGGGCAGAGCCGTGGACAGGACTTTGCTGTCGTCTTCTGAGGTCTGAGGTGCTGGTGGAGCTGACTCCATGGCGGGGGCTCACCTTCTCCCCTTGGGGTAGAAGCCATCTGGAGGAGGCGGGGGGCTCAGCTGCTCTCTCTGCCATCTTGGCCAGTTTGTAAATATGCAGAAGTGTGAGCTGAGGGCAGAGAGAGGAGTCCCAGGCTCAAGCATGCTGGCCCCAGGTGCACATTTCTCGAAGTCCATGTGCTGCTCACCATTGCCTGTTCATCCAGTGGGGCCGACTCAGGCTTTTGAGACAGGGCTGGCCTGGGCAGGGGGCAGTGCGCCTCCATGGGCTGCATTGAGTCAGGAGAGGAGCCGGGTGGCCCTGTCCAGGTCCTCCTGGAGAGAAGGGGACATTTCCCCTATTGGGGTCAGGGGGACAAGGGCTGGAATCTGAACGCAGAGAGTCATGCAGCCAGGGTTTCTGTGGGCACCTGCTGGATACATGGGGTTTGTTCAGGAAGGTGTGAAGTCTTCTTGGCCCCCCAGGTTGGGTGTGACGCGTCCCTGCCTGCCTCTCTGGTGCCTCCTGCCTCCCTCCTGAGTCCTGAGTGTGGTGGTCCCGATGGTTCCCCAGTCCCTTGCGTCGGCTCCAGGGCCCCTGCAGCTGCCACCCATGCCTGTATCCAGCCCCTGTCGTCCTCCCCAGTTGTCAGCACTCCCTGCTCCTCCTCCTAATGTGGCGTGGCCGTCCTCTACCTTGTCACCCGTCATGGTGTTGTCCTGGGACTCAGCCTGTGTGACAGTGTCCTTACTTGTCAGTGTTGTGTGAGCTGTGTCCTCTTCCCTGTCCCCCCTCCCTGTGATGGTCATTGGTCGCCTCGTCTGTTGTGAGATGAGCCTGGTGCATGTTGCACACTTGCTGGGCGGTTTTGGAACAAACACTTAAGGGTTCCTTTTCCAGGGAGAGTGGTTACTGTGCGCAGGAGGGAAGCCAAGCACAGGCAGTTGTTCGGACGCAAAACTCACCCTTTGTCGCCTTTGTGTTTTTGTGCAGGACCTGTCGCCCTGCTGTACTGCCTGGCTGAGGGTCAGGTGAGAGCCGTTTTGCCCTGCCACAGGATGCCTGCTCAGGCTGCTGGGCAGGAGGAGAGTCCTGCATGGTGGCGGGGCGGGGCGGGGGGAGGGCTGGGCAGGAGGAGAGTCCTGCGTTCTCTTAATTTGCCTTGTGGGGGGCATAGCCTCAGAGAGGGGCGGCCGTGCCGGTGCCGACAGCCTGTGGCTTTGTCTCCCCTCCAAGTTTTATGGAGTCCTAGGTGTGACTGGCACCTGTAGGGTTCCTTCCTAGAGTTTTTGGTAACATGGAACTCAAAGATATGGTTCTTCTGGGGCCCAAAATACTAGAATCTGTGGATGGTTTTTCTCGTATATGTGTTTATAACCATGTCGAAAACCCCTTGTATGCATGGATTTCAAGATTTGTGTGTGTGTGTGCGCCAAAATAAACTTACTTTTTTTTTTTTGACAGGCAGAGTTAGACAGTGAGAGAGCCAGAGAAAGGTCTTCCTTCCGTTGGTTCACCCCCCAAATGGCTGCCACGGCCGGTGCGCTGCACCAATCCGAAGCCAGGAGCCAGGTGCTTCTCCTGGTCTCCCATGTGGGTGCAGGGCCCAAGCACTTGGGCCATCCTCCACTGCCTTCCTGGGCCACGGCAGAGAGCTGAACTGGAAGAGGGGCAACCGGGACAGAATCCGGTGCCCTGACTGGGACTAGAACCCGGGGTGCCGGTGCCACAGGCGGAGGATTAGCCAAGTGATCTGTGGCGCCGGCCAAAATAAACTTATTTTTAATTCCACTTTTCACAACCTTTCAGAAGTCCCCTTGGTATCTTGGGGATTGGCTCCAGAACCCACTGTTGGTCACCAGAGTCCATCAAGGCCCCTTACATAAAATGGCGTTGTCTTTGTGTGTGCCCTGCACACACCGCCCTAAACACTTTCAGTGTTCCGCAGGTTGTTCTGAAGTCCTTGTCCAAGGGAAATGCTGTGTACAAGGTCGTTATTCCGCGTCGATGGGGAATAACAAAACATGCCTGCACGCGTTGTGTGCACACACAGCTGTGTTCTGAACATATCCTGTTTAGGTGTGCCGAGTCCACGGGTGCAGAACCCACAGATACAGAACTCAAGGCAGGCATCTAGAAACAACCATAGCACTGTTCAACCCTTAAGCTGTGCAGGGGAAGCTGCATGAGACGAAACCACCTGCAGTCATGAATGGATGAGTTCAGTGTTGCCGGGGTGAGGGCTGACCGGGAACACTGTTGAAGTGGGAATTCAGGGTGTTCCGCTGCTTCTCACCGCTCAGCGTCGGGGGTGAGGGAAGGAGGCCCTGTGCTCTGGCATCGCGTCGTGTGTTGTCAGCACTGGCGACACCAGAGCTTGGCCACGTGAGAATATTACTGAGCCAGACAGATCTGCACTTTGGAGCAGTGCATGTTCGTATCGATTGCAACTCTGCATTATTATCGTTGCCTAATGGGGAGCTAATGTAATTTCTACGGGAGCCACACGACCCTGGGATAGATGAAGTCAGATTTCATTCTCCCACGACTCCGTGTGCTCTCTTCAATTAAACCCTGGGAAGGCAAATTAATACAAATGTAAGAATTTTTTTCCAAGGTGAGTGTTGAGGCAGTGGCGTTTTCTTCCACGTGTAGATGTCCTAAGTAATGCACGGGTGACTTGGAGCTGGTTTGCTGGGTGGAGCAGCCTGGCAGGGAGGCTGGACCGGGGGTCCTCACACTCCAGGCCAACCAGGTCTGTTCCATATCCCTCGTCCTCCCGCTGGGGTAACTGCCCCCAGACACCCCTCCCCAGCCCATTACATTTGAGTAGCTACTTTGTAAAAAGACTTTATTAAGGCAAAACTCACATACTGTTAAATGAGTGGCTTTAAAATGAGCACCTGTGGCTTTCGGCACTTGCACAGTATGGTGCAGTCACCTCCTCTCTGCTTCTGAGCTTCCCCAGCCCTCTCACGGGTCCTTAAAGTGGCTGTGGGGCAGTCGCTCTCCCTTCCCTTGTCCTGCCCCTCACAACCGCCTGTCTGCATTTACCTGCTGGGATATTTTGTGTGGAAGGATTTGTACAATCGATGACAAATGGCCTTTTGTGTCCAGCTGCGTCTACTTGAAAAGCAGGCTGGCAGTCCTGCAGAGAAGCGTGCAGTGACTGGGGGACCCAGCAGTTGGCCTCCTGGGGCAGCTGTGCAGGGGAATGGGAAACAAGCACTCAGCACACGGACTCCGCAGCTGCACGGTTCAGGGCAGCCAGGAGGAGAAAGCTCCCGAGTGTCCGTGGACCGATGGGTTCGATGTGGGCTACCCACGCAGTGGAATAATACGCAGGCATAAAGAGGTAGGAGCGCTGGTGCCTTCTGCAGCCAGGACATAACACAGACTGGGGAGCTGCCCTTGGCTGGACCCAGGTCCTCTCCGTGCTGACCTTGGCTGCTGTGTCAGAGATGCTCCAGAGCTGTGGTGTCCTGGGAGACAGAGGTCCCTGCTCCTGAGCTCAGCCCTGGCTTCCAGGGCTAGCACTTGAGAGCACAAGGATTTATTCCATCAGCTGCCCTCTTGGTAGGTGTAGTGGTCAGCCAGAACCACTGAATCTGTCAGTCTCAGCAGCGGAGGCTTCCTGGGGGCCAAGGGGTTGGAGTTTGCTTAGTTCTCACCAGGCCGCTGCCTCTGCTGGTTGCACCGTGTGGAACAGTGGGCGGGGCTCTTCCAGGAGTGGCTGGCTCTGAGCATTATGGGCTGCTGGGAGCTCAGCAGAACCTGTCTGCTTTGTGGGCAGCCCCAACCCAGCACCTGACAGGTGGCAAGGTGTGTCAGAGTGATTGGGGTGTTTTGTGAGGGGTTGGCTCTGCTGGGAGTGGGGAGGGGAAGGGAGTGCCTGCCACGAGGCCTGGTGGCTGTTGTAGGTGGGGTGGATGCCTAGGCCTTGCCTGCATTCCTCCTTCTCCCTACACCCCTGGAATGAGAATGCTCTGTGCGTGCCTGTCTTCCCTTCTCTGCCAACCTCCCTCCCCGCCACCGTTTTTCCTTCTTTCCTAATGAGGTGAAACACATCAAGTAAGATTAGCCGTCTCCCTCTCCCTCTCTCTCTCTCTTTTTTTATTTTTTGACAGGCAGAGTGGACAGTGAGAGAGAGACAGAGAGAAAGGTCTTCCTTTGCCGTTGGTTCACCCTCCAATGGCCGCCGCAGCTGGTGCGCTGTGGCCAGCGCACCGCGCTGATCCGATGGCAGGAGCCAGGTGCTTCTCCTGGTCTCCCATGGGGTGCAGGGCCCAAGGACTTGGGCTATCCTCCACTGCACTCCCTGGCCACAGCAGAGAGCTGGCCTGGAAGAGGGGCAACCGGGACAGAATCCGGCGCCCCGATCGGGACTAGAACCCAGTGTGTCGGTGGAGGATTAGCCTAGTGAGCCGCGGCGCCGGCCTCTCTCTCTTTTTAAAGATTAAATTATTTGAAAGTCAGAGTTACACACACACACACAGAGAGAGAGAGAGAGAGAGAGAGAGAGAGAGAGGAAGAGAGGTCTTCCATTCTCTGGTTCACTCCCCAACTGGCTGCAGTGGCTGGAGCTGTACCAATCTGAAGCCAAGAGCCAGGAGTTTCTTCTGGGTCTACCACGTGGGTGCAGGGGCCCAAGGGTTGGGCTGTCTTCTACTGCTTTTCCAGGTCATAGCAGAGAGCTTGATCAGAAGTAGAGCAGCCAGGCCTTGAACCGGTGCCTATATGGGATGCTGGTATTGCAGGGGGTGGTGGCCTTACCTACTACACCACAGCACTGGCCCCTCTTTCTCTCTTTTTAAAAAAGACTTATTTGTTTATTTGAAAGAGTAACACAGAGAAGGAGAGCGACCTTCCATCTGCTGGTTCACTCTCCAAGTGGCTGCAATGGCTGGGGTGGTCCAGTCTAAAGTCAGGAGACTGGGACTGCACCCAGGTCTTCCATGTGGGTGCAGGTGCCCATGTACTTGAGCCATCCTCCACTGTGTTCCCAGGTGCATTAGCAGGGAGCTAGATTAGGAAACAGTAGTCATTAAGAGTGGCCAGTTCTGTGGTGTTCAGTGCATTCACGGTGCTGTGCAGCTGACACCTCGCGTCCAAAGCATTGTTGTCACCACAAAGAAACCCTGCACCTGTAAATCAGCCGCTCCCCACTCCTCCTCCCCCGCCTCTGGAGTTCACGTTCCTCCTGTTTGTCTCTGTGGATCCAGCTGTTCTGGATGTTTCATAGGAATGAATCACATGATGTGTTATCTTTTGTGACCGGATTCCTTGATGTAACGTCTTTTCAAACTCATCCCTGTTGCAGTGAGCGTCGGAATCCGCACTTCTTTTTTCGTAGCTGAGTAATGTTCCCTGGCACAGGTCTTTTGTCGGTGACAGCTGCTGGATGCTTCCCGGCTTTTGTCTGTTGCAGGAGGCACTGCTGTGAACATTGTGAGCTGCACTTGTTAGAGTCCCGGAGCTCAGTTCTCGGGGGCCCCAGCTCGGACTGCAGCCACAGGGTCGTCGAGGGCCTGCTGGACTGTTGCTTTCTCTCTGCAAGGAGAAACTGATGCTTGGCCTGCTTCCTGCAAGGGCTCCTGTTGGGAAAGGCAGAGCCGGGGTTTGAAGCCTGCAGCTGGCTCCAGGGACCGTGTTTGCTGCTGCCCTGCCATCCTGTAGGTGGGGTTGGCCCTCGCTAGTATGTCTTGTGCACAGTGCTGGGCACAGAGGGAGGGCCATGGGAGGGCTGGCCAGAGGCTCCTCTCGTGTTCAGGGACTTAGCATGCCTGTTCCCGGCCACCTCTGTAGGGGCCGCCAGCCCTGGCTCCGCCCTCTGTCCCACTGTGGCCCCTTCAGTTGTGAACTTGGGGAAGTCTCTGCAGCTGCCACTCACTCCACTGAGCTGGTTTGGGACCCACTTCCTGTGTCTGCCTCTGTCTCTCTCTCAGGACCGGTGGAGCCAATTTGACTAAATAATGACGCAGTCACACCACCTCAGCTTGGGGGTGCTGATGCCAAGTGGTCCTGGCTCTCACTGAGTCTCTTCTTGGGGACAGAAGCCCACAGTTTCCAGAGAGAGGTGGAGCAGGGATTTGAACCGTATGCCCGATCATGTCTGGCAGGGCCCTTGTCCTCATCTGTGTGCTGTGTTTTTTGGAAACCTCAGTATAGTCCTGGCTTTCCTGGGTGCACGCAGCCCCCTAACCCCCTGGACCTCTTGAGATGCTCAAGAGTTCGGTTAGAAGTGTCAAGTTGGGAATTCCTACAGGAAACAGCACCTGAGCCTCCATCTTCCTAGGGGCCTGGGAACCTGTCAGCGTCTCTGGCCAAGGCGACTGTGGCTGTTAGTGACTGCTCTGCCTCGGTGCCGACTCTGAGTTCCTGATCCTGGATGGAGGTCGGAGCCCCTCCCAGCAAGGCCCAGGGCCCTCGCTGGTGGCAGCACGGATGCCTGAAACAAGGGGAGTCTTAGGTGGGAGGGGGAGGGGGGTGACAGGCAGCCTGGGATGGCAGATCCCTGCCCCCAGACTCTCTCAGCTCCCTGGGAGCCACAGCTGTGAACCCCGCGCCTAGGAGGTGACTTTCCCAAGGCCGAATGTCGCAGGTTCCTCTCCAGAGCGTTTACACCTGTCCCAGGCACGTGATTTGATAGCAGCCGCAAGTGGATAAATCTCCATGGCGATCATGTTTCTCCAGCTTTGCCTGAGTGGGGACCGAGGCCCTGGTAGGATGTGGCCGGGCTGAGCAGGAGGCCCCTTGTCTGCCAGTGACCTGTCTGGAGCCCACCGTACCCTTGGCCCACCTGGGGCGACCACGAATCCTCGTGTTCCCTCCCAGGTGGAGGGAGGCCGCCAGGCTGTATCCCGGCGCTCCCTGCATGTGCTCCTTTGATCGCCTTGTCAGTGTCTGCCTCCCCTGTGCGATCAGGAGGCAGCTCTGTTCTCAGGGCTCTCTCCCAGGCTCCCAGCCTCCCCAGGGAGTACAACCCCCTCTGTGATTGGCGGCGCCTCTCCTTTGATCCGAATCCCCATTCTCCTTGCTGCCCAGCTGCTAAGCAAGAGGTGTGGGCCCCCCTGAGCTTCTGCAGGGCCCCTGCTCCCTTCAGGCACCTTCCCAAGCTGGCTCCCGCTCATCTCCACACCCTCGAGAAAGGTTCTCATGAAGCCCATTTGGGTGGGGGGGAGGCTCAAGCCCAAGGAGGCACCCCCACCCCAGAGCTTCTGGGTCACCAGAGGCAGGGCAGGGTGGACAGCCAGGCTGGGTCACTGCAGAGCGTCCACCCCCCCGAGGCTCTGCAGAGTAGGCAGACGTGTACAGATGTGTACACTGCACCTGCAGCCTGGGCCTCTGCCCAGAGTCAGCCCTGCCCAGGTCTCTCAGGGAGCCGCCTGCACCCCTACACGCACTGGGGCTCACCCACTGCTCGCCATGCTGAGCCCTCCCTGGGGGTCGGCTGGGACCGGCTTCCCAGCGATGGTTTCTGAACAGAAGGCATGCTCTCTCCTGCTGACGAGTGTCAGCTGGCAATTTCCAGCGTCATTAGAGCAGGATTTGCCATCTGATCCTGCTCGGAGGCTGCGCGGCTGTCTGCCCGGCTCGCTCTGGCTCCCGAGGAACCCGTGCTGCTGTCAGGGCCCCGGCACAGCCACGGGGAGTCCCCAAGGCCATTCCTGCTGGCCTCGGAGCCTTCCTCTTTCAAGGGAAACCCTGCCTCTGCCCTCTGCTGCTGCCCTATCGCTGAGGCTCTCAAACCCAGGGCCTCCTCTGCCCCAAACCTGCTTTTTTTTTTTTCCCTGTGCCTCGTTTTACCTCCTGACCCTGAGCACCATTGGAAGCAGTTGTCTTGTCTTGTTCATGTTTGTTTACTTGATTCTTCTCCTTCTAATATGCCAGCTCCCCTAGAACTCTGGGGGTCACTGTGCTGTCCCTGTCCGAGCATCCTATGCAGATATCAGAGGAGGGACCTTTGACAGGAGCTGAGCTGAGCTCGTGCCTTAGGCCTGCTGGGCCACCGTGCTGCCTTCCACTGCCCACTGTCAGCCGCTGGTTTTACTTACTTGGTTTGTCTACTTAGCCTGGGGGATGAAGGGACTGAGGGGTGGAGGGAGGGAGTGGTGTTTGGATGAATGGATGGACCAGTGGGAAAATCTGGCTGAAACTTCCCGAGTGCGTGACCACATCCCAAAGCAGATCAGAATGTCTGCGACTTCCACACGGGTTCCGTGAACACCATGGATTCTGCACGAGCAGCCCAGTCATGCCTTCATTAATTCCTAAGCAAGGTCTTGACTCGCCAGGGCTTCCGTCCCAATGAACCCGTTGTGAATTGTTCCATCCGCCCAGCCTGCCCTGCACCGTAGGTCAGCACTGGTGCACTCCGCAGAGCTGGTGCTTTCCCTTGCCGGTCCTGGGCTGACCACTGCCGCGTCGCCAGACAGAATTGGACAGCAGAGCGCTAGCCTGGGAAAGACCCAGATTCAAAATCAGGAGTGCGGTTTCCACTGAATGTGTCCGACTTTCGCACCATTGCAGAGCTGAGAAACCTCTGTGAGAAAGGGACTGTTTTTAAAGGGACTGGGAATGCAGCCTGGGCAGAGCCTGCGGAGGGGACCCACTGAACCTCAACATGCGTGTGAACAGGTGATTTTGACATGCATGTGAAAGGTGACTTTAGAACAGGTGATTTTCAGGAAATGCCCACTGGAGCCACATAAAGCCGTGCTCTGTGACAAGCAGATCGGGAGCTCAGGGGCCTTTATCTCCCGTGTGGGTGGCCGGGCAGGCTCGCCTGGAGTGCTGTCGTTCTGCAGGTCTGGGGAAGGCATGTGCTCGCCACGTTTTGAGCCTGTGTGGTGTGACCGGTTGGTTATGGGTGGACCGGCGTTCACGTGGAGTGCCCATCCTGAGGCCGAGCAGTCCTTCCTGCTGTGTGTCTCCAGAGTCGTCGTCTTTCTCCTCTCCCGCCTTGGTCCCCGCGGGCCCGGACGCATCCTCGTGTCGTGGCTCTTCTGCCTCTCCCTTCCTTGTGGTGTCGGTGTCTCAGAGCAGCTTTGGAAGGTTTTGTTGATGCACCCGGCCTGCAGTCTGAGTCGTGGAGCAGAGTGGTTCAGTGGGAGCGCATGTGCTGTGGCAGGTGTGTTTGATCTTCCATCGTTTAAGAAATTACTCCCCACAAAGGCCTCTTCTTGCTGCTGCTTTTCTCGCCTCTGTTCTCTGCTCGGCAGAGTCTGTTTGATTTGCTTTGATCTTGCTCCTGATCTGGAAGGCAGGCATCCTGTTGTTCTGTCTCCTTGTGGCTGCCTCTAAGTTCTGAAAAGGATGGCACAACCCTCGTTTGATGCTCAGAACCAAGGATGAGCTGGCATTGTTGCGCCGTGTCCTGGTGGTTGTGGCCAGGTAGCTCACCTGTGGTTGTCACTGCCCCACGCCTTCTTCCAGCCCTTTCCCAGGCTTTGTCACGATGGTCGGCACCTGTGCAGCCAGCTCAGCATCCACAAGGACACAGGTCCTTCAGAAAGTTGGTGGAGAAATGGAATTAAACGCTCTTTGTTTTGGTGTAAAGAACAGAAATTTTTCCTAAGACATATTTCCCGCTAACGTTTGGAAGACCCCTCATGTGGACAGATTGCAGTCACCTGTCTTCTAATTCTGTTCCCCACGAGCGTCAGGGAGCATCCTCATCACAGGTCACTGTGTTGGAGGAGGGGCTGAGGTTACACGGTGGGTACTGGGCCACCTGTGGGATTTCTCCCCTTTGCCACCAGCCAATGAGGAGCCAGCCTGGCGTCTGCAGTGGAGATGGAGAGTCTTGGGTGTCCCTCTCTCCCGGGGCCATGCGTCTGAGCAACAGGCAGAGCTGCTCGTAGTGCCTGGCTGGACCCGGCTCTAGCTCCCATCCGCGACCTGTTGTCCCTCTACTAGAACTCATGTGTGCCAACATGTGTGTTGTGGCCCCGTGGCTTAAACCAAGGCTTATGATGCCGGCATCCCACGTCTGAGTGCTGTTTTGAGTCTCGGCTGCTCCATATCCGATGCCACTCCCTGCTAATGTGCCTGGGAGGCAGCAGAGGACGCCCAAGTGCTTGGGCCCCTGCACCCAAGTGGAAGACCCTGATGGGGTCCTGGCTTCTGTCTTCGACCTGGCCTGGACCTGGAAGTTGTGGCCATTTGGGGAGTGAACCAACAAGTGGAACGTCTCTCTGTCTCTCCCTTTCTCTGTTTCTCCGCCTTTGAAATCAGTGCATAAATCTTAATAACAACAACAACAAAAAGGTGTGAGCCTCTTGTGGAGGCTCCTACCTGCCTGCTTCCACCCACGTGCCCCCTTGCACTGGGAGACCTTGCTCAGCCTGGGCCTGCAAATGGTGCCACTGAGGTCTCAGCCATGGGGAGCCCTAGGGCTCCTGATGAAACGCAGAGCGAGGTGCTGTTGGGGGGGGGCTTGGCTGAGCCGATGCGCAGTGTGCACGTGCCAGGGGCTTCAGGATTTGTGGGCAGGCATCCTTGTCTGGGCTGCATACGGCGGTCTGATGTGGGTGCTGTGTTTTTAGGGCGCCCTGGTGATTCTGACGTGCAGCTGGGGCTGGTGGCCAGGAGCGTGGAGCCCTGGGGCCCACAGTGGTTGTGCAGGTGGTCTCAGTGCTGAGCCCCCAGAGAAGCTCTGTTTATGTTTTCAGAAGTGCCCCTAATGCTTCTGTGGCCTTGCAGATTGGGAACACGGAGCTAGCTCGGGCCCCTCACTGCAGGACTTGTCAGAACCTTTACTGCGCTGACGTGGGCTCTTCAAGGGGTCACATCTGTGAGTGGGGCATCAGTGCCCTTTGGCCATGCAGCTCTTTGAGGGCTCTCTCAGTGTCCTGGGGACGCCTGGTGTTGTGTAGCTGACTTCAGGGGACTCAAGACGTCCAGTGGACACTGCTCATCGGTGGCTGTGCTGCTGCTGTGGCGACAGAGAACGAGTTTGACTTTCATCCTCTCACAACCAGGCACAGGTCTGGGAGCCAGGACAGAGGCTCTCAGGCCCTGCTTTTGGGGGCGGATGGCGCTGCCTGGCCACTCACACTGACTGCAGGCTACCTGCTGGGGAGCCGGGCTGGCTGGTGCTTACGGCCCCTCTGCTGACCCGTGTGGCTCTCAGGCCCACTGCTCCTGTGGGTGCTTCACAGCTCTCCCAGGCCAGAGGGGGCTCCCTGGAGATGCACACTTGCGTAGGGAGGTGTTGTCCCTGCGGGCCATTCTGAATGAAGCCCTGTCGTCTCTCCCCAGCCTGCCCCAGAGCCACAAGGGACAGAACGCACAGCTCGGCTCGCCCAGCACCGCGAGCTGCTCTCCGTGCTTCTCACTGTGCACTGGGGTGGCCCCAGCTCCCCGACAAGGAGCCCTGAGCCCTTTTGTTCCATCAGCTCCCCAAGAACTGCCCTCTGCATCCCCCGCTTGCCTGGGAGGAGCAGGTGACAGGAGGCAGCCAGACACCCTGATTCCTCAGCCAAATGTTACCGCCTCCCGGGGGACCGGCTTGGCACAGTCAGTTTCACAGCCGTGGCGTTCTTCACCGAGATTTAGGATGCATTTGCACAGTCTGATTTCTGAAGCAGGGCCCAATCCAAGCCCACTCCCACTCCTGCCACCTGTGCAGGGCATGGGAGACGATGGGCGTTGGCCGGGACGGTTGCTCTTGGTGGGGGAGCTTCCGGGGCGCCTTCTGGTAATGGGCACTAACTGTGTGGTTATTTAATTTGGAGTCAGAGTGGCCATCTGATCAATTACCTGGGCTGATGGGGCTTGTGCTGGTGAAAGCCAGACACGAAGCAGTGCATCTGTAATTGGGAATTAAACAGACACATGTCGGACACACCCTGGGCCATCCTCACTGGCCTGACGGATGCAGCGTTCAGTGTCTGAGTGAGCGCGCCGGTGCCAGCTCGAGATTCACGTGTGCGGAGAGCAGCTCCGCCCTCCCCCCACTTCCTGCTCTTCCTCCCCCTGCACTGTGCCCTGGAGGTGTCCCCGGTTGGGACCCAGCCCTGGGCCTGGGGAGCCATAGTGAGTTCCAGGAAGAGGAGGAGAGGCTGGGGCATTCAGAGTTTGCTCGCTCTGCTGGGCTGCTGCCCGCCTCAGCCAGGGTCCCTGCTGCTCAGGCTGCCCCTTCGCCCTGTCTACAGCCCCGGGCAGGGTGGCAGTGCTGGGAGCCCCTCTCAGCTCTGTTCTCTCTCCCGGTTCTCCTGCTCCCTGCCCACCCCTTTATAAATAGTCCCTTCGTTAAATTCCTCAGAAATTAATCTAACGTGAGCACGCCAGCTGTGCACCGCTGGGCCCTGGCTCGCACTGTGAGCTGGGCGGGGCTTCCTCTGCCATGGGAACATGGAGTCACCGTTTAAATGTCACCTCTTCAGTGAGGCCTCCCTGATGGCCACGATTCCCTCGGGGCCCTTGTCTGAGCCTGGTGTTGTCACCTGATGGGCGGCTGGCCTGTTTGTTGCTCGTCACCAGCTCTGGAGCGGGGCCCTGGGCACCCAGAGAGGTGGCGTGTCTCCCAGAGGCTGTGCTGTGAGAAGGGGTGAGATGTGATTGGAACCCACGTCTCCCTCCCTCGCAGAGGCTGAGCTACGCACGGGGCCCCCATGTGACTCCCTCAGCCCAAGGCTGCCGCCCTCCCTTCCCACTCAGGCCGTGCTCCCATCCATGGCATGGCCACTCCTCGATGCCCAGGGGCTGTCCTTTCTCAGTTCCCGTCAGCCCTGCCTCCCGTCTGGCCTCAAGCAGCTCAGAAGCTTGGCCTTTGTCCTGCTCACAGGCCCCTGCTCCCAGCTGGGAGGTGGTGCCCGTGCTGGGCCCGCCAGCCTCTGGGGCAGCGCGGTCTGGCAGTTGCTTGGGGCTGTGATCTGGGCTCCCCTTTAGCAGGAGGCTCCAGAGAGCCACGAGTGCCATTGTCCCAGCATGTGACCATGGGCCAGGGCCATGCCGGCGTGTGTCTTCCTCTCCCTGGAAGGCCCTGCCTTCCATAGCCGGAGACCCCGCCGCTGGCTGTGTTGTGTGTGGATTGAAGAACTCCCAGCGATCCCTGCTGCTCCACTTCTCAAAATACAAGCACTAAAAAGAGAACAGAATAGTGCTGCCTGATCCCGCTGCACAACAAACCCCCCTGAGACTCGGAATGCGCTCGGTGGAGCCTGCGCTGTGATGAGGCATCCTGTATGAGTGCAGGTTCATGTCCCTACTGCTCCCCTTCCGATCCAGCTCCCTGCTAATGTGCCTGGGAAAGCAGGTGGTCCAAGTCCTTGGGCCCCTGCACCCATGTGGGAGACTTGGAGGAAGCTCCTGGCTTCGGATTGGCCCAGTTCCAGCCATTGTGGCCATTTGGGGAGTGAACCAGCAGATAGAAGACCTCGGTGTCTCTCTCTCTCTCTCTGTCCCTCTCTCTTTCTGTCACTCTGCCTCTCAAGTAAATAAATAAGTCTTTTAGAAAAATGTACTTGATGAGAATGCTCAGATGGGGCAGGAGGTGCACGTGCCCGAGGCCCCAGTGCAGCCTGTCCCGCCTGCCCCTGGCTTCTTGGATGTATCTGGAAAGCTGCTGAGTGGCTGGGCTGCTGTGCGGACAAGTGTGAGTCCGGAGCCTAGAACACTTGTTCTGGGTGGTTAGAAGCCTCGCGCACTTGGGGGACCTGATTTTTCCCCTCCGTCTTGCGCCTGGGAGCTCTCTCTATGTCAGCACAAACACCTCCCGTCTTGTCTTCCGTGGTGGCCCGACGTGTCATCACGTGGCTGTGACACTGAGCTCTGTGATCTGAAGGCACGTTTCTGTCTCCTTGGCCCCTGAAACAGTATCTCCGTGATCATCGCCGCACACAGGTCTTGTGGTATTTCCGTGTGTTCCCCGGCTGTGCAGCCGCCTGGTCCATGGTCCAAGCATTCGAAACGTCCGTGGCTGTTGCTGAGTGACGCGCTGTGAGGCCGATGCTTCATAAACCGTGACAGTGTCCAGCAGGAGTGTGGTGGCCCCACACACGGACATTCACTCTGTTAGTCCTGGGGGCGCCTCGTCTCCTTTCTCTGCTCTCTCATTGGCCCACTCAGCCTCCGGGTGGCATTTCCTCCACTCAGAACGCTGGGGTGATTCTGCCGTGCGTGTGTGGCCTTCCCCTAGGGCAGGACCTGGGTCTTAGATTCAGCGTCTTCACCCCAACACAATGCCCAGTTCGGAGTTGGCACCCTTGTCCTGCCTGTCCCTGCCCATCCCTGTCCCTTCCTTGCCTTCTCTGTCCCTGTCCTGCCCTACCTTTCCTGTCCCTGTTCCTGTCCCTCTCCCTCCCTGTCCCCATCCCTGCCCTGCCTGTCCCCACCCCTGCCTGTCCCTGTCCCCAACCTGCCTGTCCCCACCCCTGTCCTGCCTGTCCCTCCCTGTCCCCGCCCCTATCCTGCCTTGCCTTCCCCATCCCTATCCTGCCTGTCCCTCTCCCTGCCCTGCCTGTCCCTCCCTGTCCCCGTCCCTATCCTGCCTTGCCTTCCCTGTCCCTGTTCCTCCCTGTCCCTGTCCCTATCCTGCCTGTCCCTGTTCCTCCCTGTCCCCGTCCCTATCCTGCCTGTCCCTGCCCTGCCTTGCCTTCCCTGTCCCTATCCTGCCTGTCCCCACCCCTGTCCTGCCTGTCCCTGTCCTGCCTGTCCCTGTCCCTCCCCACCCCTGTCCTGCCTGTCCCTGTCCCTCCCTGTCCCCGTCCCTATCCTGCCTGTCCCTGTCCCTGCCCTGCCTTGCCTTCCCTGTCCCTATCCTGCCTGTCCCCACCCCTGTCCTGCCTGTCCCTGTCCTGCCTGTCCCTGTCCCTCCCCACCCCTGTCCTGCCTGTCCCTGTCCCTCCCTGTCCCCGTCCCTATCCTGCCTGTCCCTGTCCTGCCTTGCCTTCCCTGTCCCTATCCTGCCTGTCCCCACCCCTGTCCTGCCTGTCCCTATCCTGCCTGTCCCTGTCCCTCCCCACCCCTGTCCTGCCTGTCCCTGTCCCTCCCTGTCCCCGTCCCTATCCTGCCTTGCCTTCCCTGTCCCTCTCCCTCCCCGTCCCCATCCCTGCCCTGCCTGTCCCCACCCCTGCCTGTCCCTGTCCCCAACCTGCCTGTCCCTCCCCGTCCCAGTCCTTCCTTGCCTTCCCCGTCCCTATCCTGCCTGTCCCTGTTCCTCCCTGTCCCTGTCCCTGTCCCTATCCTGCCTGTCCCTGACCCTGCCCTGCCTTGCCTTCCCTGTCCCCATCCCTATCCTGTCTTGCCTTCCCTATCCCTCTCCCTGTCCCTCTCCCTCCCCGTCCCCATCCCTGCCCTGCCTGTCCCTGTTCCTTCCCTGCCTTCCCTATCCCTCTCCCTGTCCCTCTCCCTCCCTGTCCCCATCCCTGCCCTGCCTGTCCCTGTTCCTTCCCTGCCTTCCCTGTCCCTGTCTTGCCTGTCCCTCCCCGTCCCAGTCCTTCCTTGCCTTCCCCGTCCCTATCCTGCCTGTCCCTGTCCCTGCCCGTCCCCGTCCCTATCCTGCCTTGCCTTCCCCGTCCCTGTCCTGCCCTGCCTGTCCCTCCCCCTCCTATCCCCGTCCCTATCCTGCCTGTCCCTGTCCCTGCCCTGCCTGCTGAAGGAGTCTGATGGGCACCATCCTGCACTTGGAGCGAGGGCTGTGCCCTGAGCCTGAGGAGAAGGTGGCAGGTGCGAGCTCGGCTGTGTCTCCTGCCCCTGGCAGCCCAGCTGGGCTCAGTGACTTCACGGGCAACAACGGCAGAGGATAGGGAACCAGGGCTGCTCAGTGTGGGACTGGGTTTCGGGCCAGGAAGGAAGACGAAGCAGGCACCTGGTTCACTCCTGACTTTTCAGGCTCGTGTAATCAATTGCTCTTTGGAGACTGGAAGCGGCTTATGGGGCCCCAGGCCCTCTTCCTGTTGTACTTTTCTCTGGGAAGTGACTGATAGGGCAGAAGCCACCTGTCATCTGCCGCAGCCAGTGGAACCGGTCCCATGTCCAGTCCCTGGGTTCTGATCCCAGATGGTACCTGCAGGTCTGTGGTCCTGTCCTTGGGGTATTTTCTGAAGCATACCTGGGGCAGACTTGCAGAGACTCTCACCCTGCACGCCTTGGTCTCCACCACAGGATGTTCTCCCCTTGCTTCTGGGTCGTTCCAGAAGCACCAGCAGCAGAGACGGCGCATGTGTGGCACATGGATCGCCCTGTGCTCTCCCGTGCTCTTGGCAGACATCACTAGCTGATCCAGATACCCTTTGGTGCTCTTTCCACAGCTGGTCCAGAAGGCCCTAAGGAAGCCTTGCTTGGCTCCTCCCTTAAGGCGATTTCTTTTCCTGTCTGTGGGATGTATATTGGACTTGCATTAGGTTCCCCAGGTTCTTCCTGGATCTGCTTGCCTCTGGCCTCACCCCCTCCGGATCGCACTTCCTGTCTGTGGCTGCCAGGTGCTGTGTTGGGACTGGAGCGTACGGTGAGCCAGCTGCTTCTGGATGCTCCAGCAGGTCTTCAGAATCTCCACAGGGTGGGAGGTGGGACCTGCTTCTGATCTGCTGATAAGGCCGCGGCCTGGGAGTGAACATGGACGCTGAGGAATGCGCCAGTCATCTGCGGCCGCGCATCGCATCATCCGTGCCTGTGGCTTCGTGCGTGCCCTGAGCAGCAGCAGCATGGCCTTGGGGTCTTGCAGGCTGCACTCTGGTCTCCAGGGCGTCACGCGGCCCACGAGGAACCAGAGCTGGGATGTGCACCCCAGTCCAAGCTCCCGAACTGTCTTCCCATCCTCTAGCCATGGGCCTTCCGGGTGGCACCCCAGCCCAGAACATCTGGAGGGAGGTCAGCCCTGGGCCGGGCTTATTGCCTGCACCTGCTGTCCACCTTGGTGCTGTCAGCAGGCTGACCTCGGACTTGAGTCAGGGACCTGTGCTTTGCAACTCTTGACCTGAGCCCATCCTCAGCTTCTGTGTGGACTTCAGGAGAAAGAGCAGGGTGAGCATGGTGGGCTGCATGGAGGTGGAGGAGTCGGGCTGTCTCCGCTGGGCTCACCCTGTAGTTGAGTGAGGAAGAAACAGCAGCTGTGGTGACATCCTGAGACAGATGCTGCCACGCACCAGACTTGCCTTATTTCTTGACCACAACCCCATGAGGCCGATGCCCAACCGCCAGTCCTCCTCCCCCTTTATTGAATAGGAGGTTAGGAGCTTTGCCCATGGACAGCGGGACTTGAGCTTGGATCCTTATCCTGCATGGCCCTGTCTCTGTGTGCTGGGCCTTGGAGAGACAGAGGGGAGGCGGCTCTGGGCTCTCTCCCTGGAAGAACTCTGAGCTGATGGTGGGGGCGGGCCCTGCCCTGGCTCCTGGGGCGCTGCTGCCCATGAGCTCAGAGCTTGCGCTGCTCTGCAGGCTGCCCGGAAACTTCCAGGAGGCCTGACTGGCGGCTCCCCTGGACCACAGAGCAGCAGAGTGGCGAGCAGAGTTTGTGAAGCCGCTGCGCCCCCTGCAGGCTCTGAGCAGGAGGTGCATCCACCTCTGCACTGCCAGGTTTTTGTTTTGCATAAACTTTTTCTGGGGGAGGTATAATAAATATTTGTAAAAGCAGCCGATGCCAGCTCCAGCCTGATGAATCAGCACAGCGTGGACTCCTCTGGGTCATCCGTGTCTGGACAGCTGTGCAGCGGCCCTGGTCTCTGTGGCGATTGGGTCTGTGAGCCCCCAGAGGCCAAGTCCATCTCTAAGGTGGCTCAGGGTTTGCAGGGAGCCCATGCACAGCCTCCCTCGGCTGTAGCTCGGGGTGCAGAGCCACTGCTGTGTGCACCGCTGCTGCTCTGCGCCACTCGGGACCTGGCCATGGGGCGTCTGTGCTCAGCCTGTGCAGATGCAACTGTTGGAGGGACATTCTTGGTCTGCGGCTGGCTGAGTGTGTGGGTGCAGCGCCCCTGGGAGCAGGCACCCTGATGTGTCACCAGCCCCCCAGGGCCACGGCCCCACTGTCTGTCCCTCTGCCCGGTTTCTGAGGCCGTGGGTGACCTTTGCCTGCTGTGAACTTCACACTGGGACAGGTTGAGTCCTCTTGCCCGAAGTGCAAGCAGTTTGGACTTTTTCCAGCTTTGCAATATTGCCGATATGTGATGAGCTGTGTTGGGAATGCAACCCAAGTCTGAGCGTAGAATTCGTCAATGTTTCACAGACTCCCAGGGCCTGAAGGTGGTGCTCTGCAATGTTTCAGTAGCCGTGTGCATTGCACAAAGTTTCACGGGGTGAAGTTGTCTACTGGTGACATCTAACTGGCGCTCCCCGAGTTTCAGGTACCACAGTAGCTTGGATTTCAGATTTTCAGGTTGAGGCTGCTTCCTTGTAGAGAGAGTTAACTCCGAAGCACAGAAAACCTCCTTCAATGTAGCTGAACTTTGAAAAGTCCACCACCACCACGCCCTACAGCTGATTGATGGAGAACGTTATCCATGCACATGCGGGCTGAGCGAATGCAGTAAGAGCTGAGTGATAATACTGAGCTGGTATGATCGCTGGAGCCACAGCCAGGTCTCACTGAGTGCTGACGCCGCGATGTTAACCTGTGCTGCTCATGAGAGTTCCATGTCTGCAAACTCCACCACCGCCTCCCAACCACTTTTGCCAGCGTGACTGAGCCACGCTGGAGACCGAGTTGGAGGGACCGAGTTGGAGGGAAGGTGATTGGGCATCCGTAGCCTCACTAGGAAGATAATCACCGGGTCGTGTTCAGAGCGGCCCCCAAGCAGGCAGCGCAGGAGGAAAGGACAAAACAAAACCCAAAGGAAGGGGCAGCACGGGGTTTCAGCAGGGCTGGGCGTCCTGTTCTTGGGGCTGAATACCGCACGGAGGAGCAGGAGGGGCCCAGGGCCCCGGCAGAGAGCTCCTCCCGCCCTTCCTCTCAGCGCCGTGCTGCACAGTTCGGGGCCCAGGGGTCAGTCCTTGCCTGAGCTCCGCAGGAGGCAGGGTCTGGACTCTGCTGTGTCAGCAGACAGGTCTGTGCCATCTCACTGCTCAGCCAGCATCCTTCCCCGATGCCTTGTTCCCAAAGCCCACGTGTTGCCCCTAGAACATGCAGAACATGTGCCCTGGAGCCAGCCGCCCCACCTGTGTGTCGAGGGAGCCTTGTCTGACTCTCCCCTGGACATATTGGGCCAGAGTGAGGCCCGATGGAGAGCTGCACGTGGCTGGCTTTTCCATGTGCACAGAGCTCAGCGATGACGGCGGTGTGACGACGGGGGCGTGGCTCTGAGTGCGGGTCCCTGCTGTGGGACTGGGGGTGCAGGGTGAGCTCCATGGTCCACACGGTGGCATGTGGTGACCAGGGGCTCTCCTGGAGATGCTGTGTTCTGGGGCCCAGCAGCCGGTGGTGCAGGGGCCACATCTGCCTGGTAGTTGGGGGAAGAGTCCAGTTTAGCGCTGTGGACTGTGAGGGTTAGAAATTGAGTGTGTGGGTCAGGAGGAAAGCCCACCAGTGTGTGCTCTGTGTCGGATGAGGCCCTGGTTGGCCTCCCTCGCTGTGCCTCTGGGTGGCTGGAGCGAGGGCCCTCAGCGGAGAGCGTGCTGGACCGTGGTGACGGAGCCTCTGGCCGTAGATGCCGTCCTGGGGTGGCCCCTTCCCGGCACTCTCTGTGTCTTGGGCTGTTTGCTGCTGCCACCATGACGGAAGCCCTGAGTCCCAGTGAGATGTGAACGGGACAGGATTATTCCCTGGGGCCTGGGAGTCCTGAGCCTGGCATGGGCCTCATGCCACGTCATACGGCGGAGGAGCCACCGCATGTGCAGGGGTGTGTGTGGGAGGGAGACCAAGAGCGCTGCCTCGCTTACCACCAGCTCTCAGGAGGAACCCAAGAGGGGCTTGGTTCTAGTCCCAGCTGCTCCTCTTCTGATCCAGCTACCTACTGAGAGTCTGGGAAAGCAGCAGAAGATAGCCTAGATGCCGGGCCCTTGCACCCACATGGGACACCCAGAAGAAGCTCCTGGCTCCTGGCTCCAGCTGTTGCAGCCATTTGAGGAGTGAACCAATGGGTGAACCATTTCTGTCTGTCTCTTTCTCTCTCTCTCTCTGTAACTCTCTCTCTCAACTAAATAAATCTTTAAAAAAAAAAATAGAAGGACCCTCTTGAAGCGCGCTCATCCCCCTGCACCCTCTGATCCCCTCCTGCGGCCCCACCTCCCAGCACCACACGGAGCCAATCACGTTGCATCCTGCTTTTCAGAAGGGATACACTTACACAAACCACAGGACACGCCCCGTGCACCCACTTCTTCCCCTTCCCGCCATCCTGTCCCTGGCTCCTCTTCCCCTGTGTGGGCCTCTCAGCCAGGCCTTCCCTGTCTCCAGGGACCTCCTGGCTGCACCCTGTGCACGTCCTTCATCTCTGGGGTCAGTGCCTGTCTCCGTCCCACTAACACACTAACAGGTCCGTCGGCCCTCTCCTGTGCACAGCTCGTGACCACCGGGCGGGGGCAGAGCACACTCGGTGGGTGACCTCGTGCATGGGCGTGGCGAATGGTGCCGGCTTTGAACTTGCTGTGGTGCTGAGAGCTTTGCTTGTTCTTACATCTTTATTTACAATTACCTGCTCCATCTCCAGACAGAGTCTCATTTCTAGTTAGAGATCATTTTCAATTAAAAAGCGCATAACCCACAGCCAAAGCCCTAATACGTATCTTCTCAGCAGAGAGACCCAGATCATGGATTTTATCATTGGCCACCATTGATTTTCTATGAGTAATAATTACGTTTTATACGCAGCACCTGCACTAACTGGTATTTCTATCTGCAAGTATCTGGAGGAACTTTTAATGGTAAAATATTTTTTCCAGAGGAGGGGGATGTTGAGGCCATTGACTTTTTTTTTACTTTCACCATCATTTTTTATCCTGACAATGCTCCCTCTCCTATGAAATAATAATTTAGCAATCAGAGCCTGAAATGGTTTTATAAATGAAGTTTGAATTGACATTTCCACCAGCTGGGATGGTAATTTTCAGTGTTCACTGGGGCTGGTGAATTTAGATCCACTCTTGAAATTTACTTTGCTCTTATTATCCTTGAAATCTTTTACTTTTTTTTTTTTTTCAGACAGCATAGTCCCTTCCTTCCCTGTCCACCCACGGTCATCTTGGGCCCCCCAGGTGTCTCCTCTACAGAGACCTGGGCTGTGAGAGCCCAGGCAGCGCCCCCTGTGGTCGTTGTGCACGAGTGGCCCCTGGGCAGCGTGGTTCAGTGTAGGTTCCCAGGCCTTCTGCAGGGAGCCCGGCTCCCTGGGTCTGGCCTGGAGCTGACGTCTGACTTTCACAAGCCCCCCGGGTGCTGCTGGCCACGCTGGCTCTTATGCTGCTTCCGTGGATTTGTGTTTTCTGTTCTGTGCTGGGCCATAAGCTCTGCGGGCAGAACCAAGGTAGATTTCTATTTGGGGTCCTTTGGGGCCAGGGTCTGCGTGTGGAAGAGGTGCTCGAATATTTGGGGGAGAAAGTCCCAGCAGAGGACGCCCTCCGTGGTGCACTGGTTACCCGCCCTGGCACAGGTGCCTTTGCCCTGCTGCCCACCAGCTTACAGTTCCTGTCTGACTGTCGGCCTCAGATAACAGGTGGACAGAGGCCTACTGAGGCTGAACACTTGGCCAAGGCCCCACAGATCAGAAGTCTAAGATTTCTTTTTTTCTTTGAAGTGCAGAGCAAAAGAGGGAGAGGAAGAGACAGAGAGATATCTTCCATCCACCGGTTCACTTCCCCAGTGGACACACAGCCAAGTCTGGGCAAGGCCAAAGCCAGGAGCCTTGAAACTCCATCCGGGCCTCCGAATGTGGGTGGCAGGGGACCCCACGACTTGGGCCATCCTCTGCTGCCTTCCTGGGCACCTTGGCAGGGAGCTGCATGAGAAGCAGGGAGCTCTATGCTCCCACATGGGATGCCTAGGACCGCAAGCCACAGCTTGACCTGCTGTGCCTCAGCAGCAGCCCCAGGGGAGTGTAAGATTGAAATCCAGGTTTCTCTCACTCTGAAATGCTGTTTCTCATGGTCTCTCCTCGTCCCGGCCGGCGTCCAGCAGGTGTTTCTTGGGCACCTCCCACCCGTGGGGAGCTTTGCTGGGTCTCCCCTTCCTCTTCCATTCCCATGCTTGCGTAGGTCACCCTGGGGGGTGGGGCAGACACGTCAGATTGCTGCCCTGCAGGGGGCAGCACTTTCACTGCTGGGCTTTCCTCACATTTCGCCCGCGTGACCAGGGCCTCCCCAGGTATCCTCCTTGGCCAGCGGCTGCAGAGCTGGAGCCAACCCCTGGGTGCTTGGGGTCTGGCCCTGTGGCTGACGGCCCTGCCGCCGTGTGACCATCTGGCCTCCCCTGCCTGCTCTGTTGGCGTCCTGACTTGCTCACTGCACGCGGTCTCCCTGCAGCTGTCTTGCTTCCTGTGCTGACTTCCCTCTGTGATCGCAGTGTGCCTGGCCTTCCCTAGGCACAGCCTGTGTGGCTACAGAAGCCACACCCATGGGTGCCTCCTGCTGACCGGATGCCAGCATTTAATTCATTTCTGTGACAGTGTCTTTCAGCATTCCACAAGTCTTAAAAAGAAAACGCAATTGTGTGTTTCCCAGCCAAATGGGCACCTGCATTTCTAAATTGATGAATAGTAGGTGGTTGTGTGGACACCCTGTCCATGGGGTGGGAGGGTTGGTGAAGGGCGGAGGGCAGGCTGGCAGGGTCCTGCGTGCAGTGTCAAGGCTGGGTTCAGACTCTAGGCTTGCTTAGGCTATGCTGGCCGGGCAGAGGCCCAGTCTTCTCCCCTGTGAAGTGGACTTAATGATGCAGCGTCCGCCCCTGCGCGACCCAACACGTTAAATGAGATAGTGCTGTCCAAGCCGGCAGTGCAGCTCAAAGTCCCTCTGCAGGGCCCACTGTGTGTGCACCTGATTGTGCTGTGGCTGTTAGGCGAGGCAGCCAGATCGACAGGTGACATTCATTGTGGCTGCGGAGATAGCAGAAGGGGGCTGAGGGGTTAGCCAGAGCATGGGAGAAATCGAGAGGGGCTTCTTGGAGGGGGGGCCCACATGAGACAGTACAGAGGCATCAGGTGTGAGCACAGGGACTAGAATGTGCCCAGGTTATCCTTGCAGGAGAGTTGTGGCTGTCTTCCAGCCCCATGGGACGAGGAGCTGCTTCTGCTGTGTGTGGTCTTCCTGCTGGTGTGTCCCAGGAGGAGGGCTGAGAGAGGCAGATTGACAGAGAGCAAGAGCGAGCTTCCATCTGCTGCTTGACTCCTCAGGTGGCTGCAGTGGCTGGGGCTTGGCCAGCAGGTAGGACTTCAGTTTGGGTCTCCCATGTGGGTACAAGGGTCCAAGCACTTGGGCCATCTTCTGCTGCTTTCCCAGGTCATAGCAGAGAGCTGGATCAGAAGTGGAACAGTAAAGACACGAACCGGCACCCATATGGGATCCTGGTGCTGCAGGCGGTGGCCAACTCTCTGTGCCACAGTGCAGGCTCCAAGAGAGGAGGCTATTAGACATTGTCCCTTAGCCGGTGAGAGCCTGCAGGTGAGGGGAGGACTTGGTGTCAGAACTCGGGCTTCTGGCTGGTTCTCCCAGTGGCTTCCAGCTCTTCTCCAGGTCTGGTGCGAGACCTGCCATTTGTTGCAGCTGCTGTAGGTGGCAGCAGAGGCCCGGCAAAGGCTGTCTTGGCTGGGCAGCGAGAGAGGAGAATGTGAGGGGGAGTGGGAGGCTCTGGCCTCTGTCACCTTGGTGGTGCTGGGGCTGGGACAGGAGGGTGGCAGCAGGCGGCAGGGGCCCTCTCCCTGTTACGGCCTACTCTGCCCTGCGAGCTGATCTCTGTCCTGGTGGCTCCAGGCTCCTCCCTGCCCAGGGCATCCCAGGAAATAACCAGAGCCAGGCAGGGGATCAGATGAAGACCCGGAGACGGATGGTCTGGACTACTTGTCTGTCGGGGCCTCCAGCGCAGCCTCTGCAGCCAGGCAGCCTGGGGTGCAGCCTGGGCACCCTGACTGCTGGGCGATGCTGGGCAGGGGACCCGAGTTCTGTGGGCACCGGTTCCTCCCCGTGCAGCACCTCCTCCATCTTTGCTCTCAGCTTTGCTCTTACGGGGGTGGGTAGGTGGCATTTGCGAAGACCTTCATTTTGTGGACAGACTTGTGTCCTGGGCAAGTCCCACTCCTGCCTCCACCTCTTTCTCTTGCTCGTGGTAACAGCTTTCCTGATATGGAATTCACCTGCTGCCCAGGTCACCCATTGGAAGCCTGCGAGGCTGTGGCTGTGGGTGTGGTCTCCATCTGGGTGTTTCACAGAAGCAGCCTCCTGCCCTCTGGCTCACCTGGTCCCCATCACTGCGGGCAGGGGCTCGGGGTGGTACCAGCAGGCCTTGCAGCTCCTAGCACAAATGGCTTGGCTCCCGTTACTCACTCCAAACTCAATTTGTGGCTCCTCTGAGAGCCGCAGCAGCCCTGGAGTGTGTGACCCGGTGACTCCTGCGGCCCACGGCAGGGGCCTATCTGGGACTCAGCGGCTGCCAACTGCGCAGCGGGGCCTGCCAGGAGCCCCCTGCACCTCCAGACTCGGCTGGGAATTCCTCGTCCAGTCTGGCCCAGGCTCCTGGATAACAAGGAGGCCCTTCACTGTGGTCGGTCGGCCATGGAGGGACGATCCGCTGCTGCAGGGCTGGGGTGCCAGTGATGACCGCAGCTTGGTTGGACTCTGTCCACACCGATGCGCTCCCTGTTGGGCCTCCCCTCCTTGGCAGGCTCTGGGGCATGGCCACCTTGGGTCTCCATGGAGCCCAGCCCCGTGTTGCTGTCATCGGTACACACCCTGGAGTGGCCCTCGACAAGCTAGCCTGGCACCTGGGCTCCAACACCCCACGAAGAGCTCACAAGGGGCCAGGTGCTGCAGTGTCCATGTGGTGCCCATGCGTGTTGTCCTTCTGCAGCGCTGGTCAGTTCCATGTGGCCTGAGTGACTTGTGCCTGGGACAGGGAGGTGGCGGGCTCCTGAGCCTGTGCTTACCCTGGCGTGGAGAAATAGCAGCTGCCGAGGCCTGCCTCTGGTTTGTCCCGGATGAGTCATGCATTGGGAGCTTGGTCCTCTGTGTGTCGATCGTGGGAGGGAGGAGGTGGAGCCCCTGAAACGCGCGGCTGAATGGGGGACCCTGGGGTCCTCAGGGCTCTGCCTTTGGAAGGGAGGGAGGTTGTTCCCACAGGACCTGGGGTTCCTCCTTGTGTATAGCCTCCCCAGCTTCCCATCTCCCGTGTGGTCTCACTCAGGAATGCAACCCCTTGTGGTGCCAACTGCTGTGTCCCAGTTGAGCCAGGGCCCTTGCCGGAGCTGGTGCTCTGCTCCCACCCTGGAGACTTTGTCCCCCAGAACCGTGAGCAAAGGAGCCCTCTTTGCTTTCCATGGTACCCAGCCTCAGGTGCTTCCTGGTAGCAAAGGAAGCAGGCGGAGACAGAGGCCAGTGGTGTGTAGCGTGTAGACTTGGCAAATGTGTAGAGACAGAGTCAGTGCATGGTCACCGGGGGCTGGGGAACACAGGCTTGGCGGGAGACTGCTTAAAGATCTGGGCTTCCTCTGGGGGTGATGAACGAGCCTTAAAACCCATCGAGGTGACAGCTGCACAAGCGTGGATCATACCGAAACACATGGGACGGATCCTTTCGGTGGGGGCATTGTGTGCTGTCAGTTATATTCCAGTAAACACAACAGAGGTGAGGCGTTGCCAGTGCAGGTTGCTGGGCCTCTCGCCACAGCCCCCATTCCCCCACCAAGCCCTCAACCTTTCCACAGCCACCACGCTCAGCCCAGGAGGTGCTGGCCCGTGTCCTGTGTGCCCTGGAGCCTGCCCCATCGGTGTCGTCATGGACCCGGGCCATGCTCCAGCTCTCGGTTCAGAGTCGGCTGCAGATCGTCACAGAGTAGGAACCAGTATGGCGTGGGTTTCATCCCACCAGCGTGTCCCTGGACACGTTTGTAATCCGAGGTCCCTGGGTGATCTATGTGGAGGGGCAGAGAGTTACCCCACTCGCTGGGTGCGCTCTGTCCTGCTGCCCCTCCCAGTGTCCTGGCCTGGGGAGGGGTCTGCACACGGCCGCACCTGGCCCTGTGCCCCAGCACAACGCGACTGTGGCATCTTGGTGACAGGAGAGAGCCTCTGTCTGCGTCCCAGCCTGGGGTTGCCTCACAGAGGCCGTGGGACGGTGTCCAGCAGGGGTGAGAAGGAGGAGAACCCGCCCAGCACACACTTTTGGGGGCTGCCTGGGGCTGCCCTGTAGGGGTGTCTGGTACATTCTCCCTGGATGCAGCTGGGGGGCTGCGAGTGTCCTGAGGGGCTAAAGTCCCACAGAACAAGGATAGACCCCCCGGCACCCACTACCTGCCCTTCATCTCTATGACCGTTCCGTGTCCTCGCTGCTCTGACCCTGACGGTGGTTCCCAGCCCTGTGTCCCTTCCAGGTGGGGAAGGAGGGGAGATGCCGCTGCATTTCAGGCTGGCCCTGGGCCTCCTGGACCAGGGAAAACCTAGCAGGTGCTGCAGGCGAGCGAGCTGCCCCAACAGGCAGTGCCAAGCATTGCTGGGAGCCGGAAGCGGGGAGGGGTGGGGAAGGTTTCTTTTCTAGAGCTGTTTAGGGAACATGGTGAGTACCTTGGTCTTACATGTCTCCCCCACCTCGGGGCTGCAGGGGGCCGCTGTGAGAGCACACGCCTGTCATTTCAGGCTGTGAGGTTTATGGAGACTGCTGACAGCAGCCTGGGCAGTGCGTGGAGCCTGGAGCCACAGGTATCCCCCCAAGGGCAGGAAGGAAGCAGACGGGGCCCAGGGACAGTCTCTGTACCCTTGTGCCCTGGTTCTCTGATGCTACCAGATGACATGGTGTGGTCCTCATGGCTTGCGGCTCCTGCGGCCGGGGATGGCTGCCTGGGCCTGCGTCTGTCCCCCAGGACGTTGGCCGGGCTGGGCACTTGCTTTCCAGAGCCACTGCTTTTGGGCTATGGCTCAGAGTGCCACCATTCCGTGCTAGCATCATTCCGAGGCCAGCTCAGCTCCTTGCTTTGTTGTCTCCCCAGCCCACCATGGCTGCTCGCTGCTTCCTGGCTGGCCGGGGCACCAGAGACAGAGCCCCAGCCAGGAGGGCAGTGCCACCTCCATGTGGCCTCGTCGCCCCGGCCTGGTTCTCCCTGCATGCTCCAGCAGAAGGGCTGCAGGGTGTGTCCCCACAAAGGGGCATCACGGGGCTGTCACTGTGTGGAGCCCACGGCCAAGATGGCGGCATGCAGAGCTGGGCGTCCATCTGGGTCTGGTGAGACGTGCTCCCCTGGCCAGTAGACCCCAGAGCAGTTCCTATAGTGGCCGGAGTCGGGCTTCTGCTGTGTCTCCAGCTGCAGGAGCTTCCTCGACATTAACTGCTCATCGAGTAATCTCGGGGCTGCTTTCCCTTGTGGTGGCACCCTTGCTCAGCCACGTGGCGGGCTGGCTGTGTCCCAGGCACCTTCAGTATGCCGTGAAGCAAAGCTGCGGCAGGGCCCATCCCCGTGGGTCTCACAGACCCGCTGTGAGAGGCAGACAGGAGCAAGCAATGGCCGATGGCCCCCCGCGATCTGATGTGTGCTTTGCATGCAGACGCTGGGTGGTGCAGGTGCAGGAGGCTCCAGGCTCTGACGGAGCCCTGGGCAAGGCAGAGAGATGAGCTGGTGGAGAGGGGAGGGTGAGTCCCAGCAGGTGCGCAAACAGACACTTCCTGGGGCGTGCAGAGGAGGCCGGAGTTCTCCACGCAGCCCATTTGTGGCCACCTCCCCTCTGCAGGTCTCAAGAGAGCTGGCCATGTTTGTGTTCATGTTGTCCACATTTCTGTTTCCAGTGTTGGGCTGGCATACGGCCGGCTCTCAAGGTCTGTCTGCCAATGGAGTGAGATGGGAGGGGTGGCTCGCCTTATTCCACTGCATGGCTCTTGTTCAGAGAGCAGCGAGGGCTCCCCTTCTCCAGGGGTGGACAGTGTCAGAAGACATTTTTTTCTTTTTTCAGGACTTTACTTATTTGAAAGGCAGAGTTAGAGAGAGGGAGGGAAGGAAGGCAAGAGAGCGAGAGACCTACTTTCCTTCTGCTGGTTCATTCCCCAAATGGCCAGGGCTGGGCCAGGCCAAAGCCAGGATCCAGAAACTCCATCTGGGTGTCCCATGTGGATGCAGGGGCCCAAGCACTTGGACTGTCTTCTGCTGCTCCTCCCAGGTGCATTAGCAGGGAGCTGGTTTGGAAGTGGAACAACTGGGACTTGAACCAGTGCTCTGATTTGGGATCCAGCTTCACAAGTGGGAGCTTAACTCATTGTGCCTCAACGCTGGGCTTCGAAGGCATGTCCAGCAGCACTGTGTGGACAGTGTGTTTGAGGTCCCTGAGGGGGTTCGAGGGAAACACACAGAGGCTCGGAGAGCTGGGGAAGCTCGGGTCAGGCCAGGCAGTGAACGTCTGGGTGGAGATGTAAGGGTCTTCAGAAAAAAAGAAAGTTCATGGGAGACCTGTGCTGTGAAAAAGCGGCGTGGATTTCAGAACTTGTGCACCAAAGTGAAATCACTTTTTAAAATTAATTTATTTGAAATAAATTACAGAGACAAAGGGAGACACAGAGTGGGGATGGGAAGAGAGACAGACAGACAGACAGACAGACAGTGCTTCCATATGCTGGTTCACTTTCTAAATGGCTGCAGGAGCCAGGCCTGGGCCAGGCTGAAGCCAGGAGCCTGGAACCACATCTAGGTCTCCCACGTGGGTGACAGCAGCCCAAATACTTGAGCCCTCTCTCACTTTCCCAGGCACATCAGCAGGGAGCTGGATTGGAAGTGGAAAAGCTGGGGCTTGAACTGGCGCTCACGTGGCATGCCGGCGCTGCAGGTGGCTGCTCACGGCGTCATGGTGCTGGCCCAGAATGTAACTTTCATTTCCTTTTTTCATGAACCTCTTGGGGCACCCTGATAGACACAAGGTGTGGGTGATGGGCCCAGGAGGTATTTATGGAGGTAGAGTGAAAGGTTTGGTGATGGCTTTGTGCGGGAGGGGGTGACAGGTGCCCCAGATGGCGTCCGGGAGCCTGTGCTGCCACCTGGTGGACATCTGCTGAATCAGGCGGCTGCTACTTGATGCGTTTCTTTGGTTGAGCCTTTGGCTGGGTGGCATCAGGGCACAAGTGCTGAGCTTGGAGCCGTCAGCCCCCTCGGCCGGGTGCTGTTGTAGACTCACTGGAGGACAAAGCAGTGTGTGCCTTTGAGGATGGTGATGAAACAGAGTGGAGGGGAAAGGAGCAGCCTAGTTCTGTCTCCCAGGTGGACATGTGGAGTGGTGTTTGGTGCCTTTCCCTGTGGTGGCCCTGTGGGTGGCTGGTGGCCGTGGTAGAATCAAGCCCAGGGAGGGAAGGCAGCCTGAGAGGGGGTGTATGCAGTGTTCTGGAAGTGCTCCCCCCACCAAACCGGGCCTTTTGTCTTATTGATCAACACAATGGCTCCCCAGGCACTAAAATCAAATCCCCACTCTTACCTTTGCAAAATGGAGGCTGTTTTAATTGAGATATTGGAAGATGTATTCCCTTAATTTCTACCTAATGGAAAATCCTTATGCCTGATCAATTCGGGTCAGTTTGAAGCAGTTGCTGCCATAAACGAAGTTCATCTGAGGTTATTCATGTTGGAGATCGATATCTGAGAGTTTAGCAGAAGTGTGGCAGTTGTGCTAGGGTGCAGCTTTGGGAAGTGTTCAGGCCGGTGAGCCTTGCTGCTTCGTGAGAGGCGCCGTGCCGCTCTCAGAGGAGTCAGAGCCAGCTCCAGCTTCATGGACGCAGTGCTGGGCACTCTTGCCTGCACGGTCTTAGTCCTCACGGCATCTCAGGGAGGAAGTGTCGCAGAGTACTCAGAGATGAAGAAACTGAGGCGCAGGGTAGTGTGACGGGGCTAGTGAGTGACAGAGTCCAAATTCGAGCCCAGGAGGTCCGCCACAGCACTGGCTTCTCCTCACCTGCTTCCCGAGGTCGCGGATGCTGGTGGGCTGTTTCCGCCTCTGCCTGTGTGGTCAGCAGGGAGTGGTGATTGAACACGGGGATAGCTTGAGTCTTCGTCTCATCCTGGACTGAGATGCTACCTTTCCAAAGGTGAAGCTTGGTGGGAAATAATGGCAATGAAATCGGATTCGCCATCACATCTAATCTCCTGCCACTTCCTGTTTCCTTTGACTTCCTGCCTCCACTATTTCCTGTTTCCTTCTACCTCCTGTCTCCTGTCACTTCCTATCTCCTTCTACCTCCTATCTCCTATCACTTCCTATCTCCTTCTACCTCCTGTCTCCTATCATTTCCTGTCTCCCTCCACCTCCTGTCTCCTGTCACTTCCTGTCTTTCTCTACTTCCTGTCTCCTATCACTTCCTGTCTCCCTCTACTTCCTGTCTCCTATCACTTCCTATCTCCTTCTACTTCCCATAGCCTGTTATTTTCCGTCTCTGATCACTTCCTGTCTTCCGTCTTTTCTTCTTATCTCCTAGCACTTCCTGTCTCCCATCACTTCCTGTCACCTGTTATTTTCTGTCTCTTGTCACCTGTCACTTTCATTTCCTCTTGTTTCCTCTGCTTTTTGCCTTGTTAAGCTACCATTCTTTCAATTTTCCAACTCCGGCCCAAATACCTGTAAATAAGCATCCTGTTTCTGCCCATGGGCTGGCAGTGTGCGTTCTCCGAGGGGTGTGGTTGGGGAGGTAGCATCAGTCCCCAGTATGTTGGACTTTGTGCAAATTCACGAAGGAGATGAGAAAGAAACAGAAATAGGCCGAGGAGGGCTATCCTGTGGCAGTTCACCTCCGGGAGCTCGAGAACTGGAGCCGCACTTCTCAGACCTGACCGCCATGGACACCGTGGGTTTCACCAGGAAGAAATCTCCCCTTGAGCCCGATGTTGACTAAATTATTTAAAATTGTTAACATTATTTAAGCAGTGCAAACATAAAGCTACCTGTAAATGCCTTATGCTGATCGCTCTTAACACAGCCATAAAGCTAAAACACATTTGGAAGAGGAATACAAACAGACCTACAAAACCAATAAAACCCAAATGAGCAACATTAATTTGCTGTGATGGATGGTTTTCCTTGGCTGCCGCTGAGTCACCTCTCACCGGGTGCATCAGTTCTGACTGCTGGAGCTGGGGTGAACCCAGTGAGTGGCGCCCGGATGGCGGTCTGTCCTAGGTGAGCCCCACTCGTCTGTCATTTCCTCTGTCCCCCGTGACGCTGACCGTCATGCCTGATGTGTTAGCATGGCCTCTGCTCCGCCCGTCAGCTCAAGACGCCGCGAACAGGACCGGGTGGCGTCTAGGAGACCATGGAGGCACTGCAAGGTACTCACTCGACACGCTAAGAAGCCAGCTGACACCAAGTGCACCTGTGGTCTGGCACAGATTTCCTTTGAAATCAACACTGGAAAGAGTGAAAATAAAAAGTGCTCAGTGGAAACACAGGGTTGTAAGGACGCCAGAGTGGACGCGGGTTCGTGCTTCCGGTTGCTGGGTCCTGGCTCCGCCTCAGTTCTGCAGTGGGAGGACTCCGCCCCCCACACCCAGGAGTCCCTTTGCGTCTTGATTGCCTCACCTGGGCAGCAGAGGGGCACACTCTGCTGTGAGGAGCGCGTAAGATGGGCTCCTGAGCCATGGTCGCACGTCCCTGTCCTCAGTCCTGGGCATGTGTGTGTCAAAGACTTCATGGCTAGGACATGTATGTAGCGTGTTTGCAGACAGGGCCTCTCGGGGATGAGGAAGGGAAAAGGCGTCATGTGGGAGGGTGGTGGGTGTCCCTACAGCCACGTGCCTGGCATGCTGGTGGGAAGAGGGGCCCAGTGACACACGTGCAGGGAAGACGGAGAAGACCCAGGGACCACGTGAGGATGCAGCATCCTGAAGCTGAGGAGAGGGGCTTTGGTGATGTCAGCCCTGCTCAGGGCTGGCGCTCAGACCTGTGGCCTCTGGTGTGACACAGGGGACCCTGCAGCCGAGGCCGCCCAGGCGGTGGTGCTTGGCGGTGGCCACCTGTGGTGAGGCCGGCCAGGGTGAAGTCCAGCAGACTGGACCCAGAGTGTCTGTTCTGCCGCCAGTGTGGCTGTTCCCGTGCCCTGGGGCTGTCATCCAAGCATTCTGATTCACCCTCTCTGACATGGTGATCTGTAGGCGCTCTGTCTGTCCTAATGGGGTGCATGTGGCAGCAAGAGACTCTGCTCATCCGTATTTCAGATTCAGTATCTCAGACCTATCATTTTTTTTTTTTGTTTTTTTGTTTTTTTTTTTTTTTTTTTGACAGGCAGAGTGGACAGTGAGAGAGAGAGACAGAGAGAAAGGGCTTCCTTTTGCCGTTGGTTCACCCTCTAATGGCCACCGCGGTAGCGCGCTGCGGCCGGCGCACCGCGCTGTTCCGATGGCAGGAGCCAGGTGCTTCTCCTGGTCTCCCATGGGGTGCAGAGCCCAAACACTTGGGCCATCCTCCACTGCACTCCCTGGCCACAGCAGAGAGCTGGCCTGGAAGAGGGGCAACCGGGACAGGATCGGTGCCCCGACCGGGACTAGAACCCGGTGTGCCGGCGCCGCAAGGCGGAGGATTAGCCTGTTGAGCCATGGCGCCGGCCCAGACCTATCATTTTTTTAAAGAAAGACTTATTTGTTTATTTACATTCAGAGTTATGGGGGTGGGGAGAGAGAGATAGAGACAGACAGACATATGAGTTTCACCTGCTGGTTCATTCCCCAGATGGCCACAATGGCCAAGCCTGAGCCAGGATGCAGTCGGGAGCCAGGAACTTCTTCTGGGTCTCCCGTGTGAGTGGCAGGGACCCAAGCACTTGGGCCATCCTCTGCTGCTTTCCCAGGCTATTGGCAGAAGTGGAGGAGTTGGGACAGGAACTGGTGCCCACATGTCAGAGTTCCCTCCAGCAGTGGAGCGGGCATTGCCCAGATGGGGCAGGCACTTTTACGTCCAGGTCCTGGGATGGAGCCACAGCTGGCTGCAGCCCGCGTGCTGCGCCTGGGCTCCTCTGTCACTTGAGCACAGCTTCTCGGTTGAGGTCAAGGAGATCCCCTCCCACCCCCTTCTCCTGGGACTGTTCATTTGTGAGACCACGAGCCCTGGTGGAGCCTTGGCAACCAGGCTTTCTGCCCCTGGCAACTGAATACTTTTCTGGCCCAGATGAGTGATGAGGGGGTTGATGGTGAGGACCACAGGCACCCCCGGGGTCTGACACTCCTCCGTGTTTCCCCCTGCCAGGCCCCATGTGTTCTGAAGCTCAGTGCCCACTAAGGCTGTGGCAGGCTGACCCATGGACAGTGCATGGGTGAGTGCTGCCTGCTCCTCAGCCTCCTTGGCCCCTCCTCAGGCCCCTGCGTCTGTGGTGAGCTTGCCTGTGCTTCTGCCCTGATGGGCATGCGTCGATGTGAAAATGGCACTGTGGGAAGGAAGGAAGCTTTAGGGTCCCCCAGGGTCTCCCATTCCCTGGCAGCAACCCAAAACAGCAGAAGTAGTGTCTGCCCCCTCTTAGAAACCCAGAGAGGCTATGTGATTTGCCCAAGGCCACACAGACTGGAACAGAGCTGGCATCCACGTCTAGGTCGTGGCATCTGAACCCCTAGCCTCCTGCAGCCTCTCTGAATACCCCAGGTTACACCTTGGCACCCTAAGCCCCTCCCCAGGAGCATCCTCCAGTAGCAGGTGCAGGGGAGCGTGGCAGCTGCAGAAGCCACATGGTGACGACAGTGATGGAAGGAGCCCAGATCCCATCATCAAGGCTGGAGGAAGGCTTCTCTGACTTAGAACAGTTGTTTTAGGCTTGGTAGAGCAACAGATGCATCTCGGTTGTGCTGGAGCCACTGTGCGTGCAGGCACTTGCTTGTCACAGCAGCTGGCATCACCCCAAACCGACAGCCATCTTCCCAGTGGAAGGCAGGGTGATGTTGGCAGAATGCTCGGAGCCTGAGCCTGAGAGGTGGGCTCCGGAGGGGCTGTGGGAGTCGGGGGTCCTGGTTGCTTCTGCAGTCCTGTAGGGGATCCAGTGCCATTGTCATGAGCCTTTGGGTTTTGCCTTTGATGCCCAGCTCAGTGTGAGATGCTCCATGTAAGCATTAGGAATCAGCATAACTGTAAAAGAAGGAGGCTCCCGGAGGGCACACACAGCAGCACCTGCCTTTATGGGAAGTGTTACTGCTCTGGATTGCCCGTCAGGACGGTGCCTGGCCCTGCAGAGTGACTGACAGCCCCTTGTAATCATGATACACCTCGTGCCGGTGCTGAGCCCCCAACGCCTGTTGACGGCATGGATGTAGTCATCCTGCAGCACCTGTTTTGGGTTAAATGGCACAGTGCCACCACCTTCCTCCTGGGACAACCAAAGCGTGCTGTTGCAGATGCAATGCTCCCTTAGGTCTCTGTGTGCAAAGTGTGGGTGACAGCGTCGGCATCCGAGCCAGCATCACTGACCCGAGCCTGCGTCTGAACTCGTCCTCAGCTGAGTCGGTGCAGTGTGCAGCTTCGAGGTTGGGCTCTGGGGGCCACAAGGGGCCTCACCAGTCTCTCACTCTGCGAGCTGTGGCACAGAGCAGGCAGTGCTGGAAGAGTTGAGTGGGTGAATGAATGAGTCGTGGCAAAGGCCGAGGCTCTTCTCTCAGGATTCTGCCATCTTTCCCGTGTTCCAGCCCCATGCTCCCAGCTGGCTGGCTCAGGCCCTGGTCTGAGATGATGCTTCATCAAAGGTGGCTTCTCCCAGGAGTCCTGCTGCAGCCACGCCCTCCTGGCTCCTGGTGAGATGGGATGACAGGTGGCGGGGCAGAGCTGGGAGGTGTCCAAAGTGCTCTCCTTGCCTCCCAGAGGCGTCTTCTCCTGGCCTTTCCTGCCCACCTGGGGACCTTGACTCACAATATTAAATGTTTTCCCAGGTCTATGGTGAGGGGCTCATGCGTATCAAATACATTATACCCTTCTGGTTGTCCAGAGTTTGTGTTGCAATGAGTTTATCAGAGGATGCATGTAGAAGTCTTCTTACTTTGCCTCAAAGTTTAGTCAAGATGAATGGGGCGGGGGAAGGAGGTACAGAGGACAAGAGATGCAAAGAGGCAGGCGATGGCAGTAGGGAGGGCTGGCAGTGCATTTATCCTGGGCTTGGGATTTCAGTTCCCAAAGCCCTGCTCAGGAGCCTGGGGGCCTGTCCAACAGAAGTGCAGAGGCGGGATGCCAGGGCGTCGCACGGCAGGTGTCACGTGTTGACATGTTCTGCTTGCAGCACGCTTGCTTGGGTCCGTTTCACAGACACAGAGGACACTAAGGTTGGGGTGGACTCCATGATGGCCTCAGGCTGGGGCTGCGCCGAGCTCCCTGTGTGGACGCCATGATGGCCTCAGGCGGGGGCTGTGCTGAGTTCCCTGTGTGGACTCCATGATGGCCTCAGGTGGGGGCCGCGCTGAGCTCCCTGTGTGGACTCCATGATGGCTCCAGGCTGAGGCTGCGCTGAGTTCCCTGTGTGGACTCCATGATGGCCTCAGGCGGGGGCCGCGCCGAGCTCCCTGTGTGGACTCCATGATGGCCTCAGGCGGGGGCTGCGCCGAGTTCCTTGTGTGGACTCCATGATGGCCTCAGGCGGGGGCTGCGCCGAGTTCCCTGTGTGGACTCCATGATGGCCTCAGGCTGAGGCTGTGCTGAGTTCCTGTGGGTGCTGTATCATCTGCTTCTGATGAAAAGTGATTTTAAAAATTCCTGTGTGCCCTGAGATGAGACCCTGATTCTGGAAATCAGTTAGATTCACCGGCCTTATAAGACAGCCACACACAGTGTGCTTCTGGGTTGTGGGGCGGATTCTGGAGCCGCTGCAGTGACTGGGACGGGCGTGTTTGATTAGGTTTGCAGCAGCTCTGAGCTGGAGCTCAGTTCTCCTCTCCCAGGCGTGGGGAGGGGGCAGGTGAGTGCTCATTAGGGTTCTTAGAGGCCACCGCAGAAGGAGCCTCGTGAGACCTAGGAGGAAAGGAAGGGCTGAGGTGGGGGTGGAGACCCCACGCGGTCAGAGGCCCTGTCACCAGCTTGCACCATGGAACTGATAATCCTGGGCACTTGGGGTTGCCGTGGGGACTGGCAGTGCCTTCTGCCGTGTGCAGTGCGTTGTGGGTGTGCCTGGTTGGCTGAGCCCAGTCATGAGCCAGCAGCATAGCGGCAAGGGAGGCAGGGGAGGGGAGGTGTAGTATTTTCTGCTTCACTTGGCTTTGTGACACATGGTAGGGACTTCCTGAAGTGCAAGAAGGAGGCTGCAGATGCTAGGTAGTACCCCCCCCCCCCAAAGTAAAAAAGTAGAGTGGAATAGACTTTTATTCATTCACTCAGCACTTACTTCTTTAGGGCTTATTCATCCTCGAGAACAGAACAGTCACAAATTATTCTCCTAATGGGGCTTACATTCTGTTGGAGAGCAACAAAAAAAATGAGTTTTAGAGCTGTGTCTTTCACTATGTAGCCACTAGACATGCACAGTGAATAAACCCAGCGTCCAGCCCATCAGTCACAGTGGACGTGTTTCAAGTGCTCAGTGTCCACGTGTGGTGTGTGGCCACTGTGCTGGACAGCTTACCAACCCTGAGTCCAACATCTCTTCTCTATGTTATCAGACCATGTAGACCATGCACATGCAGTATGGGGGGGTGAGATTAATCCATCTGGGGGGGTGAAATTAATCCATCGGGGGGGTGAGATTAATCCATTGGGGGGGTGAGATTAATCCATCGGGGGGGTGAGATTAATCCATCTGGGGGGTGAAATTAATCCATCTGGGGGGGTGAGATTAATCCATCTGGGGGGGGTGAAATTAATCCATCGGGGGGTGAGATTAATCCATCTGGGGGGTGAAATTAATCCATCAGGGGGGTGAGATTAATCCATCTGGGGGGTGAGATTAATCCATCGGGGGGGTGAGATTAATCCATCTGGGGGGTGAAATTAATCCATCAGGGGGGTGAGATTAATCCATCTGGGGGGGTGAGATTAATCCATCTGGGCGCACAGTTCTCCCGCAGCTGGAGACCTGCCCCCCAGAGACAGTTGTCTGTTCCCCAAATACAGCGGTGGGATAGGCACAGGACGAAAGTCACGGGCACTCTGTACAAAATAAGAAAACTTGAAAGTAAGAAGGAATTACTAGTTCCAAGAAATTTATAAATCCTGCCAGAAGAATCCGTAAGGTTCCAAGTCTTGGGAATCCTCCTGTGGTGCACGGCTCTGCTTTCCTGGATTTTGGCCCTGCTTTCTGGTGTCGCTCGTGGCTCTGCCCGGCTGGTCGTCTTCCCTTCTCATGAAAGGGAGCTCGTGTTTTGCAGCCGAGTGGTCTTGGGTGGTTCCTTGAGCGCCATCTTTGAGGTGTTCTTCCATCCTTCCTGTGAGCCCAAGCTGGCAGGGTTTCTGCGTGAATGCCTTTCCTATCTCTCACATACGTCACGTTAGACGAGGGGTTTGTCCACCTCTGGTTTGGGCTGTGGCTGAGACAGCTGAAGGGCCTGTGAGTCACACCCTTAAAATCTTCAGAGAGCCTTTTTGGTCCCTGATGCTCTGGAATTCTGACCTTTCTGGTTAATTAAAGTCGTCTGGTGGTGCCAGTGCAGTGGACACATGAACACTCTTCCCTTTAAAGAGGATGGAAGTGGAGAAAAGGGTCATAGATCTAAGGAGAAGTCTTGTGGGATGACAGGTGAGGGCTGGGTGGAATTAGGGGGGTCATGCCCTGGTTTTCCATGGTTTGCACTTTCTATCCTGTGGTGTAATGTGTTGAGCTGCTGACTGCCACACTACGATCCTATATGGGTGCTGGTTCAGGTCCCAGCTGCTCCACTTCAGATCGAGCTCCCTGCTAATGCATCTAAGAAAAGCCGCTGAAGATGGCCCAAGTGCTTGGGTCCTTGCACCCATGTAGGAGACCTGAATGGAGTTCCATGCTCCTGGCTTCAGCTTCAACCATTATGGGGAGTGAAACAGCAGATGCACGATTCTCTTTCTCTCTCTGTTACTCTGCCTTTCAAATAAATAAAATAAATCTTTACCAAAGCAGAGCTGCTTGTTTGGATTTTTCTCTGGAGCAGTGTTTGCTGATGGTGTGAGTCTGGATCCCAGTTCCGTCTCCGGGTAGCTGAGCATATCCCTGATCACAAGGGCCTGGTTCCCTCTGGGGTAGGCGCTGCCGCGCGGTATGTGTGTGTCTCTCCTGTTTCCCTGGGTGCCTCAGGAGGACACCGCGCCGCACCTTCCGCTTGAAAATCTCCTGAGGTCAGTGCTGCCAAGTTCTGCTTCCCACAGGGGCTCCGGATGCGTTCCCACCAGGCTTCTGTCTCTGTGTGAGAAGGCTCGCTCTTCCCCCAGTCTCCCCCGGCGTGTCCTCCATGTCCCTCCGAGGGCTCCCTGGCATCCCTTCCTTCTACCAATCGACTTCGCTCTTCTTGGAGGCTGTTTAAGTCCTTTTTGAATGCTTCCCACTCGCTCTGAGCTCGCGCCGGCTGGGTGTTTGATGTCAGAGCGGACAGTATCCTCAGGGCAGTCTGGGTTCTGGCGGGTCCTGGTCTGGGGAGCTGCTTGCCCTAGTCCATGGATGTGGGGCTCAACGTGGAAATAAAGAGAAGTGTCCGAAACAGCGAGGGCAAAAGCTCCTGGACACAGGGGCTGCGGGGGAGGAGCCCCGAGCTGGGAATCCACCCGGCGTCCCCACGGATCGGGTCTCCGTGCTTCTGCTTTCTCTCTCTTCCCTCATCAGAGACATACGGGCCCCTCACCTGGTGCATGTGGTGGGGGCTACAAGTGCAGGGAGGGGCCGGTGGTTGGATCCTGCCCCTTCTTCCAACTGCCTGCGGGAAGGGTCGGTAGCTGGTTAATGTTCACCACCCCCGCGTCCCTGTCTCAAGTGCGCGTGGCCCCTCTCCCTCCCTGTGGCCTGTTCTAAGCTGTTTTCCCCGGAGGGCTGGAATCCCCTGGAATCCGTCCACTCTTTTTTCTCACACCCTGACTCAGGGGCCCTCTTTCCCTGCAGTTTCTTCTGCGGGCTCCTCAGAATCCCCCCGGTGTCCGCCCACCGTCCAGCTCCGAAGCCTCGTCTGCACTCGTGGGTGCTTGTTACAGCAGAAGGGCAGCGCTGGGCACCATAGCCGGTACTGGTTTTCTGTGGCTGCTCTCATAAGAGCACCACAAACTGAAAGGCTTAGTATCCCACAGGTGTGCGCCGGGCTCACCAGGCTGAGGTGCTGACCAGACCTCCGACATTTGGGGGCCTGGCTCCCTGCGTGGTTGGCAGAATTCTGTTCCTTTGAGCCCAGGGCATCAGTTCTGTTGCTGGGAGGGTTTTCCAAGCCTATAGATGCCATCGCGTTCCTGGGCTTGCAGCCCCTCACTCCATCCTCACAGCGGCAGTGCGAAGTGGGTCATTCCTCTGAGGGTGCTCGGATCTGGTGGGGAAAGTGGCACCGTGCTTTGTGGGTCTCGGTGAATCGCTGGTGCACCCGGTGTGACCTCCTCCTCCAAACCCCTGTGCCTTCACCCTGCAGAGTCCCCGTTCCCCCCGGGTGACGTACTTGCAGGTCCCCAGGAGGAGCGTTGCTCCACCTGCTCCGGGGGTATTTGCGGGTTTCCTACATCCATGAGGGTCATTGGGTCAAGGTGAGCACCTGAGGGATCCCAAGGATTCTCCTGGGTCTTTGACGCCACAATGGCCTGGGCCCTGGAGAGGCATATCCTGACCCCACAGGCACCACGCTGTGCTAGACGAGCTGACATCTTCATGGAGCCATGAGCGTCCAGAAAGCTTGTGCCCAGGGGGAGCCGGGTGGGGAGAGGGGAAGGGCATGGAGGTGTGGGTTCAGATGCCAGCTCTTCCACTCGACATCGGCCACATCGATTAGCCAGTCTGAGCCTTGGTGTTCTCATCTGTGAAATGGGTAGGAATTTGCAGACAAATCATGTGCAGCCCCTACAGTGCTGTCTGTGACGCACAGGTAGCTTTCTGCGGGACCGTGGAAAGAGGGTTGGGAGACGTGTGTAGGTTTTTGAAATGCTCTTGAGGACAGACCGGGTCTGTCCGGTGTCTGTGCCTGGTCAGGGCTCATGGTCAGCAGACACCTGTGTTAGTGCTTCAGGGGAGATCCAGGAAGTGATGGGGGAGGGGGCCCTGGGAAAGCCTCCAGTGTGGAGGAGTCTGTGCTTTGTTTCCAGGGGAGAATTTGGGGCACCCCGTCTCCCCACTTGCTTGCTTTTTAGGGCCTGGTGGGAAAAGTGAATGTGCAAGTCTGAGACGATGGTGATAGGTTTGTACATTCCTCCCCCTTGGTGTTCTTAGGTTGGGCAATAACAGAAGAAACCAAAAACCACACTTAGAATTCTGCTTCCTGACGCTGTATGACGTTAGAAACTTGCAGCCGGGAAAGCGACGTGGACTCTGCAGATGACTTCCGCTGGGTCGCAAGGGGCCTGGGACTCAGCGTTTAAGAGCTCAACAGCTTTTTGAGGCTTGTTTCAAGGGGCGTTTTGGCTTTGACGGAGTAGAATGATCTTCAGGTAGAAAGAGCACGTTCCAGCGTTTCACCAAGAGGGAGCTCATTTTACTTCCCAGATTCTGATCTCCCCTGCTCTGATTTCTGCTAATTTTCCTGGAGGAGAGAGGATTTGTTTTCTAAGACTCAGAGACAGAAAGGGATGAGGATGTTAAATCGCTGAACAGAAAAACAAAGGAGGAACTCAAAGGGGTCCAGGCTGTCACAGCACTGGTGCTGCTCCGTAGCAGTTTGTTTACGCCCTGGAGCGTGGAGGCTCTCGCCTGTGGGCTGGTGACAGTGACAGCACAGGCTTTGAGAAGCAGAGTTAGGGGGAAATCGGCCACGTAAATTAAAATGCTGTCATCCGTATTCCAGAACTTCTAAGGGGACCGTCTGTGCGACCGACCACGGAGCCCCACCTGTTCGTGCTTTCACGTGGGCTCACCTCTTGACTTTCACACTCCAAAGCTAAGGTTGGGAAGCGGTGCACGTTCTCTGTGGGGAGACTTGGATGTCTTTAAAGCCCTGCTTCAGTCAATCCTGGGGAAATCTGCAGTCACCGAGCTACAGCCGTGTGGCTCTGAGTGCAACTCATGGACAACTTCTGTCTGAATCGCTTAGAGAGTTTGCTAAAAATCCAAATAGGGTTTGATGTTAGAACTTGAAACCTGTTGTGGAAAATGAAAGATAATTTTATTATTCTTGTGCAGACATTTTAAATCCATGCATAGTTTTTTTTTTTTTAATTTTTGACAGGCAGAGTGGACAGTGAGAGAGAGAGAGAAAGGTCTTCCTTTTGCCATTGGTTCACCCTCCAATGGCCGCCGCGGTAGGCGCGCTGCGGCCGGCGCACCGTGCTGATCCGATGGCAGGAGCCAGGTGCTTATCCTGGTCTCCCATGGGGTGCAGGGCCCAAACACTTGGGCCATCCTCCACTGCACTCCCTGGCCACAGCAGAGAGCTGGCCTGGAAGAAGGGCAACCGGGACAGGATCGGTGCCCCGACCGGGACTAGAACCCGGTGTGCCGGCGCCGCAAGGCAGAGGATTAGCCTAGTGAGCCGCGGCGCCGGCCAGTTTTTTTTTTTTTTTTTAAATCCACACATTTCTCATGAACTTTTTGAAGATACTTTCTGTGCATGGATTTCAGTGTTTTTTTTTTTTTCACCCAAATATTAATTTACCTATAAATTCCATTTTCCCCAAAGTGATTGAAATCTGGGGCAACACCCTGTGCCCTCAATCTTTATAAAACACCCTGGGCCTTTGTGCTTACATTGTGGCCCCCAGACCCACAGCATCAGCAACACTGGGAGCTCAGTAGAAGACACACCCCTTCCAGACTCATGCTGACTCATGCCAACTCATGCTGACTCATGCTGACTCATGCTGACTAATGCTGAGTCAGACTCTGTGATTTTGGGAGGTCTCTCTCGTGGGTATGCATGTCTCTCTCTCTCTCACTGTCCACTCTGCCTGTCAAAAATTAAAAAAATATATATGTATATAAATGACAAAAAACCAGTTAAAAGGCAGACTGTTAGACTAGATTAAAAAGACAATATGGAGCTATATGCTTCTATGAGATGCACTTTGAACATGAAGATAAAAATAAGCCGGAAGTAAAAGGATGCAAAAAGATACACCTTGAGAACAATAACCCGAAGAAGGCTGAAGTGATTCTGTTAACATCAGAGAAAGCTGATACCAAAGCAGGAGTCTCCGCTGGGCTGGCAGAGGTTTCCGTCACAGCGACAGACTCCATCATGAAGACCTGCATCACGAGTGTTTGTGCTTTGAAAACAGAGGTTAAGCTACAGAAAGCAAAGCTGCCGTAAGTAAAAGAGAAACAAATCTTACATAGTGGAAGGAGAAATAGTCACATCCAGAATTGCACTTGAGGATATCAGTCCACCTCTTGCAATTGTTAATATTAAGGGGAGCTGAGGGGGCCAGCGCTGTGGTGTAGCGGGTAAAGCCGCCGCCTACAGTGCCGGCATCCCATTTGGACGCCAGTTCGAGTCTTGGCTGCTCCATTTCTGATCCAGCTCTCTGCTATGGCCTGGGAAAGCAGTAGAAAGTGGCCCAAATACTTGGGCCCTTGCACGCATGTGGGAGACCTGGAAGAAGCTCCTGGCTCCTGGCTTCAGATCAGCGCAGCTCTGGACATTGCAACCAACTTGGGGTGTGAACCAGCGGATGGAAGAGCTCTTTCTCCCTCTCTGCCTCTGCCTCTCTGTAACTCTGCCTTTCAAATAAATAAATAAATCTTTAAAAAAATAAAAAGAGGAGCTGAGAATCAGTAAGTATACCAGGGACCTGGACAGCACAGCCAGCTGGTTTGACCTGAGTTTCCTGAGTGCTGCACCTGACAAGAGGATACACACGCTTCTCACGAGCACCAGAAGAGATCATAGTCCGGGCTGTAAAACCACTCTCAGGAACCTCAGGATTCAGGAAGTTGGGTTATAATAGAATTAAATGAGAAACCAGCCACAGAAGAAACCAGAGCAATTCCTGGATTTTGGGGCGCTAGCACTTAGGGTAGACAAAGAAATCAGAGAAAAGCTACAAGTTACTTTGAATTGGCTGAAAATAGAAATATAGCATATCAAATTTTGTGGGCATTATTCAGCACTCTGCACAAAACAGTATCAATATCAAAAATATATCTTTATGTAAGGCATCTGTGACTGAAGTACAACGTGGCTGTGTGTTAGAGATAATAAGGGAATTTACTGAACAACTTGATGCCTGTAAATTTGACCGACGAGCTGGGATGAGTGAATTCTATGCAGAAGGCAGATTAGCAAAGCTTGTTCAATATCTGAGTGACCAGGTCAGCCCTGGGCCTATTTTTAGAGGTTGAATTTGTATTTAAAAACCTCCCCACAAAGAAAAATCCAGGTCCAGGTTGTTTCACTAGCAAATTCTGACAGATATTTAAGGGAGAATGATGCCAGTTGTACACAGACTGTTCCGGAGAACTGAAGAGGAGAGAATACTTCCTTATTTATTTTAGGAGGCCGGCATTACCTTGATACCACAACCTGAAACATCAGAAGGAATGGAAAGCACAGAACAGTTTCCTTCATGAATGTGGATGCAAATAATCTAAACAAAAGCTTAGCAAACCAAATCGGATGTTGCAAGTATACAAGGATAAAATGATGTTGGGTCACAGGCAAAGGTGGTATGAGCCAGGTTAGTTTAGTACTCAAAAGTCAATCAGTATAATTCATCATTTTAATGAATAGTGAAAAGCATGTGATCATCTCAGGGGACACACAAGTTTACCAGAAGATAATTTGATTTTTTCAAAGATTTATTTATTTATTTATTTGAAAGTCAGGGTTACACAGAGATTAGAGGCAGAGAGAGAGAGAGGGAGGGAGAGAGGGAGGTCTTCCATTTACTGGTTCACTCCCCAGATGGCCACAATGGCCGGAGCTGCACCAATCCAAAGCCAGGAGCCAGGAGCTGCTTCTGGGTCTCCCATGTGGGTGCAGGGGCCCAAGGACCTGGGCCATCTTCTACTGCTTTCCCCGGCCACAGCAGAGAGCTGGATTGGAAGAGGAGCAGCTGGGTCTCGAACCAGCACCCATAGGGGATGCTGGCGCTTCAGGCCAGGGCGTTAACCTGCTGCGCCACAGCACTGGCCCCTGATTTTTTTTTTTAAAAGAAAGGGTACTCTCAACGAATTGGGAATAGAATTTATTTTTTAAAGTTATTTATTTGAAAGGCAGAGTGACAGAGAAACAAGGAGAGAGAGAGATTAATCTTCCATCTGCTGGTTCACTCCCCAAATGGCTGCAACAGAAGCCAGGAGCCTGGCTCTCTCATGCACATGCAGGTGCCCTAGAACTTGGGACATCTGTACATTAGCAGGCACCTTAGCAGGGAGCTAGCACCAAAGAGCAGCAGCTGGGACTTGAACCAGTGCTATGATAGGGGATGAGGGCATTGCAGGTGGTGACTTAACCCACTGAACCACAACACTGGTGCAGGAAGAGAATGTCTTAGTCTGATAAAAGACGTGTATCAGATCGCTCTACTTAGTACTTCATAGTGAAGTACCATTTTCCTCTAGGGTCTGGAACAAGACAGGGATGTGTGTTCTTACACACTCACCACTGCTGTTCAGCCTTAGAGTGGGACACGGCACCATGATAAGGCAAGAGAAACAGATAAACCCCTATTGCAAAGGAAAAAAATCACCCTGGCTTTATTTCCAATGACAGTATGACCCATGTGAAAATACAATGAGATGTAAAAAAATTTAGATCAAGTGAGTTTAGCAAGGTTTCAGCAGATTATTGTACAAAAAGCAATTGTATTTAAACATACCAGCAACCAGAAATTGAAGTAAAAGCTACTATTTGCAGTAGCATCAAAGAATATGGGATACTTAGGGATAAATATGAAAAATGTTATCTAGGATCTGTAACTGACAGCTACACAACAATGCTGAGAGAAATTAAGAAGAACTAAACCAGTGGAGAGAGGTTTATGAATCAGAAAAGACTGAACACTGGTAAGTTGTCAGTTCTCCCAAATTTATCTGCAAGTTCAATGCAGTTCAAATCATGACCCAACAAGACTTTTTTGGGGAGAGGGAAGGGTAGAAGCTAACAAGCTAATTCTGAAATGTGTTTGGGCAGTGCTAGACCTAGAATAGCTAGAGCAGCTTTGACAGAGAGCCAAGTTGGACAGCTACCATTATCTGGCTTTGCGATTTATTATAAAGCTTTTGTAATCATGACCAGTGCTATTGACATCCAGATAGATGCTTCCATCAATAGCAAAGAGGGTTTGGTGGGGAAAGAGAGTGTTTTCAACAAATGAGATAATTGGAAATCCATATGCAAAGAAATGAACCCAATCTATTTCTTACAGTGAATACATAAAAGGTGACTGAAAACGTCTTCCATACCCAAATGCACGACCTGGGGCTATAGGAGACACTGTAAGAATCAAATCTGCAGGACTGTGTTAGGCGAAAGCAAGCCCCATTGAACATGGATGCACTGAACTTCACATGTGAACACTCTGTTGTTTGGAAAACGCTGTGAAGTGAATGACAGACAGCAAGACAATATTTGCAAAATATTTGTGAAATACCCAGAATGTATAAAGAACTCTCAAAACTCATTAATAAGAGAACATCCAATAAAATGACGATAAAATGTTTGAACAGACACTTCACTAGATTAGATAGATGAGGGTGCTTCAGACATTTCACGGAAACAAATTAAAAAGGTGTTTATTTTTTCATGAACTTTCTGAGTTCAAAAATGGAGTTGGAGCAGAGTGTTCAAGAACTTCATCAGTGAGACGCTGAAGAAAGGTGGAAACCTAATAAAACAGCACCCTGTCACACACACGTGAAATGATTTAAAAATGCGTACTACAACGCATAGTGCATTTCACCCTGACATGGACCTCGAGTGTGGTTGGGCAGGGGTCCTGGTAGGAGGGCTTCTTCTGAGTTACTATGACTGTGTGGCAGGCTTCCCTGAAACCAGAGGGAACATGGTAACCCCAGGTGGGAGTGGTGCGTGTGTTTGCCTGCCTGTGTGAGCACGCAAGGAGACACACACACATTTTGCAGATGTCTAAGTGTCCCAGTCGTACTGGCTCCAGCTCTCTGCACTCACCGGGTGTTTCTTGAGGACGGAGAGCTGTGTGAGGTGGCTTGGAGATACTCACGGTGGTGCACGGTGTATCGGGCATCTGGGAGCAGCACAGAGCAGCGCTGACAGGGCAGGGGGGCCTTTGAAGGGAGCTGGACAAGGACGGAGCACTTCCCGAGCTCAGCCCCAGCCCTGCCCTTGTCCTGCGGGCTAGCGGGCTGCCTGCGTATCAGCTGGCATAGTCCTGTTGCCGCTGGCTGCGTGAGCTCATCTGGGCACTGATCAGCATTCTTGGCTCCATTACCCAGGGGAGAGAGCAGGAGAGACTGTCGGTGTCCCTTGACCCGGAACTGAGGGGCTGTGTGCAAACAGGATTCCTGGGCCTGGCTGCTTCAGACTTGCAACAGTGGACAGTCAGAGTCGCCGAGTCAGTGCTGCCGTCCTCACCTCTGACCGCTGTGTTTCCTGTGTGTCTGCTGTGCGTCTGTATCATCTTTGGATGCATTAGCAAATAAAGAAATCTCTTCCTGTGTGGAGTTTGTATTCTGGTATGGAGGTCGGATATGTGAAGTGAGGTTTTTCCAGGTTCAGAGCCCGAGAAGGAACAAATCATCAATGGTTAAATACACGCCTGCTTTGATTTTCAGCAAAGAACGCAGTCCCCTTTGTTTTCCAGGGGCGTCGCTGCACTCAGTGTACTGGGCTGGGGGTCTCAGATGGAGGGCAGGGTGTGGGGGCAGTGATGCCTCCCCTGAGGGCTGCTTGGATCCCCCAGCTGAGGTGAGGCCGGGAGAAGGGCCCAGTGTCCTGCTTCGTGCCTGGCTCACAAGGAACGGGACTGAGGCATGATTAAAGCTCTGGAGCCCGGGGAGGCAGCCTGCGTTCAACTGAACTCCTGAAATACCGCCTCCTCCAAGACCCCTACTTGCTGGGGCCTTGTCTCCCCATCCTTGCTTATTTATTTATTTTTTTGACAGGCAGAGTGGAGAGTGAGAGAGAGAGACAGAGAGAAAGGTCTTCCTTTGCTGTTGGTTCACCCTCCAATGGCCGGCGCGGCTGGCGCGCTGGGGCCGGCGCACTGCACTGATCCGAAGGCAGGAGCCAGGTGCTTCTCCTGGTCTCCCATGGGGTGCAGAGCCCAAGCACTTGGGTCATCCTCCACTGCACTCCCTGGCCACAGCAGAGAGCTGGCCTGGAAGAGGGGCAACCGGGACCGAATCCGGCACCCCAACTGGGACTAGAACCTGGTGTGCCGGTGCTGCAGGCAGAGGATTAGCCTAGTGAGCCGCGGCGCTGGTCCCATCCTTGCTTCTTGCTCTCCACTGATGTCTTCAGAGTCGAGGGTGTTTCTCCTTCTAGTTTGGAGCCCACACCCCTCTTTGGAGCCCTAATCCCACGACTTCCTCCAGCAAGCCTTGCCACCCCTCCCCCCCCCCCCCCCCCCCGCCCCGTGCAGCCAGGCTGGAGATTCAGCAGGGGTGATGTGAGCGGGGGCTTGCCTATAGAACGCTTTAGCAGCCCCTGCAGGGGAGCAGGGCACACATGAGACCTCAGGGAGCCCCGTGCATCTGGGTTCACAGCTCAGCTCCTTTGCTCATTAGCAGTGGTTTCCTAGTCTAAGGCTGTAACTGTAGCAGGACAGGCCCCACAGTGTTGGGGTGACAGTGAAGTGAGCTGCTGGTTTTCTCTTCCTGGAGCGTGGCCAGGACTTACAGGACCCAGGCTTCCGCTGGGAAGTGGAGCCGGCTCTTCTGAGTCCGTCTTGGTGGTGCCTGGCCCGGGTGACAGTAGTTCGGTGTCCACCCCTCCCTGGGTGTTCTGCCACATAGTGCCTGGGGTGTGACTTCAGCCAACTGCCAGGTTTTCCTAACACCTGCTCTCCATCCCTGAGCTCTTCCCCCTCCTCTTCCTGAGTGCTGGGCCAGGACGTCTCCCAACACTGGCGCACTTCATGCACACGTCAGCCCTTGCGTGTGCTTCAGATGTGGTCACAGCGGCTCAGGGAAGTCCAGTAGAGGGCAGAGCAGAGGTCGGAAGCCCGGCTTGTCTCCCCACCCCTCAGTTAGATCACAAACTCTCAACAGGAATCGGGGTGCACTACAGTATTGATACTCACAGGGGCCTTCTCTGTTAAAATGGAATTTGGAAATTTGAAACCAACTCAGGCAGACACCCATGGCCTGCCCTCCAGGGTGCTCCTGAGATTCCGTGACCCAGGGATGCATGGCGACTTCCCTGTGTGCTGAGCATGGTTGGGTAAAGAAGTTACTTCTGCTAAACACACGCGCCCCAGGCCTTGGAGCACCTACAGCCCCTGGTGAACAAGGAAAGGGGAGAAAACAACTTTCCCATCTTCGTAAAAGGATTTTTGTTTGTTTTTATTTGAAAGTCAGTGTTACAGAGAGAAGGGAAGAAACAGAGACAGAGAAAGAGAGATCTTCCATCTGCTTGTTTACCCCACAGATGGTTGTAATGACTGGGGGTGTGCTAAGCCAAAGCCAAGAGGCCAGGAGCTTCATCTGGGTCTCCTTCATGGGTGCAGGGGCCTAAACACTTGGGCCATTCTTTGCTGCTTTTCTGAGGCCATTAGTAGGGAGCTGGATTGTAAGTGGAGGAGCCGGGATACAAACTGGCACCTCTGTGGGATGCCAGCACTGCAGGCGGCAGCTTTACCCACTGTGCCACAGTATTGACCCCTCACTTTCTCATCTTGATGTCTGTCTCCAGGCCCTCCTCATACCACAACTGTGAAAATAATGTCTATCACTATATAGTTTATTTAGCACTGAGAGCCAGGAGAATATCACATGTGATTGAATTTAATTGTTCTTGTTTATGTCTGGGTGTCCTACGGACGGGTGTCAGAGGTGTAGGATGATTGACAAACTAAAGACATGCGACATTAATGATCAATGTTTTCTTTTACTGTCTGGTTAATTGACAGTGATGACCTAAAGGCATAAAGCCTAAAATATAGTTCTATGCAAAGGTTGTGTAACTGGCATATATTTGTGTGTAAATGTTGGTTTCATGCTGTAAAAACAAAAACCAAAAACTCTTTTCCTGGATTTTTAAGAAATTGATCTAAAATATTCAGAATTATCTGATAAATGGCAAAATAGAAACCTTGTGAAAGTTAGGATAGTGTTTTAATAAAGGTGATACTTTTATTTAATTTTGGCCACCTGAATATCATTATGTATATAATAAAACTATTCATGGTGTTCAGTGTCCTCCTGACATCCCAGGTCAGGAGTGGCATCTGTCACCCTCAGGGTCTCACCCTGCACGGACACAGGCTAAGGGTGGTGGCCTGATATGTGTTGCAGTGTGTCCCCAGACACCAAGTGGTCGACTTACCCACCTCTCGGGAGTCATGGACTGGAACCAAGGGGAAGCACGGAGTGAACTTGGACGATCTAATCCGTCGTTTGTCTCTGTTGCTGCTCAGATGCTTCTCAACTCCTGAGTAGCTGTTGCCACCGCAGGCATTTGGCAGTGGCCACCCCTGGTTCCAGGGCCCGGGTGCACAGCTGTTTGCCTGGGCTTTGGTCTGTCAGTCCCAAGGGTCAGCATTGGATGCCAGAAGACAGATGTGCTCAGTTTCTGTAATTAATTTAGTCATCTGAGGGTTTGCAACATTTGGTACTCTCTGAAGTTTGGGGGCAGGGCAGGACCCCGTTGCCAGTGTCTTGTCGTCTCTCACTGTAGGTGCTAGTGGACTCGACTCAGTGGACAGAATAGAAGTTGTAGGAGGGACCATGAGTTTCCTGTGTCTGCAGCCTGTCACACCAGTGTCAGCCTCTTGGGGGGTGAGGTGTGCCCTGGGACATGCTGTCTGTGAGGTGAGCTGCATTTGCGGGCTGCTCAAGTCTCAGACTCTATTGGCGATCTGATCTGCTGTGTTCTGGGTAGTCCCAGGGTCTTGTGGAGTGGGTGCAGCCATGAGAGTGAGTCTCGGGTAGAGCAGTGATGTACCGCCCACTTCCTCCCTACTTCTGCCAAACAAGGCTGGTGCAGGCCAGGGCAAGCTGGACCCTGGGGCTCGGGGACTTGCAGGAAGAAGGGGCCCTGATGTAAATGGTAGATGGGAGCTACTGTACTTTTTTTTTTTTTTTTTTAAGATTTATTTGTTTGAAAGGCAGAGTTACAGAGAAAGAGGAGAAGGCACAGAGAAAGAGATATTCTATCTGCTGGTTCTCTCTCCCATTGGCCTCAGTTGTTGGGGGCTATGCCAGGCTGAAGCCAGGAGCCAGGAGCTTCTTTTGGGTCTCCTACTTGGGTGCAGAGGCCCAACTGCCTGGGCCATCCTCCACTGCTTTTCCAGGTGCATCAGCAGGGAGCTAGATCATAAGTGGAGCAGACAGGACTCGATCCAGCAGCCTTTTGGGATGTTGGCATCACAGGTAGTGGCTTAATCCCCTGTACCACAACACTGGCCCCGGTACACTTTATTTTTTAAAAGGTTTATTTATTTATTTGAAAGTCAGAGTTACACAGAGAGAGGAGAGGCAGAGGGAGAGAGAGAGGTCTTCCATCTGATGGTTCACTCCCCAGTTGGCCGCAAAGGCCGGAGCTGTGCCGATCTGAAGCCAGGAGCCAGGAGCTTCTTCTGAGTCTCCCACGTGGGTGCAGGGGCCCAAGGACCTGGGCCATCTTCTACTGCTTTCCAAGGCCATAGCAGAGAGCTGGAGGGGAAGTGGAGCAGCCGGGACTCGAATTGGCACCCATATGGGATGCTGGCACTTCAGGCCAGGGTGTTAACCCACTGTACCACAGCGCCGGTCCCCCGGTGCACTTTTTATCATATAGTTATTACATTAAAAACACGCACCATTTTCATTGTTCGTCGCAGGTTCCCAGTTGTTGAGAGCTGGAGACACAGATGAGGAGTTTTTGAGTGCACAGGTGCATCAGAAGTGTTCTTCTAGCCCCGTCTTTTCTCTGATGATGATTAATGTGCAAGCCCGAGAGTTAGCATTTATACTGAGGGGCTATGAACATACACACAGTAGTTACAAAGCCCGTTTGCCTCCTGTGGCTGCGTAGGCAGAGTCTGCAGAAGGATCCTGTCCTGATTAGTGCAGCTTTGGCTCTGCCTACGGAACAGTTCCAAGCCGCCATCCGCAGAGAGCGCTGTCAGAGGGAGCTCAGGGCAAACCAGGATGTTGGTGATTGGCTCTGGCGGGGGCCTGCCCTCCCGCCTGGGAGCTGCTGAAATTGAGCTGTCAGACGAGGAAGATGAAATGCTACTTTGTTCTGTGGCTTCAGCTCCAGAGGCACCGTTTCCATATCATTTGACATTCGTTCAGAGAATGGGAAAGTATTTATCTTTTTTTTTTTTTTTTTTACTTTTTGCTTTTTTTCTAAAACTTAACAGATATATATCCTCTGCTTGTTGGCAAGTAGGAAGTGACAGGTGCCAGGAGGGCTGCTGCCTGTGTGAGGGGAGACGCGGAGCAGGTACACGGCAGAGCTAGGAGAGGATGCCAGCCCTGTGCGTCTCGGGAGCTGCGGGGACTAGTGAGTCTACACGCACCCCACGCACCCGCAGGCGTCTCTCATCTCTCAGCTTTGAAGCACTGTTTGCCCAAGAGTGTTCCTCATAAGTCAAATGATTGTGGTGCTCCAAGAAGAGGAAGATGCTGGAGGAGGGGAGGGGAGGGGAGACATTGTGTGGCCAAGGAAGTTTGAGAAACACTGTGTCCCGCGTTGATTCCTCCTTGTGCTGACATGGAATTCCTATTAGTATGTTAAGGTTCTGAGGATTCCTGAAGGCACGGAATTTGTCTTTAATGTCCCCATGTTAACTTGAGTTCCTGAAATTTTCCAAAAGGTGATTCAATCTGGCACACTGCAAGGCCAAAAGGCGAGAGACCATAATGGAGGTAGATACTTAGCAGGACAACAAAACAGGGGCAGTCGCATGGTGTGATTTGTGACATCAGGAAGCAGGCAGGGTGCTGCTGTGTGGGGAGCAGCAGGTGACAGGGTTGGCCACTTCCAGGGAGCAACTTGCAGGTGAGAACTGAAGCCCGAGAAGGAGGCGGACGTGGGAAATGGGGGGAAAACGATGGGAAAGCTTGTGTGGGGGCGGGAGACGTCCCAGCATCCAGCTCTGAGAGACGTGCAGAACTGTTGTCTCTGCCATCTCTGCTGTGACCAGGCCGGGGCCCTCGGATGCATAAAAAGGGCTCGGGGCACAGCAGGTGATCAGAACGGGTCCCTTTCCTTCTCTTACCGAGGGGACTCCTGATGGCCATTGAGAGAAGCCGAGCTCCCTGGCTGTTCCACTGCCATCATCTCAGCTCCGTGTGGGGTGAGATGCCAGCCCCTCTGTGGTGCACGGGGTCCGTCTCTCACTCTCCAGACCCAGCCACCCATGTTCATCAGGGGCACATTTTGGGTTTATTGGAGAATCCTAAGGTGGTAGAATTCTGGAGCCATGGTCACAGATGTGCACAGATGAGAGACACTCGCAGCACCTGTCAGAAGGCACAGCCCTTGGGCCCTCCCCTTCTGTTTGGAAGCTGCAGGTGTTGGGCACAGGTGTGTGAAATTTGCCAGGCGGGTCTGAGGGGGTGATCCAGGACTCTCTATACTTGATGAAACACCGGGACGCCAGAGCTGAGCTGGGGGCTGTGCCCTGGGGACCCCTTAGCAAATCAGGCTCTGGATGTAGGATGAGGAGAGAAGGTTTGTGCAGCAAGGGGGACCCCAGGCCGAGACACCAAGCCCAGAGAAGGCTGGGCAGAGCCCTTGATGGCTCCCTGCAGGTTGCACGGCGCCCACCCTGTTCTGGTTCTCACTTTTTTGGGTGAAGTGTGTGCATTTCTTGATTTATAAACTCCATTAGGTACATCGTAAGGGCCGTGGAACACTGTGATTTAGAAGCCATTCCTTTGTAATCTGGTGTGGCTATGAGCCCCAAATCTGAAATATGGCAGCTGCTGGGATAATAAATCAGGGAACGGGCTTATTTATGTTCTCTTAAAACAAGAAAAACAAGGCCACAGAGTTTCTGCAGGAACACGAGGCCTGCATCACCGAGCAGCCTGTCAAGGTCGGGGCTTGGCACGCGTGTCGGGGAGCGTGCGTCACAGCCCTGACCCTGGCCTGGCTGCTCTGTCCTGAGGGACCCGCCGCCCAGCACCTCGAGCCCATCTTCTCATGGACGTTGCTCCGTCAGTTCTCCTGATGTCCTTAGGACCTGAGCAGACTGCCCCGGTCCTTCTCCCGTGCTGCTTCTGGGTCTGGTGGGACCTCAGTAGCCCCCTCAGGCTGCTCTCGGTGTGGGGCTGGCTCTGGGGCTGCTGTGCCTAGCCCCTGTCTTCTGCTTCACTCTTGTCTCTTTTCTCGGGCCACCCCCAGCCTTGCCTTGTGCCCCGTGGTGCCCTCTTGTCGTTTTCCTAACGGCGCCTGTCTGTACATGGACAGTAATGTTGGTTGTCCGAGTCCGGTGATGAGAGTGAATAACGTGGCAGTCCTGCAGTCCCGTCTGCCTTATGAGCCTGTCGCTATGTCCCCGGAGTCAGGAGCAGGGCTTTCGTGGGTGGCCTGCACGTATCCACCACTTACAGAACGATTCCTTCTCTTTCCTCTGTTTCATTCGCCTGCCAGTCTCACTCTTCTCTCCTGCACCTCCTTAGATTGAGGATCCCAGCTCACGTGTTACGTCCTCCATGAGGGAAGACCTGACTTCCCGAGTTTGGGTCAGGCTCTCTCACCGCACCTGTGTTCTCACGTGACACTACATACACATGTTTTCTTCTCTGTGGACTATAAGCCGCAGGAGGGCAGAGGTCCTGGGTTCCTGTCTGTCTTTGTGCCTTAGTGCCACTCCCACAAGGTCTGCACGTGCTGGGTACCCATGTTGATTTATTGAACAGGTGGGTTTTCACCCTCAGCCTCTCTTCGGCTTGATCCCGTGATCTCAGGCATGGCCACAGCTCCTACTGGAGTCTGGGTCTTGCACCTGCACAGGGGCTGTGGGCTAGCAGATGACCTGGGGCGGCGTAGGCTCTCTGCCCACGCTCGTGGCAGGAGAACTGGGAGTGCAAGGAAGGGGCATTTCAGAGAGGTTGTGTCGTCGTCTTGGGGTTTATAAGTCGTGGACTCGTTTCTGTCAGCTCCGTCTCCCCCCACAGCTTTCACCAGTCTTTCCTTGGTGCCTGGTCCTTAGTCTGAGGGAGTGGGGCTCACACATGAGGATTTCCAAGCAGGTGAGCAGGATCCTCTGTGTCTCATGGTGAAGCCTCATCATTATTATTTTTTTAAAGATTTACTTATGTATTTGAAAACTAGAATTACAGAGAGAGGAAGAGGGGGAGGGGGAAGGGAAGGGGAGGGAGGATTTTCCATCTGCTGGTTCACTCCCCAAATAGTCACGATGGCCAGGGCTGGGCTGGCTGACGCCAGGAGCCAGGAGCTTCATCCAGGTCTCCCACATGGATGGCAGGGGCCCAACCACTTGGACCGTCTTCCACTGCTTTTACCAGGCACATAAGCAGGGAGCTGTCGAAGCTGAGCAGCTGGTACATGAACTGGCACCTATATGGGATGTTGGCATCATAGGTGTCAGCTTAATCCACTATGCTGCAATGCCAGGACCCAAAATTCATTATTTTTTGTATTTTAGAAGCATTTATTTTGGCAAAAATAGGAACTAAATAGCTTCATCATTTTTTTTTTCAAACTAAAAAAATGTGGCATGGTTTTTGTGGCCCAGTGGATTAAGCCACTATGTGGGACGCCTGAATCCTGCATCAGAGATCTTGGTTCTAGTCCTGGCTCCTCTCCTGATCCATCTGCCTGCTAATGCACCTGGGAGGCCCCAGATGATGGCCCAAGTTCTTGAGTCACTGCTCTCCATGCGGGAGTGGAGTTCTGGGTTCCTTGCTTTAGTTTGGCCCAGCTTTGGCATTTGGGGAGTGAACCAGGGGATGGAAGATCTCTGTCTCTTTCTGCCTTTCAAATAAGAAAGTGAATTTGCACACTCAGAAATTCTCAGTCCTGTCTTCTGAGTACCACAGAGCGGGAATAGGCTTTCTCCCCTGGGCGGTTTACAGACCTTTCTGGAATCTTTTTTGCATCTGTCTAGCAGGGGGACTCCCCTGCACTAGGAGGAGAAAGTGCACAGGAAAGCTGCGGTGCCAACATCAGGCCACACCGGACGCCAGGGAAAGGGTGAGGGGGAAAGGCTTCGGCTTCCCACGTTCTTCAGGTGCTCTCCCTGTTGTAAAGTTTTATTTTATGTATTTGAAAGGCAGAATGAGAGAGAGAGAGAGAGAGAGAGAGAGAGAGAGAGAGAGAGAGAGAGAGACTGATTCTTCCATCCTGTCATTCACTCCCCAAAATGGCTGCAATAGCTAGGGCTGGGCCAGGCTGAAGACAGGAACCTGGAACTCCATCTCGGTCTCCCACATGGGTGCAGGGCCCCAAGCACTTGGGCCATCCTCCGCTTTCTCAAGTGTATTATCAGGGAGATGGATCTGAGGTGGAGCAGCTGGGACTTGAACCAAGTCCTATATGGGAGGCCGGTGTTGCAGTCAGAGGCCTAACCTGCTGCGCCACGCCATTGCCCCCTCTGGCTGTCTCACTATGAGACCCGTGTATGACGATCATCACCAGTGACTCGGCTCAGTGCTGTGGGCTACAGACTGTCCTCGTATACTTCCATCTCCATGAGCTTTTCTGGCCCCTCTTCTGGGCAGTCTGCACCCTTCCTCTGCGGTGGGAGCAGATTCGGGGTCACTTGTTCCACACTCAGAAATGCTTTAGTAAGAATCCCTGGGTGTCCAGAGTTCAGTGTCTTGGTGCCAGCATTAATGAGAATGTTTCTTCCAAATGCATCGGGTCCATTTAGTCACTGAGTGTACCCCATAAGGCTTTCCCAGGACTCCCCTCCGCCTGTCAGTCCATTCATCCGCGCATGCAGGCATGCGTTCACGCTCTCATCCGCTGTGATGCTGCAGGTGTGAGGACCCCGGGAGGGGTGGCCTTTACTGGCTGCCTGGCTTCCAGCCCTCTGGCCAGGTTTCTCCTGAGCTTGCTGTCAGGGCTGAGTGGCCCTTGCTCCTTGGGGAGAGGAGATTTGGTGGAGCAGATTTCTTTCTGAGCAGCCGCGTTCGTCTCGGAGGACGGCATCGCGGCGGAGTGCAGAAATCGGAGGTCAGGCAGGACCGGGGCCCAGCGTCAGGGCTCCGCGTGAGCTGTGTAGTGGAAGTGGCTGCACGTGGACCGGTGAAAATGAAGAGTTAGTGTCTCACAGCCGCTCTGTCTGCGTGTTATTTGGTTTTGGTTGACTTCCGGATGTTGTCTGGCACTTCTTATTACCTGCTGTGTTTCCAGAGATAGCAGAAAGCATGAAAATCAGCCCCACACAGCTCTGACGCCTGGCCGTGTAGACTGCTGTGAGGCGGTTCCTGGTGTGCTGTGTATCACAGACACACAGGGGAGCCTCACGGAATTCACCCACAGATGCCCGCTTCGACACACTCCCTTCTCGCGTGTTTGATCGATAGCCCCAAATAAATGAGCAGCAATGTGTTGGGACCCCAAATCCCTGGTTCTCCCCAGTGGCCTGGATTGTTACAGGGTGTCACAGTTCATCGTGGGAAGCAGCTTCCCCAGCGGGGGTTCTGTGCTCGCTTTGGCTCCGTCCAGCATGAGGCATCCTGTTGGCTGTCTGACAATCAGAAGCCTGGTGGTCCGCCAGACTGGAAGTGCCCAACAGAGGCCCCTGGGGTGGTTTCTCCAGCACAGAGAGGTCTGGGAGCAGTGGGGGAGGCCGGCTTGCATCTGTCAAGCAGAGGGGAGGGGCGCGTGGGTCATCCCCACCCTGGCCTTGTGGGTGTGTAACCTGGGCGTAGTTGTGTGCTGCACCACCTTTGTCAGACTAAGTGCTGGTGTGGGTGAATCACTAACGTGTCATGTCTTCATGAAGTGCCGTGAGATTTTGTTTTATTTTATTGATTAAGGGAGTGGGGGCCATGCAGGGGAGAAAGAGAATGCTTCTGTCCACTCCCCAAACGCCTGTAACCACTGGGACTGGACTGAGCAATGCTGAAAACCAGGAGCTCTATCTGGGTCTCCCACGTGGGTGGCACAGACCCAATTATTTGAGCTGTCATTTCTGCTTTTGTAGGAAGCTAGAGTCAGGAGCCAGGGCCAGGAACTGAACCTGGCCACTGCAGTGTAGGAGATGGGCATCTCAACTGCCAGGCCAAACACCCACTCCCACGCTTGCTGCTGAGTGCATAGCAGGTGGCAGCCCCTGTAACTGCACCCAGGTGGGCTCTGCTGGAGTTCCCCCTTTCCCGAGAGGAGAAACAAGGCATCCCCGGGTAGTGAGCCGACTGGGGCTACACAGGGAGGCAGTGGTGGGCAAGTCGTCAGAACTGGGCTTCACAAAAGAACAGGGTAGTTTCCCTGTGTGTGGATGGAGGGGGACCTGTGGCCCTGGGACACTGGGGTTAACAGCAAAAATGCCTTGCGTGGAAGGGTTTCCCTGTGTTTAGATTATGTGACTATCCTAACCATCATGGTCACCTCTTCCGCCATTATGATCTCATCGTCACCATCATCCTCATCATTGCCATCGACACCGCTGCCACCGTCACCGTCACCGTCACCACCGACATCACAGCTGGCATTGTGGTTGTCTTCATCGCCATAGTTGTTCCACCATCACAGCTGTGGGATGATCCTCATCTTCACTGTCACCACCAGTGACAATGGAGGCTGACGTCAGGCTTCTCACCCAGCACTCGAGTCCGTGACCTCAGTTAGACTCTGTGAGCAGGCAGGGGTATGATCCCTGTGTTGTGCTTGTTGAAACCCAGGCCTGGAGAACCTTGGTCCAGCAGGGTGAGCCACCTCCCTGGGGCTGATTGTCTGGGAGGCAGTGAACGGGCTTAGAGAGAAGACATGCTGGAAACCTGGCTCTGATTTTCCCACTCCCGGGGCGGGTTGCTCCCACGCGTGGATCGGCGGATGACTCTGTTGAGTGGCGGGGACTGCGCCTTCCTCAGAAGCTCCTGGTGAGGCTTAGGGGCAGGGGTGACCTTCGCTTCTGAGTACTCTCTCATTTTGGTCAGTGCGTGGGAGCTCAGTGCTCAGAGCAGCTCCTGGAAGCAGTGTCACCGTTCCCATTTGGGGACACTGAGCTTTGGCAAGAGAGATACCGTTCATTCCGTGCAGTGGTGGGACCAGGGGTCTCTCTGACCCCAGTGTTGTCGTAGCCACTGGGCAGGAGCCTACAGATGAGGCATTCGTAACTGAGCCGCCTCTGTGCGTGTGAGGTGGAAAGGAAGGGTGGTTTCCCCCTCTTGTTCTTACCATGGCTCTGCTTCTTGGCATGGTTTGCATTTTCCTGTTCTGTCTTCCAGAGAGGGAACGGGAGGCAGTGCCAGTCATATTGAAGACACCATAAAGATTAAAACCCTGTAGTGACGGGAAGTTGGCCGTTAAGGAGCCACTTCTGCACGGGGAGAGTTTAAACTTTATCGGCCTTTTCATTGCCCCAACATACAGTGACACTCACAGAAGTACATTATTTTTTAGATGCTTAAAAATTTATTTGAAAGGTAAAGTGGCAGGGAGGGGGGGAGACAGAGAAAGAAAGATAAAGAGAGTGAGAGAGCTTCCATCTACTAGTTTACTCCGCAAATGGCTACCACAGTTGGGGCTGGGTCAGGCAGAAATCAAGAGCCTGGAACCCCAGCTAGGTCTTCCATGTAGGTGCAGGGGCCCAAACACTTGGACCATCTTCCACTGCTTTTCCCAGGAAGTGGAGCAGCTGGAACTAGAACTGGTGCCCATATTGGATACTGGCACTGCAGGCGGCAGCTTAACCCACTGTCCACTGTGCCACTCCGGCCCCTTGGCAAGGTTATTTCTGATGGGCAAATGGATGCTGAGCATTGAAAACATTTTATAGAAGATCTTTACTAATTACCTTGGAGATTTAAAAAAAATATGGCAGTGAATGAAAGGCTCGGAACACCCGAGGGTGGAGTACCAGCCAGAGGGTGACTTGTACTTGGCATTGCCTATCCTATTTCCTCCTCAAAGTAGTGTCAGTACGCCTGCCGTGCAAGCTGTCTCCTGTTCTTGGAGTTCTTTCCTCCAGTTGTTTCCTGTGTGTGCTCAGAGCCCTTGGTCTCTCCCTGCCACCCCGTTTGCTAAGGAATTTCACCCACATCTGCAGTCATAGTCCCAAATCAAAAGCCTTGTGACTCTGTCCCCTGGTGGTGTGCTGACCTTCAACCTTCATACAAGATCAGGGACCCATTCCTTTTTGGACCCCAGGAGGCAGCCCTTCTGTTCTCCAGGAAATAGCACAGCACCCCACTGTCCTGGTGTGTAGCATCTTTCGTGTGTGCTCCCCTTCTTGCACGGAGTGATTAGGTGGTTTGTGGGCAATGGCATGGCTTCATCCACATGGTCTGTGGAGCCCTTCATGGAGCCCATCCTATGGCAGATGTGGGTCACGCGTGTCCCTGTGTGTCCCCACCCATGTGATTATTCACGCATCTATTTCAGCAGTGTTTGCTGAGTAGATTCAGTGTCCAGGGTGCTCTTCTGGGCAGTTGGTTCCTAGTACCCAGAGATGTCTGACTCTGTTAATACCACGCTTAGGGCACTGATGATGGTGGGGCTGGGTGTTTTCCTTGTGGGAGGATGTCTTGTGTGTTATGGGCTGTTGGACAGCCCCATTGTTCTCTCCTGCTAGGTGCCAGCAGGTCCCTCTCTCCTAGGCATGGCAGCCAAGGTCTCCCTGGTTGTAGCCACATGGCTGCCAAGGTCAAAACCACCCACGGTTGGAAAGGATTGTTGTGTGCCGAGGGTGGTGATCTGTAAAGTAGTGTCATGGAGAAAAGCAATGGGAGGGGGGAGAGGGAGCTGAGGATAGGGTGGAAGCTTTACAGAGGGTGCTAACAATTGAGCAGAGACCGGAAGAGGAAGGAGGGAGCCTGTGGACATCTTGGGGCAGGAGAAACTGCAAGTGCAGGGTATGTGTTTGGAGGGGATGAGTAAGGGCGAGGACGTGCAGGGATGTAGCCAGACTGGGAGTGGAGCTGGGGCCAGGGGCTGATGGCCATGGCCAGAGTTTCCTCCAAGGAGGCTGGCAGGTTATGCAAGGGCTGGCTGCAGAAGATGGCCGTGAGCTGACCTATTGAGATAGGTGTGGAAGTTGACGTGGGGCAAGAGCAGGTGCAAGGTCAGTGCGATGACGCTGGGGTCAGGTGGTAGGGCTGGGGATGATGGAGATGGAGGCTCTGCTTGTGCTCTGAGGGTCAAGTTGGGAAGACAACTGCAGACTGGAGGGACAGTGAGAGAGGAAGAGGGGCTGGAGGGGGCTCTGTGGCACGTGGTATGAGCAGTGCCAGACAGGAGCCTCCCCTTTCCTTTGGTGGCTGTTGGGAATGGTGGACCCTCTGCCTTGTCTCTGGTGGGAAGACAAACAGCACCCGTGTGGCCTCCCTGAGCTGTCCCGCTCCTTCTCCTACCTGCATCACAGTCACTTCTGGATGCGCGTTCAAATGTAGAATCAGAATCAGTGGGGGCAGAGCCTGAGAGACCCAGGTGTCCCTCACACAGCTGCTTTGAGAGCTTTGGCCCTGGGCAGTGCCAGGAGCCAACCTTGGCTCCCTTGAAGGGGATCTCAGTTTGCAGGTTTCCCTGGGCCTCCGTTTTGGCCTCCCGGTGCCCTCCCACCAGCCTCCCAGGCTCCTGTCCCTCCCAGACTCCCATCTTTACCTTTCAGCTAGTGCCTTTGTTCTGCTGGGCGGGGTTTCTTGTCCAGTAGGCGGAGTCAGCATCTTAGAAGGGCTGGCTTTTCAGACCTACAAGGAACCTCTGAGGTCATCAGTTCCTTTCTTTCCCCCCCAGGTAAGGAATGAAGTTCAGAAGTAATTTTGCCTTTCTCTCTGTCTCACTCTGCCTGTCAAAAAAAAAAAAAAAGTGGCCAGTGCCATGGCTCAATAGGTTAATCCTCCGCCTAGCGGCACCGGCACACCAGGTTCTAGTCCCGGTCAGGGTGCCGGATTCTGTCCCGGTTGCCCCTCTTCCAGGCCAGCTCTGTGCTGTGGCCCAGGAAGCCAGTGGAGGATGGCCCAAGTCCTTGGGCCCTGCACCCGCATGGGAGACCAAGAGAAGGACCTGGCTCCTGGCTTCGGATCAGCGCGGCGCGCCAGCTGCAGCGTGCTGGCCGCGGTGGCCACTTGGAGGGTGAACCAACGGCAAAAGAAGACCTTTCTTTCTGTCTGTCTCTCTCACTGTCCACTCTGCCTGTCAAAAAAAATAAATAAAATAATAAAAAAAGAAGTAATTCTGTACAGTCTGGCCCAGCAGTGGTGCCGCTGGTTGTACTTGCGTGGAGAATCTGAGGTGGTTCAGGGTAGCCCCAGAACCCTCAGCCCTCTCGCCCTCCTGCCCTGCAGGAGAGGTTTTCTCCCACACAGCCTGTGTGCCCCTCTTGGCAGCTGCTCTTGTTCTTACCCTGAGAAGGTTGCTGCCTGCTCTCAATCGGGGGTCTGTCCCCTCCATATTGCAGTGGGTGCATCTCAGAGCACTGCTGGAGAGAAGTCTAGGGGCTGTGCCGGGGTTCCATTGTTTCCTGTTGCAGATAAGAGCTGGTGTCAGAGGGAGTAGGGCCACACAGCTGCAGGCGGGTGGCATGCCTTGTGCCTGGCTTTTGCTTCCTGCTGCTTGGTGAAGCTGGGCAGAGTGGGCCCTGGCCCTGTCCCCTGATGAACCAGGTAACACACAGACACTCCAGTAACTGTGATCCTCAGGGTTGTTCACCTGGCGATATGGCAGCCTCTGCTCAGGGGTTTGCGTCAGGATTACTTAATTATCATGGAAGCGTGTTTGCTGTATGAAGGGCATACATTCCATCACAGTTGTGAAGGGTTCTTTAGCTTAAATACATCCTTAATTGCTCTCTCGGAACTGAATAGGCTGTTTCCTGATTCTGTGAAATCAGGCATTGAGTAGTGAGTGAGGCTAAGCGAAAAGTAGATCATCGCCTTCACCATCGTCATTGTGTTCATCATCGTCAGCAGCAGCAGCGCAGCCACCAAGCACTGTGTAACGTGACCTTCGTGGGCTCTGTCTCGGCGATCGTGCCCATGGCTCTGTGTCACATTGTCTTATTTTGTGGGTGATGCACCTGCCGCTCAGCAAAGGGAGGCTCCTTGACCGAAACCACCCAAGTCTGTGAGAATTGATCATTTCTGCCCTCACATTCCCTGGCAACTGCTCCTGCCTGGTGGGCGTAGAACTCACTTGCATGTCCCTGGGGTTGAATACCCAGAGGCAGGTACAACAGGTGGGAGGGCTACATCGTGTGGACTCACTGATGGATGGTCACTTAGCCTTGTCTGAGAGAGCAGGGCTGATGCCCTCCCTGTCCAGGGAGAGGAGAGCATCGCGTCTCTACTTGGCGTGTGCTGGATTACTGCCTGAACAGCCTGGTGCCAGGATGCCCAGTTTTCTCTCACTTGCAACAGTGAAAGTGCCAAAAGCTGGCATAATATGAAACTGGGGGGAAGTAGGTCCCTGTGTTTTCCCGCTGAAGTGAAGGTGTCTGCTCCTTGAGCCGGGGGCAGGGGCTGCAGAAATTGCTCCGGTGGACGGAGGCTTGCGAAGGAGCGCTGCATGTTTCTCCACCCTGCTCTTCTCTACCCGCCTTCCCTGTCTTTCTGTTTAACCTGAAGTTCACCGCCACCAAGAACAAGGTTAAAGAATCAAAGGAAACAGCCCACACTCACCTGCCCCAGAGAGGAAGTCCGTTCTTTCTTCCATCTGTCAGTCCTGCAAGTTGCTTAACTGGACAGTGGTGGTAACTTTCCGAGACAGAGCCTCTGCCCTGGTACAACCTGGTCCTCTCCCCCAAGATCCAGGGCAGGTCTTGTGTTCACAGGAACCGGGAGAAGTGCCGACGTCAATTTCCTGTTGGTTCTGGAGATGCTTCCCCCAGGCCAGCTCAGGTACCAACTAGTCCTTCTAGCTTTCCTGGGACGGATGGAGAATTCCCATCCAAGCCCACTTCCTCGACTCCCCTTCTGGGTGGGAGTGTCGCACGCTGTGCTGTCTGTGAAGGGAGAGCGGATCAGCACCTGCAGGGCTGGGGAAGCTAAAGGCCCTGAGAGCCACAGAACGAGGTCAGTGCAGGAGGGGCTTGTGCAGTGCTGTGCGCATGGGATGCTGGGCTGTTCTGAGTTCCAAGAGCAGTTTAGAACAGTGGATGGACCCAGACCAGAGAGGCCATGAGTCTCTGTGGTGCAGCGTTAGAGCCCGCTGCTGGGGCCCCTCCCTCCCTGGTCTCCTTCCTCTCTGCCCAGCACTCCCCTCCCCTCTCTGCCACAGTATCCAGTGCAAGACAGTCTCAGGACATTGTCCGTGTTGGTTCCTCTGTCCTGATCCTGATTGACATTGCAGGGAGCCCCGTGCAGAGGGCATCTTGGTGGAGTCTCGCCTTTTTCCCGAGCTCATGCAAACTGTCCCCCAAGAGAAGAGGGATGAATATTTTGCCAGGATCTGAGCACAAGCACCCTGTGCTGTCACGAGGATCCCCACAGGCTGCTGGGCTTTGGGACTCAGCCCTTCTGTGCATGCCCCTCTGCCCGCAGACGGGGCTGGGAGGACAGCTCTGTTGCGGGCGTTGGCCCGGCCCCTCACCTCAGCATCCTCACCATGGTGGTTTCCTGAGCTGGGGATTAGGTGGGGCAGGTGGTGCCTTGCTTGTGTCCAGAGTCCCTATGATCCCCCTTCTGTTGTTCCTCCCAGAGTACGTCATCTGCTGTCCACCGCCCGGCATGGCGTTTGCACAGCGAAGTGCCCTATAGGGGGTTCCAGTCGCCATTCTGTCCTGGGTGTGGTCTGTAAGTTGTCCTCGCTCTGAGTTTAGAAAGGCAGTGGGGCCTGTCTTCTGGGCCCAGTCATGCTCCAGTGGGTCTGAAGCACTTTCATATTTCAGTGCAGAAGCCCATGTCGACTGAGTGGGGGAAGCTGTACCTTGACCACATGGTCAAGCACAGTTGAATGTCGGAGATTCCATTTGGCTCAGTCTGACAGAAAGAGCCTTGTGTTAGAGGACAGGAGGCTGTCAGCTTGCCCAAGAGCACTTCAGTTCGCAGGAAAGGTTCTGGAATGTCTGATGGGTGATCTGGGATGGACTTCTCTGGCCATACTTGATGGAAGGAGCCTTGGCCTCTGTTCTTGGAAGTCAAATTTTCTTGGGCAGGGTGTGTGTGTGTGTGTGTGTGTGTGTGTGTGTGAGAGAGAGAGAGAGAGAGAGAGAGAGATTGATTGATTGATTCAGGGAGGGAGAGATGGGAGGGATAGCCAGGGTCAGAGATGTTTTCCCAGCTCCCTCACCCATCTTGCTTCCCAAGAAGGACCTTGGACCCTCAACCCTCCTAGGGAAAGTCCGTCTGAGGTCTGACATTTAGAAGTCTAGTGGCTGGAATGAAGGATTTGTCAATTTCAAAACATGAAAGCAGTCTGGGGATCAGGTGCTTCCTGCAGGCATCCTGCACAGCGGCATGCGTGTGACTGACAGCTGGGAGTTCTGAGGCCTTCCAGGTTCCCACAGAAATCCAGCGAATCCTCAGGAGCCGCTCTGCCAAGGACCAGTGATGAGCCACGTGGGAAACCAAGGTTAAATGAGGGCAGCAGAACTCCAGCGGGAGGGCTTGTTCCAGCCCCCTACATTGCAGAGGCCCCAGGCACAGAGCATCCATACCCCTCATTCTCCAGTGAGGTCCAAACCTGGTATCCAAACCCCAAGTTCCCCCAGCTTGTGCTTCCTTGGGGTCCCACAGCTGAGCACTTAGGGCAAGTTGCTCCCAGGTGCTCATGTAAAATCTGTCATCCTCGGCCGCCACCGTGGCTTAACAGGCTAATCCTCTGCCTTGCGGTGCTGGCACACCGGGTTCTAGTCCTGGTTGGGGCGCATCACGGTTGCCCCTCTTCCAGGCCAGCTCTCTGCTATGGCCCAGGAAGGCAGTGGAGGATGGCCCAGGTGCGGTCCTGCACCCGCAAGGGAGACCAGGAGAAGCACCTGGCTCCTGGCTTCGGATCAGCGAGATGCACCAGCCGCAGCGGCCATTGGAGGGTGAAACAACGGCAAAGAAAGACCTTTCTCTCTGTCTCTCTCTCTCACTATCCACTCTGCATGTCAAAAAAAAAAAAAAAAAATCTGTCACCCTCGCCCCTCCCTCTCTCCCACCTGCTCACCTTCATCCCTAGGCATCCCGAACACCGGCCCTCGTCTGTCCCCTTCCGCAGCTTTGGGGGTTCTTGGGCTTCCCCTCCTGCCCCCTCCTCTGCTCCTCACAGCCCTGCAGCCCACCGCAGTCTATGCAAACATGCATCCAACCTGGCTCCCCCATCTGCTGTTCCCAGTGTCCCCTGTCTGCCTGTGTCTCCTCATCCTCCTTCGACCACTCACGCTGTAAGGTGCCAGCCGCTGCCCTTCTCAGGAGCCACCCCTGTGTCAGGATTGCTGTGGACCTCACACATTCGCCACCTCCTGTCACCCACTGGGTTTTCCATGGGGAATCTACGCTGACCTGTTACAGCAGGCACGATCTCACAGCTCCCTGGGCTTGCAAGTGCATGGCACTAAGCATTCTTAATGACCACCTGGTTAATTCCACGAAGCACTTCTGGTCACAGCCTGCTGGCCCTTGAGGGCACAGAGCCTGCCCCTTGGCTCTTCAGAGGGAAGGTGCCTGCAGGGCCCCAGAAGTTACAGGGACAAGGGTTGGAGCCAAAGAGGAGTGAGGGAGGGGTGTGTTTGTGGGTTTCGGCTGATTGGATTCGGCTCTGATCTGGGCACAGCTGTAGGTGCTGACTGGCAGTAGGGCTGGTGGGACTGTATCCCTGGCTGTGTGCTGCGGCTCAGCTGGGCCTGGTGCCATTTTCCATGGCGTAAGTGCTGGTGAGGTGTCCAGAGCTTTTCCGTGAGTGGACGACGTGGTGCCCTATCCTTGTTGATGGCACAGACGTCCCCTCTTAATCCCTTGGTGACTTGGATGCTGCCTGGTGCCCGGCTGCCAGCTCATCATGTCCTGGCACAGAGCCAGGGCTGCCGGGCTGACCTGCCTGCTGCAGCTGGGCCATATTGAATGTCTGTCATGCCCTCAGCTTCTGGTGTTCACATGAGCGCTTTCCATGGCCTGAGGGTTCTGTGCGTGTGCTGTCTTTGTGGAGATGAGGGGACGTAGCCTTGACTGGCAGCCAACACTGCCCTGACTTGACTCCTGGGCCCCATAGCGGGGGACTCCTGCAGTGAGGTATAATTAACTGCCAGCTGGTGGGGTTCTAGTCACTGGAACCCCAGACGCAGGCAGCTGTGAGCAGATGGCATCACCTCCACGTTGGAACCTGTCTTAGTGGGTTCTTCCATCAGCAGTGTTGGGAGCACTGGGCATCCAGGCTGGGCCCTGCCTGTGTTCTGTCTCCTTGGGGGGCAGGGGAGATGAGGCGAACTCAAATTTCAGACCTTCCAAGAGATGGGCGCTGACCTATGTCCCGGCCCCTTGCTTCCAAGAGGGGGGATCTGGAGGCTGTGGGATGTGAGCCCACGGTGCTGGGACCACTGTCCGTCTCTCTTCCTGCATCAGTGCAGATAACCACAGGAACAGCCTTGGAGACTGCTGACCCGAAGCAGAAGAACTTGGAGGGCTGCCTTGCATTCCTACTTCCAGCTCCAGCATAAGCTTGCTGAAAATCACTACCAGTTCAGGCCGAGTGCATCTGATGTGCGCTAGGTTCTCCAGGGAATGGCAAAGCCACAGGCCCTGCCTCCAGCCAGTTGTACTCACTTGGGAGAATGAGCGTTTGTTTCATTAAACATGCGTTCACTCAACACATGTTGAGAACTTACTGTGTACCCACGGGGCTGTGCTAGGTGGTGGGGGTGGAACCCTGTAGTATTTGTGGGGTGTGTAGCACGCAGGTCAGTGCGGGAGGCAGTTTATCATTGTACAAATGAGTACTTGGGGGCTGAAGTGCACCACGCTGTGAGGGATCAGGGAGGGCTTCCCGTAGCGGGTGGTGTTGGCACTGGGAAAGGAAGGATGTGTTGGAGTTCAGCAGCAGCATAGGGAGAGCGAATTTGCCAAGGCAGAGGGAGAGTGCAGGAAGCTGCAGACAGAGGCCGCACGGCTGGCGCACCTGGCAGGACAAAGGGCAGGGGAAGGGCGTGAGTGAAGAGAGGAAACAGTCTGTGTGCAAGGCCTTGCCGGCCCAGGGAAGGCACTTGGACTTGAGGAACACGGAGAAGGCACTGAGAGGCAGGAAATGATGTGGGCGGCAGGGAGGGAACCGCGGGTGCTCTGGGGGCGTGAGTCCGTGTGGCTGGAGGCGACACTGAGACGCCTGCTTGGGGCTTCCCAGGATGTAAGGATTGCTTTGGAGCGCAGCTGCTCCCAGCAGAAGGTAGCTGCTGATTGCAGTTGTTGGGCACCGGATCCACATCCAGACTTGGAGTTATTTCGCCGTTCAGAGAGCCAGCAGCTCCCTCTTGTGCGAACAGCCGGTCTCCAGGGAGCCTGAATCCCAGGACCTGGGCTTGCACTTGCGCCTGACTGTCAGACCATGCTCCTGTGGACTGCAGGCAAGCTAAAGAGGAGCCAGGGCCCTCTGAGCATGGCCTTGGAGCGAGCTGAAGCAGAGGGCACGGTGACAGCTTAGCTAAGTCAGTCTCACCCTCTACACGGTGGTGGGCTGAAGGCGGCAGATGGTGCTGACCGAGTAGTGAGGAGTTGGGGTGCTATCATGATTCCATCTTCAGGATGAGGACCCCCAAAGCCAAGAGGTTAAGCACCCCTTCAGGGGCACCTGTCAAAGCAGGAGCATGGTTGGGACTTGGACGTGGGCTTCCCGGGCTCCAAACCACATGGTCTTGAACTGTGCCCCTTGCAGTGTTGCAGGTGGGCCTGTGCTCCTCTGGCAGGGCAGCCGACAGGACCCGAGTGCAAAGGAAGGAAAAGCAGGAGCCGGAGTCAGCCAGGACCTGCCCTTTGCCAGCGCTGTGTCCGTGGACAGTGCGTTCCGGGTGCCATTTGTAAAATGAGCTGGCATCAGCGTTAACACTGGTAGTCGCTTTTATCGAGCCCCTGGGTGCCAGGGCCCACTCCCAGACCTTTTACACACTCACTCATTCATCCTCCCAACAGCCCTTTGGGATTGGTGCTGCTCTTACCCCCATTTCAATGATGAGGAAACTCAGGCCCAGAGAGGTTCAAGAATCTGCCAGGGTCACACAGCCAGGGAGAGATTGAGCCTGGCTTTGAACTTCGGCAGTCTGGCTGTCGGGTCATGACAGAGACAAGTGGTTCACTCAGAATCCATGGCCTGGAACATCATGCATAGGAAAACCAGGACATTGGTTCACTGCCACCCTTAGTGTTCTTGAACCCCTCTGGGCTTCACTTTCCTGTCTGTGAAATAATGGTCGTAACAGCAGCGGTTTATCCGGCTTTTCTGATTGTCTCCTTACAGATGGGAAACTGAGGCTCAGAGAAGTGGGGCGAGTTGCTCAAGGCCGTACACGTGTAGGACAGAGCAGGGTCCTCAGTGCTGGGCTGCCCCAATCCAGAGCCCCTGCTTCTCACCCTCGGGTGTCTGTGCCTGGAGACACAGGAATGGCCCGGATCACTCAGGACTGCGCCAGGTGTGCCTGGTTCCCTTGGGTCCTTTTCCTGCCCAGAAGCCCATGCGTCAGCGGCCCCATTTCTGCATAAATAGCCCACGATGCTGTGCGGGTTACTGCTGACTTCTCTCTCAGGAACCCTGAAGAAATCCCGGGCAGATTGGATAAAAAGCCCTTGTCAGACATCCTAATGTTAGTGTTCTCCCGGGCAATTACACGCAGGAAGTATTTATTTAACACTTCGCTTCTCCAGCCATTCTCCCTGACTTCATTTTGCAAAACCTTCTGTAATAACCCATGTCTCCTTCACTGACTCCCCTGCTATTCTCGTCCTTGGGGGAACTTGAGTGCCGTTCTCAGCATCTGGAGCCAGAAATATGCCCCAGTCTCATCTCGCATGGCTAATCCCCTCCACTGTCACATGCGGCATCTCCCGGCGTCTCGGCAGGGACTTCTGCACGCCTCATCCGCCCTTGTCTCATTTTGTCGATTTCTCATATTTGCCCACGTGCAAATGGGCATTTTTCGTGCTGTGAGTTCCCTCACAAGGGCACTGGGCTGGAGCTTGCTTTCTCTCCCAGCCTGGGTTTGAGTATCCCTCTCCAGCTTCCCCCTTCCAGAAGCCCTGTACAGCTGCCGGGTGGGTGGGCTTCTCTCTGCAGAGGGAGGGCACCCTCGGGTGTCAGGCTTCTGTGCTCCACGGATGGCTGAGGTGGAGGAGGCAGTTGTTAGCGCAGGCTCAGCCCCCTTGGTCTAAATTCTGCCTGCATCCTGGGAACCGCAGTTCTGCTGCTGCTTGTGTTTGTGTGTGGACTGACTTCATAGCCCGTAGACATTCCTGGTGAAGACCCTATTAATTTTAATGACTTCTGAGATGAACAGAGGAGAAGGCTTCTGTGGATTGCGCAGCTGTATTCTGAAGTTTGTGGTTTTATATATTCATTTTTATTCAGTTAAAAGGGCCAAAGCACAAAAAAAGGGAAAGAAGTCCAAGTCTATTGGGATATTTTGTATCTCTTTTGTTAAAAAAAAAATCAAAGTAGAATTCTCTTAAGACTGTTTGGAAGTGAACACTGCACGATTCATGATGGGGGCCGGTGTTGTGGCACACTGGGTAAGGCCGTGGCCCGTGATACTGGCATCCTGTGTGGGTGCTGGTTTGTGTCCCTGGCTGTCGCACCCTCTGATCCAGCTCCTGCCAATGGCCTGGGCAGAGCAGTGAAAGATGGCCCAAGTCCTTGGGTCCCTGCCACCCATGTGGGAGACCCGGCTCCTGGCTTCCACCTGGCCCAGCTCTGGTGGCCATCTGGGGAGTGAACCAGTGGATGGAAGATCTCTGGCTCTCCCTCTCTGTAAGTCTTTAAAATAAACAAACAGATCTTTTAAAAAGTACACCAGCGATGTTTGCAATCATCACCCCTTTTAGCCCCAGAATAGGCTCCCTGCCAAGTACCACCCCGCCCCTGTTAGCAGTGACTCCCCTCCCCCAAACCCACTTCCAGCCCCCGAAGCCGCACGTCTGTGTCTCTGCAGTTCTGCTTATTCCGCACGATTTCACATCCGGAGAATGACACGCACCGTAGAGTGACACGCGCCTGGCTTATTTCCTCGGGGTTCCTCCGGCTGTAGCAGGAAGAGTCCTTCCTTCTTTTTGGAAGGCTGCCTAGTACTCCATGTGTCTTGGGTGGCAGTTGGTCACAGCAGCTGCTGTAAACTCGCGTCTGCCACATCTTGGCCTGTTGGCACAACTGAGGCCTGGTGACTCATACAGGACAGATCCCGCGAGGCCAACATGTTCCAGAGCATGGGCCTCGCAAGGGCCTCGGGCGACTTCAGGTCCTAACAGGGACCTGGACAGCAGGCGTGTCTGGGAGAGAAACATGGCAGGGGTCTGGCAGCTGGTTCTTGAGGAGACTAACCCAGCTGAGAGCACGTGTGCATGTATATCAGTGGCCCTGCATGTTGATGGCTCCGCCCCCAGGGCCCAAGCCCCTCCCACTAACCGCTATACGGAGGATTTAAAGTCCCAGTGCACAGACTTTGCTCTGTGTGCACTGCTTCATTTTCTGCTAACCCAAGTGGACGCTCTCCCTGTCTGCTGTTGGTGTTGCACCTCGGTTACAGATGAGGCCAGTTGAAGGGGCGGATGGACTTGACAGGACTAGGGAGGGGGAGGGTATTGTCTGATTGTCTGTGTGGAGCTTGCACTCGCGGCTGCTTGGCCATGATGCACGTGCTGAGCAGTTCTCATATGGCACTGGTTACCTTGCTCTGACCTCTGACCTCTGACCTCCACGTACTGCCCAGCTGCCCTGCCCAGGGTCAGCCCTGCAAAGAAGCCGGGCAGTACAGAGTGGTCTCGGCCAGAGTAGGAGCTGGAGGTGCAGACCTTTGGAAAGGTGCTGTGACCTGGTGTGCTGACATGACGTGTCACTGACATGTGACCTGGTGTGCTGACATGACGTGTCACTGACATGTGACCTGGTGTGCTGACATGACGTGTCACTGACATGTGACCTGGTGTGCTGACATGACGTGTCACTGACATGTGACCTGGTGTGCTGACATGACGTGTCACTGACACGGCCAGAGTGCTTCAGTAGAAAATAGTGTTCAAGAGCGGCTGACGCCCCCACCCTGCGGAATGGGAGGGAATCTTTGTGGATTGTGCATCTGAGGGGATTTTGGTCCAGGATGCATAAAGGGACGTGTTTTGATTCAGTGATCCAGCTCAAACCCACTGAAAAGCAGGTGAGGCGTTGGAACAGACATCTCTCCAAGGGAGATCAAATTCTGGTGGCCAAGAAGAACCCAAGAAGATGCTCCACGTTAGTCACAGGGAACCTGGAACTGGAACCCCTCCACAGGTGCCGGGGTGGCCAGGATCAACGCGTCCGCCAGTAACCAGCCTTGCCCAGAGCAGATGGAGACCAGCAGCCTCTAGCGCAGCTGGTGGAGAAGTGTGGGAGAGCACCTGGCAGTCCTCAGACGATGGAGCAGGGACCCTGGATGACCTGGGAACTCATTCCCGAGTGTATGCCCAAGAGAGGTGACCGCAGATGCCCCAACGCAAGCCCGTCCAGGGCGCTCCTAGCATGCTGTTCACAGAAGCAGAGAGACTTCCGCCAGCACACGCATGGCACACAGATGGCGCTATATCCACACAGTGGCGTGTTTTCAGCCACGAGTAGGGAGTGAGGTGCTGGTGCATTCTGCAGCCTGGGTGGGCCTGGGACAGGTCAGGCTCAGTGAGCGAAGCTGGATCCCAAAGGTGCAGGTGGCCCGGTTCCCATCATTTGAAATACTTAGGGCAGGTGTCATGGTGCAGTGGGTTAAGCCGCTGCCTGTGAAACTGGCATCCTGTATGGGTGCTGGTTCGAGTCCCAGCTACGCCACTGCTCTGCTCACGTGCCTGGAAAAGCAGCAGATGATGGCCTAAGTGCATCCACAGGGGAGACCTGGATGGAGTTCCAGGCTCCTGGCTTCAGCTGGCCCAGCCCCAGCTATTGTGGCCACTTGAAGAGTGAACCAGTAGATGGAAGATCTCTCCCTCTCCCACTTCCTCTCCCTTTCCCCCTCCCCCTCTCCCTATCCCACTTCCTCTCCCTCTCTTCCTCCCCCTCTCCCTCGCCCTTTCCCTCTCTGAATGTTAAACCCAAAATAGATCAATGCACAGAGACATAGAGTAGATTGGAAGTTGCTTCGAGCTGGTGCATGGGGGCTGGCAACACAACTCTACATAAACAGTGGCTGGCAGGTGTCTACGTGGAGAGACACGAATCAATTTATGCTTGAAGATGACCTCCCTGCCATAAAACTTGACTGTTTGAGGGGAGAAATGGACTCGGGGAAGCTGCCGCAGTGACAGTGACTACGGTTCAGGTTTTAGCACCAGGGTGCCTTCCGGGGCTCACTTGTTTCATGTGTTTCAACTTGGTGGCTGATGGGGTGGGGAGGTGAGAGTACCAGAGTGGCTTTTGCAGAAGTGAGGTGGGTTTGAGAACAGCTGTGGCTGCCTGGGTGGCGTGGGGGGTAGGCTTCTCAGGCAGGCTCCTTCTGCCCTTGGCAGCATCACTGGTGGGCCTGTGGGGGTGGTGGGGAAGGGACTGTGAGCCTGAGGAAAGCCCTGTGTACTGTGGTCCATCCAGGCTGGGCTGCCTGGTGCCAGTCCCATGACTTCTCCGGTTCGCTCACCTCCGAAATGAGCCTTCTTTCTGGAAGCCAGTGACGCCGTGAGCTCACCTTCCCGAGGAGAACCTCAGAGAGGGAAGGTACATGCCTTGTCCGAGGTTCACACAGCTCACGAGAGGACAAGGGTGGGTTGGGCTCCAGAGCCTGCGTCTGTAACTGCTGGGCTGTGGCACCTGCTAGAAGTGGCTGGCGTGGCCTCTGGCGTGTCTGACTGTGGAAAGTGAACCACGAGGATGTGCGGCTACAGAAGGGGACTTCCTGGGGATCAGCTCACAGGAGTCCAGAGGGCGCCAGATCCGTGGTGGTCAAGAGCAAGAGGAGAGGCAGAGAAGCTGGGAGCCTGGCTCAGTCCAGGAATCTGGAACCTTCTGATCTGAGGAAACTGGGGGCGGCCCTGGAGGGCAAGAGCCTGGGTTCTGATGTAAAAGGCCAGAGCAGAGGGGATGTTGCCAGCCCCCAGAGGAAGGGCCAAAGGGAGAATGGCCCTTCTGCTTCTTCAGCCCTGGCCGTTGGCTGGTGTCCAGCACATGCCTGTGTGATTCTGCTGACCCACATGCCGACCTTGTCTGCAAGCATTCCCAGAGACACCCCCAGAAAACATGAATCGCCCCCTCTCAGGCATCCCTGTCTGGTCTAGGGGACACCCACCACTGAGCAGCACACTTTGGCAAAGCCCACGTGGTGCTGGGCTGCAGATCCTGCGGCATCGACTTGCGCTCTTGCTAAGTCATTTTACAGCTGCGAATGCTGAGGCTCAGAGTGAGTTCCCTGGAGTCACACAGCCGTCTAGGCTCACGCCTTGACTACAGCCTGTCCTACCCCCAGCGCAGCTCTTTCTACCCCTCTGGCGTTTTGTAGGGTCCTTTTAACCCGCTCCATCCTAGACCCACACTCAGGGCTGTGGGTCCAGGGTCTCCCCTGGCATTGCCCTGACTGCCGTGGGGTTTCCGTCACCGTATCTTGACGTCTGAGACAATACCCTCACATTTCAGTCTGCCTGTTTCTGAAAAGGGCAGCAGGTGTTATTTGGGCTAAATTGACCTTGAAATTGATTTCTTTATTTTATGACTTACTGAGAGGAGATTAATACTTTTTTTTTTCCTGCAGTCTGAGACAATTTACATGGTAATAGAAGGCATAGTCAGTCAAATAAATTGCTGGAAGTGCTGGTGTTCCGAGGGAAGAAAATACAGAGCTTACTCACATTGATTTCTTTGCCCCGGGGAGAAGCAGAGGTTTTAACATCTGGGACTAGGGAGTGAAATTTTATCTCTGCTTTTGCAAGTAGAGAACTGAGGAGCTTAATCTGACATTTACACGGAACGTCCTGGGTGGGGGAGGCCTGGGCAGTCGGACTCCTTGCTGAAGGGCAGTTTGAGCTCCTGGGTTTCGTGGGAAGTTGGCTGCCTCCACGGAGGGCCGGTGGAGGAACAGGGTGCAGGCAGGCTGGGCAATGTGAAATTCTCCCCAGGCCTGGATGGGGAGCCAGGGAACCGTGTGTTTGGAGACCCTGCTTCTGAAGTTCTGGACTTTGCTCTCTGGCCGTGTTCCAGGGCTGTCCCTTCAGCTTGCACAGATCGGTGGCAGCTGCCTAGTATGTTGCAAGAATCCGAGACTTTGTCTATCTCAGCAGTGAAATGCAGCAGTCGATTAGTAATGCCTGCCCCAGGAACATGACGAAACGAGGGAGTGAGTCTGTCAGCTATTTACATTTTCTGATAAAAAACATTGTAGCATCCTCCCCATGGCCAACATTTGTGTGCTCAGCCTGTGTTGGAAGTCTTTCACCTCTCCTCTCCAGAGCTACCTGGAGTGTTTGCCAGGTGGTTTTCTGCAAATGTCCAGAAATGAGTCCCTGCCCAGAGAACCCTTGCTGGTCCTGCATGTGGTTTCCCCTTATTTCCATTTCAAAATCCAATAAAGTGTCACAGGTGCAGTTAAAATCCTGGTGGATAATATGTGGGTAGTTCAGAAAGCTTGGAATTGAGATGTAGGTTTATCTTGGCACACCGGGTCAGAAACCTGTGCACGGTTGTTTGTAGCAGGCGTTTCCCATGAAACTTTCTGAAGACCTCTCGTGTGCCCAGAACATGAAATCCAAGAGTCAGAAGAGTCAGCTGCCCAGCCAGCCGATCCTGTTCTCCAAATCGGCCGTTGTCAGTGATTCCCATCTGTCACCAGGAGACTCACATGTACATACCAGAAACACATGGACTCTGTGACGTTCAGCAGACGTGACCCTGCTGTTCACTCCCCCTGTGCGTGGTACTGTTTTTTCCCATCGCTCCGTGCACAGCTAGCTGCCTTGTTACCATTAGTGAGTGTGTTTGGATGCACTGTAATTTGTTTACATGGCCTCTGAATAATGGAAATTTATGTTACTCCCAGCAGTTTGTAATTACGAAAAATGACTATCCACAGCATAGGTCATTTTACCCACTTATGGACTTTTTAGAAGGCAGAAATTCTGATACATGGAAACACGCACGCAAATATGACCAATATTTAAGATGTGTGATTCCACTCTGTATGTGTCAACCTCAAGAAGTTTAAATGCTAAATGCTTATTTTGGTGCAAGAAACATTTTGAAATCCATGCATGAACTATCTTCAAGAATTTCATGAAAAATGTGCGATATGAAAAAACAACTCTGCATAGGTTTCAATTTTTTTCATCAAAATATCCTTTAAATCCCATTTTCCCCCTTGTATGAGAACAGCATGTTCCCCTGCACCGTTGAGACTTCCGTACTGTAACCTGCTTTCATCTCTTTGGTCTTGGGGAGAAATAATCCATCGTCTTAGTTCACATTTCCTTTCTTGTGCGTGAAGCTGAGTGTGTTGATGCACACACCAGGCGTTTGCAGAGCCTTCTCCCTGGTGAATGTCTCCCAGCTTGCTCCTCTCTTTCCTATCCTTTGCTGTTCCTCCTGACCCAGAGGAGCTCCTCCTGCGTGAAGGAAATTGCCCCTTGGTTCGGTGGGTTATGATTTTTTTCATCATCCCCTTTGCATTCGACTTTCTTTTATTTTTTTCATGCCCCACATTTTATGGACAAGACTTAGTTTTTGTTTCAAGGCTCTGGGTTTGGGATCCATAATTAGCAAGGTCTCCACCACTGCTCTGAGTTGATGGACATTGATGTGGTTCCCTCGGGGGGTGGGGGTGGTACAGTGTCCCCCAGCTGGCCCAGGTGTTGGAGTCATTTTGACATTTTTGCCAGTTCTGAGGAATGGGAGAAGGGTGGTCTCTTACCAACTAAGGTCATGGTCAGCTGTGGGCTCTTCAGTCTACCTCTTCTCTCTTGGTACCCAACTTCCCAAGGACGAGGCTCACTGCTTATGGACAGAAAACTTTAGGGCACAGTAGGCTCAGGTGGCAGAGAAGCATTGAGAAACGCTGGCCGCACATGCCTGCCACAGCCATGGCCCCTGCAGGTCTTTGCTGCATCCCTGGGTACCCGTTTTGCCCCTCCCCATGCATCTCTGCATCTTCTCCCATTGCTCAGGAGGCTTCGGTAAGCTGTGGCCTTGGCTTGGAGCTTTGCACAGTCCTGGTCCATGTAAACCACACTGAGTTGATCAGTGGAAACTGGTCACGCCCCAGCGCCCACTCGTGTCCCCGCACCGTCTCTACCCGCTGCTCGGGTGACTTTAATTGGCCTCTGCACTGCTCGGGGCCATAGGGCCTCTCTGTGTTCTGGGGTCCCTGTGACCTGGCTGAAATTGGGGATTGAGTGTAACTCATTCCTCCAGCTCAGTGTGTTGTTGGCTGCTGTGTAAAGCGAGTCTGAGAGGGAGCATCAAGACGCCCAGGCCAGGGTGTTCTGCCGAAGGAGGAGGAGTGAATCTGGCACAGACCCTCCATGTGGCAGCATCTCCCTTCCCTCTGCTCAGCCGCCTGCTTCAGGTGTTCCCTGCATGGGTGGGAGGCCATGACTTAACCTGTCTTTTCACTAGGCTGGGGCTGGCTGGAGGGTCACACTCCGTGCAGAGGACGGAGAGACAGGACCTGGCACAGCAGGTTAAGCTGAGGCTGTGATGCTGGCATCCTGTATCCGCGTGCTGGGTCGAGTTCCTGGCTGCTCCACTTCTTTTATTTTATTTTATTTTTATTTTTTTGACAGGCAGAGTGGATAGTGAGAGAGAGACAGAGAGAAAGGTCTTCCTTTGCCGTTGGTTCACCCTCCAATGGCCGCCGCGGTAGGTGCGCTGCGGCCGGCGCACCGCGCTGATCCGATGGCAGGAGCCAGGTGCTTCTCCTGGTCTCCCATGCAGGTGCAGGGCCCAAGGACTTGGGCCATCCTCCACTGCACTCCCAGGCCACAGCAGAGAGCTGGCCTGGAAGAGGGGCAACCGGGACAGGATCGGTGCCCCGACCGGGACTAGAACCCGGTGTGCCGGCGCCGCAAGGCAGAGGATTAGCCTAGTGAGCCGCGGCGCCGGCCTGGCTGCTCCACTTCTAACCCAGCTCCCTGCCAGTGCATCTAGAAAAGCAGTGGAAGATGACGGAAGCACTTGGACCCCTGCCATCCACCTGGGAAACCCAGATGCCATTCCAGGCTCCCGGCTTCAGCCCAGCTCTTGTAGCCATCTGGAGAGCAACCCAGCAGAATTTTCTCTCTCCTCTCACTCTTACTCTGCCTTTCAAATAAATAAAAATCTTAAAAGAAGACTTCGTTTTCTGGTCCGTACACTTTCCCTTGACCAGTGTCTACTGGAAAACTGGAAAAGGAACCCACAAGAAGTGTCTGTCTCCTTGACATGTGCTCAGGACACAAGAGCCATTCAAAAAGTTCAGAGAAAAATGAACTTAAAAGGTATTTATTTTGATGCCACATTTTTTTTTGAAATTTTATGTAATTTTTTTCAGAATATGCATTTTTTTTGACAGGCAGAGTGGATAGTGAGAGAGAGAGACAGAGAGAAAGGTCTTCCTTTGCCGTTGGTTCACCCTCCAATGGCTGCTGCGGCCGGCGTTTCGTGCTGATCCGAAGCCAGGAGCCAGGTGCTTCTCCTGGTCTCCCATGTGGGTGCAGGACCCAAGCACCTGGGCCATCCTCCACTGCCTTCCCGGGCCATAGCAGAGAGCTGGCCTGGAAGAGGGGCAACCGGGATAGAATCCGGCGCCCCGACCGGGACTAGAACCTGGTGTGCCAGCGCCACAAGGCGGAGGATTAGCCTATTAAGCCACGGCGCCGGCCCAGAATATGCATTTTTGATGAAGAGTTTGAAATTCCTCATATTTATAGAAACAGACATCTCCAAACTGCCACTGGCTCTGAGCAGCTGCGGCGGCTGCAGGAAAGAAGAAATCACTTCTCTTCTCTGTTTCTCCCTCTTGCGGATTCTGTCTTTTTGTGGACTCTGTCTTTTTTAACTATTATGTCTGTTTCTTGGTTTCTCTTTTTCACTAATTGTGTGTGTATATGTTTGAGACACACACACACCCACACACACGCAGAGAGAGAGAGAGAGAGAGAGAGAGAGAGAGACTTCCATCTGCTGGTTCACTCCCCAAATGCCCACAATAGCAGATGCTGAGCCAGGGAGATGGAAGCTCAGCGCAGGTCTCCTGCATCGGTGGCAGGAACCCAATTACCGGTGCCGTCACCGCTGCGTTCCAGGGTTTGCACCGTCTGGAAGTGAGAGTGAGGGTCTGGAGCTGGGAAGTGGAATGTGGATGGCTTTCTGCTGGATGAGACACCCAGCCCTCTGTGTGTCCGTCTGTCTCCCTCTGTCTCTCTCACACACATACCCTCTGTGCATCCGTCTCTGTCTCTCCATCACACACACACACACACACACTCACACTCAAGTGTCTCTGCCTGAGAGTTGATGACTGACTCCAGGCCAAAGCCCAGGGACTGCAGTAAGGAACTTGCGGAACTTTGTGCTTGGCTGGTGTTTTTGGGGCAGGGCTTGTCCCTAGATGTGCACCAGGCCTGTGCACCATGCCTCACAGACAAGGGGTCGAGGCAGCAGAGGTCGGTCGGTGTTTGTGGCAGGTGTGCTTGGACCCGGGCCGGGCTTTGGACCAGCCCTGCGGCCAGCCTGCTCTTTGTCCAGGACGCCCAGGTGAAGCACTGGCTTCTGCGAGCCCTGGGAGGCTGAGTGAGGAAATGCACATGGAGTGCTCAGCACTCCCCGTGCAGGTGCTGCACAGACGTGAGCTGTGGTGCCAGAGGCAGAGGTGGGGTACCAGCTCCCCGTAACGGGACAGTTTGGTCCTCAGGCTGGGACAGGACGTCCACACGGAGAAGACTCTGGACTAGCTGTTGGGAGAACTACACACCCAGTTGAAAAGTTCTGGTAGCCACATGGAAAAGTAGAACTCTACAGATGAGTGGGCAGGCATTACCTCCGCGGTTAAGATTCCCCATCCCACACCGGCGTGCCTGGGTTCTATTCTCAGCTCCAACTCCTGACTCTGGCTTCCTGCTGATGCACACCCTGGGTGGCAATGGTGATGACTCAAGTGGTTGGGCCCCTGCCACCCAAGTGGGAGCCCTGGATGGCGTTCCAGGCTCCTGGCTTTAGCCCAGCCCAGCCCTGGCTGTTGCAGGCATTTAGGGGTGAGCCAGCAGATTAGAATTCTGTATCTCTCTGCCTCGCCTAAAATAAAAACAAACAACAACAATAAAAAATCCGCCCAAAACCCAGATGAAATTAATTATATTATTATTTATATATTCATAATATATTTATATTTTAAACATAGCAGTATGTTTTATTTATGGATTACTAAATATATTTCTAACATGTAACTGATATGAAAATGAGACATTAATATTAATAAAATGGCTTACATTTCTTTTGTTCATGATGTCTTCAAAATCCAGTGTGCTTTTTATACTGACAGCACATTTTTAAAAATAGATTTATTTTTCATAAGGCAGAGCAACTGAGAGAGAGAGATTTTCCATCCTCTTGTTCACTCTCCAATCTGCCAAAACAGCAAAGGCTGAGCCAGGCTAAAGCCAAGAGCTGGGAACTCCATCTGGGTCTCCCACATGGGTGGCAGGGATCCAAGTACTTGGGCCATTGTCAGCTGCCTTCCCAGGTGCGTTAGCAGGCAGTCGGGTTGGAAGCAGAGCAGCCAGGACTTGAACCAGTGCCCCGAGGTGGGATGCCAGTGTCATGAGCAGCGGTTTAACCCTCTGTGCCATGACTTTTTTTTTTTTAAGATTTTATTTATTTATTTGAGAGGTAGAGTTACAGACAGAGAGAGGGAGAGACAGAGAGAGAGGTCTTCCTTCTGTTGGTTCACTCCTCAGATGGCTGCAATGGCCGGAGCTGCACCAATCCAAAGCCAAGAGCTTCCTCTTGGTCTCCCATGTGGGTGCAGGGGTTCAAGCCCTTGGGCCATCTTCTACTGCCTTCCCAGGCCACAGCAGAGAGCTGGACTGGAAGAGGAGCAGCCGGGACTAGAACTGGTGCCCATATGTGATGCTGGTGCCGCAGACAGAGGATTAACCTACTGCGCCATGGCACCAGCCCCTGTGCCGTGATTTTAGCTCAGAGTAGCCCCGTGTGGCTGCCGACTGCTGGCCAGCCCAGGTCTAGACCCTTGCAAGGGGTGGACAGAGAGGCTCAGGGCACCAAGGCTGAAGGGGCCAGGCAAGCTGCAGTTCTCGTAACTTGGGCTGCTCTCAGGATTTTTCCTCAAACTCATTCCACAACCTTTCTGTGTTTGTTTTTGCCAGGACCACCAGTCTGCAAGTCCAGCCCTCCCTCGCAGTGCCACCAACAGCCCACAGGACCCTGTAAGTAGAAGCCTTTGTGGCACAGATTGGATTCGGGAACTGCGTGCGTATCCTCGGCAGCCCCTTTCGCCCGTCATCTGTCAGCTGGAGTGGAATTGACGTGACGCCGATCTTGCCCAGAAGTAGCTGGGTTTGAGGGAAGTCCTGGTTCCCAGGCACTGGTGTGGTTTCTCAGAGCTCTGCCTGTGAGAAGAGGGGGTCCCCTGAGGGAACAGATCTGGGGTACAACGGTTTCAGGTGGTACCTCAGAATCGTCCTTTGGGCCATGGCTGTGCGAGCTGCAAGGTACAGGCAGAGTGTGAAGGAGTGGACACCACCTGGCTGTGGCCGTGGTAGAGACAGTGGTGCCATTACACCGTGGCGCTGCACAGGCAGTCATTGGGGTGCCTGGCTGTGGGTGATGCCGGAGGTGGGTCCTGTGCACCCCTGACTGTCACCCATGGGTGTAGTGGCCGTGAGCTCCCTGCACTGACACCTCCAGGATTGCCCATCCAAGCTGTCAGGCACGCAGGGGCTTCCTGGGGGCAGCCTGCTGTGCGTTGCTGATGGTGTTGAGTGGCTTGTGGTGCTTTTTGTACTGATCTTTGTACATTCTGGAGTATGATTGTCTCCTCTTTATGGCAAGCAGTCTGGCTTTCCATTTGTGGTGGTGGTACGAAATGTCCCTTGAAGTATTTAAGTAAGAAAGAAGCAAGTTGACTTAAAGCAAATTCTAGTATGGAAATTATGAGACATGTAGATAAGATGTTCTCATGGCCCTGGGCATTGTTCCTCTGTGAGCTCCCTGTTTGGTTTGATCCCCCTGGTCCCCTGTTCTGCCTTTGTCTGTGCCAACACTTGAATTTCTAAGGACCCACCACTTGGCCTGGTTCCTCCAAATGACTTTTGGGACTGGGTGTTTGTAACAAACCTCATGGGTGGATCACCTGGAAGAAGTGAAACCTGCGATGCCAAGAGGAAGAGGAGGAGGAGGAGGAAGACAGGGATCAGAAGTGGGAACCACACCCACCTGCCTGTCTGGTCCCCCCGTGCAGTTGACCGGACGGCCCACGTCTGTCTGGTCCCCCCTGTGTGGTTGACCAGTCGGCCCACTCTGTCCTCCAGTCCTCCCAGCAGCTGCATGAGGTGAGTGTTGATGGCGTCCTCATTTTCTGAGTGCAGAAACAAAACAAAACTCACAGGGAGTCCAGCGCCGGGCCCAGGCTCACCTGGCTGGGACTCACGCCGTGACCCGCCCTGGTGGACCCCTGGCGTCCAGGACTTCTCACCAGGGGCGTGACCTCGTGTCTGCATCTCATAGGTGGAGCAGAAAGATGCTGAATTGGCCTCCTCTTGACAAAACACATTCTCCTGGGACTTCATGTCCCGTCTCGGGGTGGCTGCTGCCGGGGTTCTGGCTCAGATCTCCCGTGAGCCGGGGCTGCAGTCATCTCACAGGGGCTGGGGGCCCAGTCCTCTGATAGCTGATGTCAGGAGGCCGTGGTTCCTCTCTGCGTCCCCTCCTCCCTGAGCCGTGGAGCAGCCCCCAGGGAGAGAAACGTGAGAGCAAAGCAGAGGCCACGTGCCCTATTGTGGCTCAGCCACACAATCTCTTTCCATCACCTGTGCTGTGTACCATCGGTCACTCCAACCAGGGCCTTGTGGGAGGGGACCACTCAGAGGCGTGGATGCCGGGGTTGGGGGGTCGCGGGGCTGCTCTGGCCAGGGACCACCGCACTCTCCGTCATCTTCGAATAGCCGTGTCTCATAGCCACACGCAGAACTCTTGTAGCTCACAGCGAGCCTGCGGGAAGAAAACACGAAGGCACTGCGCCCATTTTGTTGATGAGGCGGTGCAGCTCGGGGTGGGAAGGTGATGACCGGGAGCACAGAAACCCTTACCAGGAAGCTCAGGGGCTCCTCTGCTTGGCAGGGGGCGGTGACGTCCTCATCTACCCAGGCTGAGTTGAAGTCATTGGAAGTCAGAATGTGTGTGATGCATCTGCCCCTCTCCACGGAACGTGGCAGCTGGCCCGGCCTGCCTCAGACACACTCGGGTGTTTACCGTCAGGAACCCACAGCCAGCTGAATCGCCACACAGAAAGCCGGGTTTATGATAAAGTGTAGGAGATCTCACGGGACACCATGGAGACTGTTGAGTGCAGACAATGGGTGCGTGGTTGTGCTTGCTTGCTTTTTATTTATTTATTTTTTAGATTTCTGTGTTTGCAAGAGTGAAAGAGGAGAGACAAATGGCCTCAGGGCTGGGCCGAAGCCCGGAGCCAGGAACTCCGTCCGGGTTTCTCATGGGGGTGGCAGGGCCCCAAGCATTTGGACCACCTTCTGTTGCTTTCCCAGACACGTTATCTGGGAGCTGGATTGGAAGTGGAGCAGCCAGGACACAAACTGGTGTCCACATGGGGTGCTGGCACTGCAGGTGGTGGTTTAACCAGTTGTGCCGCAGTGCTGGCCCCATGTGGCTGTGCCTTCACACTAGGAGTCAGAGATCCTCTGTAGCTGAAAATGTCAACTGCTCACAGCGGGAGCAGAGAGCACCTTGGATTTTCTGCTATGTTGGGTGGGGGAGGATTTCCTGGCCCCCAGCAGCACCTCACTGAGGCACGTGTGTTCTCCGTGGCCCAAGTGAGGGCGCCTGGCTGCTGGTTTGAGAGGTTTGGTGCGACTTGGGCTGTGGCAGTCCAGAAGCCCTGATTTGCCCTCCCTTCCACAGCCCTGGCTCTGGATCCCAGAGAATGTGTCACAGGGGAAGCCGGCATCTTTGCCGCCTCTGCTGGTGGCAGCTTAACCTGCTCTGACCACTTCTGGGTGGCAGCTGTCCTCACGTGTTTCGAGTGCAAAGCATGCAACCCCTGGAGCTAGACTCGCACCTCCAGGAATCTGCACACAGCGCACAGTCGGATGACAGTGGAAAGATGCATCTGTGTATTTACTGAGTCAGTAATGATAGCAGCAAAAATACTTTTAAAAAAGCTGCACGGTGTGTTTCCCTCTGTAAAGGATTGGGTCACTTGGTTGTGCAGTATCCATGAGGGCCAGTTCCAAGCTGCAGCTGGGGCTGGGGCTTCTGGCAAGGATCCTGATGACGGGCTTGGGAAGATGCTGTGACACCTCATCGAGTGAGAAATATAGCACGTATCTTGTGAGTGCAATTTTGTACAAGTGGTTCTCTTCACGCATCTCCCAGCGCAGAGACAGACATCAGAGAGGCAGGTGGAAAGTTCAACCTGATTGGTGGTTGGTGCATTTTTCTCTGGACTCTGCTGGTTTTACTGTTTCTCTTTTACAACGAGCAGTTATTTTCCTCAATAGTAACAACAGGGCAGTGACTAGTTATAAAACTGAGCTGCCGGGAGGTTTTCCAGGATGGCTGGTTTTAGGTTGAAGCGTGCTTCTCAGCTGCCCTGGGGATGCTGATCTGCCCCTGGGGGAGTGAAGATGGGGCTTTGGGGCTTAGAACACCGACTTGGGGCCTTGAGACAGAGGGTTTGGCTCCTGCCTGCCCCCTGGAGGTAGAACGCCTCAGGTGCTGGTGTCTCAGCTCTCTCCCTGCACAGTGCCCTGCGGTCCTGGCCAGCTCTGCTCTTCCACTTAGGAACCACCTGCCAGCAAGGGCCTTGCCTGGGCACAGCAGGTGCATTGTGCTGCTTCCTGAATGAGGAAACAATAATAGTGACGGCTAGCTCTGTCGGGGACTCTGAAAGTTGCTGGCGTCATACTCAGCGTTTCATCCATATTCTCCCATTTCCTCCTTGGCACGGTCCAGGCAGGAAGAACCAGCCCTGTCCCATGTTCGCAAGTGAGGAAGCACGCCCAGGGAAGAGGGAGTGGCTCAGGGTCTCCCAGGCTGTTGGGAGCGAGCCTAGGGCTTGAACTTGGAGCAGCAGATTCCCTTGGTGAGCTGAGGAGGGGACAGGGCTGTTGGTTCTGCACAGAGATGCGGGAAGCCTTTCTGTGTCTTAGGCGTCAGCAGGTGGTGGGTGTCTCACCTGCTCACAATCACCTGTGGAAAGGATCTCAGGAAGGTGCCCGGTTGGAAGTCTGAATTTCTGCCTCTCGATGCCTCTAAGACAGCTGTGCTTCCCTCAAGTGTTAGCGTGGGCTGGGGTCTTTGCTTCGGCCCCAGGTAGGGGGAGCTGTGTTGAGGTCACTTTGCTGGATGAAGGAAACACATGATGGGGGCCCCCGCGGTCCACCGGTCACACGATGAGAGACGCTGGGGAGATGAGGCCAGCTGAGACACCGTGGCGCCCCACTTCCTCCTCTCGTCCACTCTGCCGCGGATGCGTTCTCAGCTAGACCTGGTGACGCCGCCCTGGCGGGAAAACATCGCTGCTTTCATTTTCTCTTCTTGCTTGAAGAGAAGCAGCAGAGCCTAGATTTTCAGTTGGTTCTGCCTCATTCCAGAGCAGGAAATGGAATTGAAAAGCGCTGCGCAGTCTCGTGATTTATAAAACCCTTTTTTATTCATTTGAGAGGAGACAGAAAAAGACATAGCGAGCGAGCGAGAGAGAGAGAGAGATCTCCCATCAACTGGTTTGTTCTTCAAATGCCTGCAGCAGCCAAGACCAGGCCAGGCTGAACCCAGGAGCCAGGAACTCCACCCAGGTCTCCCACGTGGGCAGCAGGGACCCAAGCACTTGCACCATCACCTGCCGCCTTCCAGGTCTGTGGTAGCCAGAAGCTGGACTCAGACGCCGGAGGTGGGTTTTGAACTGCGGCACTGTGATACGGGTTATGGGTGTTCAAGCACTGTTGTAACTGCCAGGCAAAACACCTGCACTTCCCATGGTCTGTTGGAAGTCCCTTGTATTTTGTAATACTCCTGTTTCTCTGTAACAGAAACAGACCGTGTTCAGTTTCCATGGCTGCCTAAGAAAGTACAAAAGCTTGTCTCAGATGTCCGCTTATCTCAGTGTCCAGGGATCACAGGTCTGGGCCTGGCCGAGCTGGATCCTGGCTGCAGTCATGGGCTTTGGCTGGGGCTGGGGTCTCCTCTAGCACTTGGCGCCCCCTTCTGAGTTCCCAGGTCCCTTTGCCTGCAACATGGTGGCCTGAGGTACCAGACACTTGGCCTGTTCTGTAGGCTGTTGCAAGCCCAGGCCTCAGTGCTCACTGGCAAGTCAGATGCTTAGTGTGTGTGGCCTCTGTCCTCGTTCCTGTTGGCCAGAGGGCAGCCACAGGCCCCGCCCATATGCCAGTGGAGGAGCCGTTCTTGGTGTGCCCTGGGGCTGCCCTGGGGTCTGTCCACACAGACACAGTCCCGAGGTGGGTCTGGCCTTCTCCCCCTCTCAGGGCCTACATGCCTCTCTTTCTACACAGCATCCTCCCTCCCCCCCCCAGAAAAGGGCTCCCAGGCCCCCCAGGAAGGGTCCCTTCAGTGCTGCACTCTGCAGGCGTCCTGGTCCCCCTGCAGTCCGGGCACTTGAGCTTCCTGCCTCCTCCCTTCTGTCAGAGGCTCCTGAGCGACCCCAGCAGCAGGTGAATATGTAATGGAATGCTGCCACCTTTTGGAATTTAGCAAAAGCAGAGCCTGCTGTTGCAAGGGGTGGATGTGCGGCACCTGCTGCTTTGGGTCTGCACCTGCAGTCGTGTGCCCCCGCGCCCAGCCTGTATTTCCACTGAGAGCCGCCTCAGGTTCACGCTAGGTTTTAGGAGAGAAAAACATGAGCCAGTTGCTTCCGAGGCAGCTTGGTTTGTCATTTCCGTTCTGGTTCGCAATTGCTGGGGATGCTGACAGCCTGTTCCACGAGGCGCAGGCACACAGTGGAGAGAGGTTTGGTGCATCGCATTGGGCTTTACCCTTGGTTCTGCCACCAGCTCCCAAGGACTTCAGCATCCTTGTCTGTAAAATGAGGATCTCCCAGGCTCCTTCAGCTCTCAAATCCTGGATCCAAGGTCACGATGCCTGTAACCAGCTATGGGGAAAGGTGACGCCCCATGGATAGCTGTTGGTCAAGCAGGAGTGCCAGTCAGGCCAGCCCTGTGTGAAAGATGCAAGGTCCTACCTGAACTCAGCACCACTGATTAGTGATGTCTGCCTTGGGTACAGGAGAACACAGAGCCATTGATTAGTCATGTCTGCCTTGGGTACACGTGCACCTGCTGGTGACATAGGTGTTGTCCCAGCTCCAGGTGTCTCCTTGAGACTGACAGCAGCCAGCGTGGGGCCCCTCAGTGGGGCCTCCCTCCCTGTTATCTCTCGGCCTTTGTGATCAGAGTCACTGCTCTCCACCCCAGTCCCTGACATCTGTGGCACTTCCTTTTTTCGCTCCCAGCTCGACACCACCAAAGCTTGTCCATCCCTCCCTTGTTGTTCCACACTGTGGTTGGTTGGCCTCACTTGCTGTTCGGCAGCTGTCTCCTGGTCACGCATCAGCAGCTGCCTGTGATGTGAGGACACAGTGCAGGCTCCCCAGATTCCACACTTAGCCTTGGACACCCGTCTTGCTGCTGTTCTTACTGTGGCTCCTTCTCTTCCCAACCCTGGCCCTCCTGGCTCTATACCCCATGCACCCTGATGGCAGGCCCTGGCTCAGGTTACACCCTTGTGTGAATTTATATGGATTCCTACCCACCCACCAAGATCCACCAGCAAAGTCTTGACCCAAGACTCTTTCTTGATCCCTGTGGTTCCCTCCGTCTCCCTTGAGGGGACGATCTCTTCTGTGTCTCCTCCCTCCACCTGCTTCCCTTCAGCAGACCAGTGGCCCTCACTGCTGAGTGGTGCAGGGGAATGAGAAACAAACCCTGCCCCTCTCTGTAGGGTTTTTTTTTTCCTTTTTAGAGATATATTTATTTATTTGAAAGACCTATAAGAGAGGGAGAGACACAAAAAGAGACAGTTCTTCCATCCGCTGGTTCACTCTCCATATAGCTGCAATGGCCAGGGCTGGGCCAGGCTGAAGCCGGGAGCTGGGAGCTTCTTTTGGGTCTTGCATGTGGGTGCGGGGGCTCAAGTACTTGGACCATCTTCTGCTACTTTCCCGGGTGCACCAGCAGAGAGCTGGATCAGAAGTAGAACAGGACTTGAAGTGATCACAGGCAAAGGCTTTATCCATTATTCCACAACACCAGACCCCAAGAAGAGATGTTTAACAGAGGCACAGCTGGAATACAACGTTCACAGTTGGTACCAACAAGCGGTCATGGAGGGCTTCATGGCAGAGGTGGTCTTCAGAGTCTTGAAGGAGGTGGGAAAGTCGTGACATGGATGGCAGGGAATGGGGGCTCTAGGGGCAGGGAGCAGCGTGGGCAGAAACCTGGGCACGGATTTCAGTTTCTTGGATTCTGGAGGAGGGGCTGGCGGGGGAAGCAGGCAGGATTGGTGCTGGGCCACTGAGGGGTTTTACGCTGCTGATTGTTTGGATGGGATTTGCGTTTTGGAAAGATCTTGCCGGGACCTGGCGTAGGAAGCTGAGAGCCTGGAGGAATCCGTGGTCCCTGTCAGGCCTTGTCAGTCCCCTCTCCCCACAGGAGCAGCCTCCAGAGCGCAGGGGTCACCCGCCAGACACGGGGGCGCGCTCTGCTTCTCATCGCTAAGAGGCCTTCCCACAGCATCTGCTCGTCAGCAAACCAAGTGTGCGGGCGAGATAACGGCATTAGGGGCAGAGGGACGGAGCTGATGCTCGGGGCCATGAGACATGGAAGCTTAAATTCCTTCCCTTCCAAATGGCGCACGTGGCTGTGATTAAAGCCAGCCAGCCAGGCCCTGGTGACCCTGGCCACAGCCTGCACACGTGTCTGCCGCCCTGGTGAGCGTCTCTGCCATTTCTCTGTACTGCCTCCTGCCAGATCAGAGGGGAACTCTATTTAGCTATTTTTCCTTATCTTGGGGGATGGCTGTGCCCCCTGGAGACGCCGTGATCCTGATAGGTTTCCGATGTCAGCACTGAACTTGAGGTTGGCCCTGAGAGTCTTTTCTTCTGTATTCTGATGTTGTGCCTAGGATGCCGGCCATCAGTGTGTGCTTGCTGCAGAAGTGAGTGAGCGAATGAAAGGACCAGTCCTATGGATTTGAGGTCCCCCAAAGGCTCCCTCTTGCTCCCCACCATCCACTCTTCCCTCCTCCTGATTCCCACCCCAGGACAGATGCGGCTCATTCATGAACTTCCTGTATCGGACCCTGGCCCCGTGTGCGTCCCTGCCTTCCCTCCCTCCCCGCGGCCCTAGGGGAGCATCTCAGGCTGTTGTCGGCAAGTATCACAGTGTCAGTGACAGGGAGCCTGCACTGTCACCTCCTTACCCGTGCTCACCGATGAGCGCGTGGGCAGTGTTCAGCGTGGGCCTGCGAGCGCCTATCGCTGCTGCGGAGTGCACACGTGCTCTCGTTTCTCTTGGGGCGATGCCGGCAAGTATGTGTGTTTGCCTGCAGGGGCACAGGTTGTGCTTTAGCAGCCACTGCCAAAAGGTTTCGCAGAAACGGTGGTGCAAGTTCTCACCCCACACCAATGGGTGTGAATCCTGCTCCCGCTTGCCTGTTGGGTCCTCCCTTCCTCTCACCCTCCCCCCTCCCTTCTCTCAAGATTTATTTATTCATTTATTTGAAAGCAGAGTTAGAGAGGAGAGACAGAGGGAAAAAGAGATCTTCCATCTGCTGGTTTGTTCCCCAAGTGGCTAGGGCTGGGCCACACAAAAGTTGGGAACCTGGACCTCCATCCTGGTCTCTCATGTGGGTGGCAGGGGCCTAAGCACTTGGGCATCTTGAGCTTTTTTTCCCAGGCATATTAGCAGGGAGCTGGATCACAAGTGGAGCAGCTGAGACTGAAACTGAATGGGATACTGGCATCGCAGGCCAGGCAGCGGCTTAACCCACGGCAGCACAACGCCAGCCCCCACCAGTTGAGTTCTTGCATGGGTGTGTTGTGAGTTGTCACTGTGGTGCGACTGTCATCGTCCCACTTTCACTTGAGTCTCAGCTGACCTGCTCAGCTCCCATTGGCGGCCAGTGGTGGTGGAAGAGGCCTGCCGGGGCCTCCATATCCAGAGGCAGGACTGGCTCTTGTGGACTCTGGGTGGCTGGGCTGTGCCACGGACATGCTGGGGTCTGCAGGGGCCATGTGGGGCCGTGGTGCCAGACACAAGCCTCGGTTCCCAGCTCTGCTGCTGTGTAAACCTGGGCCGGGGGCCTGACCTCTCTGTGCCCCAACTTTGCCACCTGTGAAATGGAGCTGGTGCATCAGGTTGTTTGGGGATAAAGGGAGTTCACACAGGTCAAGCCCTAGCGGAAAGCTCTGAGGCAGGATTCTCTCCTTTTTCCCAGCAGTGAACACCTGACTTGACAGCCTGAGCCACGGGCTGGGAGCAAGGGCCCAGGAAGTTTCAGGAGGACGCGTCCTGCGTGCTCACACGTCACGGGGCCTGCCCCTCTCCCTCCAGCACATCTATTTTTTTCTTCAACTCTGGCGAGTTTGCGTGTTGGAGCTCTCTGGGCAAGAGGGCGACGGTCTCAGCCTGGGCTCACGGTCGCCCAGGAGGCTGCACCACTCTCCCCTCCCCTGCCTCCCTGATGGGATCCTGGCTCTAATTCCGAGCCCTGATGATTGGCTTCGCCAGCCTGCGGGAGTGCAGCTTGCTCCTGCGTGCCCCTAATAAGCAGGACCGAGTGTTTGCTCAAGGTTTTACCCTTTACAGAAGTGGTCAGGCGCCGCCCTCCGCCCGTCTCCATCTCACAAATCCATGCCAAATATTGATGTTTGATAACTACAAATATCACACATAGCTTTTAATCAAGAAAGACGGAGCAGGGATAAGGGGAGCAAATATGTCTCTGTAAGGGAGTTGGGTCTTCTTGGTAATGATCTCGCTGAGAAATGAAATTGCCACAGGGAGAGGAGCGGGCTCAGTGACGGCATCCACCAGTGGGTGAGCCTCCCGAACGTGGCTGGGCCCCGGCACCCAGCCTCTGGCCTGGGCTTCTCAGCTGTTGGGTCCCCGGCTCAGCAGGTGCCATCTCATCTGCAGAGGGGAGAAATGCATTTTAAATGGCGACATCCAGTGCACCAGCAACAGTCTTGTCCATCACCGGCAAAGTGTACTAGACCCAGTCTGTACTGTGTGTCCCATCTGGGACAGGAGTGGGAGGGGCGCCTGCCGACCCCATTGGAGTGACAGGTCAGCCTGCGCGGCCTGAGGGGAGGGCAGCAGCGACCCCTGAAGCCACATGGGCTGTGTCTCGTTCCCGTGCTCACAGACGGCAGGACATATTGGCCATGTCCAGTTAAGGTCCACCCAGGGAGGCTATGGGCCACAGCCTGGAAAAACCAAGCAGGAACTGGCTGGCGCCGTGGCTCAATAGGCTAATCCTCCGCCTTGCGGCGCTGGCACACCGGGTTCTAGTCCTGGTCAGGGCACCGGATTCTGTCCCGGTTGCCCCTCTTCCAGGCCAGCTCTCTGCTATGGCCCGGGAGTGCAGTGGAGGATGGCCCAAGTGCTTGGGCCCTGCACCCCATGGGAGACCAGGAGAAGCACCTGGCTCCTGCCTTCGGATCAGTGCGGTGCACTGGCCGCAGTGCACTGGCCGCAGCGGCCATTGGAGGGTGAACCAACGGCAAAGAAAGACCTTTCTTTCTGTCTCTCTCTCTCACTATCCACTCTGCCTGTCAAAAAACAAAACAAAAAACCAAGCAGGAACCTGCAGCCTGCATCTGATCCTCAGGCACAGGTGGCCTGTGGGTGCTGCTGTGTTCAGATTCCACTGAGTTCCCCATCCTCGTGCCTCGTGGTTTTGTACACAGGCTGGCCTCTTGATCTGGAATGCTTTCTGCGCGTCTCTCACCTCGCAGCGTTTTTTGCCGGTCACCTACTTTATGCTGAGTGCTGTTCTGGGAGCTGGGGAGGGAGTCAGGGAGGGAAAAACACCAGAATGACCTGTGGATGCACCTGCCTTGGGTCTCTCTTCAAAGGTCCCCTTGTCCCAGAGCTTACCCTGATCATTGTCTTCTGATCCTCAGGCCCCTCCCAGCCCCCTGCCCCCACCAGCTGTGTTGCTCTGGTGACCAGTGTTTCACTCACTCCCCATCACAAGGAGAGCAGGGTTTGTCTGTTTTGTTCACTCCTGAACCCCAGCATCTAGAACTGTGCTGGGCCCCGGTGGGCAGTTGTGACAGGGCAGTGAGCACATGCTGTGTGTGTCCTGTGTGCCTGGCTTCTGCTGTCCTCACACGGCCTCAGGTCGTCGTCACATCTACTGCGATTGCTACTGTGCCCATTTCACAGATGAGCAAGTTGGTTCCCGGTGGGCATGTGACCCTGCTCCATGCCACACAATGAGGAAAGCAGACATGTGTGTGGCATCAGGGGTAGCAGGGATTTTCCCAGGAGGACTGGGGGCTGGGGGAGAGGGAGGTGTGGGTATGAGAAGCACTGTAATATACAAGATCCTTTTCTAAAAATTTCACTTATTCCTTTGAGAGAGATGCAGAGTGAGGTGGACACACACACACACACCTCCCATCTGCTGCTTCACTTCTTAGATGCATTCAACTGCTGGGGACCTGAAGCCAGGAGCTGGGAGCTTCATCCAGGTCTCCCTTGTGGGTGGCAGGGACCCACGTTACTTGAGCAGTCACCTGCTGCCTCCCAGGGTGTGCATCGGTAGGAAGCCAGGGACCTGGCATTGGGAGCTGGAGGCAAGCATTGAATCCAGGCACTCCGATATGGGGTGTGGGCGTCCACCATGCCACATGCCTGTCCTGTAATACACAAAATTAAAAGAGAAATGATCCTTTCAGTTCCCAGTTCAGTGCTTTGTTGTAGTAGAACTATAGTAATTTTTCATTTATACAAGTTTTTAATTATTATAGTATTTATATAAAACATTTATTTCATAGTAAATTATTGTATTATTTTTCATATATTGACATAGAATATTAGAAACATTGATAACTAAAGGTGAACATAACCTTTCTTTGTGAAAATCTCATAAGTCAGAGCTGGTGCTGTGGCTAAGGGGGTAAAGCCGCCGCCCGCAGTGCTGGCATCCCATATGGATGCTGGTTTGAGTCCTGGCTGCTCCACTTCTGATCCAGCTCTCTGCTATGGCCTGGGAAAGCAGTAGAAGATGGCCCAAGTGCTTGGGCCCCTTCACCTGTGTGGGAGACCCAGAAACTCCTGGGTTCAGATCAGCCCAACTCTGGCCATTGCAGCTATTTGGGGAGTGAACCAGCGGATGGAAGACCTCTGTTCCTCTCTCCCTCCCTCCCTCCCTTTCTCTCTCCCTCTCTCCCTCCCTCCCTCCCGCCCTCCTTCTCTCTGTTCCTCTCCCTCTGCACCCTTCTGTAACTCTGCCTTTCAAATAAAAAATACATATCTCACAAGTCATTTGAACAACACTGGCCTCCTTGTGATAGAACTTAGGGTACAGAGAGCATCTTCCCTGTCTTTTAGCAGGTTGTCAGACTCTTTCTTAACTGGGTTCATAACTGGGTTTTTAAGTTTTGCTGTCAGCGGCCACGGAGTGATTGTGCATACAAGCCAGCACATGACCTCACTCACAGGTAGTGTCTGAGGGTCACCTAGGGACAAGGGGGTAGCATAGTGGTCGTCGGAGGCTAGGGATGGCAGCGGGAGATGGGTGAGGGGGATGGGTCAAGGGTACAGAGTTGTATACAGTTCAGCAGCAGGGGTGAGTTCTGGGGTTCCACTGCTCACTTGGGTGACCATCACTAACAACATCACGTGGAATATTTCAGCACAGCCACAGGAGCTGACTGGGGATGTTTCCAGCAGAGCATTTCAGCCTCCAGTGATGGCTGCGGCTCTCGGCACAAGATCCCAGCTTCTGATGCGGATTCAGGGCATTGTGCATGTTGCTCTCTCTCTCTCTGTCCAGCCTGGTCGATGTCACAGCCCCCAGGCTGCGCTGTAGGCAGCCAGAGCGTCGTCCAGATCCGTCCCGCACTGGGCCTGCTTCCTGATGGCTGTGGCGTTTGCCTCTCTGCTCCCTACAACTCTCCCGCCAGCCTCCCTGCTTAGCCCCTGCAGAGAGCACGGGCTGATCCTGAAGGGCAGCCTCCTCTGGGCATGGTCAGTGCACCTGCTGTCCGTGCGGACTGCCTTCCAGTCGGAACACTCAGGTGGCCCCAGGCTGCTAACATTTGCACAGCTGACGGTGGGCTCTCCTGTGGCAGCCTCCCAGCTTCTCGCCAGAGGGAGAGTCAGCAGGCCGAAGTCTGCAGGTGGGCGCAGCCTGACCTTCCTCTGAGCATCCATAGAGCGCCCGCTTGCACTCACAGCTGCCGTATGCTGAGGCACTGCTCACAGCCCCGCTTACAGCTCCAGGGGCTGAGGTGGGGCAGCCCTAGCCGGGTTGAGGAGGGAGGATGAGGTGGTCCCAGTGCAGGTGGGTACTTCGATTTCTGGGTGTCTGGGGCTGACCGAGACAATAGGACATCCATCCAGTTCAGACAGGCATTTCGCAGGAGGCTGCTGTTGTGTTCCAGGGTCTTCTCTGGAAGAGTTCCATGGCTGAGTGGGGAGGTCGCCAGGGACCTGACTCCTGCGTGCCTCTTTGTAACAGAAATTGACAAGAGGCCGACATCCGACGCGGACATTCACGGGGGCTTGTGTCCACGCTCAGGGAGCCGGCACAGTGGAGACACGTTCCACCCACTGGCTCTCCGGAGGCAGCGAGCTGGACGGGGGTTTATGCCAGGTTGGGAGGCCCTGCTGCTCCCTCTGGGTCTCTGGCTCTTGCACTTGGCTCCGTGTTGCACGGAGCATGGTGGCGTGGCTCCTGCTGCTTCCCCAGGAAGGGGAGTGGAGCTAGGTTGGAAGTCCCTAACAGGGCAGGCGGAGTACCTTGGTGGTCGGTGCTGGGACTCTCCTTGCTCCTGACTGGTATGAGCTTGGTGGAGCAGCCTGTGGTCAGCGATGTGTCCACAGGCTGGCATGGTAGGGGGGTAGGGGGTGGGCTGATTTTGTGAGTTGCATGTCTGCCTGTCTCATTTGTGCTGCTCCAAGCACACGATCCTGCCTGATTCTTATTTCGCCTCCCAGAGCAAGACAGTTGGACTGTTTTTTTCCCAGCCGGCATCAGACAAGTGGACTCCATAGATGAGTGTAGAAGTCTTTCTTTCCAGTCTTACTCTGTTCTGCAGTCCCCTGGGGCTTTCACCCTGCCTACCAGGTCCCAGCTCCTTCCGGCTCTCCCCTCCCTGGGTCAGAGACTCCCTTTGGCTGGGAAGTGCAAGTCAGATGGGGAGGGGTCCTCTTCTGCTTCATACAGCCTGGGACTAGCATCTTCTTCTCAACCATTGACACTGCCAACATTTTTAAACCAGAAGAAAAAAAAAATACTGGGCCTGAGTTAAAAAGAGCCTTCGTCTCCTCCCAGCTTCGGCTCTGGGCCGCGTGGGAGGGCGGGGGCAGGAGGGGGAGATTCTTAGTGCAACTTTCATCTTGCTGGTGCCTTGCCCACCCCCCAGTCCACAGGGATTTCATAAACATTATATTGCTGAATTTCAGTGCAGTGGCTCCAAGCCGTTCCAGTGTGTTCTAATTGCTCAGACATAAATGGTTTCTGGTGCACTTTTGTCTATCAGGCTGCTGATTGATAACTGCCCGGGACTTTGATGTGGTGCTCCATTGATTTCTTTTAAGGCTCTTCAGAGGTGTATTTATTATAGAGGAGATGTTCCCCTGGTGCTTTGCTCTGTGATTCTGCAACACTTTCACTTTCCACTTGTCCACACTCCACCCCTAGCCACCGTACGTAACCCGCAGGGGCGGCGAGAAGGCACGTGGACTGAGTGCTTCCTGGATGCCTGGGCAGGTGCTAGATATATCACGGGTGAGTGGAGGGGCGCAGATTTAAAAACCGGCAGAGAACTCACACATTCCCGTTGATGGCGTGCTTGACATTCACGCATACATAGACTCATGTAGTTCTGCCGAGGAGGAGGAAGAACGCAAGGAGGCACAGGTCAGGCGCTGGCAAGGGTCACATGGGAGGCAGCTGGGCCCCTGGTGGGCAGCAGTAGGGGTGGAAGTTCCAGGGAATTTGCAGGAGAACAGAGTGAGGCTGGAAGGAGAGATTTCTGTACCCATCCGTGGAGGTGGGTGGGGCCAGAGCTGCGTCCCCAGGTCTCGATGATGACAGGGTCGGCCGGAGAGGGTCAGGCATTCAACTGTCTGTGGACGAGGCAGGGCCACCTCCTTTGCTCCTGTGTGCCTGACCAGAGGGAGTGGCGTGTCCTGCCCAAGTCTGCCTGCCCTGGACATGGTTGTGTCCATCTCAGTAGCCACCTCTCAGGCCTTCTTCCGTCTTTCCCCGTGGTGGTGGTAATGGCAGCGACATCTGTCCTTTGGAACCGGGCTGGATGAAGCAGCTGGCCACAATCCTGAAGACGTGGTGGCAGCCCGGGCTTCCCCCCTTCTCCCAGGTCCCAGGCCTCAGTGTCACTGTCTGTGAAATGGGCCACATCCTGTCGGTGATGCTGTGGATTTGGCAGCGCCGGTCACTCTGGGGAGCCCCTTTGGGGGAGCAGAACCCCGAGCTATGAAGGCCTGGTGGCGGAGCCCACTACACTGAGCCCTGTGTTCTCAGGTGCTTTTTAAGCCCTGGACATCTGCCTCCACATGCGGTGGCAGAGCCCTTGTGACTGGGAGCACTTCTGCCCCAGACCCGGCTCAGAGGCGCGGGGAAGCCGGACATGAGCCCCCCAGGCCTTCGCCACTGCAGCGTCACTGCCGGGGCATCCTCCCCCCCCCCCCCCACCCCGCCGCGCCCCAGCAGACTGCCCTGCAGTGCATCCTGCAAGCCCAGCCATGGTCCCCTGCCCCTGATGCGGGAAGAGCCAGCGAGGAGCACGCGCCACCCAGCGGCCGCTCTCCTCCAGTGCCACGGCTCGCGCCGCCTCCAGGACCGGGATGGCCTTAGAGCACTCCATGGAGGGAGCGCTGCACGGAGGAGCAGCCTCCGTCCGCCCCGCTCCCCTCGTATGGTCCCCCTCCTCCCCGACCCTCCCCTCGCCCCCATTGCGCCTCCTCACCCCACCTCGTGCAGTCCCTCCTGCCCAACCCTCCCCTCGCCCCCACAGCACATCACCCCACCTTGTGCAGTTCCCCCCTGCCCAGCCCTCCCCAGCTCACCTGCTTCCTGTAAGCAAGGTGGAGGGGAGGGGCAGAGGACACCCCACTGCAGGCTGAGGGCTGAGGACGCCTCTGTGCCTTCATTCCCTCACTCACACACTTGTTCATTCATTCACTCCCACATTCATTCACTCCCTCACGTGGTCATTCATTCCCTCACACAATCGTTCACGTACACTTTCATTCACACATTCATTATTCACTCACCCATCCACACAGTCATTTACTCACTCACTCATGTAGTCATTCATTCATTCACTCCCACATTCATTCACTCCCTCACGTGGTCATTCATTCCCTCACACAATCGTTCACGTACACTTTCATTCACACATTCATCCATTCACTCACCCATCCACACAGTCATTCACTCATGTAGTCATTCATTTATTCGCACTCGCATTCGTTCACTCACTCATGCACTCATGCAGTCATTTGCTCACTCGGGATTGCATGCGCAGAGTCGCCTGATGGGTTTGGAGGTCAGCTGTGGCTGCAGGGTCCTCTCACACGTCTGACTTTGACCCCATTGTGTGGCCCCGGCTGTCCCTCCCCTTCCCTGTCTGGAAAGCTGCTGCCCCTCTCAGGCTGGTGGTCGAAAGCGGCCCTGCAGGGGAATCCTCCCCACCCCCACCCCCAGCCACCAGGCCTGGCAGCTTCGGGAGTCTCTGCTTCTGTTTGCTGTGACGCCAGTCCGGGGCTGCCCAGTCGTGTGCTGGCTCAGACCCCAGAAGGTGATTTGTCTGCCTGAGCCTCTGCATCCCCCCATCGTGAGGCCTCCCCTGCCTGCCTTAAGGGTGCCCAGAATGGTGTCACTAGCGCTGTGGGAGAGCAGCCCTGGGGGATGACGCCTTCTGCCGTCCTTGGGCCCTCCTGTCTGCTTCCAACAGAGTCGGCTTTATTCTCAGGGATTGTCCTGGGTGAGTTTTGTTTGAGGACTGGAAGCTGTGTGCCCTGGTTGTCTTCCTTGATATCTCCAGCTCATGGTCCCGGGAATGGGGAGGGTGAGGTTTGTGCTCTGCTCTGCAGGGTAGGTAGCAAGTTGTCACGTGGGAGGGAGGGGACGATGTCTCCTGGCTCACTTGTGGCAGCAGGCAAGGTGCCGCTTGTGCCACTCGCCTGGCTGGTACACAGCAGGCACTCAATAAATGGTTGGAAATTGTTGAAGTGTGCATCCACCTGGCATGCAGACCTGCAGCACACAGAAGGAGGCACTGTTACAGACGTGTGCCCCGGGACACAGAAGGAGGCACTGTTACAGACGTGTGCCCCGGGACACAGAAGGAGACACTGTTACAGACGTGTGCCCGGGACACAGGAGACACTGTTACAGACGTGTGCCCCAGGACACAGAAGGAGACACTGTTACAGACGTGTGCCCCGGGACACAGAAGGAGACACTGTTACAGACGTGTGCCTGGGACACAGAAGGAGACACTGTTACAGACGTGTGCCCCGGGACACAGAAGGAGACACTGTTACAGACGTGTGCCCCGGGACACAGAAGGAGACACTGTTACAGACGTGTGCCCCGGGACACAGAAGGAGGCACTGTTACAGAGGTGTGCCCGGGACACAGAAGGAGACACTGTTACAGACGTGTGCCCGGGACACAGAAGGAGACACTGTTACAGACGTGTGCCCCGGGACACAGAAGGAGGCACTGTTACAGACGTGTGCCCGGGACACAGAAGGAGACACTGTTACAGACGTGTGCCCCGGGACACAGAAGGAGACACTGTTACAGACGTGTGCCCCGGGACACAGAAGGAGACACTGTTACAGACATGTGCCCCGGGACACAGAAGGAGACACTGTTACAGACGTGCGCCCCGGGACACAGAAGGAGGCACTGTTACAGACGTGCGCCCCGGGACACAGAAGGAGGCACTGTTACAGACGTGTGCCCCGGGACACAGAAGGAGGCACTGTTACAGACATGTGCCCCGGGGTTGCTACTTCCAATCAAGGTCTGCAACGTTCTCCGTGCCCTGCTGGTCAAAATCAGCTGTACCCACTGCCCCCTGCTCTGCTCTCTCCCTATAGAGTGGTTTTGAGCTCCCCACAAAGGGGAGCCTGCCTTGATGTCTCCTACCTGTATGGAGGGGATGGCTTCCTGGGTGAGTACGTATGAGCTGACCCATCAAAATTTGCAGAGAACATCTGTGCAGGTTGGTATACTAATGACGCTTCAAGGAGGTTGTTCAGGGGGAAAACACTTATTACAAAAGAAACAGGACAGGGAAGATTCCAGACTTACTTTACTCAATGTCAAGGCCCCAGGCATCATCCCTGTGGCCAGCCGAGGGCAAACTGGAAGCTACTTGTTGAACAAATTGCCCGTGGTGGTTTTTGTGTTCTCGTTCTGGGTAAGTTGAGGTCAGTGTGGGAAGGTGAATCGGGTCTCTCAGGTGGAGAGTCTGCTTCTGTGTCATACAGTGACCTTGAATGTGGGTTTAGTGGACTGTGAAACACCAGCAGGCATTGAATGCTCTGTGCAGCCTCTCACTGGCACCGGGCAGGGTGGTGGACGAGGAGCCCTGGGCTGCCGCTGGTGCCAGCCACTTGTAGGCATTTGCTTTGCATGGCTTCAGGGAGCCCAGACCGTTGAGAATGGCCTGGAAGGACGAGATGCTCATGCGTTTACAGTCAGTGCAGCTCCTGCCCGCTCGGCAGCAGCTCCGGAGCTGTAGGACAGAACCATCCAGCATACACCATGGCCCCAGGAGTTCGGGGCGGGGAGGCCCCAGCTCCAGGCTGTGTTTGTTCGCCTGCCGCTGTCTCCCACTGAGGAGCTCCCAGGATGCTGATGTTCATGCTGCCACCTGCTGCAGGAATCCGTGCAGGGCTCCCACCCACGACCCCTGGCCCAGTTCCTAGACAGGAAGCATCCAGGCCCGGGCATGTTCGACACGAGATTACCAGGCTCTGGCAGGAGGCCCGGGGCTTGGACTGGATTGCTTTGCGTGGTAAGCTCTTGATGGGTGACCTCATCTCTCACCCCGACCCTGAGACTTCACTCACAATCCACGTTGTTAACAGGGAGCGATCTTATCCTGTTAGCCTTTTGCTCGAGAGAAATTGGATTGAAGATCTCAGTAGACTTTTCCATCAGCCGTGAGTGACCCGGGCAGGGAGAGTTGCTGGGGACGAGGGTCTCCCTGTCTGTTTGGCTGCTGTCTGAAACTCTTGGTGAGGAGTCTGGCCTGGTGCCTGCTGCCTGACCCGTGCGCAACCTTAGCTGGTCCCGTGCCCCTCGGTGCCTGGGTTTGCCTGTGTTTCTGGGAAGACTGGTGCACCTGCTGAGTCCCTGGGGATGTGTGGCAGCTCACCTCTCCTGGGTGGCCCAGCCCTGCCTTTCCTGCACCTATCCTGTATTTATTTTTTTTTAATTTTTAAAAAAGATTTTATTTATTTATTTGAGAGGTAGAGTTACAGAAAGAGAGAGGGAGAGACAGAGAGAAAGGTCCTCTTTCCTTTGGTCCACTCCCCAGATGGCCGCAATGGCCAGAGCCACGCCAATCCAGAGCCAGGAGCCAGGAGCCAGGAGCTTCCTCCTGGTCTCCCATGCGGGTACAGGGGTCCGAGCACTTGGGCCATCTTACACTGCCTTCCCAGGCCATAGAAGAGAGCTAGATCGGAAGAGGGGCAGCCGGGGCTAGAACTGGCGCCCATATGGGATGCCAGCACCTCACGCGGAGGATTAACCTACTGTGCCATGGCGCCGGCCCCTGTCCTGTGTTTATTAAATCTCTGCAGGAAGGGGCCAGTTTCCTCAGGAACAGTCAAGAAACAAAACAAAGCAGGGCAAGACTCTTCACACCCTCCCAAGACCTGAATCTGCGCCTGGCTCTGGACTGGTGCCTGCTGTCACCGGCCTCGTCCACTTTCCTGGCGCAGTGAGCAGTGGCTTGAGCCCTGACGTGCTGATGCCCAAGGTCCCCTGCTGTGGATGTCACAGACACGGGAAGAGAAACTCAGGTTTTTGCCACACAGGTGCCCTGACGGGGCGCGGGCCGGCCGCTGGGGTTCATGGGCCGTGAAGAACAGCTCCTGTTCTCTGAGCAATTGCTGCTGCTGGCTGCCTTGCTCTTGTTTCCGTGGCATGCTCCTGCGTCTGTGGCACTGGCATTGTCACCATCCTGTGATCAAGGACACCAGACCCACCAGGATCAGCCAACACCCCCGCTCTGAATTGTGGCGTCTCCTCCTCCTCTACGTGTCCCCTTACCCACCCCTGCAGGTGATAACAGCGGCCGTGTACTGAGTTCTTTTCCAGGGTCTGTGTTACTTTTCTAGGGCTGGCATCACAGAGCATCCAGGCAGGGCTTACCCCGTGGAAGTTCTGGAAGCTGGAAGGTTGAGGTGAAGGCATGGCAGGGTTGGCTTCTCCCGAGTCCTCTCTCCTCGGCTTGTGGGTGGGCTGCTTGCTCTGTCTTCACGTGGTCCTCACTGTGTACCCATCTGTGCCCTGGCTCCTTTGTTTACAAGGATACCGGTCACCTTGAGCTAGGGAGCTCTCTGCTGACCTCGTGTCACCCTAATTACCCTCTCTCCAAATACAGTCGCATTCTGAGGTGCTGAGAGTCAGGCCTTCAGAAAAATTCTGGGGGACCCAATTCAGCCCTAAACAAGGGCTTTGCTTGAATTCAGTTCAGTAATCTTGACAACACCTGTGAAAATGGCTTCGTTGTCTACCAGGTTGAGTTGGTGAGGAAATGAGGCATGGGCAGTCTTATAGATGATGGGGTGTGGGCCCCAGCTGGGTCCAGGGCTGTCTCCCCTATCTGCAGAGCCACACGTGAAGGTCTCCCCGCTACCCCTGTCACCCTGGTGTGTCACAGGATGGGTTGGGAGGGGAGGGCCTGGGAAATCCCAGGTGGAGAGGACCGTCTCCGGGCCTGGGCCTTCATTATCCCTCTGAGAAGGGACTGGTCGTTAAGTACACAACCCGAGTGAAGTTGTGGGCAAGTGTGTGTGTGTGTGTGTGGGGGGGGCAGGGCTAGGGGACGGTGTGTGGTGTGTGTGGGGGTGTGGGCTAGGGGACTGTGTGTGTGTGTGTGGCTAGGGGACGGTGTATGTGTGTGTGTGTGGCTAGGGGATGGTGTGTGTGTGTGTGTGCGTGTGTGGCTAGGGGATGGAGTGTGTGTGTGTGTGTATGTGGCTAGGGGACAGTGTGTGTGTGTGTGTGTGTGTGTGGCTAGGGGGTGGGGGATGTGTGTGTGTGTGGCTAGGGGATGGTGTGTGTGTGGGGGGGGCAGGGCTAGGGGACGGTGTATGTGTGTGTGTGTGTGTGGCTAGGGGATGGGGTGTGTGTGTGTGTGTATGTGGCTAGGGGACTGTGTGTGTGTGTGTGTGTGGCTAGGGGGTGGGGGATGTGTGTGTGTGTGGCTAGGGGATGGGGTGTGTGTGTGTGTGTGTGGCTAGGGGACAGTGTGTGTGTGTGTGCGTGTGTGGCTAGGGGACGGTGTGTGTGTGTGTGGCTAGGGGACGGTGTATGTGTGTGTGTGTGTGGCTAGGGGACTGTGTGTGTATGTGTGTGTGTGTGGCTAGGGGACAGTGTGTGTGTGTGTGTGTGGCTAGGAGATGGGGTGTGTGCGTGTGTGTGTATGTTTGTGTTTGTGTGTGTGTGGCTAGGAGACGGGGTGTGTGTGTGTGTGTCCAGGAATGCATTTCTCCACCCAGCGGTTCTGGTGTTGGTGCCCAGGGATGGCAGGAGTGATGCGCACATCGTGGGAAGGTCTTTCTCTAATCAAAGCACCTGCCAGCAACCACGGATCTGCATTCTCCTGGGAGAGCTGAGGTTCTTGTCACAGCCAAGCCCTCGCTTCATGTTGAAGGCAAAAGTGGCCCCAGGAGACAGAGTGATCTGGGTCATCCAAACGCTTCCATCAGCTCTGGGAGCCCAGTTTCTCACCCAGTCTTTCTGTTTGTCCGTGAATCGGGTGCGCCCCCAAAGCTTCCTCAGTTGTTTGTGGTGCACGGATTCCGTTGCTCTGTGTGTTCTGCTGTCTGCAGTGTGTCTGCCGGCCTCTGGTTGATTCACACAGTGCTCCTGGCATCTGCCGTGGCACCAGGGCTCCAGGCGTGAGACTTTGAGATTCTCCCTTTGTCACATGACTGAAAGGGGTGGAAGGTCAATAGTAATGACCTTAGGTGTCCCCCTTTCCCCTGGAATTCAAGCTCGGGGAGGCAGGGGTGCTGAGCACTGCTGTGTCCTGAGCACCCGGCAGAGTGAGCTTTCCCTCTATCGCTGGATGGGGGTATGAACCAGTGGACTGCACAGTTTGGTCTATGCAGTCCTGGCCAATGAGCGTGGACTCCCTGAGGCTGAGGTCTTGTGTTTTCCTCTGGTTAGACCTTTGTCCTCTTTCATTTACTCAGACCTGTCATTGGCAAAATCCAGCCAAGTCCGGCTTGCTGCCTGATTTTCTAAATAAAATTTCATCAGAACCCAGCCACACCCACTGCCGCTCCTGTTTGCTTGTGTGTTGTGGCTTTCCCCCAGTGGTGACAGCTGAGGGGTTGCAACAAACACTGGGTGACCCACGAAGCCCAAAATGTCTACAGCTGTGCACACAAACATTGGCCAGCCTTGGCTTGGGCTAAAGGAAGCCACCGTGCAGTGAGCAGACCCAGGGGAACTGGTGGTGTCGTTTGTAGAATGGGATGGAGCTCTTTCTTTTTCCCTGAGGACAAGGCACTGGTGACTAAGGGCAGGGTTCAAACTCAGGGGCATGGAAGCATCCCCTGTTCCCAGACTCTTCCTGTGACCTTGGGATGGAGCCCAGGAATTCATTCATTCACTCGGCAGTTGTCTCCCGAGTACTTACTGTGTACCAGGACCTTGTCTAGTTGCTGGATGTACCACAGTGAACCGGATAGGCCACATCTTGGCCTCCACAGGACTCCCATTCTGGTGGGAGACACTCGCCATTACCAAACAGGCCTGTGTTGGCCATTCTCGGTGGTGACAAGGTCCATGAACACAGCAGGGCGAGACCAGGGCCAGGGAAAGATGAGAGGTGGCTGTCCTACTGAGCCTGTCACAGTGTGGAACAAAATACTCAAGGCCAGACACTGGCACAGAAGGGTGGTTCCTTTAGCTCATGGTTTGCATGCTCCATCGGTTTGGGCTTTGCCAAGAGCCTGGGGTGGATGTGTCACAGTGTGGCTGAGGTGCCGGATGAGATTGTGTGGTGAGACAGGAGTCAGTGGTCAGCTCGCTCTGTTTGTTGGAGTTCACTTCAGGAACTCACTGGGATCCCACGAGACCTCCATTAATCCCTTCTGAGGGTGCTGCCCCCCACCAGGCCTCACATTTTAAAAAATGATTTATTTAAAGATTTATTTATTTATTTGAAAGGCAGAATTACAGAGAGGTAGAGGCAGAGAGAGAGAGGTCTTCCATCTGATGGTTCACTCCCCAGATGGCTGCAATGGCCAGAGGTACGCTGATCCGAAGCCAGGAGCCAGGAGTTTCTTCTGGGTCTTCCACGAGGGTACAGGGGCCTAAACACTTGGGCCTTCTTCTACTGCTTTCCCAGGCCACAGCAGAGAGCTGGATCAGAAGTGGAGCAGCTGGGTCTTGAACTGGTGCCCATATGGGATGCTGGCACTGTGGACGGTGGCTTTACTGGCTACGCCACAGGACAGGCCCCTATTTATTTATTTGAAAGGCAAAACTAGAGGGATGGGGTATATATGGGAGAGGGTTGGGGGACTATTCCCAAATGTCTGCAATGGCTGGGGCCAGCCAGACCAAAGCCATGAGCCAGCAACTCCATCGTGTCCCTGGGATGGGTTCACAGGACCAAGCACTTGTGCCGTCTTCTGCTGCTTTCCCAGGCCCATTAGTAGGGAGCTGTATGGAATGCCAGCATGGCAGATGGCAGCTTTGCCTGCTGTGCCACATGCCGGCCCCCAGACCCCCTCATCTTTGAAGTTCCATCAGCTGTTGACACTGCCACACTGGGGACCATGCTTCCAGTGCATGAACCTTTGGGAGCTAAACCACACCCAAGCCATAGCACTCAGGTGCCAAGGAAGGGCCACGCTGACGTGTAGTGCTTCACCCGAGATGGAGAAAAGCAAGAGAGAAGCTCTGGGATATTCCAGGAAAGCGACTCTGCCTCTCCCCACCTGCCCCAGGTGAGGCAGTTGCAGGTGGCCATGGAGAACACATTTTCCTGGCCTCTTTCTCTGGTCTCCAGTCAGTCATTCTCACTTGAGCTGCCCCTTGTCTTCACTGAAAAGCTGGCTGCTCCCTCTCCCCCAACATATTGGTAACATCTCTTCTTCTTCCCTCCCTCCTCTGCTCCCCTGGTATCTGTCTGTCTGTCTCCCCTCTATCCCTCTTTCTCTCGTTTTCCCTCTCTGCTTGCCTGTCTGGATCTGGTTGAGAGTTGTCTTGAAGTCCTATGATGATGATAACACTTCAGTTTATAAAGCCTTCAACGAGAACAGAGCTTGATGAAGCTGTACTTCACAGACAACACAATTCTCCTACTCAGAGTGTCCATTTCAGTCGTTCCCAGTATATCCAGAGATACACAGACTTCGCAGTCGCCATGGCAATGTTCCTTGCATGCTCCTGCAGACGGCTAATTTCCCCAGGATACAGTGCTGTGAGAGAGTGGGGCGGGATCGGGATCCCACCCCGTCTTACAGATGGGCACACAGAGGCTCGGGGAGTCCTGGGTACTGCATGGGAAGCTCAGGTCCCCGTTAACACTGGAAGGTGCCAGGGCGTTCCTGAGAACGGGGTTTGGGCCTGTGGGCTCTTTGACCAGCACACCCACACTGTCAGCTAGCACGCAGCTCCCTGGGCTCTGGGTCAGCAGTGGGTTCCTTAGGTTGGGGCCAGGCCTGAGAGTTGGGGTTCCTGGCAGGATCCCTTGTGGCCCAGCTGTGGGTTCCTGGGCCCCTCCTGCTGGAAGGGGCTTAGGGCTTCTTCAGTCCTGATCTCCTCCCTGAGGAGGGTCTCTCCCTGGGAATTCCGTCTCTGTGGGAGTGGGGCGGGGATTTACCAGAAGGCTTCGAGGGAAGGGGCAGGAGAAGAGCCTCCTCTCAGCTCCTCCTTCCTCCTCTTCCTCTCCCCTCCTTCTCCCCCCTCCTCTTCTTCCTCCCCTCCTCTGCATTCTCCTCCTCTCCCATTGTCATTATTATTATTATTATTATTATTAGTAGTAGTAGTAGTAGTATTAGCATTAGTATTATTTACTTGTGACAGTTGATCACTTTGTGGACTGTTCAGCCTCCAGGCGAGGAGCCAGTTCCCGTTCCCTGCCTTCCCTTGGCCTGGAATATCTGTGTAGCTTCTCTCCTTTGCTTCTCTAGCGTCTCCCTACATTGCCATGTTTGTGCAGCCTTTCCTAAGGGCTCTAGTTAAATCATTTCCTGTCCCCTGGTCTGGCTCTGCTGTTTCCATCGGCCATGGTCCCCCTTAGCATTGTATATGTGTGGGGACTTCAAAGAATTCATGTAACTAGCACTGACAGGTGGTACACGCTTCCCATGCGTTCTCTGAAGAGCCCTCGTGTGTCTGCACCGTGGTGTGCTCATGTCTTTATATTGTTAGGACGCTCCTTGGCCCAGGTGTGTGTGGTGGCTCTGTGGTCACACAGACTCTTACAGTTCACATGCAGGGTGGGGCACCCCGAGAGCCTCTGGGTACCAGGGTCTCGAAGGCACAGGCTCCTGTCCCTCTTGCCCTCCTGGGAGGTGGCTGTGCTCGCCTGTCTGGGGAATGGGTGCAGATAGTCAGGCACCCAGTGATGGGCTCTGTAAGCTGCCAGCATGCATGTGCTTGACGCAGCCCCAGTGTGGGCTGACAGGGCCTAGGGTTCACCTCGGGGACCCTGCGGGGACCTCTCATGGGGAGTGCCCAGTGCCACCACGGTGCTGCTGCTGTGATGGGGAGATGGAGGGAGCAGCTTGCTGGCTGGCACTGGGACAGGAGAGGGACCTCTTGGCACCCTGGAGCCCGACCCAAGCGTTTCTCTGGTGCTGCACATCGAAGTGCCCCACCTGCAGAGAGCCGCCTAGATTTGGGGTGACCGTGGTGCTGGGGAGTCTGGCAGGAGAGGCATTAGCTGCACACCATGATGACCCCAGATGATAAAAAGGGGAATGAGAGACACGGCATGTGGTGTGGTGAGAAGTGCCCAGCAGCCACCTTTGTGTGTAACCGGGTTGGCAAACCTCCAGCAGACACGAGCTCTGGGGTTAGAGCTTTGTGCCCCAGGAGCTGGATCAGCAGCTGCTTGGGGGGGGCTCAGGATGCCTTTTCTGAAGGGATGAAGCTGTGGGTCCCACTGTAGCCCCTCCTTGTTGGGCCCTGTTGCTCCCTGCCGGGCTCAGGGGAGGAGAGGGGTCACAGGGAGGTCCAGGAATGGGCTGGGGGGTGGGCTGGGGGTGGGGCGTGCCTGGCTCCCCTGTGGTGCTCTTGGGATCTGAGCTTGTGTGCTTGCCTGACCCCTGTGCTGTTTTCCTAAGCAGCTGAGTCCTGAAGGCCAGTTGGGGTTTACTTTTTAATCTCTGGTGTCCTCCAGTTTGCCCTCAGGAGAAAGGCTGCTCCCCCAGGAAAGCTGCTGTGGTCACCATGGGGGGATGCGGGGTGCAGGGGCTGAGAAATCGAGCTCGCCACTCTCAGGGAGTTACGGTGGGGTGGGAAGGAAAGGGGCAGCCGTTTGCTGCAGCTGCCATCATGACTCCCACCGCCCGGGGCAGCTTAAACAGCGGAAGCTGACTTTCTCCCAGGTCTGCAGACCTGGAGACCGGTCGGCAGGGCTGGTTTCTCCAAGGCCTCTGTCCTTGGCCTGTTGACAGTGCCTCTTTGCTGTATCTGCCCATGGTTGTCCTTCTCAGTGTGTCAGCATCCTGAGCTCTCTCTGCTTATATTTCTACTTATTTATTTTCATCTTATTTGGAAGGCAGAGAGATGGAGAGGGAGAGATCAAGACAGAGACAGAGATCTCCTGTCTGCTGGTTCACTCTCCAGATGCCTGCAACAGCTGCGACTGGGCCAGGTTAATTCCATCTGGGTGGCAGGGACCCAAGTGCTTGACCTGCTGTCTCCTGGGGCGCACGTCAGCAGGAAGCTGTCACTGGGAGAGAGGCGAGACTTGAACCTGAGCACCGATGGGGGTGTGAGCATCCCAAGTGGTGTTGTCACCACCGTGCCAAACACTCACCTCTTCTTTTCTCATAAAGGTGTCAGTGCCCCTGAGTTCTCTTTGGTCACCTCTTTCAAGGCCCTGGCTTCCAAAGCAGCCACATTCTCAGGTACTGCGGGTACGCACTTGAACATGAGTTCCCAGGAGAGGGGGGCACAGCTGAGCCCATCACAGACCCTGCTCTGACCTCCTCTGCCAGTCACTGCTGCTGCATGGGAACCAGAGGCCGGACGTCCACACAAACGCCCCCTCTGCCTGCTCTAAGCCGCAGGCTGCTGAGGGGCTCAGATAGAGGGGACTTCCTTTCTGTTGTGAGGGAGCCGACTCCTGAGTGGCACTGAGGTTTCCACCAGAGGTGAAAAACATAGAAACCCATGCCCTTGACCCCCTTGCTTTCCTCAGCACCCTTCTGAGCACATGGGAGCCGCTGGTTCACCTAGACCTGCTTCCCCATCAGACAGACTGTTGCTTAATTGGGCCTCGTTTCTGTTCACCTCTTAGCTGCCAAGACTGGGCATTTCTGCTGGGACTGAGAGCCCCAACCAGTTCTCATAAATCAGCTTCCTTTTAAGTGGGGATCTGGGAGGGAATAATGATCGCGCTTACTTTCTGTTAATTACTTTTAGGTGAATGAGACTTCCTGGCTTTGCAGTGTCTGCTCTCCTCAGAAGTGTTTAAGCCCTTAAATCTACTTAAATCTTTTCTTTTACTCAAATTAAGATGCTGAAGAATTCTGCTATTAGAAATAATTTAGTTTTTTAAACTCAGCTTCATAGCTCTGTAATTTTAAATAATTTCAGCTAAAAATGATTCTATCCCATCCCATGTAGGGGCACCAAATTGCCATTTTTCCCTTCAGAATTCTCTGATTATTTGTGTGTCAGATGTCGTAAATATATAAATAGAATAGAGAGGTGATGAACAGCACACTCAGTGAGGTAGAATTACAAAACAAAAGCGGAATTTATTTCCCACACACAGAGATTTCGCCTTTTAACCATAGTGGTCATGGGGCGGGAGTGTGTGCCAAAGTAGCAAACTCATCAATTGCAAGGAAGACAAAATGCCACAGTTTTGAGCACAAAGCAGTAGATCTCAAAATAACCAAAAATTCCCAAAGATTCAGAAGCCAAGCAGCAGTCTCATCAGTGTTGAGGATATTAAGAAGTAAATTTGGCACGGGGTTGTGGTGCAGCAGGTTAAGCCACCAGCTACGGATGCCAGCATCCCATAGGAGCACTGGTTTGTTCTAGCCACTCTGTTGCCACCGAGATCCATGCCGGTGCACCTGGGGAAGCAGCAAGTGCTTGAGCCTCTGCCACCTACGTGGGAGACCTGGATGGAGTTCCAGGGTCCTGGTTTCAGCCTGGGCCATTGCAGCCATTTGGGAAGTGAACCAGTGGAGTAAAGATCCCTGTGTCTCTGTCTCTCCATATCTCCCTGTAACTGTTTGAAATAAATAAAAATAAATCTTACAAAAAAGAAGGAAACTCACATCCCAAAGATACCAAATTTAATTATAAAAATAAAATTTTCTGAGAGGTGGCCAAGGCAGTAGTTTGAGTCTTTTTCGTAGTCATGTTATCGGGATGCTTCTGCCACCAGTAAGAGGAATTCTTTATATACTGAATATGAAGTGAATTGGCAGTGACTATTTCTTTTTCTTTTTTTTTTTTTTTTTGACAGGCAGAGTGGACAGTGAGAGAGAGAGACAGAGAGAAAGGTCTTCCTTTTTGCCGTTGGTTCATCCTCCAATGGCCGCCGCGGTAGCGCGCTGCGGCCGGCGCACCGCGCTGATCCGATAGCAGGAGCCAGGTACTTCTCCTGGTCTCCCATGGGGTGCAGGGCCCAAGGACTTGGGCCATCCTCCACTGCACTCCCTGGCCACAGCAGAGAGCTGGCCTGGAAGAGGGGCAACCGGGACAGGATCGGTGCCCCGACCGGGACTAGAACCCGGTGTGCCGGCGCTGCAAGGCGGAGGATTAGCCTAGTGAGCCGCAGCGCCGGCCGGCAGTGACTATTTCTGCCACTGCCAACCCAGGCTGTAAAACCTCTGTACAATTAGAGTGTCGACGCTAGTGACAGATCAGTGTCCATCATTGGGTGGCTGCCCTCATATCGGATGGTTTAGTGAGAATTCAGGGCAGCAGGTATCTGAGTGGAGGTCTTGGGAGTGGAGGAACCAGTTCATTGAATTCTCTCTCTACTGCCTGTTCTTCTGATTCAATTCCTTCTACTTCGCTTTTCTCTTTTATTTTTGCCCTTTTTGGATCTCTCTGGGTCTTGGGCACATTGTCCACTGGGCACTCAATCTGAAGGAACTCCGAGTTCTGAGACAAAGGAACCATCTCTGATGTAGGGTCTGGGCTGGAAAGGACTCTGTGTCCAGCATCAGACCACATTCTAAGAGCCTGGTCCACCCGAGGGCCAGCACCACACTGGCCTCTTGTTCATATGAAAGATCTCTCCCGTAGTGCCTCCCTGGGGTCCTCGTGTGACAGTGGATGTCCCCAGCCTTCGGGTTTTCAGTCCTGACTTCCCTTCCCGGGGTTGTGTTTGTTAATCTCTCTCTCAGCAGTGGAACCCAAGCTCAGTCTTTGTGTCCAGGTGGAGGCCACGGGGCCAACTGGTTTAAGAGGACAGATCTGGAGCTGATTAGAAATGCAGTCAAATCCTGCCCTTTGAGTCTCACTTTGTAGATATTAGTGGGCAGTCGAGTGCCTGTCCTGTGGTGTTGCAGGGAGGTTTCGAGAGCCAGTGCTTGTCAAGCACTTAATTCATAGTGCTTGGTGCTGGGTAACCTTGCTCTGTGGTTGGGATAGGACGTCTCTGTGTTCTGTGGGTGCTCCTTGCAGGCGGGCAGAGAATATGTATTTCAGGACCCTCTGTTGTCTCCACCTGCTGCCATCTACCCCATAGAGATCACTTGAGGGTCAGGGTTTCAGGGGTATGGTGTTCTCTGCAGCTGTAGGGAGCACGGAGCATTGCTTCCCAGCATCTTATCAGTGGCCCTGCTGTTTGCTCAAGTTCTTGAGGATCGGTTCACAGCTCCTCCCAGGAGCTTAGGTGGCATACCTGACACTTTCCATGGGAAGGACAGGGATCTCCATCGGTTGGTGTCAGTGCCCTCATCAACCAGAGTTTCCGTGAGATCAGCCCACAACTTGCAGCTTTTTCTACCCTGATGGAGGACATGGGCTTGTCACTCAAACCCTGGCAGGGTGTGGGGATCTGATCCCTAACTCTCACCTTGTAGCTTTCATTGTTGAAGGAAAGGCAACAAAGCAGAAAGCAGGTGTGGATGAGGAGGTCGTTTCAGAGAGAGCAACTTGAACTTGACATTCTTTGGTTTACTGATGTTTAATGGCCAAGTACGGTTTTTTGATAGTCACTGATGTTATTTCCTCCTCTGTTCCAGAACTCCTGCTGCCTGGCAGCGTCTGACATTTCGGAGAGGGAGAGTGGGGCGGGGAGTTATTCCCTGGGAAAGGTCACCCTTGCATCGAGAGGTTGTCCTCAACATATGGCCAAGCCACTCTCCTAGACTCTGGACGCTGGGGGATGCTGCATCTGTATTTAACATGGAATAGAAAAGAAAACTCCTCTGGTTGTGGAGTGTGTCGCATTTGCTCCGACGAGGATGGGGATGGGATGACACACTGTGCTGGCTGGGCTCTCTGAGGTCGTGTGTCTCTGATTGTCCCATGTGCTGCTCACATCCTGGCTTCTGCCGCGTGTGATTTATCACACTCTGCCGTGCCCTGCTGCCTTCCTGCGTGCTGCCCCAGCCAGGCTCGGCTTAGTGACCACCCTCTTCCCCCCTCCCCTCTTTGTGGCTGGCCTTGGGCTTTGGCACCTAGCGGGTGCTTCCTGCATCGCTCTGGAGTGGAATGTCCAGAGTCCAGTGAAACAACCTGAGCTTTTCCTGGATGAGCTTTCTCTAGAGGGGTCAGAGCTCGTCGGGGGGCAGCTCCCAGTCTAGGATCCCTCATTTCCAGGCTGCTGGGGTGGTTGATCTGTGGGGGCCAGCACAGTGTGGGATGGTAGATGGGTGAAAAGGCATTCGCACGTGGCAGGAAAGAACTGACCCTCACAGCTGCTCTCTGCAAGCTTCTCCCAAGATTTTACAAAGCAGGAGCCAATGCCCGAGATTTCTTTTCCAGTCCTCCTGAAGTTAGGGAGCCCCTGAGAACAGGGAGATGAGAGGGGAGGGGCCTTGTGTGTACCCAGAGACTTCTTCACAAAAGTCACAGGACGCCGATGATCCGCTTGGCACGGCGCCTGTCACAGGTACACGGCCAGCACGTCATTTCCATGACTGTTTTGTATGGGGGCACCTGTTTGGAGGCAGCTTAGCTCTCCATGACTTGGTGTGTGAGCACGGGTTGTGTTTGGGAGTCAGATCTGCTGGGTTCCCGTTCCATGTCACTAACTGTGTGCCTCAGGCGAGTCACTTGACCTCCCTGGCCTGTTCCCTGGCGTCCCCCAGCAAGATGACAGGTGATACAAGCGATACCCATGCTGTCTCTGGTGGTGAAGATCGAATGAAGTAAATGAGGAATGCCCAGCAGAGTAACAGCTCAGGAAATGCAAGCCTTCCTTTTATTGCTATTTTATTTGTTTTCTGCAAGGGAAGGGCATTGCTTGATGTCTTCTAGGAATAGTTGGATTCTGACACCACACAGAATGTTAGTAGGTCCTTATCCAGAAATAAGAGTCTCTGGCAGCCCAGGCTTGCAGCCACCTGGCCCCGCTGTGTCTCTTTGGTCTCCGGGCTGTGGAGCCCATGGGGGAGGTAGGAGGGTGAAGGTGGCAGCACCATCACTGGAGTTTGGTTCACAGTGCTCCCTGTGTGGGCTATGGTCTGGTCTCAGAGGGAGGTGGGGCCTCTTAGCATCCTCCCACAACAGGTGGGAGCTGGTGCACCTGGCGGCTCAGCAAGTGCCCAGACACGGCCAAGGAAACCCAGGGCTGGGATGGAACTCATCCTAGGTGATGTGAGTCCACAGCCACAGTCCTTGCTCCGTTTTACCCACGTCACTTAAAATGTCATGAAGTGGCCAGCGCTGCGGCTCAATAGGCTAATCATCCGCCTGTGGCGCCGGCACACTGGGTTCTCACACAGGGTTCTAGTCCCGGTCGGGGCACTGGATTCTGTCCCGGTGCTCCTCTTCCAGGCCAGCTCTCTGCTGTGGCCCGACAGAGCAGTGGAGGATGGCCCAAGTGCTTGGGCCCTGCACCTGCATGGAAGACCAGGAGAACCACCTGGCTCCTGGCTTCAGATCAGCCAGCAGTGTGCTGGCTGCAGCGGCCATTGGATGGTGAACCAACGGTAAAGGAAGACCTTTCTCTCTGTCTCTCTCTCTCTCATTGTCCACTCTGCCTGTCAAAAAAAAAAAAAAAATGTCATGAAGCAATCATGGGAACCAGGCATCTGTGGTTTCTTTTCTCATCTCAGAGCCTGGAGCCTATACATCTTCAGGTGGCCAATTCTTTGCCATTAGCAAATCTACCACGAATGTTCTGGTGAATGTCCCTCTACATACCCCCTCACCACCACCCCCACCCTATGGGCAGGGACTTCAGTGAGTGATGCCCGACATTCACATGATGTCCACTCTTTTATTTTATTTTATTTTTTGACAGAGTTAGACAGAGAGAGAGAGAAAGGTCTTCCTTCCATTGGTTCACTCCCCAAATGGCTGCCACGAAGCCAGGAGCCAGGTGCTTCCTCCTGGTCTCCTATGCGGTTGCAGGGGCCCAAGTACCTGGGCCATCCTCCACTGCCCTCCTGGGCCACAGCAGAGAGCTGGACTGGAAGAGGAGCAACCAGGACTAGAACCTGGCACCCATATGGGATGCCGGTGTCACAGGCGGAGGATTAACCAAGTGAGCCACAGTTCTGGCCCGACGCCCACTCTTTACTTGTGGCGACACCGGCGTGCTCTCCTTTCCTGGAGCAAAGCTGATGGCATCTGTCTGTCGGCACATGAGCACTGCAGGTTATTGCATATGGTCTTGCCCACCAGCTACTGGTCCAACTTTGGCAAAGGCTGTGGTCTTGTCCTCACAGCTGTGGTAGAGCAGTTGTGTGACTATTTTACTCCTGGTTTCTTCCTTAATATTTTATAAAGAACAGGAAACAAGTAAATTAAAGTGTGGATTCAAGTGATTTAAAAGCAAGAGTCTCATATATAATTGAAGCAAATATAGGGGCTTTTTAACTTTTAATTGGATACTGACTAGATTTAAGCTAATTAATAATTTTGAATTACAAAGCTGAGAGAAAAAATTAAGTAACTTGTACAAAATGGTACACATATTTGATCAAATATCTAAGTGTGATTAAAAATCTCTATCTTGGGACCAGTGCTGTGTCATAGCAGATAAAGCCACCGCCTGCAGTGCCAGCATTCCATATAGGCACTGGTTTGAATCCCTGCTGCTCCACTTCCTATCCAGCTCTCTGCTATGGCCTGGGAAAGCAGTAGAAGATGGCCGAAGGCCTTGCGCCCCTGCACCCATGTGGGAAGACCCGGGGGAAGCTCCTGGCTCCTGGTTTTGGATCGGCCTAACTGGCCATTGTGGCCACTTGGAGAGTGAGTCAGCAGATGGAAGACTCCCCCCCCCCCCCCCCGCCTCTCCTTCTTTCTCTGTGTAACTCTGACTTTTAAATAAATAAAAATAAACCTTAAAAAAAGAATCTTTCTGGACTTGAGTCGTAGTTTCAGGAATTACTTCAAATCGTTTATTGGTTTGCATGGCTGAGAAGAGGGAAGTTGTGGAGCTGAGAAGTTGGGGTGGGGACCCAGGAGCAGGGTCAGCAGTGTGCTCTCTCCATTTATCTTTCCTTTCTGATTGGCTTCCTTCTGTAAACAGGTGCTGTTCAGATGGCATGGGTATGGGGACAGTGTCCACTAAGTTTATAACCTTATGTGTAGCAACATCAGTGGAAAGAGAATCCTTTACTTATATAGTGTTTACGTATAAATCCAAGGACAGATTATCATGCCTCTACGCTTCCACCCATCTCTGTGTCCAAAGGAAGAGCGTTTCTGTGATTGGCCAGGACTGTGTCATGTGACTAGCCATGTGTTCTGGAAGACCCAGAGTCTGCTCCTAGGATAAGGGCATGGAGGGAGGATAGGGCAGGCAGTCCCAGTAGTTACTGTCCCAGTCTGTCAGTGAACCACGCTTCCTCCTCATGTTGAATATTTTCACTTTGGTGAGCAGTTGCACTGGGTTTGGAAGGAAAGGGCTGCTTGTGTTGGAGAACCAGCCATCTAACAAAATCGCAAGCTATTTGGTACGTCAACTCACTGCATAAACGGAATAAATGATTTATGCTCTGGACAAGGATCACACAAATGGTTTTGGCATGGTGGGAATTTGCATCCTCACAGCCCAGCCCTCTCTGTACAGGGAGCAGCGCATATGCTGTGAACACCTGGCAGTTCCCGTCCCTCACGGACGTCAGCTCCAGGGTAAAGGGAACGGGCAAAGGGCTGGGGATGGCAGTGACTTTGTTGAGTGGTGCCTTCTGGCTCTGAGTGACAAATGTGAAGGCAGATACTTATCCCACCCAGATTTGTTTTTCATGTAAATAAGGGTTTTAGCCTCAAACTTTCTGGCATCTCATTATGTAGGTAATCTAGTCACTGCCTTGCATACAATTTGTATTTTACCCTTTCTTTGCCAAAAGAGCAGACGCTATCAGTTGGCCAGGTTACACGCCGCGGGTACACCGCGTGACTGCTGTCCTGCATGCGTTTGTCCACAGGGAGGGACAAGCCTGGCCTCAGTGGACACGGGTCCTGCCGCTTTGCAGTGCTGAGCTTTCCTGTAGGATGCTATGTTGTTCGACTTCCATCGTGATTGTTGCCCAGCCATTCCTCACCTCATGGGTGCTGTACCTGGGCATGGCTGGGTATGGGGATGGAGCAATGATGTTAATACTGACAAAAAGGCATGGACCCTGATGGATGGTAGTGGGTGCTGGCCAAAGTCCTGGGACAGAAGCTGCGGGAACCCCTACAGTGCTGGACGTGGACCTTTGGTTACTGTGTCACAGAGGTGTTGGGAGGATGACCCTGGAGTCATTTGGCAAGAACGAGAAAGCCATGGTTTACTAAGTGGACATCCTGGGTGATGACCGTCTCTTGTCTGCCTGCAGAAGCATGGACAGAGGTGGCAACGTTCTGGGCGGTGGAGCTCCTAGCTTCGGAAGAGCTGTCTGAGCCGCCTGGGGCAGCCGAGCTGGGGAAATGATGGGGCTGCCTTCCCATGCTGCTCTTGCTTGCTTTCATTTTCAAATGAGAATTTGATTTAGGGCCGGCCTTTGGTTTCTCTCAGACCTAGGAAGTAAACATTTCTCATTCTCAAAACCCACAAATTAATCATTTTTGCAAATCAGAGCTGAGCGCGGAGCCTCTGACCAGGAGGCCCGAGCCTGCTGGCCTCGGGAGCCGGGACTTGCCAGTGTGTGCTGCTAATGCATATGCATTTATGCTTCTTAGGGGAGCTCGGGCCCTGCAGGCTTCCAGGGGTGAAGCTCTGCTCACTAATCATAATGCAATATCAGTGTTTTCTGCAAATCCCTTATTATCTCTGCATCATTAGCAGTTTCTGAGCTTGTCTACAACTAATTTCACAGTGAATCTTATTTCTAGCTGATATTTTAAATAAGCTATCATGCCGGGCAGCAGCTGACACGCCACTGAGAAGGAAGCAAATCACCCCAAAGCAGGCTTTCCAACAGCCTCTGACAATTAGGCGTTGAGCCATTGTTCAAGGTGGGAAAAGGTGGCAAGTTTCTAGAACAGCCCCTGTCCCTCCCTGGTGTAAGTTAGGCATGCCTTAGTCATTGGGGAAGGGGATCTCTACTGTCAGGTTTCCAGGTGGCTCCTTCCTGTTCTGCTTGTCCCCGCCGGTGGCCCTGGGCAAGTGAATTAACGACGCTGAGCCTCAGAGGATAAAGGAAGAATGTCCCCCCTCCCGCATCAGATGGCCGTGGGCTTAATGAGCCAATGCCTGTGCTGTGTCGAATGCACTGCACTTGCTGCAGTGAGTGCCCAGTGCTGCTTCCGTGGTCCTTCACTCATTTGTGAGCTGTTTAGGGAGTGACCCCTCTGTGGCTTGCACTGTGCAGGATCCTGACACCATTTGACTGTTCTCGGGTTCTGGTCATTGCAGCAGCTCACCACGGCAGAGGGTGGAAAATGCAGACTCACAGGCAGTGCTAGGGGAGCTCACGTTCCCACCAAGAACTCAAAGACCGTCTGTCCCTGTGAGAGTGGGGAGGCAGGCGTGCGGCTGAGTGTATCCTCACTCTGGGGTCCAGGGACCTCGCCCACCCCTCAGTGTGGGCCCGTGCCCATCCCCTGGAGAAAATGGTGCCCTTTCCTTGGCCGAGCGCTGAGCCTCTTTGGGGAAGCGCCAGTGAGCGCAGCCTTCAGAGCGTTTGCTCTTTGGGAACATAGGAAGTCTCACAGCTACTCTGTGCTTTGGGGAAGATGGAAGGCCTTGCTGGGCCTTTCTGAGTAACGGAAGGCGACAAGGAATTAATCATAGTGGATAGTATTCCCATCCACAGTGGTCAGTGCTGTCTATGTCCGATTGTTCAACACCCGTTCTAGCCCTGTGGAAGGGCTGCAACCACAGCTGCTGTCCTACAGCTAAGTAGAGGGGCTCCTGGGAAAGCAGTAGCTCCCAGAGGAGAAGGAAGAGCCTCGAGGCCAGCCCAGACTTCCTCACTGTAACACCACCCCTCCGTGCTGCCTCACGGTGTGGTTGTGACTAAAGAGGTTAAGGGTGCTCTGTCCTGGACAAGGTGGCTTTTGGGCAGACAGCACTAGCATGGGAATGGCTTCTGGGGAGCAGCCGTTGAGACAGAGGGAGCTGGGGCCTCCTGGTGCCTTCCTTCCACGTCATGTTCACTCTTGCCCGCTCCTGCCTGGGGCATTCTCCCTGCCATAGTCCCTGCTCCCCCAGCAACATACTGCTCCCCTGGAAGAGGTCCCACGTGGTGGCTTTGGGACCTAAAGCAGGGATGGGCAGGTGGGGCTGTGGGAATGGGATTGTATCTCCCACCCCACACGAACATCTGATAATCCCCCAGGTTGATTCTAGATGGGGAGGAATGGGATGGAGCATAGAAGGACATGGATTTTTCCATGCCCTGTCTGTCCCCATGAATGCTGGCTCCTGCTGTCACAGCCTGCACGTCGTGCTGTGTTCACTAGGCCCCTAGGCTGGTTCCAGGACATCTGAGGAAGGGGAAAGCACAGGCAAGGGGAGGCGTTGACTCCCCTGGTCACCCTGTAGCAGCTCCTTCCTCCAAGGAAACTTCCATGCATTCCGGGAAACCCAGCTCCAGCGGCCCCTCTCCTGGGATGCCCTCCTGGGTTCCCATAGGAAGCACCAGGCCCTCATCCTGCAGGGGTCCCAGGAGGAGGGATTGGCATCCTTGCTCAGAAGAACTGGGCCTCCTGGGGCTGCTGAGCCTGGTGCTGACCCTGTCCACACCCACTCTTCCACTCACCTCAACGCGTGATGCCTGGGTCCTCTAGGCCCGGGTTGAGATCCGTTTGCACCTGACGCTGAGGCACGGTGCGCTCTCCCTATCCACCTCGTCCTTTCCTTGGCTTCCTGTCGCAGGCCATGCTCTAGAGTTCACACACACACACACACACACGTGCATTGTGTGCAGAGAACACCCGCATGGGTGTACCATGGTGTTCACCAAGAGCCACACCGTGGTGGGATTTCAGCTGTCGAAGCTCTCATGCCGCTGTGCTTGGCTTGAGGGCCACACCTCACCCATAGATGTCTGATTTTGCCTGAGGAGTGGTCATCAGTTGGGTGGCTTGTCGTGTCCCCAAGCCAGGGAAGTTTTGATGCATAGCCTGGGTGAAAATCTCAGGACCTGCCAATGCTGGGTGCACATGCCCACCTGGCTCCCATCGACTGGGACTGGGGAGAGGCTGCCCCCTTCGGAATGAACCTGAACCCTGATCGCGCGGTAGCTGCTCCCCCCTGTAGCCTCCCCAGTGTCACGCATTAGGGCCAGTTTGCTTTCATTTCTGCTCCAGTGCTGCCGTATAGCTCTGTCAGCTTGTTTTTTTTTTTAATTTTTTTTCAAAGATAGATTTATTTATTTGCAAGGCAGAGCTATGGGGGGCAGGGAGAGAGAGAGAGAGAGAGAGAGAGAGAGAGAGAGAGAGGTCTTCCATCTGCTGGTTTACCCCCCAAATGGCTCCAATGGCCAGGGCTGGGCCGGTCCGAAGCCAGGAGCCAGGAGCTTCTTCCAGGTCTCCCACATGGGTGCAGGGGCCCAAGTTCTTGGCGCCCATATGGGATGCCACCAGTGGTAGCTTTACCTGCCCTGCCATAATGCTGGCCCCTCTCTGTCAGCTCTTGTTACTCTTATGCACGCAGCCTGATCTGCTCTTGGTAGGAAGCATATGCGTTGTTTTCTGGGGTGTTAGGCAGAGGGCAGGCAAGACTCCCAGGTCCTGGGAGTGTGTTGCTCTGCTCTTGTTGTAACCGTCAGGTCCTTTGAAGCCCCACCCTACCTGGCCGTAAGCTGTTGTCTGTAGGAGCACAAGATGCCATGTCTGTGACCAGGCTGGCTGAGCCTGTCTTCCACTCCTCTCACTTTCTGATCAGAGCAGTCGCTGGGCCTTTGTTGTTTTCTGTGGTCCTGGGTACTGCATCTGTCAGGGACCCCCGACTCACCTTGGTCATGTGTGTAGCTCAGTGGGAGGAGGGAGACCCCCGACTCACCTTGGTCATGTGTGTAGCTCAGTGGGAGGAGGGAGTCAAGGAGGCATCTATCTTGGGTCATGCTCAGTGCCGTGAGCAGCCATGAAGCAGGGGTGAGTGTGGGGAGCAAGAAGCCTTCTTGTGAGAGGGGGGCCTCTGTGCTACCCAGGGTACACTGTTCACGTTGTAGGCTGGAGTTGGGTCACAGCAAATAGCACTTCTGTCAACCTGCATATGGACGGTGTCCTCGTGACCTGGCCCTGCAGTGGCTCTGTGCCGGATGCCAGGGGCAGAGAGTGCAGCACAGTCCTGCGCCTGGGGGCGTAGTATGCTGAGCCTGGGAGCTGTGAGGAGGCAGTGGGTGGAGGGATCACTGATCCCATTGCAGATCCAGAAGCGGATCCAAGAGAGGAAGAAGCGTTGCCCCAGGTTACCTGGCAGATGCTGGGCGGCTTTGTAGACTCTGCTGGCTGTCTCTCCTGGGACTGTGGACCTCTGCTTGCTTCCTTTGGGTGCTCTGGTGGGTGGGTGAACTTGAGGCAGCAATGCTTCCCTCCTGAAGCCTGGATGCATGTGAACTTGGCCCTGTGCTTCCCATGAGACACAAGAAGCTTTCCCAAGACCACGGAGTAGGGCCTGGCAGCCCAGAGCCGGGGCTGTGCTCAGTCTGACCTCTGCGACTCCCTGCAGGAGAATACAGGTGCACGGCCCGGGTCAGCGGGGCTGCTGAAGGCCTTGTGCCTATTGCTATCAGAACTGTAGAGTTGCAGCAAGCTGCTTTGGGGTGCATGTACCCCCTTGTAGTATTTGATTTCCCAAAGCCAGCTTCACCCAAGGCTGGGTCCTCCCAGATGTAGCATCAAAAAACTTCTATTTCATTGATCGCTTCTTTGACTGACTTGGGCAGCCCCATCCCACGGATGCCTTTGATGGACCCTTTGGTGACACTATGTCCCCTGCATCACAAATTAATCCAGTCATGTGCCAGGCCCGAGAAAGGACCTGCATGGATCAGAGCTCAGCTCTCACACGCATAAACAATGTGAATAAAAATTAAGTTAAAAATCTTTCTCCCTCCTTTGCAATGACATTACACCAATGGGCCAAGTTAATTTCTTACATTTGTACCTTTTCAAAAGGGCCCACTGTTTTACGATGTCAAATGTGACCTTTACAACAAAACGTGCAAACTGCGTTGTACACAGAGGACTCTCTGAAGCTAGTAATTTTCATGATGCAGATTTCAGAGCAGAATGAGCCCATTAACCAAATTAGCAATTCATAAAAGCAAGAGTTCATGGTCAGGAAACAATCGTGTCTTTTCATAAGGTATAATTTTAGCCCTTTGTAGAGTTAAAGTGTGTTTTTTTGCCCCCTTTAAAAAAAAGTAAATTATGGCTCTAATTAAATAGGTTAAAGCTATATGCAAAAGAGAATGTAGTTTACGTGCAGTAAAGTGAATTAGTGATTCATCAGAAGCCGGAGACCCCTGGTCAGGGCACCGTAATGCCGAGGCCTTGGCGGGAGGCAAGGGCCCGTGGTGGTGGTGGGGAAGGCAGTGTTTTGGAAGGCTCTTCTGCTGGAAGCAGGCACCTCCCACTCCGTCCCCTCTAGGGGGAGGAGCCTGAGAGTCCCCACTCCAAGGACTTTGCGTGTCTCGGCTTTTGAAGCAGGTTGGGCTGGACGCTGAGACCAGCAGTGTTTCTCACCCCTGATCTTCTGCTCCAGAAATCAGGGCGATAACACCATGCTTGGGGCAAGCATTTGTCACAGTGGTGAAGTGACTGCTCGCGGCCCCCGAGTCCCGCCCTGGTTCTGCTTCTGCTTACGACTTGCTGGTGGTAGACACCCTGGGAGGCAGCAGGGAATGACTCGAGTACTTGGGAGGCCTTGATGGAGTTTCCAGCTCCTGGCTTCAGCCTGGCCCTGCCCTGGCTGTTGTAGGCATTCGGGAAGTGAATCAGCAGATGGAAGATCTCTCTCTGTGTCTGCCTTTCAACTAAAATGAAAATCAACAGAAAAACACCATGCTTTCCATAGCACCATTCTGATAACTTCCATGAACAGTCTCATGGGTGGTTGAATACTAATATGAATATGTCACCTCTTGATGTCTCTCATCAGCAGATGGGCCTTTTTGACAGTCAGGATCAGGCTGCTGTAAACATTCTTGTGTGTGCATCTTTACTTGAAAATCTGTTTTGATTCTTTGGGTGTACATCCAGGAAGCAGGCACTGACTGCACTGTAGCCTGGATAAACTGAGAACCTGATGCTCAGTGTAAGAAGCCAGACACAAAAGGCCACATGTTGTGTGACTCTGTTTATATGCAATGTCCAGAGCAGGTGAGTCCAGAGAGAGGGAGAGTGGGCTTGTGGCTGCAGGGGCTGGGCACTATGGGGAGTGGGGGCTGACCACTTAGTGAGCAGGGCACAGTGTTTCCTTGGCAGGGATACAAATGTTTTAGGCCTAGGTAGAGGTGCTGCTTGTACACCAGTGCTAATACAAAAACATCCCACTGTTTTTTGACTTTTACAGGGTTCATTTTAGGGGCTGGTGCTATGGCATAGTGGGTAAAGCCGCCGCCTGCAATGCCGGCATCCCATATGGGCACCAGTTTGAGACCTGGCTGCTCCACTTCCGATCCAGCTCTCTGCTATGACCTGGGAAAGCAGTAGAATGTGGCCCAAGTCCTTGGGCCCCTGTATCCACATGGGAGACCCAGAGGAAGCTCCTGGCTCCTGGCTTCAGATCGGCACAGCTCCGGCCGTTGTGGCCAATTGGGGAGTGAACCAGAGGATGAAAGACACACTCTCTCTCTCTGTCTCTCCTTCTCTCTGTGTGTAACTGACTTTCAAATAAATGAATAAATATTTTAAGAAAGGGGTTAAATTTATGTTTCTGTACTTTTTTATGTTGCATGAATGTTACCTGCAATGTGTTTACAGAAGCTCCATGGTCAGTGGACATCGGCCTGGTCCTTCATTGTGCATTTTCTTTATTTCACAATCCCTGTTCCCAGTGGGATGCATTCACTTCCTAGGCTGTTGTGAACAGCAGGGACCATGGCACATCCTTGCTTACCTTGCCCTGAGCACGACCCACGCACCTGTGACAGGAGGAAGAGATGGGGGTTTGTCTTCCCTTGTCCCTGGGTGCACTGTACAGCAAGAGAGGAGAGTGCAGAGGGCTCTTTGTTGTCACAGGGTCTCAAGTCCCCAGCAGACACAGCATGCACGGGGTAGGGGGCTGGGGCTGGGAAGGGGAGGCTGGGTGGGAGGCAGGAGGCTGTGTGAGAAAGGGAGCACCACAGTGTAGGGGCCTCGGGGAAAGATGTGCGAGAGTGCCTCAGAAAGTTTGTGGAAACAGGAAGTTACAAGATGAGTTTATTTTGGTGCAAAACAACATAAAGTGAAATCCACACACAGATTTTGTGTAATAAGCATTTTCCATGGGTTTTTTTTCAAGATTCCTTGTATGTGTGGTTTCCACATATTTTTTATATCAAAGTAAATTTTTGAGAAAAAGATTTACTTATTTTATTTGAAAATAAGTTACAGTGAGAGAGGGAGAGACACAGAGGGAGAGGAGAGAGATTTTCCATCCATTGGTTCACCCCCCAAATGGCCACAATTACCAGGGTTTGGGCCAGGCCAAAGCCAGGAGCCGAGAGCTTCATCAGGATCTCTCACATGGGTGCAGAAGCCCAAGCACTTGGACCATCCCATGTAAGGACCTAGGTTCTAGGTTCCCTTCTGCCTCTAGTCAGTCGCAGGACCTGGTACAACTTTCCTGGCTTCTTGGGGCCTCAGTTTTCCCATCTGGGTAATGGGCGTGAGACTCCTTGTTGTGTTACCTCCTTGGGTGATGCATGCCAAAACTAGAGTGAGAAAATGCAGGGATGAGCTTAGAAAATGCAACATGGCTTAGAAAGCACCAGGATGCTGTGCACGCAGGGTACGCTCTACAGAGACAAGGAAACTGGAGTGACAGTTCCATCAAGACTGTTGGTTCAGGGCTGGCTCTGTGGTGCAGTAGGTTAATCCTCCTCCTGTGGCACTGGCATCCCATATGGGTGCCGGTTCTAGTCTTGGCTGCCCCTCTTCCAATCCAGCTCTCTGCTGTGGCCTAGGAAAGCAGTAGAAGATGGCCCAAGTCCTTGGGCCCCTGCACCCGCATCAGAGACCTGGAGGAAGCTCCTGGCTCCTGGCTTCAGATCAGCACAGCTCTGGCTCTTGCAGCCATCTGGGGAGTGAACCAACAGAAGGAAGACCTTTCTGTCTGTCTCTACCTCTCACTGTCTGTAACTCTACCTCTCAAATAAACGGATAAGATCTTAAAAAAAAAAAAAAAAAGACCGTTGTTTCTTAGCCACATCTCATGCTGCCTCCCAGAGGGCGTCTGACAGTGTCGGAGTCACAGCCAGGGTGTGGCTCAGCGTCCTGCACTGGCCCTTCCCCCGCCAGAACCAAGACCTATGCCACCCAAGTGTGCACAGAGCTGAGGCTGAGAAAGTCTGAGCTGGAGGGAGGAAACGATGCGTGGAGATTAGGGCAGGCGGGGAAGCTCTGAGGGTAGCGAGTTAGCCTTTCTTTGCTGTCCTTCCTCCTCTTCTCATTGATGGTTTTTTTTTTTTTTTTGACAGGCAGAGTGGACAGTGAGAGAGAGAGGCAGAGAGAGAGGTCTTCTTTTGCCATTGGTTCACCCTCCAATGGCTGCTGTGGCTGGTGCACCACGCTGATTCGAAGGCAGGAGCCAGGTGCTTCTCCTGGTCTCCCATGCAGGTGCAGGGCCCAAGCACTTGGGCTATCCTCCACTGCCTTCCCGGGCCACAGCAGAGAGCTGGCCTGGAAGAGGGGCCCTGACCAGGCCTAGAACCCAGGATGCTGGCGCCGCAAGGTGGAGGATTAGCCTACTGAGCCGCGGCGCCGGCTCTCATTGATGTTTTAAAATCAAAGTCAGATGTGATCTAAAGGCACATCTAAGTACAGGTGGCTACATCAGCTGCTGACATTTGTCTCTCCTAATATTTCTCGACAGATAGAAGAAGTTGCACTGGGTTCTCCCCACCTCTCCCCTGTCGCTTGCCTTGCTCCCCTTGGAGTGGCAGCCTTCATGGCTGTGTCTGTGTTAAGTGCCGCTCTCTGCACGCACAGACCCGGGGCGTGGACATTTTCACTTCAGCAAGCACACACGGGGACAGCCATGCCGTCCGACTCACTCTTTCTACTCCACTGTTGACACCCCGGGGCGGGCTGGCTGGTCCCAGCTGTTTTGGGTGGGTGTGGTGTCCTCGTGTGGAGCTGGTTCACCTTTCACATGTACAGGGTGAGCTGCTGCCTGGGACGTGTAGCCCTGGTGTCCTCCACACCCATTTCCCATGGACGTGCTGGGAGGCCAGCCTACTGAGAAGCATTGAGAGCTGGAGCTTTACAAACCCCTGTTCCAGGCTGCTGTCTCACACATGTAGGTCTGGGGGCCAAGCTGAGGTCCTGGTGGGTCAGCTGCCACTGAGGTTTGGCCAGGGACTGTACAGCCTCCGGCCCTGCACTCCTGGGGCCGTCATCACTAGTGGCTGTCACTCCCACTGGTGCACACACGCTGGGGCTTGAGCCAGCAAGGCTGACTCTTACAGACATCTTACATATGTGAAGTCTCTCTGGTCTCTTGGTCACGTTCATCAGAGGCAGTGGTGTTTTGGGGAGAGGCTGGGTGCTCTGCTGAGTGGCCCCTTCTCTCCTGTCTGCCCTCACTCTATGGGAGGTGGAGGAGCAACCGATGGGAATGCCCACTCTGCATCTTTTGCGCAAATCCAGTGATGACTTCCTGCTATTAAACGGGAGTGTGATGAGTTACAGGAAAATCAATTCATTCTTTGGCTTTGGGGTAGGCTTTTAAGTGTGAAAGGGGATTCTCATCCGCTGGGAAATGATCTTTAAGCAAATCCACCTTAGTTCTGCCCGCTGCTTAGATACACACCCGAGAGGAGGGGACGGCGCCTTTGCTGTCGGTGTGACGGGGCTGCCAGCAGCCTGCCTTCTTCCCTCTCCCGTGTGTCTCCCTCCCATCTGCACTCCTTCCTTCTCCCTCATATGCTCGATACTCTCTGTGTGTTTGGCCAACTGAGACAGGAAGTCTTTGTCCTGGTGGAGAGTTGGGCGGTAGAGCCGGGGGGGAGACAGAACTGGAAAGTGTGCCAGGAGCAGACAACCGCTGTGCCAGCATGGGGTGCGGTGCCTCCCCACCTCGCTTCTTGCTGCTGTTCCTCTGCTACACTTTTCTCTGGCCTTCTCCCCGTCTTTCCCCGTCTCCCCTCTCCCCATCTGGTGCTGGTCTTCCAGGACCTCCCCTTGCAGAGTTGGGTGGAGGACGCAGGTCTCTGTCACGCACAGGATCGCCCAGCCGCGATTCCTTGGGGTCTGTGTCATTTTCCGCCCCCTTGGGCTGTCAGGGGTCAGCCTGTCTTTGGGGGAGGGAGCACCCTCTGCTGGCCTGTGTGTGACCATGCTGTTTGCTGTGCAGCCCTCAGCCTCTGCCTGCAGGAGGAGGCTCCTGGTGCCTGCCGGCGTGCCCTCGGCTCCTAGCCTTCTTCCTTTTGTGTGTTGCTCTCCAGAAACGTGTGAATTGTGCCGATTACGCAGTGTCTTCCAAACATGAGCTTCCATGTCAGAGCACGATGGTGTGAACAGTGTGTTGGATGATGGCAATGGTGAACTTACAGAGCTCACATATCTGAGGGATTCCTAGTCTTCAGATACCAATTAACATTTTCAATATTTGACTTCATTTACTTACTACCACAGCCTTATGGAGGCTGCTGTCAGCAACCCATTTTTTTTTTAGATGGGAAAGCTGCGGCTCAGGTTAACTGATATGCACCAAGGATGGGATCAGAATGCAGGTCTGTCTGACCCCCCGAAGCCTGTGCTCCCACTTGGCTTTGCTGTCTTTGTGGCAGGAGCCACGTGTCACAGCAGCCTAACAGTAGTTATTATTTTTTGGCAGAGTCTCTAGTGGGAGTGGTCAGTGGGCTTTGCAGGACTGTGCTGTTGTTGCTGCTGCTCCACACGTCTCTTCATGTCCTGCTCCAGGACCCCATCCACACAGCCAGCACTCAAACCTTCTCCAGCAAGCTGGAGGCAGGGCCCAGCTTACAAGGAGGGTGTGCCGTGTCTCTTTTGGGGATGTACAGTGGCAAGAGCACAGGGGTTGAAATCAGACAGGCTTCACTCCAAAGCCATGTCCTGCCTCTTCCCGGCTGTGTGTCCTTGGGTGGATTATGAAGCTCCTTGTCCCAGCTCAGCTTCCCATCTGCATCATATTTCCATTTCATCAGCTCATTGAAAGGACTAGTGGGTTACTGTGTCAATCAGGGTGAATGACACAGTTCCCCAGGCCTGTCTCTGCCCCATCGTAGTATGCATGCAATGTACCTGCTGGGCTTGTGTGGGGAAGCTGGGGCACGGAGCTGTGTGCTGGACGTGGGATGGCTGCTTTCCTACACCCACTTTGTGTGCCCCCCCTTCACAGAACAGAAGCCTTTCTACCTTACAAGCAGCTGCCCCTCCCTCGCTGGAATGCGTGGCTTCTGGGGCAGGTGTTGGCTGTGGGGGTGTGTTATCCATTTTCTAGAAGTGCTTAGAGCTGCTCATTTTCACCTGCTGGGCCGGAGAGTCTCAAGCCCAACCTATTCAGCTGCAGTCCCTGAGGCCAGGCTATGTGGACCCTTTCCCAGTGGATGCTGAGCTTGGGGTCTGTGCAGCTTAGCCAAGGCCACCAGGCAGGAGGTCTGCTCTCAGCACCTGAAAGATGAGGGGATGACGCCAGTGTCTGCTCACCCACCTCCTTCTCACTTGGTGTATGTTCTGAGATCCCATCTGGCTGGCTACTCACCCAGCAGGTGGACAGGTGGGGATGCAGCTGGCACCAGCTTTTGGTTGATGAACCTGATGCCAAGCAATTGATCCCTGCCCACAGTGGAAAGTGCATAGATTTTGCAGAGGCACAGGTCCATGTGGGATCCTGGCTCCAGAATATTCTTGCTCTGCCATTCTCGATGACCTGCTTAACTCCCTGGGCCTCAGCACTCTCACCAGAAGAATGGACTCACAGTTGTGACTGTGTGAGATAACACAGGTAAGGTTGTCAGGCTATGATGTCTGCTGATTTCAGCTCCTGAGGGCTGAGTGTTGAGTTGTTAGGAATCTTGGAGGCCAGACATGGAGATATCTAACCAGCAGATAAAACCAGGACTCCCTCACTCTGGGGCCCAGCCAAGACTATGCTGGAGGCTGCTGATGCGTTGTGCCTTCCCTCCTTCCCTCCATGACTCAAAGCACAGATATTTATGGTCCAGGCAGAAGCACCCAGGATGGGAAAACACACTGATCCATTACTGGCTTCTTTCTCTTCTCTCTCACAGCCTGGAGCAGTTGCCCCGGGCTGACACATGGTGGACCCCAGGAGTTGCACTGACCCATGGGTTGTGCCTCTCCCTTCTGAAGCTCCCTCTTTTCTCTTCCTCCCTCCCTCCCTCTCTCGCTTTTGTCTGGCTTCCACTCATGCCAGAGTCATTTCAGCACCTGGGACAGTTCCCTCCAGGCGCAGACGCTCCCCTGTGTTGTAGTCTGGGTTCAGTTTGTCCTTCCTGCCGCAAGGCAATGTTTTCAGTTTCAGTGAGAACACACACAGAGGGCTCTGTTTTGCCGCCTATGAGGCACATCCAAGGACAGGGCTAGCCAGTCATAGCATCCTCTATATCTGAAGTTTAGCCTGTTTGGCATTTGCACACAGCCTAACTAACTCTTGGTCCAGCAGAATGTCTAGAACAAGGACTAGAAAAAGTCTTGATGCTCAAAATTCTTTGAATGAGTGAGAAATAATCAGCAGTTCCTTTCTAGTCTTTCATTAAGTCTTTGGAAATAAAACAGATCAGTATCTCTTGATTTGGTCTTATTGGGAAGGAGAAGTGCAATTGTGTTGATGGTACCTGCAGCAGTTACAAGATTTTCCTTTCTACTATGCCAGTCTCATGCTTCCTACAAAGAACCCAGAGAATCAGAGTTCCATAGAATTGTTCAGAAAATAGGGAAAAGGCTCCATAAATTCCTTGTGAAGGAGCTCATGGAACTTCCTGTTCTGCTGGTCTATATTCTGTTGCAAAACCTAGACTGAAACAGCAACAACAACATCCTGGCTGAGTCCCTTAATATCAAACTCAATTTATTAGGCACCATCGTGGTGGTTAATACATGACTCCTAGAGTGACATTTGCATCGAGTTCTCCTGTGCCAGGCTCAGGGCTAAATGTTTTGCACAAATACTTTTATTTAATTTTACAGCACTGTGTGGTAGATGTAACCGTTCCCCTTTTACACAGTGGGGAGCTGAGGTCCAGAGAAGAAGAGCTATTCAAGTGCCTCCGGTTAAGGAGAAGCCCACCGAGCCTGTGCATACCTGATCGTATGCCAGAGCCTGCTGTTCTAGCCTAGCTGGTTCCTTTTCTCAGGCATCAGCAGATACTCTTAGAGAACCATAAACACTCCCGTTGACCAGAACGGAGGGGCCACGGAGTCCTCTTCCAGTCCAGAGCATTCACTACTGTGTCTGTAAAACGTCCCTCAGTTGGGCAGCACCCCCTGTCCATGTGCCAAGGACCAACCTAAGCACCTTGGCACTTGGTCTCATCTCACCCTCCCCACAGTCTTAGAAGTCAGGGGGTCACTTTGTCAGCTGTCCTCTTGGGAATATTGAAGCTGCCAGAGTTTGGGTGCCTTGTCCAAGGTTATGCAGCTGGCAGAAGCCAGGACCAATGTGTTTGTTAATGAGTGGATTGATTTTCAGTGTGCTTTGTGTCTTTCCTTTTAAGAACATTCTCCAACTGCCTGCATAAAATACATGATTAGTTTAAAAGGAACTTCAATAAGGTAAATACTGTGGGAAATGGGTACTCACGGGATGGAACTAGGTATAAACAAATTGAATATGTATTTAATTGCTACATGCTAGGCAGTAAAGTGGGTTAGCAAACACTGGCTGTGTGGAGCGATGGGGTAGAGGTTTTAACTTCAGGAAGTGAACTCTGGGGTCTCGCTTCTCAGAGGACCTCCAGGTTGGAGGGGATCTCAGAATTTCAGCCACCAGCCTCCCGCAGAAGCCCCTCTGCACGGCCACCGATCGGGATGAGTACACTGTGTGCTGAGGGGCAGTCACGCTGTGGTGCTCCTTTCTGGGATGGCTCTAGTTACTAGAAGAGCTCACTGCACACCAGGCTCAGGGGTCCTCTTGTGACTCCGCCCATCGGTTCCCAGGCTGTGGCATCTCCATGATAGTCTTCACTACACTTACCATTCTCTGAGCCATTCCTCCAGCACCTACCTTGGGTTGCAGTAGGTGCGCAGCCAGATGAGAGGATAGATGATGAATAGCTCTAGTCTTGAAAACCCAGAGTCAATGTGATCTTTCTTCCCTAAGCCACTCCTGTTGCTTGTTCTGAACCAGAACACATGTCTTCAATGCCAGTCTCTTCTGTAAGCACTTGTTTTAGGTTTGGAGGACTGGGGCCAGGACAGTCACAGGTTAAGGACTTCCTCAATGCCAGATGGGTTAATTACTTTACGTAAAAATTTTTTGTGCCCCTGCAGTATCTCAGTGAGTAGTAGCGTGGTAATTTCTGCTGTTGAGGTAGAGGGAATGGGCTCATTGACTGTGCGTGTGAATTACCTGCGGCTGTGCAGTAGCCAGGTCTGGGTATAAACGTGTGCATCTCATTTGTCATTTTGGTGCTCCTCAAGGAAAGGATTGAGGTCAGTTGAAGTTGGGACTTGTTCAGAGTCTGGGAGAACTGTGTGTGTGGGGTGATGGGGGTGCACTCAGCTGTTGTGAGGAACACAGTCAGAAGTGGGAGGAACACTGTCAGAAGTGGGAGGAACACTGTCAGAAGTGGAAAAGGAATCAGAAATAAAGTGAGCCGGCGCTGTGGCTCAATAGGCTAATCTTCTGCCTGTGGTGCTGGCACCCTGGGTCTAGTCCCAGTTGGGGCGCCTGATTCTGTCCCAGTTGCTCCTCTTCCAGTCCAGCTCTCTGCTGTGGCCCGGGAGTGTAGTGCAGGATGGTCCAGGTCCTTGGGCCCTGCACCCACATGGGAGACCCAGAAGAAGCTCCTGGGTCCTGGCTTCAGATCAGCGCGGTGCACCAACCGCAATGCACTGACCATAGCAGCCACTTTGGAGGGGTGAACCAATGGAAAAAGGAAGACCTTTCTCTCTGTCTCTCTCTCTCTTTCTAACTCTGCCTGTCAAAAAAATAAAAAAGAAATACAGGGAGATGTGCACTCTTTGGAGTGGCTCCTGGGACCATGAAACTTTGGGAATGCTTGCTTATGACCCAAGTGTGGGGTCCAGGACTGTGGATTGGGAAGCTTGTTTCCTGAGTCTTTTCGGCATAGACCCTTAGGGTTGTAACCTGTGGCATGGAGGACATTTGTGCAAAAGCTGATCAGGCGTCCCCTCCCGCTGCCTTCCCCTGGAGAGGCAGTCACAGACAGGCATGCTTGCTGTTGGGGGTGAGAATAATTGGGTATTTTGATGAGCACATCTGGCAGGAAGAGGATCTGTTGCGACAGCAGCTGCAAAGACCCAGTTGGGGCCGGGCTCCACAATGAGTGGTGCTTTGTATTCCAAAGCAGGTCTTCTTGCGACTGCAGTGGGGGTGAGAGCGTGAGGAGCTCCCACCGCTGCCTTCTCCATGCGAAGTGCTCTGTGCATCTCCTGCCTTGCAGGCAGTTGTGCATTTTGTTCTTCTCTTCCCACAGGCACAGCACAGCCCTTGAGGGGCTGGAGGTCAGAAAGAGAGGGAGTTGACAGCTTCGGGGGGCTTGAGAATGCGTCGAAGCCTTGGCATTGCCAGCAGAACAAATGGGCAGGAGGTGCCACCGAAGCCCCTCCACTTCTCCTTGGAAGTAGATTGCATAATGCTTGTTACTGTCTGAACCTACGGGTAATCGTGGGCTCAGTAACTCCGCTCCGTGTCCCTAGATTGTGAGAGGTTGACGTCACTGCACTTGTTCTTACTCATCTCTGCGTCATCAGTGGCTTTTGTAGTATTGAACTTGCAGTTGGTGCTTAATAAATGGTTACTGAAAGATCCACTGTCCTGGAGCAAGGAGTAGTAATATCAGTAACTATCCATAATAGTGAAAATGTTGGTGTCTTGAGTGATAGAGAGCTTAGGGAATGCTGGGTTCAAATCCTCACTGTCACTGCTTCTGAGCTGCATGTGTGTGGGTAAATCACTTCGACTCTCTGAAGTCTGCGTTTCTCATTTGTGGGATGTGAACAGTAATGCCTTGAGGGGTATTGTGGGGCTGAGGGTAAAGGAGTCTCAAGTGCTTAGAAGGGGACTCACGCAGTTAGAACGCTCATTTTGTTACTAGAATTACCACGAACCTGATACCATGTGTCCTGCCGCCGTCTTACCTTCACTTAAGAGTGCTAGTTGGGAGAACATCGCATTTTAAAAATGCAAACTGTTTCTTCATTGGTGTACAGAAAACTGTATTTAGTATACGCAACTTGATGAGCTTAGAGAGACGTGTGCACCCATAAAATCATCACTACTCTCTACACCAATGTGCATCACTTCCAAAAGTTCCCCCTACAGTCTTTCTGATTTTTAAATTTTGTTCAGATTTTATTCATTTCAAAGGTAGAGAGAGAGAGAGTGAGCGAGAGAGAGAGAGAGGGAGGGAGAGAGAGAGGGAAGGAGGGAGGGAGGGAGAGAGAGGGAGGGAGGGAGGGAGGGAGGGAAGGAGGGAGGGAGGGAGAGAGAGGGAGGGAGGGAGGGAGAGAGATCTTCCATTTGCTGGTTTACTCCTCTAATGGCCACGACAACTGGGGCTGGCCTGGACCAAAGTCAGGAGCCCAGGAGTGGGCAGGTCTCCCACATGAGTGGTAAGTGCTCAGACACTTGGACCATCATCTGCTGCTTTCCTAGGCACATTAGTAGGATGGTGGATTGCAAGAGGAGCAGCTGGGATCTGAACTGGGGCTCTGATATGGAATGCCAGCATCACTTGTGGTGGCTTAACCCACTGCACCAGTGTCGGCCCCACCACCCTCTTATCCATTGTTGGTATTACTGGTACCTGTGTGTGTGGTAAAGGCACTGAAGATCTACAACCACACCCAAGTTTTCCTGTAGATAGACTGCTGTGACTATGCCTGGTTCATGTCTCTTTGTTTACTTGTTTTCCTTTGTGAATGCCTGGTTGAGCTGAAGGCCTCTGGGTTCACAAACTCCACAGAGAGGCATTGTGCAGTCCTAGACCATGATGTCCTAACTCCACCAGCACTAGTGATAGCCAAATTATGAACAGTGATTTTGCAACAAATCCTATAGAATCTTTCTCATACTAACTGTGATTGATCCTACTGTCACCATTTTATGGAGGAGGAGGCTGGAGCTGGGATGGGTAAAATATGCACGATCCCAGGTTCCGGGTGGTGGAGTAAGAACGTGAACCCACACAGTGCGACTCCAGGGTCTGAAATGTTGAAGGTGTGCTATAGCTCCTGTCTGCTCAGAGGTACTCAGAGGTCACGTGCTGAAGGAGGTGGGGCTGGATCAAACTCTGAACATTCTTAAAAAAATTTTTTTTATCTACTTGATAGAAAGAATGACAGAGAGAGGAGAGAGTTCATCCCCCGAATGCCCACAACTTCCAGGGCTGGACTAGGCAGACCCAGAACTCCATCTTGGTGTTCTTCGTGAGTGGCAGGGGCCCAGGTACTTTTGCCATCATCTGGTTCTTCCCAGGAGGCGTGATCAGGAAGCTGGATCAGAAGCAGGGTAACTGGACTCAAACCATCACTCTGACGTGGGGTGTGGGCATCCTAAGCAGCAGCTCCCCTGCTGCACCACAACGCCCGTCCCAAGACCTGCAGATTCTTGATCCTCTTTGGTGCTCTGAGCTTCAGGACAAGGATGGAGAGGGCATCTGCTTTGTGGCCATGGTCTGTGCACAGAAGCAGTGCAAATATTTACCCACAGGTAGCAGGGAGAGCAGGGACGTCAGCAAACTTGGGGTTTTATTCTATCTACTTAAGAACTTAGGATAGCCACCTGTTAGGAAGCTCCGACCCAAAAGCAGGACACCGGGTAGGGTTAGAGTGGAACCCAATACAAGCAAGTCAAAACTCTCACTGCAGTCCAAGTTTGGGGCTGAAACACCTCCCCACACCGGGGAGCAGGCTGTCCCACCTGAGCATGGAGCTCGAGTGACTGTCCTCCAGGGTTGTCATCTGACTCTGGCCATCAGACTGGGACACTTGATGTGCTCCAGGAGACTCAAGGTGGGGCTTCTTGTCCTGGGACAAATGGCAGTAAATTGCCAGTTCCCTTCACTCTGAGAAGGGGTCGCTTGCTCTGCCTTTCCCTTGCCCAAATGGAATTTAACCATGGATATTTCATGGGGGAGTCTTCAGGGCCCAGTTTCAGACTGGGAAAGCGAATTGGCCAGTTTATTCTCAGGGTACACCTGAGGGTAACAAGTACCAAAAAGGTAGATTAATTGACTGTCTTTCTGTCATCCTCTATCCATCACTTAGTCTCTGCTCATCTTTCCATATATTTCATTTATTTCCATTCCTTCACCAAGCATTTATGGAGTGTCTCTATGCAGTCATGTTGAGCACGGGGGTATGCAATGGACATACAGGACATGATCCCCTGGCCTCAGAAGGTTTAGAGGGAGAGAGGTTGTAGCTTTTGATGGCTGGAAATCACATCCTTTATCTTTGCTTTTTTCAGGTTTGCAACTTTCCCTGTCACACAGTAGGCACCCAAACATGCATGTTGGATGAAATAGTGAACAACCACTCTTAACAACGCAGTGTCTGCAGAAGAGGGAAGCCCACCGCAGTTCACGGGGGTGGGGAGTGAGAGTAGGCAGGAAACACAGCCCTGCGTCCAGTCCCAGGCTGGTAGGGCCAGGAAGCCTCAGGGAGCCCTGGGCCAAAATGTGTTTTCTTCCAACAGACTGTAGCTCGTAGACCAACCACTGCCTAGATTCCTCCCAGTCTGGACCAGAGCATTTTAACCTGGGGTTCATGGATGGAGTTCAAGAAGACTTTGAACTTGAATATGAAAAGAAGGGACACCTTCTTCACTGAAAAGTTAGCGTTTCATTCAGTTATGAGTGTAGACAGCAAATCACCGTGTTTTTTTTTTAATACAAAATCTGTGACTTTATCATCAATCAAACCATAGACACTTTCATATCATATTACAGCTGCTGCAGATATTGGAACATGTTAGTTATGCTCATCACTGCTTTGAAATTATGGTGGTTGTTCGGTCTGCTGCTAGATCTTGTTATTTTATGCATTAATAAAACATCTATTGCTAAACTGCAAGCTTTAAAAATATTTTGATCACAGTTTTGCAATGTTATAGATATCTTTTAAAATCCTTTGTATTCTGTTTGCCTGAATTTGAAAACATTCCGAGATGAGGTTCATAGTCTTCATGAGAGCAAAGAGTTACTCAAGGCGCATAGCAGAAGTTGAGAATCTCTGGTTTAGGTCCAAATGCCTTGTTCTGTGTTTGGAGAGGAGATTCAGGCTGAGGGCCCGCACGGTGCCTTGTGGTCAGGGCAGTGACGTTTCCTGCCAAGGGCGTTTGGTGGAGTGGCCGGTCTTCAGTGGTGCTCCCAAGTGCTCTGCTGGGAAAGGATGGATGAGGGCCAACTCTTGCCTCCCAGTGGAGTTTTCCTCAGCAGGCTCTCGACTCTGCCCCGGCTGGACTTCCCTGGTGGGGCCCCTTGGCCATGAGGCGGTCTGCGGCTGATCAGATTTCCCACCTGGGGCGGCCAGGTGCTTGGGCCACACTTCCAGTTTTACTGCCGTCCCACTGCCTGTAAGGTGTGCTGTGCATTGTAGAACAGGTGCTTCCAGGTTTACTGAATCACCTGGTGCCAGTCCAGCTGCATGTTTTCATCTTCCCTTAAAGAGGCGTGACATCTACGGCTGTGGCTTGCTGTGTTTAGATAATGTTGGCATTTCTTGCCCTGAATGGTTCATTATTAGTAGTAGTAGTATTAGTATTTTGTATTTGCCATAGACGAAAAGGGCTCAAAGTAATTTGTTTAGAGCTCAGCTGATAAAGCTAACAGATCTGTAGATCTGGCCCTGCGTGGCCCTCTAAGGTAGCTGCTGTGCCTGGAGGTGGGCAGGCTGCATGGTGCTCGGATGCAGGCGTAGTCAGCGAGGTATTCCCCACACGGAGCAGGCAGCATTCAGAGCTTGCTTTGGTCATTGCTGCAGCCGCTGTGTGTGCAGGTGGGTACTGCAGGACCAGCACGTTCAGGAGCAAGGACCTGTGACCCAGGAGGCCCCAGGACGGCTTTTCCTGGGTTGTGGTGGTAGCACCATGCAAGTCAGCCCCAGGGTTTGTTCTGACATGCTCGGGAGCACTGACCACGGCCCATCTGCCCGGTCTCCCACTCCCTGTGCCCTCACCATTTTCCTTCTGAGAAACAGAAAAGAAAGGAAACTATACAACCTTACGGTCTTCTCTCACTGTGCATCTTGCCACGGCTCAACGTTGATTCTGTTTTTCCAGCCTTTCACTATGAAGATTTTAAAAGAATAGTGTCATGTATGCTATCATCTGTGGTCCCGGGTCAGTACTGTGACTGTTCTGCCATGTTTACCTTGTCCCCACAGGGCATGTGAGTATCACAGTGAGTATGCATGGCTGTGTGTGTGTGTGTGTGAGTAGTGAGAATACAAAATCTGATCTAGTGTCAAATTTCATGTAAACAGCGTGCATTAACAGTTGTTACTGAGCTGTACCTTAGGTCCTAGAAATCTTTGATCTAAAAGCTGACACTTTGTACTCTTTGACCAACATCTCCCATTCCCCCTACTTAAATCCCCTATTAAATAAACAGATCTCAAGGCAAGCATTTAGTTTAGCAGTTGAGACACTGGTTAGGATGCGCACCCTCATCTCACATCAGAGTACCTGGGTTTTTGGTTTTTTCTTTTTGACAGACAGAGTGGACAGTGTGAGAGAGAGACAGGGGGAAAGGTCTTCCTTTTCTGTTGGTTCACCCCCCAATGGCCGCTGTGGCCAGCACACTGCACTGATCCGAAGCCATGAGCCAGGTGCTTCTCCTGGTCTCCCATGCGGGTGCAGGGCCCAAGGACTCGGTCCATCCTCCACTGCACTCCCGGGGCATAGCAGAGAGCTGGACTGGAAGAGGAGCAACCGGGACAGAATCCGGCGCCCTGACCGGGACTAGAACCTGGGGTGCTGGCGCCACAGGTGGAGGATTAGCCTAGTGAGCTATGGCGCCGGCCATAGTACCTGGGTTTGATGCCTGGCTCTGGCTCCTGATCCAACTTCCTGCTAATGCAGACCCTGGGAAGAAGCACTGATGGCTCAAGGACTTGGGTTCTTGTCACCAGTGTGGGAGGTCTGTGTTGAGTGCCCAGCTCCTGGCTTCAGCCTGACCCAGTCCTGCCTGATGTGGGTGCTTGGGGAATGAAGCTGAGGATGGGGGATATGGGTGTGTACACCCACCTTCCCTCCCTCTCAAACAAAAACAAAAACAAACAACACTGCCTGCCATTAAAGTTTGCAGGTTCTGTTTGATTGTTTTGCCTTTGAGTTTCTTTGACTCAGAGCAGTGATTCTGGACTGTTTTTAAGTTCAGAACTCCTTAAAACCCTTAAAAATATTGCAGAGTTTTTGTGGATGTGGCTCATTTCTTGGTGTTTACAGTTTTAGAAATCAGTGCCGAACCTTCTGCTACACAAGGGCACCCAAGCACACATTCCGTGCTCTGATCAAGCAGTGATGTCATCACACATTGTGGAACCACCACTGTGCACCTGTGGTGCGGAGAGAGCTGAACTCGTGTGGGCCATCAGTGTTGCTATGAAGTTGCTTTGACTTGCTGGGCCCCTGAAAGAGTCTAGGAGACCTGGCCATTCTTTGAGAATTGCTGGTCAAGAGTAACTCCCTACAAATTTTATCCTTTTGTAAGAAACAAAATTTTAAAGCATGTGGAAAGTAGAGAATTGTCTGGAATCCTTGTGATAACCAAGTTACTGGTGGCACAGAGAGCAGTGTGGGGCAGGTGCACAGAGGGAGTACCAGTTGGAACTGTACTGATCTGGGTTCTACCTGTAGCTTTATCACTTCCAGGCTGGGCAGCAGTCCCAGTGTCTCAGTTTCCCACCTGTGAAAATGTGTTGGAAGGAATGAATAAAAATTACATAAGGTGTCGGGTGCTGTGGCACAGTAGGCTAAACCACCACTTGTGGCATCCCATATTTGTGCCAGTTTATGTCCTGAGTGCTCTTCTGATCCTGCTCTCTACTATGGCCTGGGAAAGTGCCCAGCACACAGTAAATACTGTCAGTGTTATCCGTTATTAGCTATAGCGAGTGGTTTCAATGGGGGCGTGGTTTTACCCCGAAAGAACATTTGGCCATTCCTGGAGATATAGAGTGGGCAGTGGCCATTCCTGGCGTGCAGTGGACAGAGGCCAGGAGTGCTGCTAAACACCCATAATGCACAAGACAGTCTTTTACAGGTTATCTTGCCCAGAACGCCAAGAGAATTAGGATCGCGATGTCCCATTCCATAGCCCATTAGCGTGGATTTAGTCCAGCGAAGCAGCAGTGACCAAGAGCTCAGGGGACACAGTCTTGTGTATGAGTAGCCTCATGCAGAGGGAGCCCCCATGCCGACTGAATTCAGTGTCACAATGCCCCGCTCAGCACAGGGAGCCATGCAGGTGCCGCGGAGATGCAGGGGTGGGGAAGGATGCCGTGTGGCCAGCCAGCATGGCAGCTGTTGGGAAGCTGAGGAGGTGGCACCGTGTCTTGGGTCATCTCATCTGCATTTGTCCTGGCCACTTCTGTGTGCCCCACCACAGACATTCAGAAGGCAACTGTAGTTAATAGCTGAGGGGCTGGCCTTGTGTTGCAGCAGGTTAAGCTGCTGCTTGTAATGCCGGCATCCCATATGGGCCTTGATTTCAGTCCTGGCTGCTCCACTTCTGGTCCAGCTCCCTCCAGTGGAGGATAGCACAAGTGCTTGGGGCCCTGCCACCAGTGTAAGAGGCAAGAATGGAGTTCTGGGCTCCTGGCATTAGCCTGGCCCAGCTGTTATGGGTTGCGGCCATTTGGGGAGTGAACCAGTGGATGGAAGATCTCTCTCTGTCTCTCTTTTATCACTCTGCCTGTCAAATGAGTAAATAAATCTTAAAAATAAAAATAAATCTCGTAGCTGAATCTTGGTAGGGAATCTGCCTCAAGTTCTGGTCTCCCATTGGAAATATTTATTCTTAAGTTGGGGCAGCAGCTTCCCCTTAGGGAGTGGCCAGTTCTCAGGAAGTTCCAGGTGTTGTGAGATCCCTCAGCGCGTGGTGTCAGAGCTGGCCCTGGGAACCCACTCTGAGGACAGACGTTCACAGTGCACCTTGCAGGAACTGCATCTCCTGGCTCAGGCCTTCTCCAGCCACGCTGTGCATGGGAGTCATTTGTGAGCTGCTTGGAAATGCGGATTTGGTTTCTGTGTCCCAGTGTCTGTGTTGCAGGACCTGGCACTCCCTGAGTGTTAGGGAGAGGTTGGGGTGGGCATTCCTGGTCAGGGTGGTGGATGGGAGATGAGAAGTCTGTGACAGGGAGATGTGGGCACATGGTCCATGCAGTGCAAGTTCTTCTTTGCTTTGTTTTCCCCTGGTATCTGGACTCCGTGGCAGAAGGACGCTGCTGCTGGTCTCAGATCCTCCACTGGCTTCTCACGGTCCTCAGAACAGAATGCCATGGGCCTCCCCTGCCCGGGCCCTGCCACTCTGGTCCAGTGTTGCCCACCCATCCGTCATCACACTGGGCTGCTTCCTGACAGTGCTGCTCTGCTCCAGTTGCAGGGGCCATCGTTAGCCTCCCTGATGAGCCCCTCTCCACCCCAGAACCTTCACTCTCACAGTGCCCTCAGCCCTCTGTGCCCTGCCTCTTGTGTTCCAAGCATCCGGCTCCTCCCCTTCCAGTTCAGCTTTAAGGGTATCCTGTCTGATAGGCCTTCTCTGATCTTCCTCCTAAGAGCTCCCATCATTATGTCACAAGGCATCCTGTTCTTTGCATTTCTAGGAATGGGCACGGCCGCTGTGATCCAAGGGAGTTGTGTGTTTGCTATTTCTGGGATCAGCTGGGGCCACGGGGCTGGCTTCCTTCCCATCACTGTGGTAGAACCAGTGCCTGGTGCAGAGTTGGCATTTGGTGGATGTGTAGGGGCTGGGAGGGCGCAGGCATGGCTAGACTCTGTCCAGCTCTTGTTTCATCACTGCCAAGAGCTGCCAATCTTTGAATAGATCCCAAGGGACTCAGGCCACCCCATTCCTTCTCACCCTCTAGCAGAGGTGAGGGGTGAGCGGTTGCCTGGCCTGACCGTGCTTTGTGGCTCATTCCCAGGTTCTGTGCAGGCTGCACAGGTCTGTGCTGCAGCCTCGGCCTCCTGGAGGTGTAGGCCAATGGCCGCTGTGGACGTTCACACATCAGTGGAGCTGCAGAGTGCGGGAGACATCAGAGGGGTGAATGGGTCATCAGGTTGGAGCTGGCAGAGCCGCACCCCACTCTGGCCCAGGTGACAGGGGTCTTCTGTCAGCTGCTCCCCGCAGAGAACAAGGACACACCTGAGGGGGCTCACAGGCCACTTCTCATGGACCTGAGCCTGCCCCACCCTGGCTGGGTCTGTCCACCTGTAGGGTCAGGACCTCGTAGGCCAGGACAGAATAGAAGTGGCTCTGGCACAGCATGTAAACCTTAGACCAAGAGACTGGGCCCTTCCGCCCTTGGGGACAGCAGTGATGGCCAGACAGACCCATCTCGACCCCTGACTCTGCCCCTGGTGGAAGTTCTTCCACTGTGCGGCCTCTGGCCTGCAGGTTCAGGCTGCTGAAACAGGATGCGTCCAGTGCCAGCTTGCCCAGCCACAGGCAGTTCTGCCACAAAGTCCCTTTTCTTTGCAACCCTGCTCATTGGCCCCTGCCCAGCAACTACAGCCATCACAGCGGGGCCTCCACATAAAAGGCCTTGGTCCACGGGAACCCAAATGGGGATTGCAGGCACACAGCACTGCCTGTGTGCGACCCCAGGTGCGGGGAGCCGATCCTGGCACAGGTATGGCCGCGTGCCCCAATGGGCTCTCCCAGGGCAAAGGGAGTGGGGGAGGCTGGAACAGGCAGCATAGAAGCCCGGCTGGCCTATCCCGTGACAGACTCCCAGCTCTGGGGCCCCTGCTCCGTGTGGGGTCTGTCTGCTCTCTAAGCAGTGAAGCTCATGTTCACATTGCTGTTCTTTATTTCTATAGTGAGAAGAGAGTCCAGAACCAGGATCCCCAGCACCTGCTGGAAAAGCGACTGAACACAGCGTGGGCAGAGAGGGCCGTGGCCAGGGGCGCAGGGCAGGGGCTCTTGTCAGGGTGTGCGATCTGGTGCCTCGTAACCCCGTTGGTGTTTCCCTGCCCCTCTCTCAGGAAACAAAGGACAGGGCTTGGGATCTGACTTCACAGCACACAGAGCTGAGGAGACCACCCAGTAAGCATGCGCACCTTAGCAGTTACAAGGGGATCACCCCAGTTCCTAAATTCCTGTTATTCCATCTGTTGGACGATACACAAGAGTCCAGGAGAGAGCAGCCAACAGGACAGACCAGACCCATCCCCATGGAGCCTGGATTCCAGGAAGGATGGACAGACAAGAGAGTTGTGAAGTATGTGATGGCGTCCACAGAAGGGGAGGCAGGGGATGTGACGGGAAGGCCGGGGTGGGGCAGGTGTCTGGATTGAGGAGTAGGTGATGTAACCAGAAATCGGAAGGATGGGTGCCACCCACATCCCCTTTTACTCTTTGTCCCTCTCCCATGCTGAAGGAAGCAAGTGTTTGTTGTTTGTAAACGTCAGGTGGTAGAGGTGCGGTTTGTTGGTTAACACAGCTGGTTCACCTGAGCCTGATTTCCCCATGGTTCCATGTGCGAATTCAGCATCTGTCAGGTGTGTGGGCTGCAGTGTCCGTGCTGTCTCCTCCCCAGACATGCGTGGAAGAATTGGGGCCAGGCCTACAAACACGTAGAGCCCCGGGAGTTCTACACCTTCTTCCAAGGGCCACACAGCAGGTTCTCACACTGAGACTGAAGCTGATAAGCTGCACACCCCCGCTCCCGCCTGTCACTTTCAGGGGGAGTTGTTTCCTGCAGTGCTGATGTTTAAAAGTGAAAGCATTTGGTTTTACTGGGACAGTCACTGTTCTTGTTGATTCTTGCTTTGCTCTTCAGTCCCATCAATACATTTAAGTGGATTAATTATTTCCTTAATATTTTCTCTGGGTTTGTTTCACCTCCACTGTCTTGCAGATACTTGAATTTGAAACTTTCCATGACTTTCTTTCCTAATACATACGCATCCAGCTATACATTTTCCTCAGAGAACTGCTTTGGCTTTTGTGTCCTGCCACTTGTGTTCTGCAGTACATTGTTTGTTTTGACATAGTTTCAATGTCCATGTTGATTTTTTTCTTTAGAAATATATTTGATCATCAACTATGTAGGCAGTTTTGGGGGCCAATTTTGGGTTATTGATTTACAGTTTCACATTTCCAGATATGAGTGAATGGGGTCCTTTAACTATCAACTTAAAAAAAAATGTGGAAGTGTTCTTTGTGTCCTGGCACAGAGGCAGCTTTTAAAAGTGTGCCTGATGGCTGAACGTGGACACAGTAGGAATTCTGTTTGCACTGCTGGGCTTGAGCACACCCTGGGTAGCTTTTGCTGTTTTTGGCCTCTGCCCTTCTTTTGTCTTCTCTAGCGTGGGCAGCTCTGGTGGGATCAGTTTTCCTTCTTGCTAAACTCTTAACTCCAAGCCAGGAATTCCAGCGTAGCAGGAATAGAAAGAAGCGACTCCTTGGTCACCTCCCCAGGTTGGCTGATGAGAATTCACAGTGCAGCAGGGCAGAGCTTCCTGATGCACTGAGGCGAGTCCCCGGCAAGGCGAGGCGCCCCCGGTGAGGCGAGGCGTCTCTGTGAAGGCTGAGCAAGCCGCCTCTGGGGCATCTGTTAGGTTGCCTGGCTTCTTAAAGAGGCATCCAGAAATGAAGCTGTTTTCCACCAGGAAAAAAAAAATCACAGCCACATCACCACCCAGCACACTTTCATAAAGGACTTTTTAAAAAGAATTCACAAAGGCCGGTGCCGCGGCTCACTAGGCTAATCCTCTGCCTTGCGGCGCTGGCACACCAGGTTCTAGTCCCGGTCGAGGCGCCGGATTCTATCCCGGTTGCCCCTCTTCCAGGCCAGCTCTCTGCTATGGCCCGGGAGTGCAGTGGAGAATGGCCCAAGTCCTTGGGCCCTGCACCCACCCGCATGGGAGACCAGGAGAAGCACCTGGCTCCTGGCTTCAGATCAGCACGGTGCACCGGCCACAGCGCACCAGCCGCGGTGGCCATTGGAGGGTGAACCAATGGCAAAGGAAGACCTTTCTTTCTGTCTCTCTCTTCACTGTCCACTCTGGCTGTCAAAAAAATTAAAAAATAAAAAAAGAATTCACAAGGATAGAAAAGGCAGGTCACCTCCGAGATCTTTGAGCTGAGCAAACCTTGCTGCAAAACTTGGATCTTCCCAGAGCTCAGCACAGAGCCCCAGAGCTCTGCGAGAATGAGCGGCAGTCGCGAGGGGCATCTTGGTGGGGCGCCTGCAGCTCCGGCTGCGGTTCTGATCACCACCAGGGCTGCAGAGTACTTGCGAGAGCAACCGTGGAGAAAATTGCCCGACTTGAGGCCGTTCTGCAGTGCCTTACATGAGGGTGTAGACAGGGTGGGGCCAGGTGGACCCTGGTCTTCCCCAGGTTATCCTCTAGCCTGGATTTCCCCCGGGAAGTGACCTGCAGGTGGGTTGTGCGAAATGCTTCGTTTTGCCTGCCAGTGCCCTCTCCTTCCACTCTGGCCTGTGGTGAAGATGTCACCCTTCTCCCTTGGTGTGTGACGAGCTCTCCGCAGCAGGCTCCTGCCGTACTCCCTCCTCCTGCTGCCTCTTGCACCTGGTTGCATGGGCGAGGGTGCGCCCAATTGTCCTGCCGATGTTTACGTCTGGTCTGAGGTTGCTGGACAGGTAGGCGGTGGGGTGCATGTCTGCCTCCCTGGCGTTCTGTTTTCCTGGCTTGTTTGTGCCGTGCCACTGTGTAGGTGTGGTTACCTAGGTTTTGGGGCTGTGTCCACTTTGCTAGAGTTGGATGCCTGGGTGGCGTTCATGGCATCTTAGGAAATCTACATGGAAACAGCCCTTGCCGGGTGATTCCACCTGCTGGGACTGTGTGAGCATCTATGTAACAGCCGCAGAGCAAACACCAACAATGGTTTCAACTCAGACCCAAAAGGTGACATCGTGTCACTGAAAGTCCCAGAGGGTGGGCCTCCCCCACCCAGCAGGATGGGATCCAGGCACTTGAAAGATATCCCCCTCCATCCCTTCCCTGTGGCCAGGGTCAGACTCTGTCCTCTCAGTGAGAGGGCAGTCCCCAGGGGCAGTGCCCCAGCAGGAGGCAGCTGGGTTCCTTCAAGAGCCCCAGGGCTTCCACTCTTTGGGTTACCAGGGTCAAGTGTCCACCTCTAGACCAGGCCTGCTGAGGATGGTGAGAGCTGTCTGACTTCTCCCAATCAAACCACAGGGAAAGATGGTGATGGAGAGAGACAATGAGAACTAGAGGAGGTGAGGGAATCGTCACAGGCTCCGAGCACTCCTTTGTTAGGTGTGTGGACTGCACAGAGCCTTGATCGTGTGTGTTTCCTGCAGCGAAGGTGGCAGCAGTGCTAACACTCGTCAGCAGGTGGGTGGGTGGGCAAGCTGTGACCTCACCAATGGGGGGACCACTCGTCAGCCCCAGCCAGGAACCAGGAACCAAGGAACCAAGCCCTGACGCCCACTGCAGTGTGGGTTGACCTTGAGAGCCTGCAGAGTTGCATACAACATGATTCCATGCCTGTGGTGCGTCCGGAGCAGGGCGACCCACAGAGACTGGAAGCAGATCAGTTGTTGGCAGGTGCTGTGGGGTTGGGGAGAGTAATAATGGGTGAAGGGTTTCTCTTTTGGGTGGCAAACAGCTTTCTGGAACCAAATAGAGGTGATGATGGCTTTGTGTTGTGTGTGTATTAAATGCCACTGATGGGCGATTTTATGTTTTGTGTGCTTCACCGTGGTGAGGAACCAATGCTGATGCATGTTGCATTTAAAAAGTAAACTAGAAGAAGCAGAGTAGGAATTCTGACTCGAAAAATCATGCTGTAGCACCTGTCTGCCCAGAACTCAACACCAACTAGCCTGGCGAGCACAGCACGCGTTAGGAAAGAGACGGTAGCTGGCATCCTCTCCCCAGAAGTCATGAGGCCACACGTTCATTTCCAGGCTTCTGCTTGATGCTGCCTAGGGTCCTTAGTGTCTGAAAATGGGGCAGCTGTCACTGTCTGTTGTGTGCTTGCTGTTCTTTGTAAGACTGATTGATTTGATTGATTGATTTACTTGAGGGTAACAGAGAGAGAAAGAGAGAGAGAGAGTTCAGTCTTCTATCCACTGGTTTACTCCCCAAATGGCAACAATGGCCAGGACTTGGCCAGGCTGAAGCCAGGAGCCAGAAGCTTCTTCCAATACTCCCACACAGGTACAGGGGCTCAAGCACTCGGGCCATCTTCTACCGCTTTCCCAGTCTATAGCAGAGAGCTGGATTGAAAGTGGAGCAGCCAGGTCTTGAACTGGCTGTGTCTCCCATGTGGTGGCAGTGGACCAAGTTCTTGGCTCATCTTCTGCTGCCTTCCCAGGGGCATTAGTGGGGAGCTGGAACAGAAGTGGAGCAGCCAGGCCTCCAACTGGCACTCCAGCATGGGACGCCAGCATTGCAGGCAGCAGCTTAGCTCTCTGTGCCAGTGCTGGGCCCTGATGTTTGTGCTTTGTTAGTCCTTCAAATACAGCTCAGACTCCTGGGCACCTCACAGAGCTTTCTCGTGACTTGAATCACACGAGTTCATGAAATGCCTAGTGTATGTCTGGCACTTTTGTTAGATGTGGTAACCCAACCAGAGGCTGTGGCTGACTGTGTTTGAACAGTAAGCCGGATAACAGAATTGACTTAGGATTCACTGTGTCTTGCAGTCTCCTCTAAGTGCTTTCTCATTAGAATCTCAGAACAGCACTGTAATGGAGGTGCTAGTAGAATGTCCACTTTACAGCTGGAAATACTGAGGCTTGGGAGCCCCAGGAAGTGGCCCAGCTGCCTGGTGGTGAGGCAGGTTCAGACTGAGACCCATCTTAGAAACCACCCAGGAAAGGGGGCAAGGGCGTCAGCAAGTGCTTGGAGCTCCATCCGACCCCCTCAGACCAGAGAGACATCTGTTCCAAAGCCAGGATTAGACCAGCTCGCCGTGGCCTGGGCAGGCCCAGTGGATGCCCTCTCTAACTGGAGCTGGAATAGTTTCTTTGAAAGTTTCGATCTGCAGCTTAAAAGCAGAGCTAGAGAGGGAAAGAGCCGGACGTGCACGTCCCCGGAAGGCTGTCGGCAGTCTCAGAGCGAGGGTGCGGGAGGAGCGGGCGGCCCTGTGATGAGCGTGGGAGGAGGAGGAGGAGGGCCGGGCGGGGCCTCTCCGCGGTGCGCGAGAACCCGGCTCCTTCCTCTGCTCTTCACAGCGACATTTGATCTATTTGTGCTGGAGAAGAGCACCGATGCTGTTTTCTTTAATGTCTGTTTTTAGTGCTTGCAATGCGTGTTGGCATTCAGGAAATTCAGCCAGCGGAGAAAAACAATAGTATTAATTAGGAATGTCAGTCATGGGTGTTATGAAATTCAAAACTGCCAGGTTTCTGGAGCATTTAGTGGTAATTATAATAGACTGTGGAGACATGCTGTTCTCCGTCTCCTGCAGACACGCGCAGTTTCACGGCCGGGAGATCAGAGAGCTGATGCAGACCCTGCTGAGGGAGGGGTGCCTCCCTTGCCCCGTTAGTTTTAGGATTCGATGCTTTTGCTGATTCAGAGAGAGAGAAGACAACCCCACGAGTTTAAGGCCCCTTGTCTTGTTGTAATTTAAAATGACTCTAAATGTCTCCACACCAGCTGGAATGTGAGTGGGCACAGGCGATGGTGCCACCTACCCCCCTGGCAGAATATTTGGATTTGAGTCAAGGCCACCACTTTTCCCCGGTAAAGGCGCTCCTAGAATCAATCTTGTCTCAAAGCGATGAGTAATCACACTGGTCCCACATCCCTCAGGTCACCCAGGTCTTTGAGGTGCCTCTTTCTTGGGCTAGCACAGGTTGCTGGTTCCGGGTTTGTGTTTCTCGGCTTGTCTGGGGGTCATCGTGTGGGCCTAGGCTGGGGGAACGGGCCACGTGGCATCGTGGGGAATGTAAGGATTCCGTTGGCGGCCCGGTGCTTCCTCGTGTCACCTTACAGACCTGTCAGGCTGTCAGGGCAGGTGTCCACGGACCTGAGGAAGGAAGGCATCTATAGGGATGAACTCGTCTGCCCAAGGTGATCCCAATGTTGCATGCCAGGACAATGCTGGGCCTTACGGCCCCCGCACCTCACTCTGAGGCTTCCTATCTCTTCTGGACACATCACTGTCCTTCTACCCCAGGGCACTTGCACGTATGACTCCCCAGGTCTTGCTGCTGAACTTTTAGGCTGGCCCTGGGGACGCTTCATTCGTAAAGGACAAGCGCTCCTTTCCAGACCCCAGCGGGGACCCACCTCACGGGCAGGGGTGAGTGTGCCGAGCTCCTGCAGCTTGCTAAGAAGCAGCAGGGCTCCAAGGGTTGATCCCGGCTGTTCAGGACAAAGCCCAGCGTCAGAGACGGGACTCATTCACCTCCAATTTTTCTTTTCTTCACGATGTCCACCAGGTCCATCTGCTGGAGAGGAGGACGCCCAGAGGAGAGAATGCTCGCTGCTGTTGGTTGGCCCGCAGTTTTGTGAACAAAGCAGTGCAGCTCTGTTCATTGGGGTTGGATGATCCTTATGAGATTTGAGAAAGAATTGAGGGTGGTCACAGGTCCGTCTTTTGTGCGCACATGCGTGTGTGTGGCTCCTTCTTCATTCTGTCCTTTTTCAGAAATAATCAGGGAGTTTGAGGTTGGGCCCGTAAGTGCTAGTGGGTATCCCTGCCTGTGGGCGGCGTCTGCCTGGGTCTCGCCACCCCTCCCTGGGGCTGGATGGGAAAGGGGGTCTCATGGTCCCTCGGCCTCTGTGGGGGATGTAGGGTGTGCTTCCCTGCTAAAACACACCAGCCTTGTAATTCAGCATTAGAAAAGGAAAATGGTTGAGAACAAGAAAATAGAGTTAGAGCTCCTTATTCAAGTAGGAATCACCGAGAAGGGGCAAGCACAGAGCCCCTCACAGAGCAACGGTTCATGTCACAGAGCCGGGAGGAAACATGGGGACTGGCACACCACGCAGGAAGTGCTTCCAGGGTCAGCAGGGTCAATACCAAGGTCATGAACCTGCAAAGCAGGTGCACAAGGCGCCGTCTCCCTGAGGAAACCCGGCCTTGGGGCTCAGTCCACAGCGGCTCCCTTGAACGTCTGACCTCACTGGCTCTCACAACGGTCAGCTCACAGTGGGCGTTTGTGTCCTGGCCCCAGTGTGGCTGCTGCTTGCCTTCCGAGTGCTGTTCTGAGGCTGGAATTTGTCCTTCATGGAGGGGTAGGGGCTCCGTGTGGGGCCCCTGTGCTGACCCAGTGCTGTCCGTGCCTGCTCTGGGGTGGGGGTCCGCAGCCACAGTTCTGCATCTTCCACTTGTGTTTTTTCTCTCTCTGAGTGGTGACCTGTGTCAGCCCACCCGACGTCTGCCCTGAGCCCTCACTCGTCGACCTTGTATGTGTGGATACATGTGCCCCAGCCCAGCACAGAGATTCCTGGCAGCAGTGGAGGCCTCGTGCCCCCTTTCCCCGATGCCTCAAACTCCTTCTCGTTCGACAGCTTTGCCTTTGCCTGCCGTGTCTGCCTCAGCTGACAGCCTGTTCTCCTCTCTTCCAGGCTGGGACAGCAGGCAGGGGGGAAACTCCGTGGGTCCTGAGACGTCTGGGGGCGGAGGGAAGAGAGCGCAGGCTTTGTGCGCGGCAGGGGTTGCCGACTGCCCCGTGAACGGTGTCCCCTGTGATACAGCGCTGATTCTGCTGATCGGCCACCTGTCTAGCCCTGGTCTCCAGTTCGCAGAAGATAAAGCAGATGTGTTCTCCATGTTAACAGCTCCGGGAGTCAGGAAGGCAGTCTCTGATTAAGGGAGGAAATACAAGCGTAAGAAGTGTTCCGGCCGGCGCCGTGGCTCAATAGGCTAATCCTCCGCCATGCGGCGCTGGCACACGGGGTTCTAGTCCCGGTCGGGGCGCCGGATTCTGTCCCAGATGCCCCTCTTCCAGGCCAGCTCTCTGCTGTGGCCTGGGAGTGCAGTGGAGGATGGCCCAAGTGCTTGGGCCCTGAACCCCATGGGAGACCAGAAGAAGCACCTGGCTCCTGCCTTGGGATCAGCGCAGTGCGCCGGCTGTGGTGGCCATTGGAGGGTGAACCAACGGCAAAGGAAGACCTTTCTCTCTGTCTCTCTCTCTCACTGTCCACTCTGCCTGTCAAAAAAAAAAAAAAAAAGTGTTCCATGAGGAGACGTTTAGGGGCTGTGAAAGTTTTTAATGGCACCTGGATTTAGCTTGATTTGGGGTTCAGAGACGTCAAGATTTAAAGGACAAATAGGCCCTCCTTTCTTTTCTTCTTGTAATCACCACTTCACTGGAAGTTTTGTAAAATAATTGTGTCTGATTTAACAGTGGGGACAGCGAGATTTAGGGCTGGGGTAGCCACGCCCAGGTCCACTCTGGGTGCAGCAGAGCCAGGCTTCCGCCTTGGCTATGTTTGACTCCAGAACCCATCTGTGCCCCACCAGGTCCTGCCTCCTGCCGGGTTTTCGCCTTGGTGTTACAGGAAGGCTTGGCAGGGGAGCGGAGGGAGGAGAGGTAGGTGGAGGGCCTTTGGCAGAGTGCAGCTTCTGTTTGTTTAGCAGGAAAAGCATCGCACAGTTGGTATAGAACAGGACACAGGGCAAGCATACAGACTTTGGAGAACAACTGGGCTTCAGATCCTGGTGACTTTCGGAGATCTTAGCCTCAGCGAGGTGTTCCTGCATCCCTGTGTGTGCAAACCGCTGTGCACACTCAAAGACGCAGAGCGTGCTGGCCTGGGCACAGGGGAGATGTTCTGAGATGGCACCTCGGTGGGACCTGAGAAAGGGTAAGAGGGGTGACCCAGCACCTGTGGGGACTTTGGTGCCGGAGAGAGAGCAGCAGCTCTGGGTGTTCAGCAGGGCTGCCTCGGATGTGGGCAGTGAGGCACTCAGCTCATGCGTCCCGTGGGAGAAGATACACCTCCTCTCTTGAACCCAATTTTGCCAGATGATGGCAGCAAAGAAAAGAAGGCGTGGGGAAGTGAGCTGTTCACATTGGAACCCAGCAATGGCGCCTCAACCCTGAGCCTTCCTGGGCGGCCTGCCTGTGTCCTGTCACGGCCCCCAGGGCTGTGGGTGCCGAGGCCATGTAGCCGCCCATCTGTCGGGGAGAGCCGGCTAACGGGCTGCACCTGCACTGGCGTCCGCGCTCCTTGCAGAGGAGGGTGTGTGCGGAGACCCTGCCTTTCTCCACTTCTCCCCCTGCAGCTCCTGCAAGCTGCAGCTGTTGTCTGGAAATGAGGGAGGAGGCTGGCGCTGCTGCTGGGTGTGGTGTGGGGACAACCTCCTGGGCATGCAGGCTCTCCATGGGCCCAGTCTTGTCTAAATCAGGGTCTAATGGGATGACTTAGAGAAGAACGGCTCACACCTTTCTACCCACCTCCTGTCTGTCCAGAGACCCTCCCACCTGTCACCTGGCTGCCTAGGTGTCCATCATGTGTTAAAATAAACTTACTAAATGATTACTGTATACCTGCCTCTAGAGACAGACAGACAGACACACAGTATCTTTAGTTTTTTTCTAATTTATTTACTTTCATTTTATTTGAAAGACAGAGGCAGAGAGATACAAGGAGATGTTCCATCTGCTGGTTCATTCCCCAAATGCCAGGGCTGAGCCAGACCAAGGCCAGGAGACCAGAACTCCATCTGTCAAAGGATCCTTAAAACATTCATGAGAAATATGTTTTGTGAAGAAAAAAATACTGCACAGATTCCAAAATTGTTTTGCACCTGATTAAACTTACCTTCTAATGTGACTTTTCATGAACTTTTGTGAACTACCCTTGTGTGTGTGTGTGTGTGTGTTTCACATATAATTTAGGAAGCTGCTGAATCCCAGATTTCCCTGTTATTAGCTTTGTGAACTTTACAAAATAACTCAGCCTCTCTGAGACCCAGTATCTTCATTCAATAATCCCATTGAATGAGGAAGTGCTGGCCACACAGTAATACTAACAATCACTAGTGGTTATTATTTTTAAGGTTTTATGTTAATGACCCAAACCAAGATAGCAAGCAGGAATGTCTGTCCACAATCAGCTATAAAATAAATATTTCCAGTTTTATTTTTCTTTTAAAACTTAAGCTTATCTTCAACTTCCCAGCCTCCGTGGCTGGTGAGAAACTCCAGCTCAGTCATGGCTGAGGGCCTGGGGCAGAGTCTGAAAGGAGGAAGACCTGGGAGTTAGATTCAGGGGCCAACACTGGTGCAGGGAGTTAAGCCACCGCCTACAATGCTGGCAAGCATCGTTTTAGCCCTGGCTGCTCCGCTTCCAATCCAGCTCCTTGCTAAAGCACCTGGGAAGGCAGCAGAAGATGGCCCAAGTGCTTGTGTCTCTGCCTCCCATGTGGGAGACCTGGATGGAGTTCCTGGCTCTTAACTTTGGCTGCCCAGCCCTGGCTGTTGCAGCCATTTGGGGAGTGAACCACCAGATGGAAGGTCAGTCTCTGTCTCTCTTTATCTCTCTCTCCCACTGTCTCTCTAACTCTGCCTTTCAAATTAATAAAAACAGGGCCGGCGCCGTGGCTCACTAGGCTAATCCTCCGCCTAGCAGCGCTGGCACACTGGGTTCTAGTCCCGGTCGGGGCACCAATCCTGTCCCGGTTGCCCCTCTTCCAGGCCAGCTCTCTGCTGTGGCCAGGGAGTGCAGTGGAGGATGGCCCAAGTTCTTGGGTCCTGCACCCCATGGGAGACCAGGATTAGCACCTGGCTCCTGCCTTCGGATCAGCGCGGTGCGCCGGCTGCAGTGCGCCTACCGCGGCGGCCATTGGAGAGTGAACCAACGGCAAAAGGAAGACCTTTCTCTCTGTCTCCCTCTACTATCCACTCTGCCTGTCAAAAAAAAAATAAATAAAAAAATCAAATTAATAAAAACAAATATTATTTTCAAAAAAGAAGTTAAGCCCAGGTTTTTCATTTGGCCACTTTGTAACTTCCTGTGGATAAACAAAAGCATGCAGTACTTCTCTGTCTCTCAAAGGTCAGAGGTGCCGGCTCCCCTTAGGTTCTGGCATCACGAGAGATAAGATGTTGCTTCTAGAATAGTCCAAGAGAAGCCAAGCTCCTGGGGTGAAATCTGTTTGCACATTCATGTTCTAGTAAAACTGTGTTGTATGAGGCCGGTGCCATGGCTCAATAGGCTAATCCTCCGCCTAGCAGCGCCGGCACACCAGGTTCTAGTCCCAGTCGGGGCACTGTATTCTGTCCCAGTTGCCCCTCTTCCAGGCCAGCTCTCTGCTGTGGCCCAGGAGTGCAGTGGAGGATGGCCCAAGTGCCTGGGCCCTGCACCTGCATGGGAGACCAGGAGAAGCACTTGGCTCCTGCCTTCGGATCAGCGCGGTACGCCGGCTGCAGCGTGCCGGCCGCGGTGGCAATTGGAGGGTGAACCAACGGCAAAGGAAGACCTTTCTCTCTGTCTCTCTCACTGTCCACTCTGCCTGTCAAAAATTAAAACAAAAACAAAAACAAAAACAAACTGTGTTGTATGAGCAGGCTCATAGAATGGCAAATGCCCCAAACAGCACTCCGGCCTCAGAATCAAGCCTTGGGGCATTCGGATCTGGCTAAAAGGCCTATGGGAGTCTCACAGGCATGGAAAGCCATGACACGGTGGCAAAAACAACCTGAATGAAAGATCCTGGTGAACAAGACCCCAGCAGAAGGAACAGGCCATCAAGGAGAGAGGCATCTTTCTCCGAAGGGAGGAAGGAACCTCTACTGTGATACGGCCTTGACTAAACAAGTTCAGAGTTGGTGAACTCAAGGGGCTTCCATAGGCTAGACAACTCATGGCAAGAGTCTCGGGTGATTGCTGATGTCATAAATAAGAGTGCCCATTGTTAAATCAACAACGGAAGTCACTGGACACATGCTCCCCACGTAGAATCTCTGTCCTTAATGTGTTTTACTATGAAACTTAAAAACAACACTACTAGTTGAACAATACCCTATACCTTGTGTGGTTGTGTGAGGGCAGCCTATTGAAATCCTTGCTTAGTATATACTAAGTTGATCTTCTGTATATGAAGGTAATTGAAAATGAAACTCAATGAAGGGCGGGATGGGAGAGGGAGTGGAAGAAAGGAGAGCCACGGTAGGGAGGGAGGTTGTAGGGGGAAGCCACAACAATACAAAAGTTGCACTTTGTAAATTCACATTTATTAAATAAAAAAAAAACTGTGTTGTATGTTTGGAGCAGTAAAGGCTAGCAAGAAGCAGCCAGATAATTACTGGCGTAAAACCAGGGCTCACATTTGGCACAGCAGTTACGACGTCACTCGAGATGTCTTCGTCCTACATCGGAGCATCTTACTTCAAGTCCTGGCTCTGCTCCCAGTCCACCTTTCTGCTGGTGTGGACCGTGGCAGGCAGCAGGTGATGGCTGTAATACCTGGGTTTCTGTTGTCACGTGGGAGACCCTGATGGAGTTCCTGGCTGGTGGCTTTGGCCTAGCCCAGTCCTGGCTGACGCAGGCAACTGAGGAGTGAAGCAGCAGATGCAAGATTTGTTTCTCTGCCTTTCAGGTAAAGTAAAGGAATAAGTAAAGCCACAACAGAACGAATTATTGGCATACAGCTGCCTCTCCGAGGACCCGTGGCTACTTCAGCACCCAAGATAAAGAGGGCTTATGCGTAAAAGGATGCAGGAGTGATGCGTAGACTTGACCTGGGACTCACCTGCTCCTCTGTGCTATTTTTATTTGTTGTCAGCACTTGGAGAAATATCCACAGCATTTGGGGAAGGAACCAGCAGATGGGAGATCTCTGTCTGTTTCCATCTTTCAAATACAGTGATAATAAATAACTTAAAAAAATTAAAGATCCCTGGGGGCTGGTGTTGTGGCTTATCAGCTAAATCTGCCACCTAAAATGCTAGCATCCCATGTAGGTACCACTCTGAGTCCTGGCTGCTCCGCTGTCCATCCAGGTCCCTGCTAATGGCCTGGGAAAGGCAGGTGGTCCAACGTTTGAGACCCTGTGGGAGACCTGCAAGAAGCTCCTGCCTCCTGGCTTTGGCCTGGCCTGATCCTGGCCATTGCAACTACCTGGGGAGTGAACCAACTGATAGAAGATTTCCCTCTCTCTCTCTCTCTCTTTTTCTTTGTAATCCTGACTTTCACATAAATAGTCTTTTTTTTTTTTTTTTTTGACAGGCAGAGTGGACAGTGAGAGAGAGAGACAGAGAGAAAGGTCTTCCTTTGCCATTGGTTCACCCTCCAATGGCTGCCGCGGCCGGCGTTTCATGCTGATCCGAAGGCAGGAGCCAGGTGCTTCTCCTGATCTCCCATGTGGGTTCAGGGCCCAAGGACTTGGGCCATCCTCCACTGCACTCCTGGGCCACAGCAGAGAGCTGGCCTGGAAGAGGGGCAACTGGGACAGAATCCGGCGCCCCAGCTGGGACTAGAACCTGATGTGCCGGCGCCGCAAGGTGGAGGATTAGCCTGTTGAGCCGCGGTGCCGGCTAATAAATAAGTCTTTAAAAGAAATTAAAGATCCAGTGTCTGTGTGTCTATCTATAGAGGTAGATATAATCATTTAATAAGTGTTAGTAAATGATGGATGGACAGATGGTTGGATGAGAGGATAGATGGACAAACATATTGGACATGTATTCATGATCTTCGTGAGCCAGGCACTGTCTTAGATTCTCTGGACGCAGCAGAGAAGCACGTGGGCGTATCCCCTGTGCTCATAGGATACACATGGTGCTACCACAGTTTCTATCAGGAGCCGTTACTCTAGTCTGCAACCGGTTTGTTTGACTCCAGAGGGTGAGCAGCAGGTTGCTGGGGAAGAGGGTCCCACGTGTAGGAGTTCACACCTGCACAAGCTTGGTGGTGAGGAAAACGCTGAAGAACGCGCAGGAGACCCTAGAAGCCAGATTATCAGTGTTGAGGGGACAGGACGTTGTTAAGACCAGGGTGTGCGGGGGCTTCGGTCTTACTCCTAAGAGCCGTTTGCCTAAAGGAGTGATACGAGGGGCGTCGACAGTGGTCTCTGTGTGTGTGCACAGACTGCTTGGCCTGAGCTCCCTGCTGCGTGTGAGGAGCGGCTCTCGTGGCTTTGTGGAAAGAAGTCAGGTTGTGCGTTGCCCTTCCCTGGCAGCCTGGGGTGGGTGTGGGCCACCCCGCGGCTTCCTCCTTGGGTGCTGGTTATGAAGCGAGTTCCCCCACCTGCCCCTGACCTGGGGCATGGAGAGTTTAGGTTTTGTTCCCATGGCAGCACTGGCCCAGCCACTTGGTGTCCCCTGAGAAGGGTAGAGCAATCTGGATCAGACAGTTCTGTGGTGCTGTCCTGGCCTGGGTGTCTTAGTCTTCAGTCTCTGTCCAGTTTGGTGAACAACTGAGTACCCTTAAGAACGTCTTTTCTGGGGCTGGCGCTGTGGTGTAGCGGTAAAGCCACTGCCTGCAGTGCTGGCATCCCATATGGGTGCCGGTTCGAGTCCCGGCTGCTCCACTTCCCATCTAGCTCTCTGCTGTGGCCTGGGAAAGCAGTAGAAGATGGCCCAAGTCCTTGGGCCCCTGCACCTGTGTGGGAGACCCAGAAGAAGCTCCTGGCTCCTGGCTTCGGATCGGCACAGCTCCGGCCATTGCGGTCACCTGGGAAGTGAACCAGCCGTTGGATGACCTCTCTCGCTCTCTCTCCGCCTCTCCTTCTCTCTTGTGTAACTCTGACTTTCAAGTATATAAATAAATCTTTAAAAAAAAGAATGTCTTTTCCGATTCAGCAAATCCCTATTGTTTCTGTTGTTTGTAACCAGGAACACTGAAGTGATCAGATCGAAGATAAGTGTGGAAAGGATAGGGCCAGGGGGTCGTGCTTGTCATTTGGACAGTTTAACTTAGAGTTTTGTCTCTCCCACGCCTGAAGACTGAGCCCTGTCCATGTCCCGGTGTCGTGTCCTAATGAATCATGGCTTCCTTCGTGCTGCCTGAACCTCTTAGCCATCATAGTCAGGCGAGAGCTTCACCCAAGCTCTGCTTCTCCCCGGTGCTTCCCACTGCCAATGTCCTTTGGACAAATGAAGCATGGAGTTCATCTACACATCTGATCTCAGACGGAGATGGTGGCAGTGGGTGTGCGGTGGTGGTTGTTGGAACCCATTTTGGGCCACCCCTTGCCCCAGCACTGTTCTAGCTGCTTCTCAAAGCTCCCTGTCCTCGCCCTTGTTTTCTCACCCAGCTCACGAGCAAGGGTGGACAGATGACGGGGAAAGAGCGATGGCTTAATTAATGGGAATGCAGAGGATGGAGGTGCCTCCTGACGGGGGCTCTGTGAGTGCAGTATTGAATGGAAGGCTGAGATGCAAAATGGGATAATTGAACTGTTAGCCGAACTGGAATTTAGCAGTTAATCACTTTTATGAAACCTGCATCTCAATTCATTACTCCATTTGTGCCTTGTTGCAACACAGAGCTGTTCAGCTAATTGGTAAACAGGAGCGAGGCAGAGGACCCAGGAAGGGGCCAGGCTGTGGAAGGCTCTGCAATGTTTTTCACGAGTTTGCACCTCCATTTAGTCCAACTTGTTCCTCTGGGCTTCACGCTTATTCTCCACGTGGGCACTAAGCAGTGTGCTGAGGGTGTGCTGGTACCTCCCCACAGTACTGACCGCTAGTCCTCTACCCAGTAAATACCTGGTAGTGAACGTCCTAGTATGGAGATGAGGACAGTGCAGCACAGTGACTGAATTTGAAATTGGACAGCGTGATGCACTCCCCGAGTGACACTGGGCAAGCTGCTTCTCCCCTCTGAGCCTCCGCGTCTGTCTTGCTTACCTTCAGGGAGCTTCGTGGTGATGATGGAGAGCTGTGCCCTGCAGCACCTGGGACTTAGCGAGCGTGCAGCCAGTGCAACCTCTTGCTGTCGTCTTTTATCGAGGGATCACTTGTTGCTTTAAGGAAAGGTAGAGGAATCAGGAAACATCGACCCCATGTGTTTGTTGAATCAGAGATGACAACTGAAAGGGAGGTAGGAGCAAGCACTTTGTGGGTTGATGGAGAGAAGTTCATCCTCGCAGATGTCAGAAAAGGGGCTTTATGAGACTGGCTGGTGGCCAGGAGGGCCCAAGGGGTTAGGGATGCTAAGAAACCCTAGCTTTGAGTGGGAAGGACTGACACAGTGCACCAGCAAGAACGCTCTTGGGTGGGGTCAGGTCTAATGGAATTAGGGCCTCAGTGCTCTGTTCTTGCACTTGTAGAAATGTGGAGGTCTCACCTGCAAATTAAAACCTTCAGTTTACAGCCAGGACTATTGAAACCCTCAAGTCCTGGTGAACCCCTTCTTCCTGTTGGATTTCAGGGATCCCTGCCCTCTGGAGGTCCCAGGCGTGGGCGAGGTGGGGGGAGGGCGGGAGGGCTGAGTGACGGACACTGCTGTATTTCCCTTCCACCACTAAGAGCCGCAGGGACCTGGCCCCCGCATAAGGACTCTGTGTAGACTGCCGTGGATAGACTTGTTGGAGGCTCAGATCTGGAGTCGTCAGTCATGGGAGTGAGGAGAGCGACACTGTTGAGAGGGAGACAGTGCACTGGGAGGGTGCGCCCAGGGAGTGCTCCCTCTCAGGGGCCCGCAGAGGCTGCACTCTGCCGAGTGATGTGTTCGGACTCAGAGCGAAGCTGCCTGAGTGAACGTGGTTCACGATTCATTCTCATACACAGGAAACACTTCCTGGGAAGCTGCTGAGTTCCAAGTGTATCCCACATGCTGAATTCCAAGTGTATCCCACATGCTGGATAGAGTCGTGAACCAAACAGACAAGCTCCCTGAACTTGTGCTAGTGCACATGCGTGTGTGTGTATATTTGTGTGTGTGTGTGTGTGTGTGTGAAGGCAAAGCTATAGAACTAACCAGTAGAAGAACATGAGATGTTGTAAGTTCTGAGTTTACTGGAGGTCTTTCCTAGACCTCTCTGCCAAGGCAAGGTTTGACCTGAGAGCCATAGTGTGACTGAGAACAGGGGTGGGGTGTGGGTCAGTAGTTCAGGCAGTGTTAACAGCACAAACAAGGCCTGAATTGTCCGAGGAATATACAGCAAGGCTAAGCTGACTGAGGGAGAGCGACTGTGAGGGTGTGAGTGCAGTCTAGCGGCTGTGGTTAGGAATATGAATATTTCCCTGTGTGTGTCGGGATGCACGAACACACCTCCCCCTGGGCGGGATGCCTGAGGGCTGACGCCTACCCTGCTGCACCTTCTCAGCCTCGGGGGCTGTGCTGTGTCCCCCATTCCTGCAGGACAGCATCCTTGTTTGGATGCAAATTGTTCTTTCATGCCAGGCTCCAGAGTAAGTGAGGGTGGGGTGGAAGCTGCTCGCTCCTGTTGGCTTTGTTGCAGTTTGCTTCAGTGAGGGGCTGGTGCCTCCTCCTTGCCAGGTGCATTTGTGTCCATTGCCAATCCTGCCATCGTGGGTGCACCGCTGATCGCCCTTGATGGGAACTGAGCAGAAGGAAAAGCATCACGCAGCCGTGGCAATGGGTATTCGCTATGAACTGGTTACAGTGAGGGAGTGAAGAGGAAGACCCTTTTGAAAGAGACTCACTCTATCATTTATGGGGTGGTGCTAGAGATAAGGTCGATAGAGTGTGGTACTTACAGACCAGGTGCCTGTGCTGCAAACTCCCAGTGGAGGGGGTTATCACTGGTCAGTCCCTGCCTTGTGCTGGTTTTCATCAAGGAAATTAATTTGTGTTCTCATAACCCTATAAGGTAGGTATTGTCCCCATTTTACAGCTCATGCTCCTGAGTTTCCTCATAGATATTTATTGGCCCAGGGTCTCTCAGCTGGGAAACAGAAGAGCTCAAGTTTTTGTTCAAGGTCATCTGAGTCGGGAACACTGCCCGGAAAGGGGGGGTCTCTTGATCCTTGGCTACCACATGTCGGCCTGATGGACACGTGTGAGAGGTCTTGGAGTTGTCCCCAGCAGCACTGACAATCTGATATGTGGAATGTATTGCTGCACTGCCTTTAAAAGTGAGAACTGTGAATTTTGAAGACTGGCTGCAGGAAACAGCTGAGGACAGGAGCCTTGCTGCTCACTGCTGTTGCCTCTTGCTCGCATGGACGGCAGGATGATTATTTAATTTCTCCGAACCTCTCTTCCCTCATGTGTTTGTAAAAAGGGGATGGTGAGAGTGCCCACAACTTAGAGTCATTGCAAGGATTTCCCAAGATAAAGCTTGAAAATTGCTTATCGCTGTGCCTGATGTATAATCAATGCTTACTAAAAGTCGCCTATTATTTTTATCTCCTCAGATAGTTTTTAAACAATACAATGTGGAGAAGGTAAATTTGTGGTCATAAATGCAACACTAATAGTCATCATTTTGTTAAATAAAGAGGCAAAACAACAATTGCTTTGGTTTCGCTAAAGTATGAAGAACATTGACTTCTCAAGTTCTTTGTTAGTCTCTCAACCTTGGATGCAAGGTAGAAGTGTGTGGGGAATTTCTGAAAAATATCGGTGCGTGCATCCTGCTCCAGATAGTCTGACTCCAGTGCCCTGGGATGGAGCTTGGACAGTGACAAAGCACCCTGGGGTGAAACCATGGCTTCTGATCGGCTGTGGAGTTCAAAGGTCATAGGGTGCATCCCTCTGTCTCAGCAGACATGACCTCATTGGGGGAAATGGATGATACAATGGTCTCTGCCTTTTACATGGCACAACTCTCTTCTCTTCCATAGCCAGTGGCTGCTGTGAGTGTGTGGACATGCATGTGTGTGTTCTGTAGGACTCACCTCACACAAACATGTAAGTTTCTTTCTTTCTTTCTTTTTTTTTTTTTTTGACAAGCATAGTGGACAGTGAGAGACAGGAGAAAGGTTTTCCTTTACCGTTGGTTCACCTTCCAATGGCTGCTGCAGCCGGCGCACCACGCTGATCCAAAGCCAGGAGCCAGGTGCTTCTCCTGGTCTCCCATGCGGGTGCAGGGCCCAAGTATGTGGGCCATCCTCCACTGCACTCCCGGGCCACAGCAGAGAGCTGGACTGGAGGAGGGGCAACCGGGACAGAATCTGGCACCCCGACCGGGACTAGAACCCGATGTGCCGGCGCCGCAGGTGGAGGATTAGCCTATTGAGCCACGGCACCAGCCAAACATGTGAGTTCCACTTGGTTTCCTGGGAAGGAGGACTATTTGCAAGACAACCGCACTGTTTAGTGACTTACGCATATGTGTGGAACACAAACCTGGGAGTGATTCAACTTTTTCAATCAGATCCTCCTCTAGCATGAAGCTTTTTTTTTTTTTATTAAAGATTTATTATATTTATTTGTTAGCCAGAGTCACAGACTCAGAGAGGGAGAGACAGAAAGAGAGATCTTTCATCTGCTGGTTCACTCCCCAAGTGGCCACAATGGCTAGGGCTGGGCCAGGCTGAAGCCAGGATCCAGGAGCTTCTTCTGGGTCTCCCATGTGGGTGCAGAGGCCCAAGTCTTCCACTGCTTTCCCAGGCACATTAGCAGAGAGCTGGATCAGAAGTGGAGCAGCGAAGACTCGAGCCAGCGCACATATGGGATGTCAGCCTGTCATAGACAGTGGCTTTACCTACTATGCCACAATACCAGCTCCTGCAAGAAGCCTTTGAAGTTATAAAATTATATTTCATGTACAGAGCCTAACACTGTATGAAGAATGGCAAAGAGAATGCCTGGCTGGTGTGTCTGGGGTCTTGTCCTGAGCTGTTTATTTTTTTATATTTAAAGGGTTCTTGGTGGTACCTGGTTCCCTGGGCTGGGATTTAAATGGATCTGTACTGCATTTTTTGTGATGCTGCACATGAGTTCTGGTGTTGGTGAGCTCCAGCACATGGGGGCAGCGACAGCTTATGTGACTTCCCAGGCACGGATAGACCAAATCCCTGCATGTAAAGCAACGCTGACCCCACATGTAAGGCAGCTCTGACGAATGGGGAGGGGCGGCCGGCCTTCTGCTTGGTTTTATTAGGATTCATTGTGAAGGGTGTGGAATAGAAGCAGTTGTGGTCCTTTGCCCAGCAGAGATGAATTGGTCTCATAAACAGACTTGGAAAAAGGAGAAGAGACAGGGGTGGCATTGACTCCAGCAAGATCAGCAGCGGCTGGAGCCGTGTGAGTTGGATGACTATATATTACAGCTCCAGGAAGCAGACGTCGCCAACCTATTAAGGACATCATTGGCTTTTTGATAGGACACCCAGAAATTGATGCACTGCCTTTGGTTCTATTATGTTTTCAAACTTTAATTAAGTTTATACCTCTTCCACCCCGACCTCATAAATAGTTAGCCTTCCAGTAAGCCATTTGTCATGGTGGGGCTCTTATGAGTAGATTCATCTTCCAAATAACATTATTATTGCCTAAGGTCTTGCCTTAAATCCATCAACCCCATCTAGGTTTGAGTGCCTTCCTTGATTTTGACATATTATCCCAAGGGGTTCTTTTCTGATGACCTAGTGGCTAATTCATTAAGTTAGCACAAGGTGAGAGAATGTAGATGCATTAGTATTAGCTTTCAAGGTGATGCAATTGGTGACTAAGGAGAATTAAATTGAACTTCACGGTTTTCTTCAAGTGAGTTAATCCATCCCATTTTTGTTAAACAATGAGCTCTTCGGGGCTGGTGCTGTGGTGTAGTGGGTAAAGCCGCTGCCTGCAATGCTGGCATCCCATATGGGCACTGGTTTGAGTCCCGGCTGTTCTACTTTCGATGCAGCTCCCTGCTGATGCACCTGCAAAAGCAACAGAAGATGGCCCGAGTGCTTGGGCCCCTGCACCCTCATGGGAGGCCTGGAAGAAACTCCTGACTCCTGGCTTCCATCTGGCCCAGACTTGGGTCTTACAGCCATTTGGGAACCAGAGGAGACAAGATTTCTTCCTCTCTCTCTCTGTAACTCTGCATTTCAAATAAATAAAGTAAACCTTTATAAAAAATTTTTAAAAAGAATGAACTCTTGGCTCAAGCTGAGGTTATCTTAACCTTAGGAAGTTGTCCCTGGGATGGCATTCTGGCGTAGCAGGTAAAGCCACCACCTTCATCCTGGATGGGCTCCGGTTTGAATGTTGGCTGTTCCTCTTGTGATCCAGCTCCCTGTTCATGGCCTGGGAAAAGCAGCAGAAGATAGCCCAGGTGCTTGTGTTCCTGCTACACATGTGGGAGACTTGGGTGAGGTTCTTGGCTCCTGGCTTCAGCCTGCCCCAGCTCCAGCCGTCACAGTCATCTGGGGAGTGAACCAGTGGATAGAAGATTCATTCTCTCTCTCCCCCCACCCCATGTAACTATGCCTTTCAAATAAATAAATAAATAAATCTTTAAAAAATATTTATCCCTAGGGGTGAGTAGATGATGGTGGCTTCTTTGAGGGCTGGTGGGATTGTAGATTGGTACGATGTCTTTGAAGAATGAATCTGCAGAATCTAGCCGATTTTAAGATGTAAATTCCTAGCACATAATTATTCTTCCTGTACTTGTGGTCTTGGACAAATTCTTTGATCCTAAATGCCAACCAGTGGAGGGATGGATAGGGAAAATGTGTATTTTTGAAAGGTAGGTAAAAGAAACCACCATAGGTCAGCTTTGTAAGTCCTGCTGTACCTGAGTTCCTTGTATTACTGTGGACAGGCTCAGAAGCAATGTTAAATGAAGAGTGAGAGGTGGCATGGTTTGTACAGGGTGTAAAGCAATACTGAGGATGGAGACATAGCAACAGGAGGATAAACCTCGAGTTCTTGACAGTGGCTGCCTGGGGAGGGGTCTCTGGGTAGGCCACATGGAGTGGGACACCATGGGGTTAACCAAGGCCTTTAGGCATCTCTGAGATGTACTGCTTGCTTAGACTAGAAAAGATGACGGCAGCATATGAGTGTTTGTGTTTTGTAGAGGTAGGGATATGACCGTTTCCTCTGCTATTTTCTGTGAATAAAAGGAAGACGTCCTGGGTGCGTAAGTAGGCTGCGGTTGGGTGAATCCTGAAGTCTCAGTGACACTGCAGACGTTCTGCTGTCTTCGGAACCCCAGGAAAGACCCCAGCTCTGTCTGTTCAGGAGACTGTTGAGGGTTTTCTACTCCATCATGGATCTCTTCTCTGGACTTTGGATTCTTCACTGGGGAATTTGTTTTAGTTTGATCAGTTGTCTCCCAGAGAGGCCCTATGGGTTCATGTTGCTGTCTGCGTAGATTTCAGCCACGCACTCTATTGCAGTGACTTGACACATCAATACAAGGAGACACACTGCTTTTAATGAAACTGGTGCCTGTACTAACAGACACAAAGCTGTCGGCTAAGAGTGAGGTTCCCGAGCCCAGGCTTCCCTGAGTACTTCCTCTGCTGCCAGTGGTTGATGGTCATTGTGAGATGGGCACCTGGCTCTCAGAATTTGGCCAAGAATGGAAAAATCATAGTCTGGTCCCTTCTGATGGTGAGGTGACACATACTGTAGACCCTAGTTTCAGGAACTGCAGCCGGCATCATTTCTGGGACCTGGGCACTTACTCAGCATTCAGGCAGGTATGAGGGATTGTACCTGTGAGGGAGGGGTGGTGGGGTTGGTGCTGGGTTTCACAGTGCAGGGCAGGATGTGATTGGTGACTGCTTTTGCCTTTCTCATTGGTGTCACAATGTCAGGCCCGTGGACTGAGAATATGGGAGGATTCTGAGAGAATCCATCCTGACGCTTTTCTGTTCTCCCTCTGCCTTGGAACCAGTTATATCTCCACGCTGCATGGCAAAGCTGGCGCTGTATTTCAGTTTTTCTCTGAAATGCAGTAGATATTTGTTCATGTGTTAATTTAGATCGTAACTATGCACTGCTGACTATTGGACCATCCTTTAGTGATTTCTTAGGAAAAAAAATAGTGCAAAGAAGCAAAATTTACCCTCAGAGTGCTTCAGTATAGTAGATGGTATGATAGGGGGGAGGAGAAAGAGAGAAAGGAGATGAATGAGAATAGGAGTGATTGAGTGCTTTAGGCTTGAGTGGGATCTGTGCTTAATAGGGATAGAATAGTGAAAGCCCAAGACAAGAGACCAGGGTGCCCTCGTGCGATGCTTTTGTGGTTCAGTGTGCACTAGAGAAGCAAAAGTTTGTGGACAGACTGCTCTCAGTCGCTTCTGGACAATGGCTGGCATCATGGCCTTGAACCAGTCATTAACCTTCATAGCCCCTTATTTGTAAGCTGGGCCCTGATGTCTGCCTCATTGGATTGTTCTGAGAATTCAGTGAGAGAACAGATCCAAGGAGACATTTTGAAAGCTGGGTTCCGATGCCATGGAACATCTTGAGTGGAAATAACATAAACATCTTTTTCTAAAATCCTCTTTCAAGGAGTTATTGTCATACCGCTGACAAATCAACATCCCCCTAGGGTGACCAGTCACTCCAGTTTGCCTAGCACTGTCCCATTTTTAGCACTGAAAATCCTGTATCTTGGAAGCCGTTCAGTCCTGATCAAAGAGGAGCAGTTGGGTGTCCTGATCCCCAGGCAAGGCTCCGCTGCCAGAGTCTACATTACTGGGTGCCCTTGGGCTCAATGTGGACTGCACCTGTTGTGTTACAAATTTACTTTGAATTGTGGTCTTCACCCCCTTTCCCTCAGATTCTCTCTGCTAATGCTCCTTGAAGGAAATGGACAAGGTGTATCCTGGTTTGGGTTCTTTAGTTTACTCTAAGCCTACAGTTGTGTCATTTGTGTCCTTTTCTCTGCAGGAATCCAAGTTTTAGTAAAAAAAATATGCTCTACGAAATCAATACAAAATTGGATCCAACCAAGTCAAGCTCTGTTGCTGACCTAATCTTAATGCATTGTGAAAATTATTTCTATTTATTAAACTCTTGTAAATCTAAGTAAAAGCTGCCAGAAATTGTGTTCAGGTATGAAAGAAAGGGAGCTTTGAAGGCTAAATTTAGATAACACCTGAGTCGCTTTGCTACTAAGTAGAATTTAACAGAGGTGCATCTTTGCAATCTTGATGTGTGTTTGGCATGACAATTTATTTTGTTTGTCAGAAATGAATACTTAAGGGGGAAAGAGCTTTTTAAATTGCAACAAGAATTTCCTATCAGCAAGGCCATTTTGACTTAAAGGCTACTCATTGTCCATTGCTGGAGATAATTTATGTCAGGTGAAAAGCAGTTTGCCCTTGCTTTGCCTGAAAGAATTCTTGAGAACATTTCAGTCCCATAAAACGTGTTTTTCCTGTGTGTGAGAACACAGAGAGTTGCTTCTTGCACATCTCCAATGCCCCAGGGTACCCTTTTATTCCCAGCTCTGAAACATTGCATTGGATTGGCCCAAATGGTTCATAGCCTGAACTGGGTTACACTCACAAGGAATTCATTCTACACCCAGAATCTCAGATGGAATTAACAAGACACTTTTGGTTATACAATGGCAGACACTAAAAAGTCCGACCAACAGGTGCAATTGCTGGAGAAACCTGTGGCATGCAGGCAGAGCATCTGGACTCTAAGGAAAACTGGCACCAGGGACTTAGTCTTTTCTGGAAGCTTCCTTTTCTGCATCTCGTGTTTACTTCTTTGGGGAGTGAGTCTCAGTCTCTCTGCACATAGACCAACTAAGTGTGTGTGGGGTGTAATCTCGAACTCCAGAGGCTTGAATTCATGGCTCTGCCTACCAAAGACAAACCCCATCTGTTCCCCTGATAACCATTCAAAAAATCTCAAGGTGGGATTTCATTTGAGCCATCTTGTTGAGCCAACACCCAACTTTGAATCAACCACCGAATGTCTGGGGATCTTGTTGTATAGCACAAATGTGGCACTGTTGCTCAAGTCTGGGTATCAAGGTCTTGCCAAGGAAAGTAGAGCTGTGGGATAGGAACCAACCCAAGTGGTGCCAATTGCAGTGCCCGTGGGTGATTTCTCTCAGCCCCACCACTTAGAGTTAGGGCTTTGAGCAATTGTTTGCCAGCTGCTCAAGTAGGTATCTTAGTGTCTATCTTGTAGTGTCTTGCCGTTACACAAAGAGTTGGATATTATATATTCAGGGCATAGTCCAGTGCCTAGCATACCATTGGTAAATGATAATTGTGACTGTGGTAGTTGTGAATTTGGTGATGGGGCTAAGAAAAGGGAAAAATACAATCAGTTGCCTACTGAAGTTTCTGTTTAATCTTAAAGTTTGCTTGGTATATGGGAAGTGTTACCTTGAACTGAATAGGAAGTCTCTTGGAGGTCTTAGTGCATTTTATTTTGTCCTCTGCAAAGACCAGAGACCTATACTTATTCTTACATCAAATGTGTGTTTTGAACTATTCCAAGGACTTTTTGAGAACAGAAGTTCAATAAAGAACAACAGAGATAAATTTTTGTCTTGAACCAAGCACTCTATTGGGGAATACAGACAAAAATGGAAGGAACAAATGAATAAATAATATTTATATTACAGAAGCCACAAGGCTGGAAACAAACTGGATGGCGATGGGTCAGGGAAGGTCCCCATGAGGGTGGACGTGGAGACTTCACGGTGAGCAGCAGATGCTGTGCGGAGGGCCGCAGGAGGGTGTTCCTGGCAGAGAGATCAGTGCGTGTGTCCACTCTGCGGAAGATGTGATTGTTGTGGGCTTGGTGAAGCTGACGGAGAGCTTGGCTGTGCTCGGCAGAGGCTGAATCACTGGTGGTTTGGTTTCCGATGACAGCCTGGTTGGTTGTTTCTGCCTGGAAAGGAGTCTTGCTTTTCACACATTTGTCTCATCTGTTTAACCAGCCAGAAGGCATGCATGGAGTGCGCGTTGCTGTCATCACAGTGTCCTCAAGGCCGACAGACTTCAATAGTACGCGTGGACTCCTGTCCAGAAAGGAATGCCCCTCGGTGTGGGACCCGTGGAGCCGGGGTGTCCTCGAGAAGAGCTCCATGCATAGTCTCCATGCCTTTTCTGACTCAGAAAAAATCTGTCCACAGCTCGGCAAGTGCTATGGTCAGCCCCTCTCACAACATGCTGTGAGAAATGATAAAATACTACGTGCAACCATCCTGGCACAGTGCCTGGTGTGAAAGAGGAGCTGAGAGAGACAGCTTTCACTTCTGTTATTTCCAGTTTGCTTTAAAGCAAATCTTTCCCATTACATTTGAGGGATCTTGGAGCAAGGAATCTATTTTACTTCCCTTTTGATGCTAGAATCCCAGTGAAAGTTCTGGAACATGACTAGCATTTAGTGAGTAGATTCTCACCAAGTGGAGGGAGAGGACACAGATTTTAGAGAGCATCGCTCTCTCTGAGAAGCCACCTTCTCCTGACCTGCGCGTGGACCCTGACGAGGCCTAGTGAGGTTTCTGAAGGGCACGTGAGGCATGTGTGTGGTTTTGCATGCTTGGTTTTCCATTGTCCATTACAGCAATGGAACTCTGATTTTTTTTTTTTTTTTTTTAGGGAAGCACTGGTTCCCAGTGGGTGGCAGCTGCAGAGGGACTGTAAGGTGGCTCTCTGTTTATAAAGACTGGGGAGGGTGATCTAACACAGGCCAACCACACTGTTTCTCCCAGGACACACTCTTGAGTACAATGATACAAAGATGGAGACTGGTATTAGGCTGCTCATCCTGACTTGCTCCCCTTCGGGGCTGTCCAGAAGTTCCCACGACTTGGGTTCCCAGAGCTGGTTGTTCCGCTTTTCCCTCAAGGCCTCTGAGGTCCCCCATGTCATTTGAATACGATTTCTGCTTTGCATGATTTTCATACTTAGTTTCTGCTGTCTGCAACCAAAGAGCCCTGAATGATTCCAGAGGTTTGGAATGTAAACCATGCTGCAGAAGCATCGCCTGCTGCTCACCTGGCCCTGGGAAGCTGGTGGCCCCTCCAGCCCAGGGTGCTGCCTGGAGCTGTGCAACTGGAGTCCGGTTGTCTGCTAGGAGTGGAACAGGTCTTTACCCACTTGAGCCTCTCAAGGGGACTCAGAGCCAGCCAGCACCTGAATTGTTACCTGGTAGAGCAGAGACGAGACCCCAACTGCGCTGTGTGTGCGTTCTGATCTTGCAACAGAACAAGTTTGTGTTGCTTGGAGGTTCCGAGTCCGCAGGAGGTGAGCCCACACGCATTCCTACCTGGAGACCAGAAGCACTGTTGGGGAACTCTGGCCCTCGTTTAGTGGTTTATTTCTGATACCTGATATGCAAACGCAAGTCAAGACATGGCCCAGCAGAAACAAGGATGGGTCAGGGGGACGTGGCCATTAGGCAACTCTAGGTGAGACCACACCTAGAAGGCCAGGTGCACAGAAGCAGGGCTGCAGGTAGAGTTGTGCTGGAAGTGGTCTCTGAGCTGGGAGGACGGCAGCCCGGAGCTTCTGAGATGGAGCCAGCATGTGGCTTTGCAAATGTCTGGAGTTACTACACGAGTCACTCTTTTCACAGTCCCTCCCCTTGCAGGATGTCAAGTTAGGATGCTGATTTATTTATTTATTTACTTATTTTCTTAATTTTCTATATGGGGGGGAGAGAGCGAGAGTGAGCGAGAAAGAGAGAGAGAGAGAGAGAGAGAGAGAGAAGAGAGAAGAGACAGCTTCCATCTGTTATTGCATTCCTCAAATGCCTGCAACAGCTAGGCCTGGAACAGGGTGCAACCAGGAGCTGGCAACTCAACACAGGTCTCCCGTGTGGGTAGTGGTAAGCCAGTTACTTGAGCCATCACCTGCCGCTTCCAGTGTCTGCACTGGCAGGAAGCTGGAACTGGGAGCAGAGCCGGGACTTGAATGCAAGCACTCTAGGACGTCTAAGCCAGCATCTTAACCGTGAGGCTCAATTCTTGCTGAGTGGACCACCGGGGTGCGGGGTGCATGCTGGTGTGAGTTGTTAAGCTCGCTGACCCTTTGTTGCCCTGAGCCTCCTGCCCCAGGGGCCTTTAACCCTTTCTGACACTAGTTTTATGAGAAGATGAAAGCTATGGGTAAGCAGGCTGTAGATGCCTGCATTGGGAAAGAAGGATTTCAGCTTACGGACAGTGTGATTCCAGCTAATTTTTAAAGCATCCACGTGTATGCAGAACCAAAAATAGCAGATCTGAAATCCTGGACATGGAAACAGTACAAGGGATAGCCCTTGGTGGAGAACATGAGGACGGGTTTTATTTCCTTTTTTTCCTCTTTGGCCTGTTCCTCCTTGTCCTACCCGTAACACCTGTGAGACAATGAAAGGTCACAAAACTCATTACGTATTGGGGACAAGAGAAGCTTCTCTCTTGGAGGTCAGGCCCTTCTTTCCGTCTCACCGCCTTGGTCAGTGGGTGGTGATGGATTTAAGCGTGGGTGTTTGTGAAAGATGCGACGCACATACCGCTTGCAGATCTTTGGGCAACCATGAAATTAAATCACCTTAAATGCCGCCTGCAGTGACGTCCTCTCTCCTCTCTACCCAAGCTCACCCAGGTCTGTGTCATTCGTTCTGCTGTGAAAGCTGTCTCCCCACCTTCTTCTTAGACATAAGCCTTTTCTCACTCCTGAAACTCAGCTCGTGAGCTGCCTCTGTGGGAGAGTTCCCGTGATGCAGAGAAGGTTGGGGTTCAGCCAAGGGATTCTGCTCTGAGCACCCTGGGGTCCCCACTCCATAACAGTTCGCAGCGGCCCCTGGACTGTCTGCTCCTGCCGGTTAGCGGTTAACATAGGTTTCTTTTGTCTCTGTGGCCCCCATCTGTTACAGAGTGTGGGGCGCCATGGTGAAGTGCTCAGTGAGGGAGGTAAATCTGGGCTTAGCTCTCATTTTGCCTCCAAGTTGAAGATGGAGCCCAGCTGTGCTTGGCCCAGAAGTCTCTGCGACAGTGGGAGCGAACATCGTGCTAAGGCAAAAATGTACAGCCAGGGATTTTAGCTTTCTGCATTTTTCATGCCCTAACTGGGGTTGCGTGCATGCCTGAGGGTGATGATTCACCAGGCTCATTTTCTAAGACCGCTATCCTTCATCTTGACACAGTGTTACAATCATTTAATTATCACTATTTTGCCTTGTCACGGTGCAGCCGCTGGGATCTGTTATTTAGGGTTTTTGGTTCCTGCGTGGGACAGAAGCTGAGGCTGCCTGCGTGATGTGTTTTGTAGCTTCATCAACACAGACCATAGACGCTTGAGTGCTGCCTGTTTGGGCTGTGCCCTTGGTAGGGGTTTCCCGGAGTGTCAGTCCACCCCCACTAGAATTCTCTGAGCTCTGGAGGTTTCTGGTGCTCAGTGCTGTCCCATCCTCACCACATGGGCGTGCAGTGTTACTCTACCTGACGCACCCTTCCCCCAGGGCTTTGCTGGGTCACTGCCTTCGAATGATCCCTCTTAGGTGCTGGGCAGACCACCAGTGTAGAGTAGACCACTCCCATGCCCCTCCCACAGTATCACAACTTCTGCCCTTCTGTTTGACTTTCTGGTCATAGCTGTAATAACTTTACTGGATCGATTTGCAAACAGAGCAGTGTACAGAAATCACCGTACTCCTGCAATCTCAAAGTTCATTATCATAAGATATTTGGAGCATTCTTTTCGTTTTTGTCCTGTGTGCTTACATTCTTACTTTTTTTTTTTTTTGTTTTTAAGCTTCATGATAGGTGTTTTCACACACACTCACAAGTACAGAGGACTGCGTGGCAAGTCCCCAGTGCCTGTCACCTGGCCCCAGTAGTTAGCAGATTTTCACGTACCAGGGAAAATACTTAATGAGGAGAGCTCCTTTACAGAAAGCCATGGCAATAGTACCAGGCAGGATGGGAATCACTAGGGATTGCGAGAAAACCATCATTTGCAGCTCCCCACGAGATGAAGGAGCTGGACGGTAACGAGTGGTTGCTACTGGAAGCACTCAGCGGAAGGTGAGTGAGACGTGTGAGGATGGAGGCACCGGGATGATGCCACTTGCACCCACGGATCAGTGTCGGCATCACCACAAGTGGTACCTCTCTGAAATGAAAGAGGAAACTGGGAGGTGTCGAGTAAGTTAATCTGCTTAGGTCTGTATTCATATCTGTCTGTCTTTCATCTGTCTAGCTTTCGTGTACATGGCCATCATGCTGTATACCTTATATATTATAAAAAGATACAAAGGGAGAGAAGAGGGAGGGAGGAAAGAAGGAAGAAAGAAATTGCACCTGGATCTGATCAAGCTTCTAGATATAATTGACAGTTGTAGAAAATGTGATAATTAGAGGAAAATGCTAAATATGATTTTAGATTTGGGTTGAAAGTGTCAAATCCAGAAAGTAGGGTGCCCTCATGGAACCCCATGGAGAATAATAGAATAAACCTCCAATGTGCAACTCCTTAAACTCAGTTTATATTTGCTTCAGAATTTGTAAGATTTTTAAAAATGATGATAGAGTTGAAGCTCTGAGCGTCTTTCCCCATTCCCATTGTCTCCCTTTGCTGCTGGAATTATCACTCCATGGATATTTTCCGAGTATTTATGAATCCACAGACAAGGATGGCAGCCTATGCATCTGTGTTGTTCAACAGTATTTTCTGATTTATCTGTTGTTATCTGTTTCTCTGTGTGATTGCACCAGGATTCATCACTCTCCTTTTGATGGACAGTCAGGTAATTTTGTATTTTTTACTTTTTCAAGCAAGGCCATGTTACGTGTTGGTGGACTTGCCTCCTTGTGCTCAGACTAAACACACAGAAGTGAGTCTGTGTGCTCAGGGACTGTGCACATCCTCAGACCAGCCCTTCCCTCACTGCAGTCAGTGCTGGCCTCGTCCTTTGTGCTTCTGTCTGAACTGAAAGAGTTTGATAAAAATGATTATTTTATTTTTTTTCCTTTTTCTTTTTTTTAACTTTTATTTAATGAATATAAATTTCCAATGTATAGCTTATGGATTACAATGGCTGCCTCCACCTATAACTTCCCTCCCACCCGCAACCCTCCCCTCTCCCGCTCCCTCTCCCCTTCCATTCACATCAAGATTCATTTTCGATTCTCTTTATATACAGAAGATCAATTTAGTATATATTAAGTAAAGATTTCAACAGTTTGCACCCACATAGAAACACAAAGTGAAACATACTGTTTGCGTACTAGTTATAGCATTAAATCACAATGTATAGCACATTGAGGGCAGAGATCCCACATGAGGAGCAAGTGCACAGTGACTCCTGTTGTTGACCCAACAAATTGACACTCTAGTTTATGGCACCAGTAACCACCCTAGGTTCCCGTCATGAGTTGCCAAGGCTATGGAAGCCTTCCGAGTTCGCTGACTCTGATCATATTTAGACAAGGTCATAAAAGACAGGGTGAGGATAGTAACCAATGATCCTAAGAGTGGCATTAACCAGGTCTGAACAATTATACAGCATTAAGTGGGGAAGAGGACCATCAGTACACACAGATTGGGAGTAGAGCCATTGGTGGTAAAGTAGAGGTTATGATTACAAAGGAATGAGGCCCAAGTGCACTAGACAGGGTCTAGAACAAAGGACAGAGTCATTATTAGAGGAGCTAAGAAAGGTGCTGTCTAAGCTACAATTAAGTTTTCTGATTGAGAGGCAAATAGAACCTGACAGAAGGGGCTTGATAATAATCTGGTGGGCTTTAGGCCTTGTAAATTCAGAGGCCCAGACCTATCTATCTCTTCACATGGGGTACATCCTAAGGGAGGTGTGAACCTCCTAGGGGAAAGCACTCTTGACTTTCATTACTTAGCTGGCCTGGGAGGAGAGCTGGTCAGGTAAAGGCAGGTGGCATCTCTAACAAGAAATTGACAGTTCTGCCTTCAACGTTGCTGACCCTACTTGGCCGTCCCCTCAGCTGCGGTGGTCACTTTGGAAGTTGGGCTGAGTGAAGGGCTTTTCAGCTTAGAGCCAATAAGATCTGTGGCTCTGACCTGGGCATCCTTCGACTCCAGGGCAGGTCCATTTCCAGTGATCCAACTCTTGGCAGAGCTGCCAGGGCTCTTCACAAGCTGACTTCTGCTGAAGCCCAGGCTTACCACATTGAAAGCCACTGCAGGCCGGTGCTGTGGCTTAACAGGCTAATCCTCCGCCTTGCGGCGCCGGCACACCGGGTTCTAGCCCTGGTTGGGGCGCCAGATTCTATCCCGGTTGCCCCTCTTCCAGGCCAGCTCTCTGCTATGGCCCGGGAGTGCAGTGGAGGATGGCCCAAGTGCTTGGGCCCTGCACCCACATGGGAGACCAGGAGAAGCACCTGGCTCCTGGCTTCAGATCAGCGTGATGTGCTGGCTGCAGTGGCCATTGGAGGGTGAACCAACGGCAAAAAGGAAGACCTTTCTCTCTGTCTCTCTCTCTCACTATGCACTCTGCCTGTAAAAAAAAAAAAAAAAAAAAAAGAAAGCCACTGCAGTGGACTGGGCTGTTGGGTCTCCTTGAGGGAAGATCACTGTACAGATCAGCCATTAATAGGCCTGCCTCCCATTGCTTCTGATGCCTAGCTTTCTTTTCCTCCTGGTTTTTGTCAAAGCAGACCAGAGGATGCAAGGCAAGGGAGTGCCCAAGTCCCATCTCCAATATTCGGTGGCCTGAACTACAAGTCTATAGTCACAGGCATGTTCTGTAGTACTTTTTCTAAGGTAGACAATGCCCATGAGGAAAATTATATTCTCACTTTAAAACTTTCTTTCCCTTTGGTCTGAAAGGGAGGTTTTTTCTACTTACTGTTTACTTCGCTGATGGCGAAGTAAATCTAACTACGAAATTATAATTTAAGCTCTTATTTTGGCTATGCTATTACAGAAAAATGTTAGCCATCTCTTTTATAAGGTCTAAAGATTAAATTGTGTGTCCTACAGATTCCTCATAATAGAATTAGTTTCCTACCTTGAAGAGAATAGAGAAATAAAAGAACAAGTTAGGCTTAGAATAGAGAAATGAGGGAGCAAGTCCTAGATCGCTTGCTGACAATAGCAATATCACATGAATACTTAGCAAACAGTTTCAACCATTAAATAACAACTTAAGAAAACATTTACCAGAAGGTCCAATGCCTTCTATAAATTTTAAGAGTCATGTATTTGGAAACACCTCTTAAATATCTAACATGGTATAGTTTGTTTAACCAGTAAACTTAAGCACAACCATATAAAATGTTTTCAGTTTCTTCCTACCAACAAGTATAAAACATAAGTATTTTAATTCTAATTTTTAATAACTTTAATTTTGATATGAATTTGAAGATTTATTTGGGGAGAAATTACATCTTTATGATACTTCTTTCCCATCTATGAGCATAGTATACCTCATCATTTTTGAGGACTTCCTTCCATATATATCAATATTCTTCATAATTTATATATTTAAATTATTTATGTATATATTCTGTTTACATATCTTCTCTTTGACTCTCTCTTTATATGTAAAATTTCTTTCTACCTTAAAGGTTTTTATGCCATGGAAATGAGTTTTTTTCCTCATATGATTTTGAACTGTTTATTTCTGTTTCTAATGATGTTATTGATTTTTATATGTTCATTTTTATCCAGCAATCTTGCTAAACTCTCATAATTCCAGTAATTTGGATGTTGATCTTCCTGAATGTCCTATTTATGATGTTATCATCATTTGTCAAGATGGTTTTGGCTCTTGGTTTCCAATCTAAATGAAAGAAGAAATAAAACATAAGTATCTGCACAGGAATAGCATAATCTGTAAGTGGGTAAGATTTGTAAATGCACGTGCTTACTTCCTGAAACTACGTTTGTTTTCTGTCCCATCGGCTTGCAGTCCAGTGAAGCACTGAGGAACGGAGCGGTGGTCGTGTGAATTCTTCTCCCACCCTGTTTGTGACCACAAATCCACCTGTAGTTTCACCTTTCAATGTGATCTGTGTAATGGGTTTTGATAGATAATCATACTTGGTTAAGGAAGTACCTGTAATACCTGGTTTTGTTGAGTGAGTATTAAGTTTTATAAAATGCCTGTTCTTCATTAGTTAAGATTCTATGCTCTCACCTTTAATCTTTTAATGTGGTGCATCATCTTGATAGGAGTTTTTGTTTTGAACCGTTATTGGATTCTTGGGAGATAAACCTGATTTGCTCATGGTGGTGGTTATTTTTAGTCTCTGATGAATCCTATTTCATAGTGCTTTATTTGAGATTTTTCCATCCACATTGGTGAGAGTAGGTTATAATTTTCTTACACTGTTCTTGTTTGATTTTGTTACTGAGGTAATACTGCCCTTATCCAGTGAGTCCTGATTTTCTTTTTATATTCTCTGCAAGAATTTATATAAGGTAGAGGATGATCTGTTCTTTGAAAATTTGGCAAAATTTGCTTGTAAATTTTTACCTTTAGAGTCTGCGTAGTAGACAGAAAAGGGAACATTGATCAACTTTTTAATTTTATGTTTATTGATTTCTTGGGCTTTCTCTCTTTTTGTTCGATGAGTCAATGTTAGTAATTTAAGTTTTTCTAGAAAAGTGTGCATGTAACTTAATACTTTTTGTTTGCAGTATAGAGATACACTATGGTTTACCCTTTTGATTTTTCAAAATGTAACTAGCAGAAATACCATATTATCCAGAAATTCCACTCCTGGACATATACCCAAAATATCCGAAGACAGGTGTTCAAACAAAAATGTGCAGACGAATATCTGCAGCGGAACTGTTGGCAGTAGCTCAGGGTGGAAGCAACTAAATGTCTGTCAGCTGATCAATGGGTAAACAGAACAGGGCATTGTCCACACGATGGGGAGCCAGGCCTTTGTGGAAACAAGAACCAGCGCAGGCTGCAGCCTGGGTGCACTTGAAATACCACGCTCAGGGGAGGCAGCCACGTGGAGTGGAGTTCCATTTATGTGAAATTTCCAAATAGGCTCATCCATAGAGACCGAGGCAGCTTGGTGGTTTCCAAGGGCAGGGGTTGGGGGGTCACGCACAGCGACTGCATGATGGGCTCAGTGCTTCTTCTGTGGAGCGAGGGAGATGCTCTAGACCCGGGTAGCAGTGGTAGTGGCTCAGCATTGCCAGTGTGCTCTTCATTGTATGCTTAAAAGTGGCCCAAATGTTGCATTTTATGTTAGATATATTCTAGCATATAAAAATGCATCCAGATCTGTAGATTGAGGTCTTGTGCATCTCTGGTCAGCCCAGCAGTGTTTGTGCTTTCTGTGTGTTGTTCCTCCTATGCCTCTCCCTCCTTCCTCCCCTCCTCCTCCCTGGGCCCCTTATTCACTCTAGGATTGATTTACATTTATTACTGTTTGCAAAGATCCAGCTTTGGTGCTCTGTGAATTCCTTCTCTCTATTCCCCTCTCCCTCTTTAAAGAATTTTGTTAATATATGCTTCTATCTTAATAATTTTCTCCCTTTTACTTTCTTTAGGTTTACTGTCAATCTTTTTTGTAGCTGATAGAGTTGTAGCTTAACTTATTTGTAGCTTATAGTTTTGTAGCTTATGTATTTCAGTCTTGGTTGTGTCTTAATTACCTTTAAGGTTATAAATTGACCTCTAAGCACCCTCTTTAACTGCATCCTACAGCCTGTTCCATGCAATAATTTTATTAATGTCTATTTCTGAATAATTTAAAATTTTCACTTTTTTGCCTCATGAATTATTTGAGCTTAATATTTCATGTGATTAAATATTAATGGTTTACTTGCATTGTTGTCAGAAATTGAGAACTCTGCAACATTGAATCTGAGAGGCTTCATTTGTGACCTGCTATCCAATCAGACTTCAAAAGTACTTTCTAGGTAATGAAATGTGCATTAGAGATGTCAAACTTCTCCATTACTAATGTGTCTTTTTACTTTATTCATATGATTTCATTAGTTTTTGCTTTATCTTTACCAATCTTACATTGTAGGGTTTGTACAAGTTCGTTATTAGCAAAACCTTTGTATGGTTAGTTCACTTTTATTCTTTTGTGGCATCTCTCTCAATCCAATGTACTGTTTTTGTTTTCAAATTTCTTTTAAAAATGTAAGGTGTAACATCAGTGTGCACTGTCTTTCCTCTGTCTGTTTTCCATCACTTGTGCGGCTTGGTTTGAGATAGATCTCTTATAGACAGTACCTGCTTGGGTATTGTTTTTCTATGCAGCCAAATTATTTCTGTCCTTTAAAAGATATATTGATGTATTCACATTTATTGTGGTATAGATGCATTTAGACTTTAGAAAACAATCTTATTTTTGTTCCTACTCTTTTCTCTTTACTTCTTTATGCCTTTCTTTCTCCTTGACCTCTTTCTTTTGGACCAAGCAAGTCAACTTTCTTTCATCTGTTTTTTGTTGCTTGGAAGACAGCTGATTGTCTCTTAGTGGCAGTTTGGCTCCCAAGAAGACATTTAGCGATGTCTGCACGTGCTTTTCTCTTTTGTTTTAAAGATTGGTTTATTTCTTTGAAAGGCAGAGTTACACAAAGAAAGGGAGACACATACACACACACACACAGATCTCCCATCTGCTGGTTCCCTCCCCAAATGGCAGCAAAGGTCAGGGCTGAGCCAGGCCGAAGCCAGGCTTCTGGAACTCCATTTGGGTCTCCCATATGGGTACAGGAGCCCAAGTACTTGGGCCATCTTCCACTGCTTTCACAGGTGCAGTAACAGGAAGGTAAATCAGAAGTGGAGCAGCCAGGACTTGAACTGGGGCTCATATGAGATGCTGGCCACACAGGCTGTGGCTTTACCTGCTGTGCCATAATGCTGGCCCTGTCTGTGCACATTCTGCATTGTTAGCTTTGGGGTGGGAAGTGGTACAGGCATCTGGAGGAATCCAAGGGTACGTCTCAGCACCCTACGGTGCACTGAAGAGCCCCCACTACACCAAACCATAGAGAATTATCTGTCCCAAAATATCAGTAGTGGCCAGGCTGAGAATCCTGAGTGGCCCTGTGCATGGATGTCTCAGGCATTATCTAGCCATTCTGTTTTGATGAATTAGAATTAGATCTGTTCTGGAACAGTTATTTGTTGTCAACACTTAAAATAACTTTTGTAAGCATATTATTTTATTAGTTGCCAGACTCAAGTTCTTGTGTTTCTTATCTTGATTCTGCAGCCTGCTTTGACAGTCCTTTCCCAAGGCTTGGTGGGTGGTAAGGGCTCTTAGCTTTTCTGTCTCTGGAGATACCTTTGTGTTGCCTCGATTCTCAAACCACAGTCAAGCAGAGCTAAAATGAGATCCAGTTGTTTTTCCCGTCAGGCCACTGGCTTGCCTTCCGGATGAAAGCCTTTTGTGAAGTGTAAGGATCTTTCTTTTAGAAATCATCTTTTCTCGATGGCACCTTTCAAGATGTTTTTCTCCATCCTTTATGTTTTGCAGTTAGACTGTGATGTACAGAGGCCAGTGTTTTGCTTATTCTGATTGGGACTTTCAGAGCGACAGTACTACTTCGATTCTGGAAGGTTCCCCATGAGGATTTCTTCAATTGCTCCTCTGTCTCTGTCTTCCTTCCCTGCTGGGACGCCCCTTGGATGCCTGTGGGAAAGCCTCAGTCCCTCCCAGGGCTCAGCTGTGCTCCTCTTCACCCCCATGTACTTCCATGCACTCTGCATCAGCTCTTCAGTGTCACCCCCGCTCTGTTGCTGACATAGGTCCCAGGTCCACCTGTGCATCACTGTGGGTGGTTCAGGGTTGCCCCTCCCCTGTTTCTGGCATGGGTCCTAGGTCCACCTGTGCATCACTGTGGGTGGTTCAGTGTTGCCCCTCCTCTGTTGCTGACACGGGTCCCAGGTCCGCCTGTGCATCACTGTGGGTGGTTCAGTGTTGCCCCTCCGCTGTTGCTGACACGGGTCCCAGGCCCACCTCTGCATCACTGTGGGTGGTTCAGGGTTGCCCCTCCTCTGTTGCTGACACAGGTCCCAGGTCCACCTGTGCATCACTGTGGGTGGTTCAGGGTTGCCCCTCCCCTGTTTCTGGCATGGGTCCCAGGTCCACCTGTGCATCACTGTGGGTGGTTCAGGGTTGCCCCTCCTCTGTTGCTGACACGGGTCCCAGGTCCACCTGTGCATCACTGTGGGTGGTTCAGTGTCGCCCCTCCTCTGTTGTTGACACAGGTCTCAGGTCCACCTGTGCATCACTGTGGGTGGTTCAGTGTCGCCCCCGCTCTGTTGTTGACAGGGTCCCAGGTCTACCTGTGCATCACTGTGGGTGGTTCAGTGTCGCCCCCCCCTCTGTTGTTGACACAGGTCCCAGGTCCACCTGTGCATCACTGTGGGTGGTTCAGGGTTGCCCCTCCCCTGTTTCTGGCATGGGTCCCAGGTCCACCTGTGCATCACTGTGGGTGGTTCAGGGTCACCCCTCCTCTGTTTCTGGCATGGGTCCCAGGCCCACCTGTGCATCACTGTGGGTGGTTCAGTGTCGCCCCTCCTCTGTTGCTGACACGGGTCCCAGGTCCACCTGTACATCACTGTGGGTGGTTCAGGGTCACCCCTCCTCTGTTGCTGACACGGGTCCCAGGTCCACCTGTGCATCACTGTGGGTGGTTCAGGGTTGCCCCTCCTCTGTTGCTGACACGGGTCCCAGGTCCACCTGTACATCACTGTGGGTGGTTCAGGGTTGCCCCTCCTCTGTTGCTGACACGGGTCCCAGGTCCACCTGTGCATCACTGTGGGTGGTTCAGTGTCGCCCCTCCTCTGTTTCTGGCATGGGTCCCAGGCCCACCTGTGCATCACTGTGGGTGGTTCAGTGTCGCCCCCGCTCTGTTGTTGACACGGGTCCCAGGTCCACCTGTGCATTATTGTGGGTGGTTCAGGGTTGCCCCTCCTCTGTTGTTGACACGGGTCCCAGGCCCACCTGTGTATCACTGTGGGTGGTTCAGTGTCGCCCCCGCTCTGTTGTTGACACGGGTCAGGTCCCAGGTCCACCTGTGCATCACTGTGGGTGGTTCAGTGTTGCCCCTCCTCTGTTGCTGACACAGGTCCCAGGTCCACCTGTGCATCACTGTGGGTGGTTCAGGGTTGCCCCTCCCCTGTTTCTGGCATGGGTCCCAGGTCCACCTGTGCATCACTGTGGGTGGTTCAGGGTTGCCCCTCCTCTGTTGCTGACACGGGTCCCAGGTCCACCTGTGCATCACTGTGGGTGGTTCAGTGTCGCCCCCGCTCTGTTGTTGACAGGGTCCCAGGCCCACCTGTGCATCACTGTGGGTGGTTCAGGGTCGCCCCCGCTCTGTTGCTGACACGGGTCCCAGGTCCACCTGTGCATCACTGTGGGTGGTTCAGTGTTGCTCCTCCTCTGTTGCTGACACGGGTCCCATGTCCACCTGTGCATCACTGTGGGTGGTTCAGTGTCGCCCCCGCTCTGTTGCTGACACGGGTCCCAGGTCCACCTGTGTATCACTGTGGGTGGTTCAGTGTCGCCCCCGCTCTGTTGTTGACAGGGTCCCAGGCCCACCTGTGCATCACTGTGGGTGGTTCAGGGTCGCCCCCGCTCTGTTGCTGACACGGGTCCCAGGTCCACCTGTGCATCACTGTGGGTGGTTCAGTGTTGCTCCTCCTCTGTTGCTGACACGGGTCCCATGTCCACCTGTGCATCACTGTGGGTGGTTCAGTGTCGCCCCCGCTCTGTTGCTGACACGGGTCCCAGGTCCACCTGTGTATCACTGTGGGTGGTTCAGTGTTGCCCCTCCTCTGTTGCTGACACAGGTCCCAGGCCCACCTGGTATCACTGTGGGTGGTTCAGTGTTGCCCCTCTGTTGTTGACACAGGTCCCAGGCCCACCTGTGCATCACTGTGGGTGGCCCAGTTGTAGGTGCTGTGTCCCCTCCAGGAGTTGGGGAGTAGGCCTAGTCTTGCCTGTGGCATCAGAGTAGGCAAGGAAAGTGTGGTTCTTCAAAGGAAAGTAAATGCGTGCTCCTGTCTCTAAACAGATGCACAGTTGATCTAGACTTTTCTTCTTCCTCTGATCTCTCATGCCATTTCTCCTTGCCCTAATGAGCCCAGCAACTTAGACTTGTTGTTGAAGATCCCAGCCCTCATGCACGTGCTTTGTCTCCCATGCTGTATTGTTGGTTAGTTGTCTCCCCTGCCAGACCATGCCCTCTCGGCACCAGATGCTGTGTTATCTTCATACATGGCACTGAAACAGAGCTCCAAGGTGGGGTGAGGGGTTTGGGCTCCAAAGTAGAGCAGGAAGGTGCACAGGGAAATGAGGCAGAAGTTGATGATGCTCTGCAGAGCACAGAGCTGCTCGGGTAGAAGACTGGTGCCTCTGAGCTGGGGTGCTGTTTGGTTCTTAGGGGGGTTGGTGGAGACTTGCTCTTGCTAAAAGAGCAAGGTGAAGCCAGGGGCTGAATTTCACAGGCCATTGTCATATGCCATTAGAAGGATTTGGGTCCTGGTTCTGTGACCCTTGGAAACCTGCTTAAAGATTTTAGGTGAGGTAGCAAACAGGGAATCCAGTGCAGTGGTTGACTCATGGACTCTGGAGCTCAGCTACTTCAGTTTGGGTTGCAGCTTAACCACTAAGCGAATAAGTGACTTAGTTCTGTGCCTCAATTTTCTTACTTATAAAATGGAAATAACAGTAGTCCTTTGATGATAGGCAGTTGTGAGTACTCTTTGTGTGTGTATGTTGTGTATGTACACAGTTGAACTTGTGTTGTAAGAGCTGTTGTTATCTCTGTTTCATAGAAGATATATGGGCTGAAGTGTTCATGGCTTAGGAACATTTCTGGAATACTCAAAATTCTACAGAAATTTGAGCTATCCCTGTTGGAATGATTAAACCTGTGTTGGTCAGCGTTCCATTACTATAACAAGTGCCTGAGGGGAGCTTACAGTTTTGGAGGTTCTCAGTCCAAGACTATGCATCCACATCTGTCTGGCATCTTGTAAGAGCAGTGGAATGTGGGGGAGAGGGTCATATGGCAAACCAAGAAGTAGAGGAAGCAGCTGGGCCAAACGTAGCTGAAACGACTAACCTCTCTCAGAGGGTCTCCGGAGAGGGCGCATCCCAGTGACCCAGAGCCCCCAGCTGGAGACACCTAATTACATCAAGCCTCAACTTTGATCCATTAACCATTCATATTAATCCCTTGACCATTAGCAAAGATGTGGGGATAAAGCCCCTAATACACAGCCTTTGAGAGGTGTCCAGACTGCTCTCCAAACCACAAACCACGGGAACTCAGACCCATCCTGTGTCCAGAACTTACAAGAAGCCAAAACGTGCTCTTGGGTTCCACAGGTTGGGTTTTCAGGTTCTGTCTCGTTAGCTGTTGTGAGCAGCTCACTGGGCCACGAAGGAAAAGCTGAGGCACATCTTATGGACCCTTCCCCTGCAAGGGGAGAGGTGGCCCCAGCTCCCCCAAGACACTTAGACCCCCAGAGCAGGCAGGAAGCACAGTGAGTTGCCAAAGCTGCTGGCTGAGACGCTAAGGATTTGGATAAAATGTGTGCAGAGAGAAGCCTGCACAGTTTCGCAGCTCCTCTAGAGGAACTCCGGGGGCCTAATCCATCGCTCGAAGGTGGAAATTAAACACTCGCCGCTTATCTCCCGGAGAAGAGGAGCACGGAGAGAGGCCCCGTGGGTCTGGGGTCAGCACAACCCGCCGGGGGCGGTGGGCTGTGATTTATTAGAATGTGCGTGGCTCTCCTGGCTTTTGTCCTTTGAGCAGGGCTGGGAGCCAACCAAGCCCAGCTACTTTGCATACTAATAAAGATTGGTGCGTGTAATTATTCAGCAGTCACACCAGTATTCCTTGGAGATAAATCATCCCTGGTTTATTTACCCTTCTTCCCTCAAGTTATTTTAAGCTGCCTTTAATGCAGTGCATCTTAAGTTGAGTGGAAGTAGCCAACTCCTTGAGTTTTCATGGTGTTCCTGGGTGGAGAGGGTCTCACTGGGCTCCGTTTGTGCTTCTGAGGGGCCCTTCCAAGCCCAGGACTCCACCTCCTACCCCCATCCTCTCCTTGGCTTGGTCACTGTGCACTGAACTTTTGATATGGGGTGGTTTGAGTCAGGATCGAAACTTACCAGGTTGCTATTCCTTATGGGATTTGATGATCTCTTTTACCCCGAAAGTCATGTGAGGATGAAGCAATGGGAACACCTTGCTGCCTCTCCAAGAGGACATATGTGGACCAACCCCAATGCCAGGAAACTTCCTCCGAACCATTTGATTTTGCTGAATTTTACTTCCTCTATAAGCCCACATGTGCTGGCCAGCATGTCGCACGTCGCATGTGGCACGTGGCACGTCACATGTCACATGTGGCACGTCGCACGTCGCATGCCTTTGAGGAGCAGGCTGTGCTTTCTCAGCAGAGGCAGGGCAGGATAAACTACTCCTGCAACCTTTGATCGCTGTGCTTGAAGAAGCACAGCTTCTTCTTCTTCTTCTTTTTTTTTTGTCAGGCAGAGTGGACAGTGAGAGAGAGAGAGAGACAAAGAGAAAGGTCCTCCCTTGCTGCTGGTTCACCCTCCAATGGCCGCTGTGGCCAGCACGCTGCAGCAGGCGCATTGCGCTGATCCGAAGCCAGGAGCCAGGTGCTTCTTCTGGTCTCCCAAGGGGTGCAGGGCCCAAGCACTTGGGCCATCCTCCACTGCCTTCCCGGGTCACAGCAGAGAGCTGGCCTGGAAGAGGGGCAACCGGGACAGAATCCGGCGCCCCAACCAGGGCTAGAACCTGGTGTGCCGGCGCCGCAGGCAGAGGATTAGCCTATTGAGCCGTGGCGCCGGCCGCAGCACAGCTTCTGTGTGTCCGTCCCACCCAAACCAATGCAGCCATGGGATCCTGGACCTCGCAGAATGTCAGTTCCTCTGCAGTGAGCTGACATCTGGCAGTGGCGCATGCGATCTTCCTGGACTAACAGCAAAGTCGTGAGTGTTCAGAGACACAGAGGACGGGTGATCAGTGTAGGATTACTGGGTGACTGAGCACTGAGGAGAGAAAGAGGTAGGGCTTGGTCTCTGTGACCTTGAGCTATCCCAGCAAGGGGCTGGGGAGGGGGCAGAGCGAGGGAGGCCTTGCATGGACAGATAGAATGACTCCTCAGTCGCCTGGCATGTGACATGGGTGACTGAGGTCCCTCTGCTTCATTCTCCACCTTTTCCACCATGCCCCAGACAGTTCTGCAGGAACATGCTGTATTAAACAACGGACGTAGCATCCTGCATCTTTTATTTATATCCTTCTTGTGAAACTTTTTTTTTTTTTTTTGACAGGCAGAGTGGATAGTGAGAGAGAGAGACAGAGAGAAAGGTCTTCCTCTTTGCCATTGGTTCACCCTCCAATGGCTGCTGCGGCTGGCGTTTCGTGCTGATCCGAAGGCAGGAGCCAGGTGCTTCTCCTGGTCTCCCATGGGGTGCAGGGCCCAAGCACTTGGGCCATCCTCCACTGCCTTCCCGGGCTACAGCAGAGAGCTGGCCTGGAAGAGGGGCAACCGGGATAGAATCCAACGCCCCAACCGGGACTAGAACCCGGTGTGCCAGCGCTGCAAGGTGGAGGATTAGCCTGTTAAGCCACGGCGCTGACCCCTTCTTGTGAAACTTCGTACAGAAGAAGAAAATGTCCCCGGGTGAGAAATTTGGTGAGTTTAAAATTGCCTTCTGCTATAATAAGTCTGGAAGATGAGCTTGAAAATGCAGCCTAAACACAGGTGATTTCAAGATACTGAGTCCCCCAATCTCTGAGCTCTGCCTCCCTCTCCTCTCCTTGTGCACAAGACCTGCCCTTTGATTTCCCTGGCGTTCCCCCTTCATCTGTGCTGGGTGAGTCATGGAGGAGAGATGATTTAAGACACAGCCTAGGTGGGAGGGAGTTAGTCATTAAAAATGTATTTTCTCTGGGAGTTTGTTTTTAAAACTTTGGGCCAGAAAATATGTACAGGAATGTTTGCCTTTTAATAATTAAATCTTGCATTGTTTTAATTTTCTCCAGAGTGTCTCTCTGGAGGAAAATAAAGTTGCAAATCCAATATTTATGTCTTTCCTAAAGCATTGGTTGCCAAATGAAATGAGTTTTGCTATTTTTTTCCTTGATGGTTGATTTGTCTCCAGAGGGCTCCGTTTTGAATTTGTGGGAAGAGCTTAATGTACCATGAGAGTGGAGAGGAATAATTCCCATGGGAGCAAGAGGACGAGGGTGTTCTAGGTTTAGGAGGGCGCAGGATCTAGGACGTGGTTCCTTTACCAAAACCCTGTCCCATCTGCTAGGCTATCGGCCTCTGCCCTTCCCCTCGTTTGTACCTCACACACAGCAGGAAGGAGCTGAGTCTCATGCAAAATCCATTTTCTGTCTGAATGCTTAGTTTCTCTGTCCCTCTTCAACCCCCACCAGCCTGCCCGTCAGGAGCCATCCAGACACACAGAACGTGACAGACACACTCACACCGAGTCGGGACTCGGATTCCTTCAGCCCCTTCCATTCCCAGGCACCACCAGCTTCGTCAGCGGGAGCTTCTGAAGGCCCCCGGTGGGGGGGACTTGCACCTGTGACTCTCTCATGCACAGCCAAGACCTGTTTAATCAGAGAGAGGAAGGGGGGACCAGGCCTCTCTGCGGTGTGCGGTTGGAAGCCCTCTGCTCGGCTGCAGCTGTTCGGGAAGACATCGCTTGTGTGATTGCTGCTTCTGCTGTGTTTGACTTTCCAGGTCAGACGTTCTTGAAGAGGTAGGAGGAAGTGGGGGGAGGGATTCAGTCACAGCGGAGCTGTCTCATGTCTGGCATGGTGAGCAGTACTGCCCTGCTCATAGCTTGCAGGCGTGGGGACCGGCCAGCCCGTGAGCTGTTTAAGGCCCTTGATATCACATGGTCGGCACTGCCAAGATAGCCACAGGTGAGACTCAGAATTCAATACATCGATAGCAGGCTCATTGTTAAGTTGATGCTTTTGTGTGGCCCATAAATGACGTTACAAGTCTCCTAATGACCCTCAGCAGAGAAAAAGGCTCCGTAGCCCTGTCAGAAAGGGCGTGGGGCTGGATTTGGTTTAGTACCACAGAGGGCCCCAGTCCCACGTGGACAGGCAGCACCTATACCTGAGGTCTGCATGGAGCTCAGAGAATTGCCGAGAAGGCAGTGGCACTCCTTCCCCCAGCACTCGGGGCTCACATACAGTGCTGCAAAGCAGTTTCCAGGGAAGACACAGCTGGCATCAGGGGACCTCTTGTATTATCTGGGCGGAAGCCTTCACTGCTGAGAACCTCAGTGTGCCCCCTGTTAAGTGAGAAGGAAACAGGTGCCTTATGGACCACACTGTTGGAGTCAGAGATGCTTGGGTTGGGTTCAGACGACAGCTTTGCTGCGACCCCAAGGCTGCCGTTTCTGCACCTTCATTTTCCATTCTTCAGTTGGGATCAGTAATACCAACCTTAGAGAAAGGTTTGTACATGAAATATATGATTATAAGATACATCGAAAATATGAAATTGCAAAAATTAAAAATAAGGAAAGAGGAGGGAGAGAAGTAGCACTATGCTCTTTTTTAAAGATTGATTTATTAATTTGAAATATAGAATTACAGAAAGAGAAGGAGAGATAGGGCAGAGAGGTCTTCCTTTTGCTGATTCTCTCCTGAAGTGGTCACAACAGCCAGGGCTGGGCCAGGCCAAAGCCAGGAGCCAGGAGCTTCCTCTGGGTCTCCCACATGGGTGCAGGGAGTACCTCGACCATCCTCCTCTGCTTTCTGAGGCATATCAGCAGGGAGCTGGATCGGAAATGGAGCAGCCGGGACTTGAACCAGCACTCAGATGGGATGCCAGCACCAGAGGTGGCAGCTTAACCTGTGCCACGGCCCAGTCCTTCATTATGTTCTTAAACTGTATTTGTGAAATACATGAAATCTGTTATCTTTATAAAAATAAAAAGAAAAATTAAAGAAAAAAACAGAGTTCCTGATCCTCTGGATATTTAAAAACAGTTTGGCAGTATTCCCAAAGTACCCGCACCATGGCAGCTATTTTTGTTGAAGCAGAGAATGGATGGAGGAGACTGTTTGCCATCCACAGCAACAATACCACTTGTTTCCCAGGATCTCTTATTTCCAGAAAACAAAGCAGTCATCTGGGTACTGGGTGTATGGGGACAGAAACATGTTGTGTCTTCAGCTTGGACTTGTGTGACATCATTCGTTCACTTGACTTATTAGTTTATTAATTTAAAAAAAATGTGTACCAAGTTGATCAAGCATCGGATGCTGTCACGGGTGATGGAGAAGACGCAGTCTTTTCTCTCAGGTTCAGTGCAGTTGGTTTTAAACTCCTAGATGTCTGTGATCCTTCGACGGTTCGATAAAAGACAAGGTTTTCCTCTTTCCTCAGGAAGTCAGGTGGGAGGGAAAGTCTGTACTCACCCTGAATTTATAGTCAGGCTGTTAATAGACCCATCTGACTCCAAATTGACCAGCTCCTCCCATCTGTTTGGTTTCCTGGCTTGTACCATTCTCATGGAAGTAGCTGCCTGCCTCTTTAAGAAGCTGACGCCTCCACTTCACCTCTAGGACCCTGCACGTTTCTCAGATTTTCCCTCCAGAGGGCAGACAGGTGCTTGTGCTCAGCTCCCTGCCCTCGGTCCGGAGGTACTGCGATCCACCGGTCCGGGGGTACTGCGATCCACGCTGGGCCCATAGGAATCCCCCTTGGGGGTAGTCAGCCTGAGCCTGAGAGAGGGCCAGTTCTTCCTGAGAGAAGAGGTTCAGGAGCTGCCAGGTGCTGTGAGCCCCAGCACTGGGAGGGAACACGTCTGTTATCATTGAGAATGAACACAACTTTCACAGAAAAGCAGCAGTGAGAGCGAGAGCAAGAGAGAACGTGAGAGAAAGCGAGCCTTGGTAGACTTGAGCCCCTTGCTGAATTTATTCCTGAGCTGCAGGAGAATTATACCCTACCCAGAGTTTGAGTATTCAACACCATAATGGATTTCGGATGTCATCATGTTCTATTTTTGCCTAACCTTGTTCGTGTTGAATGCCTGTCTATTGCAACTCGACTGATTTTGATGGATACAGCACCTGTGGATCCGTTTCTGGGCTCCAGGAAGAGATTAGAAGACCGGCTTTCATGGCTTAGTGTAATCACTGGCAGCACAGAGAAAGGGCCCTTCATCAGGGGCTGCCCAGGAAAGGGCTCCATTGTGTCCTGTCTGGAAGAGGAAGGCCTGGCTCTGGCTCTGCTCCTTCTGGATTGTGGTGTGTGTGTGTGTGTGTGTGTGTGGATGACTAATTGAGATGAACTAACCTGGCTTAGTCGAGGGCTAGAATAATGAGAATTTAAAACAGATTCTCATGGAGGGATGTTCTATCATTCACTTCCTTTTACCTCCTGGAGTATCCTAGGGTGAGTCTTCAGTAAGACAAATGGCAGCTCTTGGCCTGTGTGTGTTGATTACAACATTAATCCATCTCCCGTCCTCCCAGGCTTCCTCCTGACACCTTCTGTTTAACAGTAAGCCTCATTAGCTAGTTGTGCCAGACACTTACCTCTCTTTCTGTCTTCTCTCAAAAAGAAACATTGTCTTCTTTGTTCAGGAGTTGAAATCCCTCTGACACCTGATCTTCCACTGAGTACCTGTAGAGTCCATGTGATGAGACCCTTAGACTAAAAGCCCCTGTCTCTGAAGCTACCACGATCCATTAAGTCTTGCATTGGTTTCTTTATACATTAACTCCTATTCTTCACAGTGGCCCTGAGAGATAGGTGTTATTGACCTTGGTTTCAGATGATCAGTTAGGAGGTCAAGACACATATTCAGGGGGTGCTGGGCCTCTGACTTAGGCCTGCTTAACTCCACAGCCTATGTGCTAAGAGGCAGTGGCTGTTTGTAGCCACTGGTGTATGTTCAGGACCTGGGACAGCTCCTGACTGGCTGGCTGGAGTAGCCATCCATGTGTCTGAAAATGCTCGTGAGATCATAGATTCCCAGGAAACGTGTGTTCAGAGCATAGGAGTTAAGAACTCAGGTTATGTAGCAGTGAATGCAGTCCTACTATGCCACTTTTTTTTTTTTTTGACAGGCAGAGTGGAAAGTGAGAGAGAGAGAGAGAGACAGAGAGAAAGGTCTTCCTTTTGCTGTTGGTTCACCCTCCAATGGCCGCCGCGGCTGGCGTGCTGCGGCTGGTGCATCGCGCTGAGCCGAAGCCAGGAGCCAGGTGCTTCTCCTGATCTCCCATGTGGGTGCAAGGCCCAAGGACTTGGGCCATCCTCCACTGCACTCCCGGGCCACAGCAGAGAGCTGGCCTGGAAGAGGGGCAACCGGGACAGAATCCAGCGCCCCGACTGGGACTAGAACCTGGTGTGCCGGCGCCGCAGGCAGAGGATTAGCCTATTGATCCGCGGCGCCGGCCAGCTACTATGCCACTTTATAGATGAGGAAGCCGAGGCAATGAGCCCGAAGTCATACAGTGTACAAAGGCTGGAGTGCAGCGTGGTGCCCGTGCTATGGTCTCCTGCTTCCAGTGTCCTCTCCACTGATGTCCTTGAAGGGTCCCCTTAATCTGCCTGATTTCTAGCCCTACAGGGCTGCAGGCCTCAGTGCAGAGAGGGAAGGGATGTTGCTGGGCTGCTGCTGCTGTGATAACACGAGTCCTGGGGCTGCCCTAATTGCCTGTATGGTAAGATGGCAGGTCTGGCACTTGGGTTCTCTCAAGGCAGCTCTCCAATTAGTCTTTTCTTTTCTGATTAAGGCTCATGTCCTGCAGTTTCTGTGGATGGGGAGGGTTGGTGAAAAGATGTTTTACAGAGTTCTGAGCTATGCAGCGAGTGGAAGAACTTGGGGTTAACCGTGCTGACGTGATATCAGACATGATCGTTTCGTGGTCCAGAACATTTGAAACAATCTGGAGCCCATTACCGGCTCTTGGTCCCTGGGGAGCCGCGGCATTTGCTGGGCTTGCTGGCGATGGTTGCGGGTGTACGTCAGGCAAGGCTAGGGCTATTGCTGCTGCTACAAATCCTAGGAAGGCCATAACAGGATCAGGGTGGCAGAGGGACGCCCTCTGTCTGAGAGGAAGCAAGCTCCATTGTGGGTTATGTTTTCGTGCATGAATCACGTGTGTTCTTATTACAAACCTACCCTGGAACAAGCCTTGTTCCCAGAGCTGGGGTACAGTGAGAAGCACAAGGAAACATACCCTGAGTCTCACGGGCATTGGGTCTTGGAGGAGAGAGGGAAAATGATCAGATTATCAGTGTAAAATACATGGGAAAAGAAATGTTCTGCACGTGTGGGACAGTTTAGGAATATCGTGTAGTGAACACGTCCACAGCACTCGCCATATGTGGGACATTATTCCCAACGTTCGCTAATAGTAACCCACTTAGTCTTCAAAATAACCCTGTCAGATATATACTTTTGGGGCCGGTGCTGTGGCATAGCTGGTAAAGCCACCGCCTGCAGTGCTGGCATCCTGTATGTGTGCTGGTCCGAGTCCCGGCTGCTCCACTTCCGATCCAGCTCTCTGCTATGGCCTGGGATAGCAGTAGAAGATGGCCCAAGTCCTTGGGCCCCTGCACTCATGTGGGAGACCCAGAAGAAGCTCCTGGCTTCTGGCTATGTATCACTGCAGCTCCAGCTATTGCAGCCAATTAGAGAGTGAACCATCAGATGTAAGACAGCTCTCTCTCTCTCTCTCTCTCTCTCTCTCTCACTCTCCCTCTCTCTCACTCTCCCTCTCTGCCTCTCCTTCTCTCTGTGTAACTCATTTATTTATTTATTTTGGACAGGCAGAGTGGACAGTGAGAGAGAGACAGAGAGAAAGGTCTTCCTTTTTGCCATTGGTTCACCCTCCAATGGCCGCTGCGTGCTGATCCAAAGCCAGGAGCCAGGTGCTTCTCCTGGTCTCCCATGCAGGCGCAGGGGCCCAAAGACTTGGGTCATCCTCCACTGCACTCCTGGGCCACAGCAGAGAGCTGGACTACAAGAGGAGCAACCAGGACAGAATCTGGTGCCCCGACTGGGACTAGAACCTGGGGTGCTGGCGCCGCAGGCAGAGGATTAGCCTATTGAGCTGTGGCGCCGGCCTGACTTTTAAATCAATCAATCAATCAATCTTTTTTTTTTTTTTTAAAGATACTTTTATTGACTGCTGTTGTTTCCTCCACGGTAAGGATGAGGAAACTGAAACCGAGAGGGTAAGTCAGCCGCCCAAGGTCACACAGTGGGCGAGTGGCAAGGTGAGGATCTGTACCGCATAGTCTTATTTCAGTGTTCACGATCCTAACCCCTGAGGCTCACACCCCTCTGCTGGAATGTAGTCATGTGTTGCTTAACAAGGCTGAGCTCTGAGAAACGCACCCCGAGGCAATTTCATGGTTGTGTGAATGTCATAGAGTTGTTCACCCAGACTAAGGCAGTGATGCCATCAGCAGGTACCATACCCTTAGGGGATCACTGTGCACATGTGACCCGTCGCTGACTGGCAGGTCGCTGTGCAGTGTGGCTGCATGTGCTAGGGGAATCTGTCTCTGGTGTTCAGGCAGGCTGCCTTGTGAAGCAACACTTGAGGTGAGACTCGAAGGAGGAGCAGGTAATTGAACAAAGAGGAAACGAGCGTTTCGGTGGAAGGGGTGGCAAGGACGAAGCCCCTGCTGGGGCCGGGGAAGAATGGCCAGTTAGAGCGGCTGAAAGACCCCTGGAAAGCTCGGTGTGCATGGAGTGGGGAGGGGCAGCCGCAGACAGACGGCGTGGGGTTTCATCGGCAAACAGTCCTAAGGGTTGTTTGATCTTTACCATCAAGAGAATGGTACGTGGCGGATTGAAGGCTTTCAGGGCGATGATGATGATGACGATGGCAGCAGTAGTAACAGTAACAGCTGTTGTTGTTCTGCGCTTTTGCAGGCCCAGGACATTGCTAAATCCTTTCCCAGCAGCATCCCACTCGGTTCTCTCAGATGCCTTCTGTGGGTCCAGAGCATGGTTCCCCACTTCACACAATGGTGCTCTACAGCCTGGAGAGCTTCAGCACTTGATGGGCATTGTGTGGCTGTAGCTGGCAGCGCCAGTTCTTGTACACAGCTCCGATTCCCAAGATTGGGCTTTTCCCCACCAAGATGAGTGCTTGTCCTGAGAGGGGAGCAGGGGAGGGGCTCGTGCAGGCTCACAGCTCGTGATCACGTTAGTGCCTGTGTCCTGGGCATTCAGTCTTACACCATCTCGTGTAGTTCCCATAACAACTTGGTGAGTCATGGACAATCGACTTCATTCCACAGAGTAGGAGCTGGATGCTCAGATGAGTTGTCCCTGGTCCCGTGTCCATACATAGCATAGAGTCCAGATTCAAGCCTAGGTCATCTGGCTCCATTACCTGAAGAAGTCTCCTGGCTCCCTTTGGTCGGAATTCCCAGTTCTCAGTGCAATTTACTTTGGTAGATGTGCTTGGCTTTCCACCCAAGTACTCCTACCCCCACTTCTCTGTTTCAGAATTCCATTTGCTTTTACTTTTATTTTTTTAGTTATTTGAGAGAGAGGGAGGGAGGGAGGGAGAGAGAGAAGAAAGATGAAGAGTAGGAAGAGGAGGAGGAAGAAGAAGGAAGGAGGAGGACAAGAAAGAGGAAAATAGGGAGGGAGGGAGGGTTGGGAGAGGGAGATGCAAAGCCAGGAGCAGGGAACTCAGTCCATGTCTCCTCCATGAGTGGCAGGTACTCAGCCATGTGAGCTGTCACTGCTGTCCCCAAGGTCCACATTATCAGGAAGCTAGAGATAGGAGTCAGAGCACCCGTCAGGTCACTCTTGTGGGCTGCAGGCATCGTCTTATCCGGCATCTCAACTGCCAGGCTAAGAGCCCTTCCCTCCCCAAACTGGGTTTTAAATATCGATTTCAACGGATGCTGAGCCATGCTCAGCCCCAAAGGCTGTGTCCTGATTGGTCTGTAAGGCAGTCCCTGTGGCAGACGCTTGTGGTCTACTCCACAATGATGCGGTGGCTTTATTCTGGGCAGCAAGAGAGGAAGGGAAGTCTTCTGGGTGGGGTTGTACAGAAAATTTTCCTTTACCTTAGGAAAAATCTCGAACTTCTCCCTAGTGGAATCAGCCTGCACTAAGCCAACTGGCCTTTTCCTATCTTGTTATTCATGACCGTATTATTTTTTCTTTTTCTTTTATTTATTTATTTTTTTTTTTGCTTAGGACAATTTGGGGTCAAGGGTATCCACAAGTGATGCATTTACTTTTCATTAATCGTCAGTAACCTTTGAGGGAGGGAGGAGAGAGGGGAGGGAGGAAGAGATCCAGGGACGACCTGAAGGGTGCAAGGACTCTCCTTGCCTTTTGACTGCAGAGATCGGTGCCGCCTACCCCCGCTTCCTCTCTGCTGCTCTCTGAAGTGGAGTGGTGCTGCCCCTGTCTGCGCTGATCCAGGCTTTGGTCCCCTGAGTTCTCAGCTTGCTCCTCTTTGTTCCCAAGAGGATGCCTGTCTCTGCAGAGAATGCCTCTTTTCAGGTTCTGAAAGCTCAGACAGGTTGATCTAGAAATGTCCGGCTCTGTGATCCTCTTACAAAGCTTGCTCTGTTAGCAGCCTGGAGGAGTGCTGCCCACTCAGACCCAGAAATGCTCGCTCCAGTTCCTCATGGTCCCTGGTGACACCCACGCAGTGCACTTGGCATCACAGGCTCATCGTACCTCCTGATCCTCCTGTCGGAGACGCCAGCTCACTCTCTCCTGCAGCATTAAGGGCTGGGACTCTGAGGGCTCGGCTGCTTGGGCAGCGATGCACGATGATTTGTGTTGTTTGTGGTGGAGGTGCTGAAGACTCAGTCTGTGCTGGCCTCCCTGGCTGAGGTCAGGAGAGTCCCAGGTGCCCAAGTTGGGATGGGCTAGCCGAGCTCCCCAGTGGCCTCTCACTGAGGGTGTTCACACAGAGTTCAGTTCTCCCAGCCTCACCTATACCTCCAGAGGCTCCCTCACTGGGCTGTGGAACTATCCAGATGTAAAGAAAGTAGGGAGAAGTTCCCGTCTGTGTGCCCTGTAAGCCCATTGGGGTGTCCGGGGGCTCCTGCTCTTGCATCCAGACTCAGGCAGGAGCCTTCCTTGATCCCTCTTTGTGCCACAGCAGTGGGGCCCACCTTCCATCCCCACAGAATCCCTGCAAAAACATCTGTGGGGGTGAATTGCACTGGACACACTACTTCCTCACCCTTCTCTACCTCCACACCTTTGCCGTGAATCTGGGAACAGGCACTGCCTTGCTTTGGCCAAGAGTGCAAAGTGCAAATAGTGATGTCTCTGTTCGGATCTCAGCAAGCTCTGAACTGCTTCCTTGACCACGAGGAGAGTGTGCCTGGACCAATCGCTAGTCACAGGAAGTGGATATGGAAGATGTAGAGCAGAGGCACACCCAAGTGAGGCCAGCACAGACCAACCCACAGTTGGCCAAGGCGAGCTAAGGTAGAAGGCAGAGCCATGGGCCTCAGGGGTGTGAACAGTCAACCTGAGGGCATGTTGTCTGTCACATAGCATTGCTGTGGCTGTGAGACAGATAATAGATATAAGTCAGCACTTATCACCTGGCTTAGTAACAGCTTTGGTTTGTCATCTCTGCCAAACCATCACCTCTTTGTAGGTAAGGAAAATAGCAAGAACCATAATGATAAGTATTATAATATTATATGTTAATACTAGACTGAGTGGCTTATGATCGTCATGACAGCAGCCCCATAGGATAGAAACGATTGCCCCCACAGGCATGGGGACCGAGACTTGAAGAGATGCACAGTGTCAGGGTCATCTGGGTTGTGTGCGTCTCAGTGCCCTGAGCGCCAGACACAGCAGCAGGCACAGATGTGGGTTGAGGAAAGAACTGTACTTCAAATGGCGCTCAGCTGGGTACTCCTGAAACAGACCCAAGTGAGGCAGTCCCTGTGCTGTCAGTGAGCCTTCTGCAGGGCCAACTTTCCCGTCTTCTACTTATGTAGCCTCTTTGTTCAGTGAGCGCTAAGTGTCTTCTTTCCTTGGCAAAGCAGTAACAGTAACCATTGCGTTCTTGTTACAAATAAGAAAACATACCCTGTTGTGTGTGTGCGCCGTGCATGTGTGTGCGTGTTCTAACAACCCTATAAATCAGGGTTGCCTTATTTCAAGATCTAATTCAATTACAGGGAAACTATAGCTCCTGGACGATTAAACTGTAAATTGTGGGTGTCCACTGGGTGATTAGGTTTGTCAGTGCGTTCCTTGCCATCGCCCACCCCTGTCCCTACTGCCCGTTGCCTGTGCTTGCTCCAGGATGGGGACATTCTGGTTGACATGCACCATGCTGAGGGATATTTATGCCGCTTCTCAGACCCTGAACGTCTTCTTCAAGGAGATGCCGATGCATCACGCAGGCTGTTATGGTGCGTCGTGCCTCTCGAAGTGGATAAGTCCACTTGGCTGATGTCTCTTTCGCTCTCACCAGTGCCCAGGTACCGGGACACAGATTGCGCAATGTGACCTTTCTTGTTTTCCACACAAATAATCTCCACGCTGTCTCTTCAAGGTCGAGTGTGAAGGCTGAAGGCTGACCTCCTCTTTGATGAGTTTCTCAGCCAAGCCAGCCTTGTGCTGGGCCTGGGTCATGGCTGGTGGAGCAGAAGCCCACAGCTCTGAGCAGGGGTACTGTCCTCTCCCGGCCCAGGACAAGCAGCTTAAGAAAGCAGTGGAATTTTAGCTTTGGGCCCAGTGTTCCAGCAGCAAATACGTACTGAGTGTTCCAGCGTGCCAAGGCCATTTGGCAGCTGTAGCCAAACAACTGTATCGGCCTAGCTCTTCACAGCTTATGAAGTATCTTTCTGATTATTCCCTTATTTGCTCTCTGTTTAATAAAAGGAAAAACTCATGAAGAGGACAGGGCAGAGTTAATGTCATATTTTAAAATCACCAGTGATTATGTGTGGCATTCATTTAGTGACCACTGCTTACACCGGGGATTGTTAAATGCTTCATGTGTTCAACATGTGTCATATGTGTTATCCTGTGCTAAGGCTCAGGGAAGCTCAGTGACTTGTCCAAGCTCCCACAACCATGATTGGAAGATCTTGGATTCAAGTAAGACTCTTGGCCTCTCCCAAGTCCCTGCCCTCCCATGGGGGCACCTGTCTTGAGTTGGGACTTGCTGACCTCTGATACGGCCTGTGCCCACACACTGCGATGCCGCCAGGGGCTGCCCTTGGTACTGTGATTTTGTTTCTGTCTTTCTGTTTGGTCAGCAGAAGCAGAAATGCTAGGAGATGTCATCTGAGAAGATCTGAAAGTCCAATGGAAAGAGCCTCTGCTGGTGCCGCGGCTCACTAGGCTAATCCTCCGCCTGCAGTGCCGGCACCCCGGGTTCTAGTCCCGGTTGGGGCGCCGGATTCTGTCCCAGTTGCTCCTCTTCCAGTCCAGCTCTCTGCTGTGGCCTGGGAGTGCAGTGGAGGATGGCCCAAGTGCTTGGGCCCTGCACCCCGTGGGAGACCAGGAGAAGCACCTGGCTCCTGGCTTTGGATCAGTGCAGCGCGCTGGCCATAGCAGCCATTTGGGGAGTGAACCAATGGAAGGAAGACCTTTCTCTCTGTGTCTCTCTCTCTCACTGTCTAACTCTGCCTGTCCAAAAAAAAAAAAAAAAAAAAAAAAAAAGAGCCTAGCACAAAGGCAGAAATTTAGCATAATAATAAATAATTTAAAATATCTCTTATTTTTTTAAAAAAAATATTATTTTAAATTTACAAAATGAAATTTTCAGGTACTGCCATAATGAATTCCCATATTCCTTTCATGCCATTTCCCCTGTTAACATTTCATATTAGTATATTTGCAGTTCTCTTAATTTTTTAAAATATTCAGTTATTTATTTAGAAAGTAGAGAGCGAGAGCAAGTGAGAAGTGAGAATGAGAGAGAGAATGAGAATTCTCCCATCTGCTGGTTCACTCCCCAAATGGCCACAACAGCCAGGGCTGGGCAAGGCTGAAGCTGAGGACCCATCCGGGTTTCCCATGTGGGTGGCAGGGACCCAAGCACTTGGGCCATTATCTGCTCCCTTCAAAGGCACAACAGCAGGGAGCTGGTTCAGAACCAGCGCTCCAGTATGGGATCCTGGTGGTGGCAGACAGCAGCGTAACCGATTGCTTGACAACACTGGCCCCTCTCTTAATTACTTACTGCGGTTGCTTTCAAAGGGATTTCTTAGGGGGCATAAGAGTCTGTTCTGCACGTCTATCTCTGCACTCCCTCTGGGCTTAAATATTCCAACAGGGAGGTTTCCTCAGTAGTGTGTAGGTCTTTGTCAGCTGCCGACAACAGCAGTTCTTGTCTGCAAAGGGGTTCACTAGTACTAGTGGCCTCCTCCACAGGAGTTAGCTGCTTTGTCTGGGAAATAGAGGAGGGACTTTGGACCATCTGCTTACAGGTGGGAACCTCCAGAGGGAAGATACTCAGGGTTTTCATTTGAGGCAGGGTATCTTCCTCGCAGTAGGCAGAATGCCTAATCACGCTTCCTCACTCCGAATGCTGTCATTCTATTATTTATCCGCACCTCACTGAGGGCTTCCGCACACCTTGCGCTAGGCTGAGCCTTGTGCCTTGCTCAGGGTGACAGGGTGGTGACCACTGTCACACAAAGAGGACAGACATTTCCGCACACAGCCCTGCACCCCTGCACCATGGTTGTGGGGCTTCTGTCCTTCAGACCTGGGCCTCACTGCCCCTGTTTATTTTGATAGAGACCAAGGCCAGTATGATTACTGAACACATCAGAATCTCACGCGTGGTGGGGGCCAGGCACAGCCAGACTCGCGATGTGGAGCAGAGCCGCCGGCTGTACACAGCCTAGGGCAACCGGTTCTGGCCAAGCCCCGGGCATGCGGGTGAGTGCTTTGTTAAGCTCCTGAACTTGGGGGCCATTGGTGTAGCACTGCTGTGATTATAGCCACCTGGTAACCTCTCGCTGAACATGATCATCCTGAAGCAGAAACTGAGGCAGGAACATTATGAAGTGTGTAGAATTCTGAATGACACACACCTGGGTTTGGGGCTGGGCACAAACCGTGTTGCCCTCTGACCTCAGTGCCTCTGCAGGTGCAGGGAAGGTATCTATGAGGACTCACGTGTAGTGATGGGCTTAGCAGCACTCTGTAGAGCCAACTGTTAGGAGGAGGGCTCCCAGGAACACTTGTTGAACATGTTTTATCCACTTAATTTAATAGTTTTGAGCATCTCCACATGGTTGGACAACCATTACTACACTTAATTTCAGAGCCTTTTTGTAACCTCTAAAACAACCTCACACCCACTCTTACCATGGCCCCTCTTCACCTTCCCACTGGTCCCTGGGGGCTGCACACCCATTTTCTGTCTCCATGGACTACTCTTCTGGGCACGTCAGAAATGCAGTCACATAATATGTGGTCTTTGAATGGTTTACTTCATTTATCAAAGAGCTTTTTAAATGTGTGTTTCTTTATTTGACAGAGAGAGACAATCTTCCAAACGCTTACACCAGCCAGGCCTGGACCAGGCTGCAGCCAGGAGCCAGGAACTCCATCTGGTCTCCCATGAGGGTGACAGGGACGTGCATACTTGGTCCACCATCTGCTGCTTCCCAGGACGCACATTAGCGGGAAGCTGAATCAGAAGCAGAGTAGCTGGGACTCAAGCCAGGCATTTGCATATGGGAAGCAGGTTTCCTAAACGGTGGCTTAACCCGCTGCACCCCTCCCCCATGTGTGAAATTGTCAATGTCTCCCATGTTGGAGCAGGAGTGGAGACCCCAATCCTTTTTCTGGCTGAGTGCTGTGGTTAGACCATGGTTCATGTCTCCATTATTGGGTGATGGATGTTTGCGTTGCCTCCACTTTGGGGCTCCTGTGAGTGGTGGTGCTGTGAACATTTATGTACAAGTGTTTGTGCAGATGCTGCCACCTCTCTTGGTACATATTTAGGAGTGGAATTTCTGGCTCCTGTGTGACTCAAGTTTTTAATGGTTTGAAGAGCTGCCACATTGTTTTCCAAAGTGACTGTAATTCCCATTCTCACTTGTCAGGAACGAGGATTCCCGTGTTCCCATGTCTTCACCGGTACCTGCTAGAAGCTGTGTGTTTGGGCTCTCCCCATCCTGGTGGGCAGGAAGGGGACCTCACTGTTGGTTTGGTGGGCCTCTCTCTAACGGTCATGTGTTGGACCTCTGAGGATGTGCTTGTTGACTGTTGGTGTCTTTGTTTTGGAGAAAGGCCTATCCAGAGTATTTGTTCATTTTTAACTTGGGTTATTTATATTTTTAATATTGAGTCATAAGAGTCCTTTGTATCTTCTGGATGACAGTCCCTTTTCAGATGTGTCAATTTCAAGTGTTTTATCCTATTCTAGCAGTTGGCATTTATCTCTCCTGATGATATTGTTACCCACACAAAGTCTTTAACTTTTGTGAATTCTGATTTTTCTTATTTTTCTTGTATAGTTTGTGCTTTCTTTAACTTAATGACTCAAGGTTATGAAGATTTACTCCTATACTTTCTTCTAGGAGTTTTGTAGTTTTTTTTTTTTTAATGTTTTTCTATATTTTTGGTAAAGGCAGAGCAGCAGACAGAGGGGGAGAGGAATAGGGAGAGGAAGATGGAGAGCGAAAGAGAGATTTTCCATCCATTGGTTCACTGCTCAAATGGCCACAAAAGCCAGGGGCTGGGCCAGGCCAAAACCAGGGACCAGGAACTCCCTCTGGGTCTTTCAAGTGTGTGTCAGGGTCTCAAGCTCCAGGGCCAACTTCCACTTCTCTCCAAGGTGCATGAGCAGGGAGTTGGATCAGAAGTGGAGTAGTCAGGACGCCAATCAGTGCTTTGATATGGGATGCTAGCAGTGCAAATAGGGGTTTAACCTTCTGCACCACAAGGCCAGCAGTTTTAGCACATACATTTAGGTCTCTTATCCATTTTCAGTTAATCTCTGTGTGGGTAAAAGGAAGGCCACTGTGTTTGCTTGACTCTCCAGATGATGTCCCAACATCGTTTGTTGAAAAGTAATTATTTTCCCATCGAGTGGTCTTTATCCTTTTGCAAAAATCAGTTGATCATAAACATAAGTGTTTGTTTATGGACTGTTAATTCTATTCCGTTGATCTCTGTGTGAGTCCTTATCCAAGCACCACACTGTCTTCACTACTGTAGCATGGCAGAAGCTATGAAATTGGCAAGTGTGAATCTCCCAACTTAGTTCTTCCTTTTCAAGATTATTTTGATGGTTCTGGATCCCTTGTTGTCAGTGAATTCTAGGATAAGCTTGTGAGTTTCTCTCCCCTACCCCCCAACAAAAGGGCCATCAGAAGTTTCCTTGACATGGTGCAGAGTCTATAGATCAATTTGAGGATTTTAAAAAAATTATCCATTTGAAATACAGAGTTACAGAGAGGTAGAGGCAGAGAGAAAGAGAGAGAAGTTGTTGATCCACTGTCCACTCCCCAGACGGCCACCATGGCCAGAGCTGGACTGATCCGAAGCCAGGAGCCAGGAGCTTCCTCCAGGTCTCCCACATGGTGCAGGGACCCAAGAACTTGAGCCATCCTCCATTGCTTTCCCAGGCCAGAGCAGAGAACTGGATCAGAAGTAGAGCAGCCAGGACTCAACCCGGTGCCCACATGGGATACCAGCACCACAGGTGGCGGCCCTATCTGCTATGCCACAGTGCTGCCCCAATTTGAGGATATTTTAATCCTAATATTAAGTCTTCCAATCCAGGGATATACACTTTTTTTTTTAAAGTTCTTTTAAGCATCTCTCAACAGTGTTTTCTAGTTGTAAGTGCTTGCATTGTGTACTTCTTTTGTTGAGTTTATTGCTAAGTGTTTTATTTGCTTTGGTTCTCATGAAGTAGACTGTTTTCTTAACTTCGTGGTCAGGTTGTTCATTGCTAGTGTAGAGAAATACACCTGTTTTTTGCATGTTGATATTATATCCTGCTACCATTTGAACTTGTTTATTAGCTATAAATTTGTGTGCGTGAATTCCTTTGGCTTTTCAATATACAGGATTTTGTCATTTGCAGATACTCCTAGAGGTTGTTCTACTTCCTTCTTTCCAAACCAGATGCCTTTGATTTCTCTGTCTTGCCTAATTGTCCTGGCTTGACCCCAGGGAAGGGCTGAATAGCAGTTGTGAGAGTGGGAGCAGGCATTTGGTGCAGTGGGTAGCACACGGCTTGAGCCTCCCACGTCTCACATCAGAGAACCTTAGTTTGAATCTCACTTTGCTCCTGATTCTCCGGATTCCAACTTTCTGCCGGTGCACAGCCTGGGAAGCATCGGGCAACGGGTCATGTAGTTGGGTCCCTGCCACCCATGCAGGAGACCTAGATGGAGTTCCTAAATCCTGGCTTTGCTCTGGCTCATCTGTGGATTTGTGGCCATTTGAGGAGTGAACCAGTGGATGGTAGCTCTCTCTGTCTATCTTTCTCCCTGTCTCTGTCTCTGTCCCCACCTTCCCACTTCTGTCTTTGTACCCTCCAAATTAATAAATGTTAAACAAAGAAGTGGTGTGAGTAGACATCTTTGTCTTATCCCTGACCTTGGGGGGAAGGCGTTCAGTTTTCAACAATAAGGAGCACCTTCTGTGTGGTTCATGGATCCCCCTTATCATCTTCTCTTCCTGGATTGTTGAGTGTTTTGTTTTTAAATCATTAGGCTGTGTTGGGTTTAACCGAATGCTTGCTCTGTGTCTTGAGATGATCCTACTATTTGGTTCTTCATCATCTTATGTCCCCACCCTGCCCACGAAACCTTTGTAAAAGACTGGCAGCTAGAATGTCCCAGTGCTAAGCAAGCCCCAAACACAGGGCCAACCACAAGATCCACTGCTTTCAAACATGGAGAAACAAACACAGGTTTGATTTCACGCTCCCTTTTTTGGAGGGGAGGCACAAGCACAGAGGAGGTCTTGGCAGTGTGTGGCACCTTGACATCTGGGTGCAAGATGTGTGTGTGTGTGTATGTGTGTGTTTGGGTTAGTTTCAGAGCACAGACTCTGGTTGGTAGACCCATGAGCCAGCAGTCCTTAGAGCCTCACATACCTCCACTGATACCCTGTCTTTCCCACAGTGGATAATATTGCCAAGTCCTATAAAATGAAAATCAAGTTTGAAATAGGGTTTGTTAATTACAGTATTTAACTGTTGTCGTTATTGTTTCCTTGGAGATTAATGAGGTGAGTTCTTGTAACATAATTAGGCTACAGTGTATCTAATCTCTGACAAACCCTCCCGATTCACTGCTGTTCCAGTATCCTTGGAAGGTTAATTCACTTTGCTGGTATAGACTTGGCAATGTGCTTTCTGTTGAAATATGTTTTTAATTATATTTGAAAGTCATTAGTCAAGGGCTCTGCTGGGCTGTTCTGCACGTGCTTGTGTTGGAGAGATCCGGATACAATCAGACTCCATGGTCCCGTGCACCTGCACCCATGCTCAGGTGCTCCCAGGAGATGGGGAGGGGGCTTGCAGAGAGACAACACCCTGCCTGTGTTGGGCCTCAGGAGGGTCACAGGCAGGAGTCAGTGTTGGTGGAGTCTTCAGGACATTCCCCACAGTGGTGTTAGGACTGCGTAGTTGCAGCCAGAGTTGACCCTTAGGTGGCCTCATCCCAGGAGTGGAATTTGCTCAGCACACCTAGCTCTCTCCCAGCCCAGGATTTCATGGATTCCATTCCACATTTGGAGCATCCCATCCTGGTGTCCAGGACGCAGCTTCAGTGCCACTGTTTCATGGGAGTGTCCCAAGACCCTCCCTCCCACCATCAACTGTACCCACTCTCAGCTCTCATTCCAGCCCCTGTCTTCTTGCATGAGTGTGGCATTGTATTGTATTATCCAGGTCCTGTTCCCTCTCAAAGGTGCAGGCTGCATTTGGGGCTGTGTTCACAGCACATGGCACAGGGGCCCCTTAGCTAAGGAGGGTAAATGAGCTTGTAAGGCCCTGTCCTGCCTGGCTCTGGCAGCCTGGATGGCGACAGATGTGGCCTCAGCAGGACTGGCCTCGGCCTTGTCCCCATTCCCGCCCATGCTGGAGGACTGGACCACGCTTCTTCTCTGCACCTTTCTCCTGCCTCAGTTTCCTCTTCTGCAGCATGGGGGCAGCACAGCAGGCTCTCCCTCCCAGAGGATGTGCCGAGGTGGGTGGCATGGGCCTGGGGGCCATTGCCAGGCAACATGCTGGGGGCTACTTTCTCCTGTGTGTGCCATGGGCTGGGCCCAGGCTGGATGGCATCTGAGGTGTGCGTGGGGGCCCTCTGCCTGAGATCAGACATTTGGCCTACAGGATGCTGTGGACAGTGGCGGGGTTGGCAGCCTCGTGTGCTGCCCGCGTCAGGAGCTGGGTGCTGGGCTGGGCGTGCTCCTCTGCTTCCTTGACAGGTGTACCTAGGCGTTTCGTCAGAGAACTCAAACCAAGGAAGGTGTCTTGTAGCAGCTTCTGTTTATGGAATCAATTCTGCATAGAGGAGGAGAGCATTGGCTTACTGCTCCTGCTTGTAGCAAAGCCACCTGTGTGTGTGCATACATGTTCATGTGTGTGCACATATTCATATATGTGCGTGCTGGCATTTGCATGTGTGCAGACTGCCCTCCCCTTGAATGTTGGGGGCACTGGCCCTGGAGAAACTGACATCCCTGTGTGCCAGCCATTCTTGGGAGCAGCAGCCTGGACACAGGGGCAAGGCCCGGGAAGGCCTAGACACAAAGCCTGTGTCTGGGGACGTTGCCTGGGTAGGTGAGCCAGGGCCCCTGGCCACTCTGCAGACCCAGAGGAACTGGCCAAGGCCGACAGCCTGGGAGGCTGTGTGGGGTGCTAGGAGCTGCTCATTTATGTGGGTACTGCTTGAGGCAAGCTTTGCCTTCCCCTGAGTGTCCATTTGTTGTTCTTCCTGGGGACAGACTGGCGAGGTGGCAGAAGGAGGGACTCTGGGGCCCAATCCGCTGGAGTTTGAGCCCTAGGCCCTGGTAGCCGTGAGAACCTGGGTGAGTGTTCACATCTCAGAGGATGGAGTGAGCACCACACTGGTGTTGGTGCCAGCTGCTCTTAGGTTTGACGCACAGATGTCCTCTTTCTGCCCTCCCTGTCTCACAGGGAGCATAGGTGAAGTGACAGGTGGTATGGGGACAGGTGAAGGGACAAACCCTGGGTGCCTCTCTCTTATTTTTTACCTGGGTACACCACCACCACTACCACCACCACCACCATCACCACCACCCCCACCACCCCCCCACCTCCGCTGAGGGAGGCACTTCCGTCCCCTTGCTGGAGATACACAGTTATCTGGAGCCTGCTCCTTTCTCTTGATCCTCTCGCAGAAGCTCTGCTCCCACAGGGGTCCACGTGGGGACCCTGTGATCCCTGTGGGTACACAGAGGGAAAGCAGTGCCATTAATGTGTTGAAAGGTGCACCATGTGGGCAGTGCCCAGGAGAAAGCGCCATGCTGGGTGGTGGCGCCCACCTGGTGGGCAACCCTGGCATAGAGTACCGTTGGCACTCTGACGAGAGGGGGTCAAAGCAGCCCAAAGTGCTGGCATGTGTGTGGTGACCTTGGCAGTGGCGCGGCTGCTGTGTAAGGCCCAGGCCAGGAAGAGCTTCAGGCAGTCCGGACCTTTCTGTGGGATTTAATTTAGCTAGGGCCACTCATGGCACGGCTCTCGAGAGGAAGGTGAGGCCTGACGAATCTGGCTGAATTCTCTGAATGCAGCCCCGAATTGGGAGACAGTGGCTCCATTATGGGCAATTTATCTGCGTTTCAGGGAGGCATCTGGTCGGCTAGGACAAAACTGATTGATTCGCAAAGGCCAATGTGACTCTTTGGGGATGGGAAATTAAACTGGGACTGCAGGAGTTTAAATCACAGAAACCTATTCTCCCTTTTTAATAAAAAGAAGGTGGAGAAAATCAAAAGGAGGTTGGGCAAGGCAGGCCTCAGGTCTTGGTGGAAGACCACAGCACAGAAGGAGAGGCCCTGGGTGCCCAGGCGCAGGACCGTGGGTCCGTACGCAGGTGGATGTCGAGATGCTAGCAGAGTGAGGCATCAGCTCCCTCCTGCAATGAACCTTCTTGGCTCAGCACCCTCGTATGCCAGGTGCAGCCACGGGCAGAGAAACTGGCTCCCTAGATCAGCTCTGACAGGGAGAGAGGGCACCTGCTGCCCCCACCTTGGGAACCTGGGGACGGTGGTTGCCCAGAGCTACTGCCTCAGGCCAGCAGTGGGAGTGTGGCCCTCAAATTACCTAATGCAGAAAATGCAGATGATGGGATCATTCCTGTAGGTTCAAAGAAAGGGGAGGGTGGGGGGAAGATTAGCCTGAGATATCAGAGGCCAGGCACTGACCAAGGGCCTATTTTCCTGTGCACAATGCCTCAAGCCAAAATAGGATCTTACCAGTGTCCATGCCTTGAGATTGTCTACTGGCAACTCCTTGTCCATAGCCTGGTGCCGGAGCAAACGGTCCCATCCAGGACTCAGCCACTGAACATCTCCCTGATGTTGGCTTGTGCACCAAAGTTGTTATGTCATTGTTAAGATTTCCAGTAAGACAGCACTATTATCAATACTGGTAGCTATGGAAATTTTGACCAGTAGGATTATTACTGATAATTTTATGATACATGAGCTTTACTAGCATTTTAATTTCTTTAAAAAAAGCTTATTATCTTACTATTTTTCAAAGATTTACTTATTTTCAAGGCAGTGTTAAGGAGAGACAGAGAGAGATTTTCCGTCTGCTGGTTCGGACCATGACACAGAAATGGTAAGTGGTCCCTTGCTGTGGGCAGGCACCGCTCGTGGATCCTGACATCTGCAGGTGCCCAGGTCTCGCGTAAACATGCATGGCACTTTGTGTGCAGCCTGTGTGCCTGCTCCCCGGCCCTCAGGCCATCTCTAGATTGCTGTGACACCTCACACAGTGTAAGCGCTCCGAGAGCAGTCGTCGTAAGGGAACAGTGACACGTTCAGTACGATTTCCTGTTCTGAGTGTTCTCCAGACATGGCTGCTTGCATCCTCTGGTGTGGGTCTGCATGTGTGTGTCTCCAGTATATGGTGTGAGATTCTGATGCACATTATTTTAAAATTTTTTGATTCACCCCCCCGCAAATGGCCGCTACAGCCGGCGCGCTGCGCTGATCCGAAGCCAGGAGCCAGGTGCTTCTCCTGGTCTCCCATGGGGTTCAGGGCCCAAGGACTTGGGCCATCCTCCACTGCCTTCCTGGGCCACAGCAGAGAGCTGGACTGGAAGAGGAGCAACCGGACAGAATCCGGCGCCCCGACCGGGACTAGAACCCAGGTGCCAGTGCTGCAGGCAGAGGATTAGCCTAGTGAGCCGTGGCGCCGGCCCTGATGCACATTTTGAATGGTCACCACTGTGAAGCTAATTAGCACTTCTCTCATGTCACCTCAGGGAGTCTCCACTCTCCTGTGTGTCATTACAACACTAAGATCACTCTCTGGTGCATTTCAGATACACAGACATCAGTATCAACGGCAGTCACCACAGTGTGCACTGGGTCTACAGAGCTTTGATTTTTTTTTTAAAGATTTCTTTTTATGTACTTGAAAGAGAGAGAGAGAGAGAGAGATCTTCATCTGCTGGTTCACTCCACAGATGGCCGCAGTGGCTGGGTCTGGATGAGGCTAAAGCCAGGAGCCTGGAACTCCAGACAGGTCTCCCAAGTGGGTACAGGGACCATTTCAGGAGTGAACTATCAGATCAGTCTTACTCTGTCTCTCAAATAAATAAATTTGAGACTTTAAAAATACATGGCATACACACAATACAATGGAATATTAGTTGGCCCTAAAAAAGAAGGAAATCATGCTGTTTTGCACAGCATGGATGACTGATTTTTATTACTGCTTGTCAGAAGCTGTCAAGTTGAAAGATTCTAGGCACAAACTCGTGTGAGCAGAGGGGCAGTCGGATGGGGACAATGGCATGTCTGAAGGGGCTTGATTGGCAGGTGAGCCAGAGGGAAACCCTCCCTGCCACGTGGTTCCTGGTGGCCAGGTGGGAGCCAAGGCCTGTCCTGCCCCACTGCAGGCTTCCATGGGGCGGCTGAGCAGTGAGGGTGGGGACACCACTCCTTGCTGCCATTTCTCCTCCCTGATTGTTGCTCCAGGCCCAGGGGAGGCCTCTGGGTCCCTGGGTGACTGGGCAGAGTCCTCTGAGAATCACCTTCTTGGAGATTCTGATGCCCCTCCCTCTCCCCAGGGCCTGGTCTCGCCTGAAATACGATTCCTTCCAGGTCCAGAGGCAGCTGCAGGTGCGCGTGTCTGATGAGTTCCCGACACAGTGTGCTCTGGGTTCCTTTGCCTCCCTCCCTCAGTCTGCCTCTGCAGGCCAGGAGTCTGTGCACTGGCAGCCCCTTCCTGAGGGTACCCAGACCCAGCACCATCTCTCACCTACGTGGACAGTGACCAGTGCTGGCAGGGTGATTGCCAGATGCACAGCCCTGGCTCCGGTCAGGGATTCCCCTCGTAGGTGAGAGCTCTGAAGTCGTCCCATCCACCTGTAGGGCAGAGGGCCAGGGAGGCAGTGGCTTCCATTGAGTGCCTGCCATTGCTGAGACTGGGTGTCACTGCTGAGCTGTGTGTCCTGGGCAAATAACTTAACCTTTTGGAGCTTCAGTTTGTCATCTGTCCAGTGGGGCCATGACTGCCTCCCGTGGAGATGCATCGTACCTAGAGGTTAAGTTTTCAATCAGAGCTGGAAGCCAGAAATGCGAGCACGTCGAAAATCTTCCTTGAAGGCTTCAGGACTGGGAACCACTATGCGTTTGCTCACTACGTCTGGCACAGCCGGGTGGATTAGTGCTTTGTGGTCAACCACCCGGGCATCGGGGGGCATAAACACTGGACTCCCTCTCAGCACGGACACTGGAGGAGACACGTGGAAGCTGTGGCTGCTGTCTCCTGGGAGATGCTGTGATAATAATACCTGCCCAGGAACCTTCACACCTTTATTTGACTCACCTGTATCTCTCCTGCTTAAGGTCCCAAGTGAGGTGAAAGTTGGCCACTGACTGCACTCAGTTACCTGCACTAGGCCACGTCGAGGGCATTTTGTTTTCTCACGCCTGTGTGTCCATTAAGATTCCATGACAGACAGCAGACAGCTCCCTGGCTGGTTTGCCCCAGTCTCAGCAGTGCAGGCAACATTTTGGAAATGTGTGTTGCCATGAGGAAGGAGCAGTGCCTGAGCCCCGGCTGTTGGGAGGCAGTGGACGAAGCCCTGGGTGTCGAGTGTTGGTGCTGCTCGCACAGTCAGGACAGCACCTCTGGCAGAAAGGTCCTGGGCCCCTTGGCGCCCATCGTGGGAAGACCGTGCCCCACCCACACAGCAGGTGAGGCCTCGTGTCCTGCCTCATAGCAGATCGCGCTGATTCCTGTGTGCACATTAGTGTGTCTGACCAGAGGAGCTACGGGTCACCCAGGACTTCTCTGAGCATCTGGGGAATTTGGTTTTTAGGCCTCTGGCTTTTAGAGTGGAAGGAACTGTAGAAGAGGGTTGTTCTGGTCACTGCATTAGTCGGTCCACAGTGTCCATCACAGTGGGTGGGCCCTCACGGCCTTGAGGGTGCGCTGAATACAGTTCTCTCTAGTTTTTCCTCCCCAAATCCAATCTTGATTCATGGGAATTTAGTGCCCTGAGCTAAAAGCTGCACCTGTGCATGCCTGAAGAAAAAGATCCAGAGAGGTGCACGAGGCAGGAGGGAGTCTTGGCCTGAGTCTAGAGGGGGCTGGCCAGGCCTCTCCCCACCGGAGTCCGTGGAATGCAGGCCTCTCCCCACCAGAGTGTCCATGGAATGGAGGATATGGCTGATTTTTCTACCTCTGGCTACACACAGCACTAGATCTTATAATGAATCTGTGATTCCATTTGTGCCATGGATTTAAGGAACAAGTTTAATTATGTTTTTCTCCTTGGTGTAAAATAATACCGATCACCACTGTCACCATCACTACCATCACCATTGTTGTCTTGATTACTGTCATTGTCACCACCACTCCCAGTGACATTGCCAGCATCACTATCACTACTGTCATCACTGTCACCATCATCATATCACCATCACCACCACCACCACCACCACCACCATCATCATCATCATCATATCACCATCATTATCATATCACTGTCACCACCACCACCACCATCATCATATTACTGCCACCACTACCACCACCACCACCACCACCACCATCATCATCATCATCACCACCAGCACCACCACCATCACCACCATCATCATCATCATATCACCATCACCACCACCTCCACCATCATTGCTACCACCATCATCATCATCACTGTCACCACCACCACCATCATCACCATCACTACCTTCCTCATCATCACTACCAGCATCATCACCACCACTACCTTTGTTATCGTATCATTGCCATCCTCACTCACTACCATCATCGTTATCACCATCATCATCATATCACCATCATCACCACCATCATCATCATCACCACCACCACCATCATCATCATCATATCACCATCATCACCACCACCACCATCATCATCATCATATCACCACCACCACCACCACCACCATCATCATCACCACCACCATCATCATTACCACCACCACCATCATCATCATCATATCACCATCATCACCACCACCACCACCATCATCATCATATCACCATCATCATCACCACCACCACCACCACCACTACCACCATCATCATATCACCATCATCACCACCACCACCACCACCACCACCACCACCACTACCACCATCATCATATCACTGTCACCACCTCCACCACCACCACCATCATCAAATCACTGTCACATCCCTCACCATCATCATCACCATCACTACCTGCATCACCATCACTACCACACCATCGTATCATTGTCATCATGGCTCAACCACCATCATTGTATCACCATCATCAGCATCACTACCTTTATCATCATCACTACTACCAGTGCTACCTTCCTCATCATCACTACCAGCATTATCACCACCACTACCTTCCTCATCATAGTATCACCATCATCATCATCACCACCACTGCCATCATCACCAACACTACCACAGTCATAGCTATCACCATCAACACTACTGTTGTCATCACTATCACCACCATCATCATTATCAACATCATCACCATCACTGCCTCCATCATCATAATTACCACCACCACCATCATCACCTTCATCACCACCACTACCTTCCTCATCATCATATCACCATCATCACACCACTACCACCATCATCACCATCATCACCACCACCACCATCATCACCTTCATCATCACTACCACCATCATCACCTTCATCATCACTACCACCATCATCATCGTTATCAACATCATCACCATCACTGCCTCCATCATCATAATTACCACCACCACCATCATCACCATCATCACCACCACTACCTTCCTCATCATCGTATCACCATCATCATCATCATTATCACCATCATCACCATCATCACCACCACCACCATCATCACCTTCATCATCACTACCACCATCATCACCTTCATCATCACTACCAGCATCATCACCACCACTACCTTCCTCATCATTGTATCACCATCATCACCACCACTGCCATCATCACCAACACTACCACAGTCATAGCTATCACCATCAACACTACTGTTGTCATCACTATCACCACCATCATCGTTATCAACATCATCACCATCACTACCTTCATCATCATAATTACCACCACCACCATCATCACCTTCATCATCACTACCACCATCATCACCACCACCATCATCACCACCACTGTCATCACCACCACCTCCACCACCATCATCAAATCAGTCACATCCATCACCATCATCACCATCACTACCTTCCTCCTCCTCATCATCACAATCATCACCATCACTACCTTCCTCATCACCATCATCACCATCACTACCTTCCTCCTCATCATCATGACCATCATCACCGTCACTACCTTCCTCATCACCATCATCACCATCACTACCTTCCTCCTCCTCATCATCACCATCATCACCATCACTACCTTCCTCATCATCACTACCAGCATCACCACCACCACTACCTTTGTTATTGTATCATTGCCATCCTCACTCACTACCATCATGGTTATCACCATCATCACACCTATCATTGTCATCATTACCATCACCATCATCACCGTTGGTATCACCACACCACACCACCACCACCGTTGTTGTATTCATTGCTTCGTGCTTGCTGGTACCTCTGTGTCAGATACTGCCCTGAAGTCTTCTCCTCAGGGTCTCAGTTTGCAGCCCTAGACTGGGGGTGCCATGGTTATACCCATTTTTCAGAGAAGAACACAGTCCTAGATGAGTAGGAAGGGTCAGGATTGGGGCTTCAGTTGTCTGGGTTCTGAGTAAAGGGGTCGAGGGGCTCCCTGGCTGCTGAGGTTGGCGTAAGAAGCTGGAGAATGTGGGCATGGGCCATCATCCCCGTGCCCTCCCAGGCCCAGTGCGGTCTCTCTCAGAGAGGGAGCGCTACGGTGGAAGCTGTGCTCTTGTGTGTCTTCACCATTGGGCCCAGGGGAACCAGAAGAAATGGGGAAGGGAGAGTGGGGCTGGACTGTTGGGGTCGTGAAGGGGGCTGGATGGCAGAAAGTAGAGAGACTTCAGGAATTTTTTAGTGAGTCTTTCATCCACTGCAAGCAGGATAATGAGGCACCACCACATCTCATGCGTTAGCCTCTCAATCAGTGGCCCATTATCTCCTCTGTTCAGATGTTCAGTGGAAGTTTCCCTCTTCTGCCAACCCGGGAGCTTAATGAATCCGGAATCTTCCACACTGCACCAGTCAGCTGGGCAGTCCCTAGCAAGGCAGCCTCCACGCAGCCGTGCACAGGGCGATATTTCCCCCTTTCTTCATATTCTAATGAATAAACGATATTCCCATTGGTTATTTATCTACCTTTAGAATTTGAATGGAATTTTGCTGATAATTACAGCATTGCACCATTTGATGGGAAATTGGCACCTGCTGTGTGGAGATAATAGTCCAATTCAGCATCTATGAAATATGGAATTTTCTGCTAATTCCTGCCTTGAAATTTGTAAATCATCAGTGGAGTTGGGTTATTAAAATTCAGGAGTTTAAAGGCCTGGAGCCTAGGGGGAGCGGCCCTTCTTCATGAAAATTACAGGAACTAACAATGAGAGCCGGACCAAAGAGGCTCAGGCTGGGAGGCTCAGAGCAGCTCAGGAGCAAGCGGCTTCCTGGTAATGCGACTTTGTCTCTGGGAGACTCAGACCAAGGAGTAGGAGCCAGCTGGCTGCAGGGCACTTGTCAGAATTTGCAGAAATGAGAGCTGGCAGTGAGGCTTAGGAGAAAGGCACTGGCTTTGGGGTCGGCAGATGATGGTCAGAGGTCCAGCTGTGGGTGACTGTAGGTCTTTCTGAACCCCAGTTTCTGTATCAGTAAATTCTGCATCGGTAAATTGACAAAAATAAGATACCATTTTTTTTTTCTGGCAGTGGATAAATCCTTCCTGTCCAACCTTTAGTCTAAGGCCATATCCATACATTTCTCATTTATTTAATGACTGTGCACTGCAAGTCACTTAAGTGTCAGATTTTTTTAAAAGATTTATTTATTTATTTGAAAGGCGGAGTTACAGAGAGACAGAGAAAGAGAGAGATTTTCCATCCACTGGTTCACTCCCTAGATGATCTCAATGGCCAGGACTGGACCAGGCTAAAGCCAGAAGCCAAGAGCTTCTTCTGGGTCTTCTACATGGGTGCAGGGGCCCAAGCACTTGGGCCATCCTCTGCTGCTTTCCCAGGTGCATTAGCAGGGAACTGAATCAGGAGTGGAGCATCCAGGACTCCAACCAGTGCCTATATGGATGCTGGCATTGCAGGCCGAAGCTTTACCTGCTGCACCACAATGTCAGGCCCCAAGTGTCAGGGTTTCTGCCAGGACCTGGGGGTACTGGTTCTCAGCTCCTGGAAGTGATCCATGTAAGTGTCCAGAGATGCCCTCGTGGGTCCTGGATGAATGTAAAGGAGCCTAAGAGGAAATGTGGAAGTTGTGTCGCTCTCCCTGATGGAAGGGAATGGCTGCCTGTCGTTAACACCTGAAGAGTGACCTGGGGTGCATTTTGGGGTGATGGGAGGGCTCCATGTGCTCATCGTGATGGTGGCTGTACAAGTGCATCCATTTGTCAGCTCTCAGTGTGTTAGTCTGTTTTCTGTGGCTATAACAAACTACCTGTAGGTGAGTACTTTGTAAGGGAAGAGGTTGTTCAGCTCACAGTCCTGGAGGTTTAAGAAGGTGGCACTGCACCTGCTGTGCTCTGGTGAGGGCCTCAAGGCAGGTGATGTCACATTGGTAGGACCAGCTGCAGAGGCAGTCACAAAGAGACAGGAAGCCAGAGAGCCAGCTGAGACCCCCAACTCCCTTTATAACACTGCGTTCTGCAGAGAGCTGATGTGGTCCCAGAGACCCGCATTAACCCCTTCATGAGGGCGGTGCTCCAAGGTCTAGCTACTTCCAGCAGTCTCCCTCTTAAAGTTCCACACCCCTCAGTACCAGCACACTGGGGGCCAAGCCTCCAGCGCAAGAACCTCTGGGGAGCACATTTTGTTTTTCTAAGATTGATTTATTGGAAAGGGAGGAAGGGAAGAAGAGAGAGAGAGAGAGAGAAAGAAAGAGAGAGAGGTCTTCCCTCTGCTGCTTTATTCCCCAAATGGTTGCAATGGCTGGGGTTGGGCAAGGCTCAAGCCAGGTATTCCATCTGGGTCTCCCACACGAGTGCTAGGGGCCCAAGCACTTCTGCTGCATTCCCAGGCCCATTAGCAAGGAGCTGAATTGGAAGCCAGGACTCAAACCAGCACTCTGATATGCAATGCTGGTGTCACAAGCAATGGCTTAACCAGCTGTGCCACAATGTCAGCTCCTGGGGAACACACATGAACCTCGTTGAAGCTGTCACACATCAAACCTATGTCTACACGAGGTCATTTTTGTTTCCTGCAGTTTATAGTCTGATAAAACTAACTGAACAAGCAAACAAAAATGTCCTTTTTTGAAGTGAAACAGGCAGTCAGGCGCATCGTAGTGGCTGCTAGGTCTCACATTGTCACTGACCGGGACACTTGAATGAATGACTAGGGACTGACATAGCCTCTGGCTTTGTGCTTTGGCATCTGGGAGCATGTACACGCCTCTACACATGTCTGACTATCACAGAGCTCATGAACGCTAGGGCTCGAGTGGACCCATCCCTTCTCCCATCTCACCAGGCGGTGGGGGACAGGAAAGCCCACTGGGGAGCAAATGGTCATAGTTGCCCACCTGGGCAACTCCCTCAAAGCTCGATTCCCACACAGGAATGGATGCTCTTGTCCTTCCTAGTAGCTGTGTTGTCAGTGGACAGCTGTGTCTGCCTAGTCTACCGACCTGCTCGTGGCCAGCTCAGCTGCAAGGACCCATTCTGCAGCACCCAGCAAGTGCTGAACTCAGTGTGGTCATGGCGTGCCCAAGGTCGCCCCTGCTGGGGCTCGCCTCACCGTCCTGCGGATGCCTGTCCTCCCTTCTGTCTCTGTCCTTCCAGCTTCCTCCCCACCCTCCTCTCTCCCCTCTCTTCTCCCCTGGATCCCATTCGTACCTTCCTTCCAACCTTCCCATGCTGGCAGCCATAGTCTTTCCTTGGGCACTTCCTGGCTGTTTACAGCCAGCAGGAAGTCCTCCCTGTCTGCCTGGCTGGCTGAAGGCGCGTCTCCTCGCCTGCTGGGGCTCGCTGTTGGGCGACTTGTCCACCAGGGACCACCTGCTTGGGTTCCCTCTGAACTCCGTTATCCGTGGAGCCTTGTGATGTCCGAGGAGCTCTTGGTGAGGACTGGAGCTGCCGTTTGATCTTTAGCTGAGCTGATCATCTGGCTGAAGCCCCGTGAGCTCAGCGCAGGTTGATGAGGCTGTGGGTGCACCTGGCTGGCGTTTCCCCGCCTCACGCCTGGCACTCACATTGTACCGGGGCTGCTCTCAGATGCCTTGGTGCCCAGCTCCAGGTGGGGCGGTGAGTCCACCTGAGACAAGGGGCGGGGGCAGTCCCACAGCATGTAGGGGATGCATGGTGGAAGGACTGAGCACAAAGGACAAGGAAGGAGAGTAAAGGACATCGCTGTGGAAAAGTAGAGCGACTCCCTGGGAGTGGGAACGAGTGGGGCGTCCCTTGCAGTATTAAGATTTTTCTGTTTTGCTTGTTTTTTTTTGGTTTCCATTCCTGATTCTTCTGATGGAAACCTGGGGCCGTATTTGAATAACAGTGTCTTTGCTTCCGTGTACCTGAAGGAAGGCGTCAGGACAGTCCTGACTGTGGGAGACAGCTGGAAGCCTTCCCTGTTTTCATGGCTGCTCCAGCATTTGCTCAGACCCTGGCAAGGTGGTCTTGGACCCTTGCTGGGCATGGCTGAGCGTCCCCAGGCAGTGTTCCTCTCAGTTGCATCCAGATCCCTTTGCTTCGTAACACAGCCAGGCTGGCCCACGGCTTGGTATTAGCAGGACACCGTCCTGCTCCTCACTCAGTGCCCCCTCTTTGAGGCAGGCCAGGACAGTGGCGTCTTTCCTGCCCTGCCCCTCCTTGTGTTCCCTTTCTCTGCCTCCCGTCACCCTCACTCCTGTCCCAATGACCGAGGGCATCAGTGTCTGTTACCCAATGGAGCAGCGGAGGACTTAATTGTGGACATGGTGAGAACCATGCATGAGCCTTGTTTGGGGAGCTGAGACCCAGGTCATTTTGTACACGGGCCCTGCATGGGAGGCAGGTGCGAGGTTGCAGGTGCTCTGCATGTGTGCTGGCCTCAGTGTTCCCAGAGGGACTGGGACATCCATGGTCTCATTCCTGGCTGTGGACATGGTGATGGGACATGTGGTTATGCCCAATCCCGGGCAGTGGCTCAACACCTGGCCCTTGCACCCCCATTGGCTGTGAGGACAAAGTGGACCCGGCCTCCTGCATAGATGCTGGTGCCTTTTGGTCACGTTCTTGATCCAGGGCTGCCTTCTGTGTGTTGGAATCAGACAAGTTGTTTCCTCTAGGCCTCCCCTCCCAACAAGGTCCTTTGTTCATTTGTCTGAAAGTGCCCCAGGGTTGCATGGGGCTGGCAGGGGACGAGTGGTGATCCAGCCATGGAGGGGAGGGTGGGGCTGTGCTGCCCCCAGCCTCTGCTCCTCCCTCTTCTCCACAGCCCTCCCTGCTCCCCTGCCAGTGTCTCTCTCATCACCTCCCTGTCTGTGCCTCGCCTGTGTGTGTGTGTGTGTGTGTTGGTGACCCTATCTGCCCCTCTCCTCTCTCTGTGTGTTGGTGACCCTGTCTTCCTGTACCAGTGTCTCTCTCATCACCTCCCTGTCTCAGGCACCTCCTCAGTGAGCAGGAGTAGATGATGGGGCTCTGGCTTCTCCCATAATTAACTCTGAGGATCAACATGGACCTTCTGTTTATTAGGCACCTTCTGCACGCAGTGCTGTTACGCGACAGCTGTATTGTTTCTAAAAAGTGTTTGTCCCAACATCGCATGGTTCAGTCCCACACGTGAGCTGCAGTTTCCTGCCCCGTGCTGCCCCTGCTGGACCAACTCTTTGTCCTGTTCTTTGTAGGGTGTTTGGGATTTGCCTTTTAAAACTTTTAGGATTTGTTTTATTTGAGAGGCAGAAGAGACAGAGAAAGAAAGAGAGCAGAGATGTCACTCAGGGGTGGTGGAGACCCAAGTCCTTGAGCCTTCAGTGCTGCCAGGGTGTATGTGAGCAGGAAGCTGGAATTGGAAATAGAGGTGGGACTTGAACCCAGGCTCTCCGATGTGGGAGGTGGGTGTCCCACGTGGCATCGTGACTGGTGCACCAGCTGCCCACCTCCTGGGTCACCTCGTGTTGCTGCTCTGTACCGGGCACGCCCTTTGCAAGGAGCACAGGCTGTGGTGGTGGCTGTGCCACTGACAACCAACCACTGACGATGCATGTCGGGGGGTGACCCACATCACAGCAAAGCTGTCTGTCTTCTTCTAAAGTAGACCTGAAGGAACCAGAACGCAGGTTCCACTGTCTCCAGTCTAACTTTAGACTTTTCCAAGGAGATCTTTGAACTTGGGATGAGGGCGTGCAGCCTCTGGGTCAGGATTTAGGCAAACATCCGCTTCTGCTGCCGGCCGCTGGCCTCCCCCTCAGCCACAGGGGTTCTGGTACCATCAGCGCTGGAGCAGGACGGAGGATGAAGCCACGCAGGGCTGGCTTTCCATGGCCTTGCCTCTCTCTGATGGCGACTGCCTAACTGCTGCTTAGCCCCCAGGACAGCACTGGCACCCCTCCCTCCCAAAGGCTGTGCCTGAGCCCCAGGTTTGGAGAAAGCTCCTGGCTGTGCCTCCCCAAACGCCTGAAATGGCCCTTAGCGGTTCTCTCGCCTTGCCGTCCCTGTCAGCTGCAGAGTGAGCCTGCTCCAGCGCACCGCGAGCTCCTGGCCTGCAGATCTCTGTCTCGTTTGCACCTAGAAGGTGTGCACTGATTATTTGGCCAATGGAGAAGAGAAGAACTCGGTTTTCTCTGTGGTTTCCGTGCTGTGCGAGTGGTATCACATTGGAAAATTTTCCAACTTTTTCTTCGCTGCATAGTTTGCTTTCAATATCGTTTCCTGTTGCTGTACAGGGAGCTGTTCTACTCATTCCCAGGGTTATAAAGATGCCCACAGGTGAGTTTACTACATCTCATTTATTCATTGTGGAAAACGTGTGTGTGTGTGTGTATAAAATATATATGACATGAAAGCAAAGGTTACGTGCAGAGCTATAAAAATGAGGGTCATCTCTGGAAACTAAGGATAGGAAAGGGCTTGGGAGGGACTTGGATCTGTGGCGTGGGCCTTTCTGCTTCCATCCAACAAACTGAAGTGCAGGTGACGAAGCGTGAGCCTGACGCATGCTGGGAGGAAGATGTCCAGCTGTCAGTCCTGTTAATCTTGCTTCTCTTCTGTTTGAAAGGTCTCAAAAGCAAAAATAGCAATAAACAAAAAATAGCAAAAAAAAAAAAATGGAGAAAAGGAAGAGGAAGAGGAGAAAGGAGGAGGAGGAAGATGAGTGAGCCAGTGAGGAAGGGGGAACATAGTGTCCTGTATGGATGTTAGGCTGGCCCCAGTCCAGGATTCCACGTCCAGCACAGATCTGTTGAGCACATGCCGTGCAGCGGCCTGTGTCTCAGCCCCAGCCCCAGGCTCTCAGGGTACAGGAGCGAGCAGAGCAGACAAGGTTGCCTGGGGCACAGCCAACAGTGAGACAGGAGGTGATGCCTAAGGGTGATGAAGTGTAAGGGTGGTGAGGAGGTGTTGTGTGTTATGGGGAACAGAGCACAGAAAGCACTGGTGCAGAGCGTGGGGCCCACGAACAGAACGTTTCCCTTGCCCCTTATCCTCTGATCCTGGAGGAAAAGACCAGGATGGAAGGCGAGACCAGTGGAGGTCTTTCCGCAGGACAGAGGCGTGTGGAGGGAAGCTCACGCTTTGGAGTTTCCTGGGCTCCTTAAGATATCAAACTAGGAATTCCAGGGGTGGAAAAGAAGGTACATGGGGCTGGGGCAGAGGGTCCTCTTGCTGCGGAGGTGGAGGGCACAGAGACAGGGAGCCGTTGTCCCAAGTTAGAGCCCATTTTCGACATGCTCTGCTCCAGTGCTTCAAGCACATCCTTGGTACCTTGCAAAGGTGAAAGCAATAGGGAAGCAGATGGGAGCAAACCCCAGCAAGCGAGAGAAGGGGGTGGGGCCAGGCTGCCAAGGCGCTCAGGAGGCAGCCACAGGAGGGGGCCATGTAGCGCCGTGGCTCTTGTGAACTTGGTATTTTTCCGCAGCAAACAGAGGCCCGGAGCTTGTTGGCAGAGGAGCCACATCCTGGGGATGGAGAGGCAGAGTGGCTGTGCAGAGCCAGCTGGGAAGGAAGCTGGCACAGGCGGAGGTGGCAGAGGCTCAGCACTTCACAGCTTGGGGCGCCCAGGGGAGCCAGGGCCAGTGTTAATGTGCACCAGAAACCTAGCAAGTGAGGTGAGGGCAGCAAGTCACCCGACGTGGCAGGGTCGCTGGGGATGGGAAGACCCGCGTGCAGCACGGCCACACTCACGGGTGTGACGGTGACGGCTTCAGCTGCGTACTCGCACGCAGGGCTCTGCGCCCATGCATGTGGGGCGCTGTGCCGAGCTCACTATGTGGATGGCCTCCCATGGCAGGCCCTGCGTTTCCCTGTCAATTAGGATGTGCTGGGTTCCCAGCACGGAGCGGCAGACCCCCAGTGGTGACAGAGAAGGAATCTGCCGAGTCAGCCAGGCAGGGCCTGTGGCTGCAGCTGTGGCTGCACCCGGGAAGGGATTGTTCTTGCTTGGTCTCTTGCCCCTGCATCCCCTTTTCTGGCACCCAGCTCAAACACAGGGTCATGGTGGCAAAAGTGCTATGCTCCCCAGGCTGCATCCCTTCGCCATGTGAAGGTGAGCCAGAAAGGAAGTGTGCTGTGCTGTCCCCCAAGTTTCAGTGACTCTGGCGGCCTCTCACTGGCCCTGAGGGGACCAGGTGTCCATCCCTGTACAGGCTACTGTAGCTGCAAGGTGTTCCTGCCCAGGAGTGAGGGGTGGGATCACCGTGATCTACAAGTGATGCTCTGATATGTGTCGGGGTGCTGCTAAAATCAGATGGAGACAGGTGGTAAAAAAAATAATGCCAATAGTAATTACCTAGGCATCCCTGTCTTGGAACTGGTACTACTTGGTAGGTGGAGCCACTTGCTCAAGGTCACATGGCAGGTGGAGCCGGCCAGCAGCATGCCCGTGTGTGTGTGTGTGTGTGTGTGAGTCCAGCCCTGCCCACACTGCAGCCTCATTCATGCTTGGGCTCCTGTCCCCTCCTTCTCTCCTACACCTGTCCTTGGAGTTGCCGAGTCCAAGACACTCAGCAAGTGGTAGTGTCACCCCAAGACCGCAGGTGGAGTCGCAAGGCCACCAGCCTGTCAACCCCGGCGTTCCCCAGGCAAAGGGTCGCGCATCTCGTCACCTCCATCTTCCTTAACGCTAATTACCTTGTTCCCCACGTCAACATGAAAACCGTCTTAAGTGGCCTCATTAAAGTGGAGTGATTTCCGACCACAGCGACATCAGCTCAGCCTGGGATGGACGTTTCGGGGGAGAAAATGTTCTGAGAGTGGCGATTCTGGGTGATTTAGAATATCAAGTTTGTATGATTTCTAATCATTAAAGGAGATGTAAAAACATATTTTATACACAATCTTTTATCTTACACTTATTTTTATATTTCTCTATAACTATTTATTACGACGCATATATCACCATTACACCAGACATTTATAGCTCCATTAAAATTCAATGCCACCGTAAATCTGGGCTGGTTAAAGTGGTGACATTTCTAACAGCTTCCACAAGGACATATTTTATATTTAAAGTGAAACTTTGAGAAGAAACTTTTGTTAAAGTTAAAAAAAAAAAAAGAAAGAAAGGAGTAGGTTAGGAGAGGGTTGTGAGATTTTCCTATTCTCTGAAGCACCTGATACCTACCCTAATGCCTGCCGTGTTAGGAAGGTGGACTCTTGCTAAATACCTGGTGTGCTATTTCCAGTATTTAGGGATTAACAGGAATCGTATGATAATGCTAGCATTGCCGGGGAATTCTCGGCTCTACCCAATCTCTCAGCAGCCTGAGACCTGAAAGAATTTTAAGAGTAAGGGAAAATATTAAATCGGACTTTTAAAAAATTGCAGTGTCCGTCTAATGAGAGGTTTTCTGATCCAGGACACAAGGGGATCTTCAGGGGCGACAGCACAAGGGATTTCTGGGTTTCTGTCATTTGGACCAAGATGATGAATTCTTTCACTGAACAATTTGAAGCCTTTTTAAAAAATCTATCAGAGAATGTTAGAGTAGTTTTTGAGATCCCAGGGCTTTTACAGAAAACTTGAAAATTGGACATGGGATGTCTTTCTTCCGAAGGAAGCTTCTAGCCTGGAATGCACAGGGAGGGACCAGTGCTCATCACTCTGGCCTGCTCAGAAGCCGCCGTAGGCATCACAGGTGTCCACCAGTGCTCTTCCTTGGACTCACCAGGCCTGCTGGGCAGGGCACCCACCTGGGAGACCTGAACAGTTGGTGTTCAGCTGGGCATGACTGAGGACGGGGCTGGTTGACAGAACAGGTGACACATGGCCCCGGTCATAGCGGTAAGGCCTGGGGAGGGCTCCTGGCTTCTGGTGGGCGTGGCTCACGCTGCAGAACTGGGGTCCTCCGTGATGTGAACTCTAAGGTGCATATGCACCCAGAGCGACCTCAGGGTCTCTGTGGATGGAGAGCAGGTGTGTAGCAGGTGCAGGCATGTTCGTCTGTGACCTGGTTGTTACAGCAGCAGGGCACACTCTGCAGGCAGGATGGGTGCTACTCTGCATAACGCTCCAGAGCACAAAGAGTTAATTCCCCCTCCAGGTAGCTCCTTTGAATTCCCACACCCTCCCCAAGGTGGGTCTGTGCTGTGTGGTGTCTGGAGCCCGTGAAGAGGTGGGTAGACACGTGCGTGGAGGCTCCTGTCTGTGCTGTCTGGACGCACAGAAGCTGGTGCGCTCACAACCCAGGGCTCAGCATGACTGGGGTGTGTAGCTTCTGTGTAAAATCACTTAGACCTGCACATGGTTGGTCCTGGTCACAGGCAGGGGAGGTGAAGGTGGATACGGGGTCGGGGGTGAACTCTGAAGGTCAGAAACGACAAGCAGCTGCCCCAAGAGAAACACAGGTACCGGGCAGCCCCAAGGCTGTATCTCAGGTGAGGACCACTCGGCCTTGGGAGTAGTGGCCCAGAGGAACTGAAAAGTCGTGCATCTTCACTGTGTCAGGTGTTTAATGGAAGGAGAATCTGACCCACAACAGGGTTTATCTGAACTCGGAGCATGAGACTCAGAACCACTCGCAGGCTCCTGTCCTGCCCGCGGCTGCCCTGGCCGTTTGACCCTCGGGGGTGCAGGCAACACTGCACTGTCCAGAAACTCATTTGCTTCCAGGGTCACAAAGATCCTTCCCCTGCCCTGGAGTCCATGGCGCCCACATAGAAGCCAAGCAGGCGCTTGTGCGAAGGTTTCAGGAAAGGCCAAGGACTCAACCTTTGGGGGTTACCCTCATGGGAGGTTGAGGAGGCGGGGCAGTCGGGGTCAGGCAGTTCTTGGTGGGTTAGCTTGACCTGGAGGCGAAACTCCAGACTCACTGTTCCCTTTGCATCCATGCAGCTTTGAGACTCATCTGGTGGTTGACACAAGACTGAAAGAAATAAATTTAGTGACAAGGAAAACTTGTGCAGAATGTTGTTCCAGAGAGAGTGAGGATACTTGTGTGTGCACACATCCTAAACACAGTGACGGTTCTATTCTGGTAAAGCCGGTCCTGATGAACGTTCTGGTTGTTAAATGGAGCACCTAGGCGAGAGAAATCCTGGGAGGCAGTGTTGTGATGTAGCGGATGTGCCGCCACCTGTGTCGCCAGCATCCCACTTGGGCTGCGGCTCCTCCGCACAGCTGTCTGCAGAACCTGTTCCCACCATTCCCGCGCCGGGGTCAGCTCACGCTGGCTGCCAAGAGCCAAATGTGAAACCGCAAGGCTCTTCCAGCTATGGACATCATGTGGGCAGCTTGAAATTGGCCTTAGTGGGAGCATTTACATCATGGAAACTGGAAAATGCAGTGAACCAGTGAGCTCCTCACCTAGAGAGCTGTTTGTTAACCAGTCTCCAGCACGGCACTGCTGGTTCCTGTGTTAGGCACCGCCCCCTGTCATCTCACTCAATCTCATTTAATTCTCACAGAGATTGAGTCTCAGCAAGTGCATAGCTGTTGAGATCCAGCACCTTATTGGGAAGACCCCCATGGAAGGAGGGCCGTGGCTGGGATCTGCGCCTGTTCACCTGGGCACTGGAGCATCATCTCACACCAGTGTGTGGCCTTCCTCTTCACTTATTTGCTGGTCTAGCTCAGCTTGTCTCATACATCAGTGCTTGTGAGTTCATGGCCAAGCACTAGGCTCACAGAACCCCCTTCATGGCACTGTAGGGGAGCACCAGGGTGATTTGAGGGTGACTTTGGCCCTGTAACTTGAGCTGGAGTTGGCGTGAAGCAGTGGCTAGCAGCCAGAACAAGTGGCTTTGAATCCCAGCTCTGCCACATGAAAGCTGCTTCACCCTGTGTGCTCCATGGGGCTCTGATCCCTGGGAGGTCCTTGGGGGGCTTCTATGGGTCAGAATGCTGTAGGTCACGCGTTTGGTGGTATTCCTCATACCTAGTTACTGCTGTGTGGGTGTTAGCAGCAAGGGAGTGTTCCAGCTGGGGACTCTGGCAGCTGAGTGAATGGGGCTAAGACCGGGAGGCCAGTCGGGAGCTCCCTGGATTGGGGCAGCCTGGCCTTTGGGAACCGATTGCTGATGCCACAATGGGCGTTGTACGCAGGCTGAGTCTGCAAAACCTGAAGCTGCTGTGCAGGGCCTTGGGTGGCCAGAATAAACGTGAGTCTTCCCTTGAGGTCTGTTGTATCAGTTTCCACCCCCTTCCTTTTTTTTTAAAGATTTTATTTATTTATTTGGGAGGTAGGGTTACAGACAGTGAGAGGGAGAGACGGAGAGAAAGGTCTTCCGTCTGTTGGGTCACTCCCCAAATGGCCGCAACTTCCGGAGCTGCGCCGATCCAAAGCCAGGAGCTCCCATTTCATTTTTTAAAAAATTTATCTATTTATTTGAAAGCGGTAGAGAGAGAGAGAGAGAGAGAGAGAGAGAGACAGAGATCGATCTTCCATCTGTAGGTTTACTCCATACATGGCCACAATGGCCAGGCCAAAGCCAGGAGCAAGGAGCTTCATCCAGGTGTCCCACGTGGGTGCAGGGTTCCAAACACTTGGGCCATCTTCTGCTGCTTTCCCAGGCCATTAGCAAAGCTGGATCAGAAGTGGAGTAGCTGGGACACGAATTGGCACCCATGTGGGATGTCATTGTTGCAGGTGGCGGCTTTACCTGCTACACCTCAACACCGGCGCTGCCACCTACTTGCAAGAGAACCAGCAGGCACTGAACCTTGCTCAGGCCTCAGCAGTCATGGAGCAAGTCTGGATTTCATATTTGATACAGTGGCAAGCTGGAGAGAGTCTCTAAGCAGGGTGCTGTCCTACGTGTCAGGCATGAGGCAGGATACAGAGCATAGTGGGTGCTGCAGAGGCCTGCAGCCTAGAGGCTCTGGGCCCTCCCCTCTGGCAGCCGTGTGTTCTCTGTGGGTGCCCTTCAGACCTCTTCCAGGTGAGCACAGGAGTCCTGGCACCTCCAGCGGAGGATGGGCCTGAGGGATGCCAGGCAGGGCAGCCATGCAGGATGATTGGTTCAGAGGGGAAGGGACAGGGTGATTGGTTCACAGCGGAAGAGAGGCAATAGTGGTGCTTCCCTAGGAGGCGATCTTCTCTTTTCTTTTTAAAGATTGATTTTTTTATTCAAAAAGTAGAGTTAGAGGGAGAGGGAGAGTGAGGGAGGAGGGGAAGAAGGAGAGGGAGAGGGAGAGAGAGAGAGATATCTTCCATCCATCCACTGGTTCATTCCCAAAATGTCTTCAATGGCCAGACCGATGTTAGGAGCCTGGAACTCCACCTGGTTCTCTCATGTGAGTGCGGGGGACGAAGCACTCGGGCCGTCTTCTGCTGCTTTCCCAGGAGCGTGAGCAGGGAGCTGGATTGGAAGTGGAGAAGCCGGGATATGAACCAGGACCCACATGAGATGCCAGTGTCTCAGGCAGTGGCTTAACTCAGTGTGCCACGAGGGCAGTCCCAACGACCATCTTTTTGATGAAGGCTGTCCCCTCTCTCAGATGCCCTGGCTAATGCCTTACCTCCTTCCACATCCGGGCCCTGTCTCATGTCCTGGGGCCAATAATAAAGATGAATTTCCGAAATAATGAATACAGACCCCTTCCTTGTAGAGCAGTGGAATTTGTCGTGGCTCCGCTAATCTGGCCCCATTTATGCTTGCCGCCTGCTTCCCCAGCCGTCGAATGACTAATTGATAACTAATTTCCTCAATTTGTACTTCGTTACTTACCGCAGCAGGAAAGCTCATACCTAACGTATGAGTCAAAGACATGCCAGGAAGTCAGCGGAGATGTGACTGGCCGGAGCGTCTGGCACACTGGCCAGCCTTGCAGGGAAAACAGTCTCTCCTAGCTAATATAGCTAGCAGGTGCTAGGTGTGCATGCGTGCCTGGAGCTGAGCTAAGCATGTTGTATTTTATAGCATATATAAGGGTTGTGGTAGGTGTTAAAGGGATGAACCCCAACATGGTGTTACACTAACAGAATAGAAAATTCTTTTTAAGATTTATTTATTTGAGAGGCAGAGTGATGGGGGGAGAGAGAGAGAGAGAAAGAAAGATAGATAGATAGATCGATCGATCTTCTATCCTTCTATCCACTGGTTCACCCTGCAAGAGGCAGTGATGTTGGGGCAGAGTCAGGCCGAAGCCAGGAGACAGGAACTCCTTTTGGATCTCCTATGTGGCTGACAGGTACCCAAGCACTTGCATTGTATACATGGCACGCACGTGTGCCATTGTCCACTGTCCTCTTAGGCACGCTAGCAGGGAGCTGGATCAGAAGCAGTATAGCCAGGGCTGAAACCAGAGCTCCAAAGTGGGATGCTAGTGTTGCAGACTGCAGCTTAACCCACTGTGCCGCCACCAACTGGCCCCTAGAATTGTTTTCAGCAATACCAGTTTAATTCAGGTGTTTCTGGCTGACAGAAGATGGGGGGTGGGTTCTGAACAGAGTCATTAGGGTTGATGAGCCCTGACATTCAGACTGAGGTTGATTGAGGTTCTGTCATCGTCACTGCCCAGCTGCCAAGGGTGTCCAGGGGTTTGTCGCTCAGCTAGCAGAGGGAGAATGTGGGGAAGCCACTCCTGGGCTGGCATGGAAGAGGGCACAACTTCCACTCAGCTTGCTCTGGTACTAACTTTGTCACGGGGAGGCTGGGAAATGCACGCAATGCGGGTGGTTTTCCCGGACAGGTCGCCATGCGCAGGTGACAGCCTTGCGAGGGTGCTGTGAGGTAGGTTGGTCAGCATCTCTCCTTTAGAGATGAGGAAACAGGCTTGGCAGGGTTAAGCCACCTGCTGACGGGCACGGAGCTGCTCAGCAGGGGAGCAGCAGCTTCCACGCAGGTTGTCTGATCTCCCAGCACACACTCTCCCCACCGTGCTAGACTCAAGCAGTGGAAAGCTCTGAGAGTGAACATTTCTCCTGGGCACTCTGTGATCCATGTGGATTCACTAACCCTGGCCACCAGCCAGGGCAGCCCTCTCCCCTGCCCCCAGTGAGACATCTTGTGCACTTCCTGCAGCCCAGGATCAGATGCATGATGGGGCCCAGGTTCGCCGCCGCCGAGTCCTGAGGCTGACCCCCTGCCCCACGAGTGCATTCTGTGTGAGGCACAGAGCAGGTGCTAAACCAAGCCGGGAAGAATCCCGCTAATTACAGCTTCTCTCAACTCTGCTGTCCGTTGGCTTTCTAACAAGTGGTGCTATTAATTTTACACGTTCTCGGTTCTTCATTTTCTTTGTGGGGAGAAAAGTTGAAGGCGATGTTGTGGTATTTATCCCTGGAAGAGTGTTGCCATAGTTACCTCTCGACTCTCTGCGAACAGTGGTGCAGTCGCTGAAGCGGGGGGCCTGGAGGTGCTCTTGTCACTGCTAGCTTGGTCCCAGGCTGGGCACAGAAAGCATGCCTGACACGGGGGCGGGGTGAGAGAAGGGAGCTGAACCTCAGCAATTAACCCCAGAGCCCAGCCCAGTGGTCCTGTCTGTTGGACGAGGGTGTTGCTTGGTGATGTCCAGCGTGAGCTGTGCCTGTGAAGTTGCTTTGTTTTCACATTGTTTTACAGTGACACCCTTAGAATGCAAGAATGTGGTGTCTCCATGGAAACTGGAAATGTTCGAAATTAAGACCCAGAATAGGAAAGCTCTCTGAGCACAGTCCTGCTCGTCACTAATGAGGAACTGATGTGTGCTGCTAGTACAGGGGGTTGGAGGCAGCGCCGACGGGGGTGGTGGGCTTGACGTCCTGATCTGACGGGGCAGAGAAAGTTTGAGAAAGTGCACCTGGCTGCTGCGTGCTCTCCGCAGCAGGATCAAGGCGTCTCAGTGTCCCACGGTGGGAAAAGAGCTGTGACCCTGGAAGTCCACCTAGATTCCACTCCCCTTGTGCCCACCCAGACAGGAAGAGGCAGCGGGGCATGAGGGAGTCAGTGGGATACGGTGGAGGGACAGCATTTGTAGTGAGAACGGGGAGAAGCCGCAGGGTTTTGAGCAAATTCCTTCAGTGTGCTAAACCTCTATCTCCACACGCATAAAACGGGTGTGCTGATAGTATGTTCTTTTCTTTCCTTCAGCTATCTATTTGTAGCATTATGAGAAGTGAGTTTTTCCCCTGACTTCCTGTGCGTGAGAACAGGGTGGTGCTGAGCCAGTCCACATGTGCCTCTGCCCCCAGGTCTGTGTGCTGCTTGCACAATGATCAGAGCAGACAGGAGGATGTCTCCAAGGACAGTGCTGCTTGTCCGCAGCGGGATCCGCTTGAATCCCTGGCATGGAGGCATCTGTGTCCTGACGTTCCTGCTGATCATGGGGGTCTCCCTCCACGTCTCTCAGTGTTCTGCATGGTTCCCGACCTCCCGGGCACCTCCTCGCACCTGCACCTTACGCGTTTGCTGAATGCCATGCTGTCATCCCAGGGCGTCTGAATGTGTGCAACCTTGAGGCTCTTCTGTAAGTTCAGATTCTTGTCGGTGGCTTCTGCAGCTCTTCCCAGCACTGTTGTGCGCAGGATGTGTCAGGAGGCCCCGTCACTGCGAGGGTAGAGCAGCAGCCCTCGTGCTGACTCCACCACTGTCTGAATACCTGCACAGATTGCCCAGAAGCCTGTCTGCCTCTGAGTAGGTGGCGCTGCCACTTTGGCTGATGTTTGTCTGATCTTCCAGGTCCCATTCAGTACAAGGGAGCAGCAGCCCCTCTGCTCTTTGGTGCACAGAGCCGCTCTCCCTCTGATGCTTCCTTGACGTCTTTGTGGAGCAGCCTTCATCCTGCAGCCACCTGCAGGCTCCCAGTGAGCTCTGCCATGTCCCCTTGTGTGCTGGCTTCTACTGCATGGACACGACTTTAGAGATTGCTATAAATACCCATTGGGTTAAAAAAAAAAAAAAAGGTGTTTGAGCATCAGTGCCCTGAGACATGTGATGAAGACATGGCAGGAGTTGTTTGTGTAACTTACAGTGATTGAGTTGCTATTGCTTGTCCAGTAATGGACTGGGTATAGGTGGGGTGAGCAGCTCATACCTGGGTGTTCACGGGTTCTCGGTTTCGTCACTGAGAAGGCTCTTGTCCTGGAGAACTTCATGGTTCCAGGCAGACTGGGAATCTGGGACAGCTGGTCCCTGCAGGCACTGGAGGTAGGAGGTAACCTCTCTGCCCTAGGAAACAAAAGCCAACAGAGCCAGTGCTTCGGTGCAGTGAGCTAAGCTGCCCCTGCAGCCTGGATCCCATCTTGGAAGGCCAGTTCCAGTCCCTGCTGCCTGCTTCCCATCCAGCTCCCTGCCAAAGTGCCTGGGAGGGCAGCAGAGGACAGCCCGAGTGCTTGGGCCCTGCCACCCATGTAGGGGACCAGGATGGAGTTCCAAGCTTCTGGCTGTGGCCTGTCCTAGCCCTGGCCATTGTGGCCTTTTGGAGAGTGAACCAGCAGATGGAAGATCTCTCTCTCTTTCTCACTCTCACTCTTGCTCTCATTCTCTTCTCTCACTCCCACTCTGCCTTTCAGATTAAAAAAATAATAAGTAAGTCTTAAAACAGTAAAAACCAACTCCCCCAGCAATTCCACTCCTATGAATAAACCACAAAGAACTGAAAATGGGTACTCAGAGATCCTACAAATCAACCACAAAGAACTGAAAATGGGTACTCAGATATGTGTGTTGCATGTCGGTGACAACAGCAGTGCTCCCGACAACCCAACAGCAGGAAGAACCTGAATCTCACATAGTGGTCCCTCCACACAGGGAGGACATGATGGTCCCCCCACACAGGGAGGACATGGTGGTCCCTCCACACAGGGAGGACATGGTGGTCCCTCCACACAGGGAGGACATGATGGTCCCCCCACACAGGGAGGACATGGTGGTCCCCCCACACAGTGGAGGGGCATGGAGATCTGTTCCAAGCACCAGCTGTGGCAGCACTGAGCCAGGTGAGGGAAGCCAGACCCCAAGGTCACCACTGCAGGGTTCCAGACCGAGTGTGAAATACTCAGCATAGGCGGATCCATGAAGACAGAGAGAGGGCTGGTAGTTGCCGGAGCTGGGGGAACAGAGGAACTGTACCGAGTGCTTAACGGCTTCAGGGTTTCCTTTGGAGAGATGGAAGATTTTGCAACCAGATGGAAGATTTTATGTCATCATGGTGGTTCATTTTTTGCTGTGTCAATTTCATCTCCATGAAACGTGTGGGTTGAAATGATGGCCAGTGGAGGGGCTGAATCAGGAAGTGTCCGGTGGCCAATAGTGAACCGCATGTGGGAGATGGATCCTGTCAAAGACAGAGGTGCAGTGCTCCAAGCAAAAGGGGAGGGGCTTGTGAGCAGAGAGACGTGGGAGAGCCCAGGCCCCTGTGTGTTCTGGGATCCATGCACAGTTCAGCACTGGGAGGCTGCTTCTGGGGCGTGCACACCTGAGGGCCCATCTCAAAGGGTTCTCGAGCCGCTCGGCTGTGGGGAGGAAGACCTGGCCCTGCCTACTGAAAGTGGCTCTTTCCAAGAATTTCCTCAGAGACACATTCCTGAGGCTGCCCGGCCCGATGGATACAGATGGATACAGAGTATCTGAGATGGGAAGTGCTGGAACTAAATGGTTGTGGTCAGCAAGTGACTCCATGCTGGGACGCTGGCCCCACTTGAAGGGCCACAGTGTCTGAAATCAGGTGGTTCCCCAGCTCCTGCCACCAGCGCGACCCCGGAACCAAAGTGAGCTTAAGCAGCTCCATGGGGAGGCGTGTGCAAGCAGCCCCTGGCCCTGCCGTCCCTCACCTGCGCCACCTGGGGCAGGTGCACTTCTTTCCCTGCAGCATCACTCCCTGTAAAAGGGGCCTGATAATGGACCCCTCGCGAGGATAGATGGATTTCTCCATGAAGTCAGTGGCATACACTGGGAAATAACAAGCACTCAATAATTATTAACTTTCTCCATTCTTCCCTCTCCATCCTGGACTTAATTAAGTTGTATCATCAAGGCTATGAATAAGCAATTCACAGAAAGAGAAATCTTAGTCACCAGCACACATGGAGAAATGTGGAGGCTGGGGAGCCACGAAGAAATGACTTTCTTTTTATCCTGCAAAATTGCCCTTTCTCCGAGAAGTGGGGAGAGAGAACGAGGGGTTTGCAAGCCAGAGCGTCTCTTGCCAGGCTGAGAGGAATGGGACTGGGAGCATCTATTTGGGGGGAATTTGGCAGTGGGACTAATATGCTTGTTCCAGAGCCTTAAATGCACATTTGTGCTTTGACCCAGCAATTCCACTTCGAGAAATTTACCCACAGGGAATAATTAAGGATGTGCTCGCAAACTTAGCCGCGGAAGGCACTCTATAAATAGTTGTTAAATGAAGGCGCGCGCAGCACTCATTGCTGCATTGTTTATAATAATGCAAGTTCTAATAACGGGAAGAAAATCTAATGACTTATGGTCTGGCTGTGCAACGGAATCCTCTGTCTAAACACGTTTGGGTGCCACCATCATTTACAGAGGCCTGGGACGGCACTGCTGATTCCTCGAATGAGAAATGACGGTGAAAGGCGTATTATGCGGCTGCAGCCTGTTTAAAAATACACGTCCATAAATAAGGTGCGCGGAGATGCTCCTGAGGACACTGAGCACGGCGCCACGTGGAGAGCGGAAGCAGCCACGCGCTCACGCCCTGCGTCCCCATGACTTGCTTCTCTGGGTGTTTTCGGTGTGGACTACTTGCACATATTTTTTACAAAGTTAAGCTAAAACAGAGAGACGCATTAGGATGGGGTGGGTGGTGAGAAACCAAGACGAAAGCAGAAGGAGAGTGTGTGAGTCAGGAGCGTGGGGCCCCGGCTGGGTTCACACTCAGAATGGTGCAGGGCTCCACGGTGTACCTTGTCACTTCTTGGACGGTGGGTCAGCCTGGGAGACCTGAGGCCACAGAAGGCTTGGCTTATGTGCAGCATGTCTGGGGAGTACACACTGGAGCTCCCTGATGTCTTTGCCGCTCCCTGCCTGGGAGAGCTAGGCTCAGGGTGGCGCACGGCCAGCCATGCTGATGCAAGCGCCTGTGCTGAGGCTGTGCCATCCCACAGGAGGACAGAGCCAGGTGCTGGCAGTGCAGAGACCCCGCCCCCCAGTGCCTGCGGGAGAGTGGTGGTGGTGGCCCCGCGGGGGTTGAAGGGGATGTATTTACCTGGTGTGCGATCTCAGAGTAAATTGCTGCCGCGAAACATAATTGCTTTTCATTTTATTTTTAAAAATCGCTGCCAAGGCAGCCTGCTGGCCTCCTGAAGTCAGCACAAATCTGCGAGCGCAGACTCCCAGGGAATATTTTTAAAACTTGGTTTGGAAAAGCGATTTACCCTGGACGATGCACCAACCCAGGTGCCACAGGGCGCGGCTCCCAGGGTGCACTTCAGTCCCAAGATTCCTGAGCTCGTGGCTTCTCTTCACTCAGGTCTGGGTTCCAAGGCTTCCTCCTGGAGTCTGCCCTCTGGCCTCACTGCCTAAAGCGGCCCCTCCTCCTATTGCCCCTCTTGCACCTGCTGTGTCTCCCAGACACTCACTCTGCTCTGGCATCACCTTCTTTATTTTTTAATTTTTTTTTGACAGGCAGAGTGGACAGTGAGAGAGAGCGACAGAAAGAAAGGTCTTCCTTCCGTTGGTTCACCCCCCAAATGGCCGCTACAGCTGGCGCACTGCACCGATCTGAAGCCAGGAGCCAGGTGCTTCCTCCTGGTCTCCCATGTGGGTGCAGGGCCCAAGCACTTGGGCCATCCTCCACTACCTTCCTGGGCCACAACAGAGAGCTGGACTGGAAGAGAAGCAACTGGGACAGAATTCAGCGCCCCGACTGGGACTAGAACCCGGGGTGCCGACGCTGCAGGCAGAGGGTTAGCCTAGTGAGCTGTGGCACCGGCCCTATTTTTTAATTTATTTATTTTCACATTCCATGAAAGACACAGCAACATGGGGAGGGGAGGGGAGGGGAGGGAAGGGGAGAAAGAGAGAGAGAGAGAGAATGTATCTTCTACTGGTTCACTCTCCATATGCCTACAATAGTTGGGGCTGGGCAAGGCCAAAGCCAAGGGCCCAGAACTCCATGCAGATCTCCCCATGGATGGCAGGGACCCAACTACTTGAGCCATCAGTGCTGCCTCCCAGGGTGTACATCCGCAGGAAGCTGAATCAGAAGTAGAGGAGCCAGGACTCAAAGCAGGCACTCTGGACCAGTGTTAAGCTACCATCTGAAATGCTTGCATGCCTTTTGGACACCGGTTCAGTTCCCAGATGTTCCACTTCTGATGCAGCTCTCTGCTAATGGCCTGGGAAAAGCAGTGGAAGATGGCCCATGTGTTTGGACCCCTGCATCCACGTGGGAGACCTGGGTGAAGCTCCTGACTTTGTCCTGGCCCAGCCCTGGTCATTGCAGCCATCTGGGGCTATCTCTCTGTCTCTGTCTCTCTCTGTAACTTTGACTTTCAGATAAATAAATCTTAAAAAAAGAAAATCCTGGGACTCTGATGTGGAATTGCAAACCAGGCTCAGTGCCCCTGACACAGAGATGGGAGCAGCAATGACCTGTGGACCCTGGTGGCCACTGAGGAGCAAGGGCGTCTTCGTTGCAGAAGATGGGAACCTCCGACATGTCTGCCCTCCCTTTGTTCTTTCCGCGCGTGCCTGGAACTCTCTGGGCGTGGGCAGGCTGTCCCCGCCGACGGCCTGGGGGTCAGCAGTCTGTTTCTGGAGGTGCATCTGTGCCTCTGCCCCTGGACATGGTCCGTGCCTTGCTGTTAGGGGCTCAGTTGCAAAGCACCGTGCTTCTTGGGGTGTTTGTAAAGGACGCACACAGCCACCTGCTACAGAGTTGTTCCTTTCACATGCACCATTTAGGCACCTACTGTGTATCCAGCCCTGAGTATCTAGCGATGACCCAGACGAAATTCTTGCCCCAATGGAACATCGTCATGCTCCTAGTGGCCATGGTGCCTGCACTTGGGTGAGAAGAAGAGGCAGTGTTTGATTTGATGCTCAGAAAAATGGTCATATTTTGTTAAGGGCTTGTATTAGTATTCCTCTCCCCACCATGTGGACATTAAGATGTGATTGTTTTTCTTGTGGAAAACAACTGGTTGGTTAAACTTGGATGTTAAAAAAAAACCACATTTAGTTGATTTCAGTTTGAGGAATGTTCTGCACCCTTTGTCGGGTCTGAGCTCCAGTGACTACAGCTCAGAATATTCCCAGGGGACTTGTGAGTTATGTGAGCCCACCTACTCATGGAATTCTGGAAAGTCTGTTTGCTCCCACCCAAAGGCTCCCCGACAGCTGGGAGGGATCCTTGCAGACACTCGTGGGCCTGGTTGGGAGGACACTTGCTGTACCTGCTTTTGGCGGCCGGAGCTTCCTGATCTGCAGGACATCCCACTATTGCCTTGTGTACAGCCCACAAACACACATGTGTCTGCAACATGAAAATGCCACCAACAACCAGAAGCAAGCAGAAGCCTGAAACAAGATGGTGGGACTGGATTCCGGAGACCCATTCCAGGGCCGGTGCAGACTGAAGTGTGAGCGCAGGTGTGAGGACCAGATCACACTGTGCCCTGGGCCTCTTGCCCTGAAGCTCAGAGACCTGGGGAGTTATTTTTCCCTTCCCGCCTCTCCCTCCTCACTGGTCACCTGGGTGAAATGACGCATATGCCATAGGGTTGTTATGGGAACGGGAGAGGCTCCGTGAGCCAGGCACCCACCTCTGTGTCCCACGTAGAAGACATGTTCAGTAAGCTGCAGTGATGAACATATGATGATGGCTACAATGAAATGGGCAGACTTTAACCTCACTGGAAGGGTGGAGAAGTGGGAGCTCAGGTTGTCGTTGGGCGAAAGTCTAGAGGTGCAGATGGTGGGGATTAAATCTGGGTCGGTTTACGCACAACCATCTTTGTCTGCCTCCTGGCCACCAGGCCTGAGACTTGGCACCTTCATGTGGAGAATGGGATCTTACTGCACCCTCTTGACCCTCCTTACTCCGCAGAGACCCCGAGAGCACCTGCCCTCTGCCCCCGAGGCCTCCCCTTTGTTTCTCCCCACCGAGCCACTTCCCATTCCCAGTGTCTCCCATCCAGGAACCACGTGGCCAAGCTCATTTGGTCCTTATGTGTCCACTTCCATCTACACCACCTCCAGGTGCGCTTCATTCTACGCCACCTCCACACTCAGGAATGTTTTAGTCTACGTGATGGACACTTCAGTCTACACCACACTGTGCCCACTTCTGTTAGCTGAGAACGGGATGCTTCCCAGAGGCCATCCCTGGAGATCCCTAACTCGGAGAAGCCAAGATGTGGTCATGCAGGCTAGAAGGCGAATTCCTGCATGGCCCCATCGACTCATAGGTGGCTGAAGACTGGCCTGCTCCGTGGACGGGAAGGAGCAGAGCCTGGGGTGGGCAGGTTCAGGCCTCCCTGACAGGCCCACCTAGGCTGCAGCTGTCCCATCTCACCCTGCCCGGGGCTTCAAGCTCAAGTGCTCTCCCGGCTTCCTGGTCCTGTCTCAGTCCCCTGAGGGTGTGGCGGGGTTTGCCAGGGCATTCTCCGAGTCTTTCCCGTGGTATTTATAGGGCGACTTTCCTCTCTACTCCTGAAAAGGCGGAAATGAGGCTTTTTAGTTGAAAGGGGGAAGCCTGTTGGCTGTAATTAGATATTTAAAGACCCTCATTAGCAGTCTCTGCTGGGCCTAACACTCAGCAGTGTTGAAATGGGACTTTCGGTGCTGTCCGCCTCCTCCGTCCCCCAGTGTCACTCTTAGAGGAACCCCCTGCGCTGCTTCTCCCCAGTCCTTAAGCCTCCTGCCCACACTGCTGGCCTAACAAAGCCCCAGTGGTTTCTCTCTGCAGAGGAAATGTGTGTGTGTGTGTGTATTTTTTTTCCTCCAGTAAGAAAAGGTTACAAAACAGTCAGGCTACTGGCAGAGTGAGCACGCGACCCTCCCAGCCATGCAGTTGTCCCCAGATAGCCCATTTCCATGTGCAGGAGCCGCCCATACGTCAACAAGCATTTGGTCCCAACCCACCTGCGTCGAGGCAGATTTCTGGGCTGTGTGCGGTCTGTAGGACTTAGCTTTGGAGCCTGGGAGAGGCCGACGCACAGGAGCTGAGGGAACTCACCTGGACGCCGGCACCACGGGTCTGACAAAGGAAGTGCAGGAACACACTCCAGAGGGGAGCTGCTAAGTTTCTGGAGGCGTGGCCTTTCAGGGAGTGCTGTGGCTCCCTTGGGGAGTCTGACTTCAGCATGCCCCCTCTGTTCAGAGCTGTTGGGATTCTTGTTCCCCTGCCCTCCTCGCAGCCACAGCGAGACGTGGCAGGTGGCAGGCGGGAGCATGGCTTCAGGTGTCTCCAGCCCCCACAAAAGACTGGCACAAGTCCTGTTTGAAAGCCACGGGTGGTGCATTTTTGTGGGCTGAAACTCGGCATCAGAGGCATTACTCCTGCGTCGTCTGGCTCTGCCTGCTGTGCAGGAAGCGGCTGACTCTGGATTCAGCCTGCGTGGGCGCTGTTGAAACCAGAGGTCAGGCTGGTGGCTGCTGCTTGGGGTGCTTTGTTGGAAAATGAGTTGTGTCGTGTCCACATGGAGCCACTCTCTGTAGGGCATGGGTATGAGATGCGTGGACGAGGAGCTGGGTCATGCTGGCCACCTCTTTGTGTTGTTCGAGGAACCCATTATACTTCAGTGGTTTTCATTTTTAAAGGAATGGGAAGTCAGAGTAACCAGGGAGTGGGTGGGGTAGAGATGGGGTGGGGGAGGTGCCTTAGGCACCAAGAGGGAGTCACAGCAGTTATGTGAGCAGAAGGCGTTGCAGGAGGCCTGGAAATTGCATTCCAACAGGCCAAAGAGAAAGCACAGTCGGAGCCAACAATTGCCGATACCTTAGGAGGTGGGACAGAGTGGGTAGCTGCCCTTGGACTTGACCTTTTCTGCAGGCTACACCTAGAGTGGGTCTGACACAGGCTGCGATGTGTCCTCTCAGCTTCCCTACGTGCAAGTCCTCATTACAGTGTGGCCGTTTGGAGACAGGGTCATAGCAGAGGTGATGGGGATGGCCCCGGTCCGAGGTAGCTGAGGAGAAGTAGGAGGCAGACAGGCACAGAGGGGGAGGTGGTGTAAATGCACAGGGAGAAGGCAGCCTCGGCGCACCAGGAGAGGCCTGGGAGAGAGCGCAGGAGGCACCGCGCCCACTGCCCCTCTGTTCCTGCAGAGCTGCGAGAGCCTGCCTTTATCTTGTGTAGGCTGTGGTCTTTCCTGCACATGAAGGCAGGATGTAAATCGCGAGGATGTCTGAGGAGAAAATCAGGCTGAGTCTTTGCGTGTCCTGGGTGTTTGTTTATTGATTAATGGCTGTTATGGGCAAGTGAGTGAGCAGGTGGCTGGTTGCTGGTCTATTCAGGAAGATATTGGCAATGAGTGGGGAGATAAGGGCAAAGGACAGGTAGGACCAGGGAAGGCTGGGAGAGGTGTGAGTGATGGACTCGGATCTCTGTCCCAGGAAATTTACGTTCCAACTGGGAGAATCCATAACAGCTAACAAGAAGCAATGGGTGCTGGGGGGAACCCAGCAAAAGGCTCTCAGTTCCAAGCAAGAGGGTAAGAACTAGCCATTAGCAGCTGCATTAGGATGAGAGAATTCGTCCTGCAGAGACTGGAGGGAGAACGTTCCAGGCAGCAGAAGCGCCTGTGCAATGGTCCTAGGGCTAGTCAACTGTCTGGAGAGGAGTCAGCAAGAGGATGAGGTAGAGATGTGGTGGGTGGGGGCAGGGCACATGGGCCCTCTGTGGAGCACCCTTGGGACTTTGGCTTTGAGTGACATGAGGAGTCTCAGTGCAGGAGAGTGGATACCCTCCTGGGGCTCAAGCTTCAGTTGCCCAACTCCAGCTGCGAAGCTGAGCATGGACTGCAGGGGGCAGAGCAGAGGCAGGGAGCGGCTTGGTGGCTCTGCAGTGACGGTGCCCGGACGCGTACAAAGCACGGGGAGGAAGGAGCGAGTCCCACCTCTCCCCTCACCCTCATCGAGAGGTAGCGTTTTCCTGAGCATCCTGCTGGGCTTCGTGTCTCGCAGACACACACGCACTGCGCACACATGTGCAGGGCACACGCCTGTGCACACGTAAGGAGATCGCAAACAGCGAGCTGCTCGATGATCTCCTTTTCGATTCAGTGTCCACCCCCACCCCCACCCCCACCACATTCTCAGTCCCGTTTTGTTCTCTGCACAGCTGCAGGGTGTCTCGTGGTGTAGCTGCACCGCGGTGGCCGTGGTGCCCTGTCCGTGGGTTTCAGGCTGTTCTCGGTGTGTTTTTTCCCGGTGTGCGCGGCACAGCGGAGGACATTTGGGCAGCATCTATTTCTGTGAGCACGTCCGTGTGTGAGATTCTTTCTCCGAAGCAGCAGTGCCGGGTTGAAGGGCACATGCATCTTGTGTGCTCATCCCAGCCGCCAGCCTGCCCACGCGTCCCCCCCAGCTGTGTGCTGTCTGCAGGCAGCATGGAGGGGTGCAGGCCGAGTGAGCCCTGGGCATGTGTCCCTGGTTGGCCTGTGACGGAGGAGAGCAGATGAGGAAACCGAGGCACAGAAGGCAGCCTTGGGGGTGGGGGAGAGATGGGCTCCATCAGCAGGTAGATGGACAGATCCCCCGGCCAGTGTCACTCTTTTTTTTTTTTTTTTTTTTTGACAGCCATAGTTAGAGACAGAGAGAAAGGTCTTCCTTTTCCGTTGGTTCACCCTCCAATGGCCACCAGGGCCCGTGCGCCGCGGCCAGCACACCACGGTGATCTGAAGCCAGGAGCCAGGTGCTTCTCCTGGTCTCCCATGCGGGTGCAGGGCCCAAGCACTTGGGCCATCCTCCACTGCACTCCCGGGCCACAGCAGAGAGCTGGACTGGAAGAGGGGCAACCATGACAGAATCCGGCGCCCTGACCAGGACCAGAACCCTGGTGTGCCAGCACCGCAGGTGGAGGATTAGCCTATTGAGCCGCGGTGCCGGCCCAGTGTCACTCTTGTTTCCGTTGGCTTCCTGTGGTGTGTCTGTGTTTCTGGCATCATTTCCTCTGTTGTGGTGGTGGGTGAGCTGGTGTTTGTGTTCACATGGATGTTTTAAGACTTCTTTACCCAAAGGCAGTATCGCGAGCACACAATGCAAACACACGTGTGCTGTCTGCATGTCATTCAATGTCAGCTCCTCTTGGAGTCCCTCTGACCTCTTTCCCCAGGGAGAGATGTCTGATTCCCCTAATGCACCCCCCCCACCACGCCGCCGGTGGTAGAGACCAAGAATTAGGCAATTAATTGGTTTAGTCATCCAGGGAGTAGTCACCATTCCACCAACTTTTTAAAAAAATATTTATTTTATGTATTTTAAAGGCACAATGAGAGAGAGAGAGAGAGAGAGAGAGAGAGAGAGAGAGAATCTTCTATCAGCTGGTTCACTCCCCAAATGGCTGTGATGCTTGTATCTGGGACAGGCCAGAAACTCTATCCAGGTCTCCCATGTGGTGGCAGGGGCCCAGATACTTGGACGATCATCTGCTGCCCCTCAGGTGCATCAGCAGGGAACTGGATCAGAAACTGGGTGGCCAGGACTCAACCTGGTGCCCCCATGTGGGACACAGGCATCACAGGTGAATTAACCATGGTGCAGCTGCCATTTACTGCTTACCTCTCTTTGTTGGGGCTTCAGGATCCCCAGACAATTTCCTGTCCCGTGTGCCAGGGGGTTTCACACAGATTTTAAGACTCACAGCTCACCTGTCTGCTTCCCCAACCAAATCTCACATGGACATGGACACCATGCACGTGGCTTATGAAGGTGCTGTGTGTGGCTCACTCCAGGTAGCATGGGTGGACAGGAGGACAGTGATGCTCGCATCAGTGCAGGGTCACTTCTGGCCACTTGGGAGCTTCCTGAGCACCCCCAGGGAATGGGGCTCCCCCAGTCTCTGCTTCCCTGCAGGCTGTGGCTGCTTCTGAGCTTCTTGTCCAGGCGCCTCCCCCTTCCAAGCTCCCATCCTCTGTCCTTTTGTCCTCTTGTCCCCCAATTGCTCAGGCCCGACATTGTAGCCAGGTCTTACTTGAAGTGGAGAAGGCAGATGGAGCACAGGGGCCCTGCGTCTGAGGGACTGAGGCCAGGGCAGGTTATCCCCAAGGCTGGGAAAGCAGAGAATGGGCCAGGGGTACTCATGTGTCCCTAACACTAGGTCCTGTCGGTTACCAGTGGTAAAAGCCTGGGTGCCTGAATCCAGACCCACAGGGCCTTCCTAACACCCACGATGCTGTGTCCATCTGCCTGCCTGACCCTGTCCCTGCAGCCAGCTCCAGGAGCTCAGCCTGTGTGTGGCCTCCAGGCTTTGTCCTTCTGCGTCCTTGCCGCTTGTTGCACCCTTGCAGACCACGAGGCGCTGTTGGTGTCCGGATGAGCGTGGGAGAGGAGGAGGATTTGGGCAGAGAGAACCCTGATGATGCTCCCCAAATTGGGGAGCGATTTCTGCCTGACCTTGAAGCTGCCCTGTTGCTGTGTGGATCCTGACTTTGGCTCCTGGGTGCTGGGCTCTCCATCACCTGGCCCAGCCTTCAGGGCAAAGAGCTCTCCAAGAGCCCAATGAATCTTCATAAAAAATGGAAATGGCTTTGCTCCTTCATTTTAATTAACGTTATGTCTACATTTCTGGGATAATGGATAATTAAGTGAGTTCCCCTGGCATTACAATGTTCTTGGAAATAATTTATGGTTTCCTTTCACTCTGCGAAGGCTGTTTGGGTTGGTGCTGAAGTCTCGCCATAAATATTTCCCAGGCCCGCGTGCCCAGCCGTGATTTGTATTCATGCCGCCGCTGAGCCACATTCCGTGGAAGCAGCGCCTGCAGTGCTGCCTCACAGGCCACGCACCCGTTCTTGCTTTCTCTGTGGGCACGGCTGCTTTTAGGAGGTTGGGCTCCTTTGGTGGCAGGAGGCCTCACGGCTTTGCTTGTCTGTGCACAGTGGCTGGGCTGAGCCAGGCCCTCCCTAGCCCTGGACTTGAATGGGGATCAGTAATAATAACAGGTGATCTTACTGCTTCTTAAAGATTTGTTTTATTTATCTGAAAGGCAGAGTTAGAGAGAGAGAGAGAGAGAGAGAGAGAGAGGAGAGGGGGTGAAGGGGCAGATTTTCCATCCATTGGTTCACTCTCCAAATGGCCACAGGGCTGGGGCTGCTACAGACGGAAGCCAAGAGCCTAGAACTCCCTCTGGGTCTCCCACATGAGTGTCAGGAGCCAAGCTCTTGGGCCATCCTCCACTGCTTTCCCAAGTACATTAGCAGGGAGCTGGATCAGCAGTGGAGCAGCCGGGACATGAAGCAGTGTCCATGTGGGATATGAGCTTTGCAGGTGGCAGGCTTTACCCATTGGGCCATGCCACCAGCCCCAACAGTTGGTATTATTTTTTAATTTTTAAAAAAATATTTATTTTTATTTATTAGAAAGGCAGAGTTACAGAGTGGCAGAGGCAGAGCAGGGGAGGTCTTCCATCCGGTGGTTCACCCCCAAATGGATGCAATGGCTGGAGCTGGGCCGATACAAAGCCAGGAGTTAGGAGCTTCCTCCAGGTCTCCCACATGGGTGTTGGGGCCCAAGCACTTGGGCCAACTTCTACTGCTTTCCCAGACCATAGCAAAGAGCTGGATCAGAAGTGAAGCAGCTGAGTCTCTAACCGGTGCCCATATGGGATACCAACACTTCAAGTGACGGCTTTACCCACTGTGCCACATCACTGGCCCCCAGTCAGTGTTATTGATGCCCAGTGCTCTGTGTCAGACTCTGCCCTGAGACATTTCCCTTGCACTGTCCACGCACAGCGTTCAGAGCGAGCCCCTGGACTGGGTTCAGTTATTACAGTTCATAGGTGAGTCAGCTAGGAAGCTGACTGGGGTCTGAAGCCAGGCAGTCTGTCTCCATCTCCCGTGGCACCCGTGGACACTTTGTGCTGTTCTAGTGGAAGGGCCTGCGAGTCCCTGAGACGATGGCGATGGGTGCTTTGCACGGGGAAGATGCGTGTTAGATGCGATTGTAAGAGGCTCCATTCTGACTTAGCTGCCATTGCTACTCGGTGCAGTAGGACGCTCGGATGCCTTCCCTCCCCTTCCCAGCCCCTTGAAAAAGTAGCGTGGGGGTCAAAGAAATGCAGAGATGATGAGAACTGTGGTCATCTCTTCCATTTCAATTGCTTTCTAATGGGCTTTGGTGTGTGTCCTTAATTCCTTATAATCCCTCTTCAAAGCTGACAGTAGTCTTCTCATCTTGCAGAGTAGAAAACAAAGGGTCGGGACCATTTAGGGACCTGCTCAGAGCCAGAAAGCTGCTGGACAGCAGAGCAAGGACCCAGACATCTGGCTGATGGGTGCTCATCCCACCTTCCCCCTCCACAGTGAGATACAGGGGGTGACTCAGGACAAGGATCCCAGCTTCCCCACATTCCCCCTCCACAGTGAGATACAGGGGGTGGTCTAGGATCAGGATCCCAGCTTCCCCCTCCACAGTGAGATACAGGGGGTGGTCTAGGATCAGGATCCCAGCTTCCCCACCTTCCCCCTCCATGGTGGGGATACAGGGGGTGGTCTAGGATCAGGATCCCAGCTTCCCCACCTTCCCCCTCCGTGGTGAGATAGAGGGGGTGGTCTAGGATCAGGATCCCACCTTCCCCCTCCACAGTGAGATACAGGGGGTGGTCTAGGATCAGGATCCCACCTTCCCCCTCCACAGTGAGATACAGGGGGTGGTCTAGGATCAGGATCCCAGCTTCCTCCTCCACAGTGAGATACAGGGGGTGGTCTAGGATCAGGATCCCAGCTTCCCCACGTGCCTCCTGTCCATAGTAGGATACAAAGGGTGGTTCAGGACAGGGATTCCAGCTTCCCCACATGCCTCCTGTCCATGGTGGGATACAGAGCACGGCTCTGGGGCTTTGCAGGTGGAGGAGAAGTGGAAGGAGGTGAGAGGTGTGGATCATGCTTGGCTGAGAGTTGGAGTCCTAGGATCATGCATGTATTGTGAACACCACAAGGTTGCACATGCTTCCTTGCCCTGCGGAGCCTCCCTGGTTCTGGAGGTATAACTGAATGACCCTGGTCTCCACCTGTCATTCCCTTATCACCTGGACAAGCATCACCCCCTGGTCCTGTGCTCTCCTGGGTAATTTCACCTCCCTGCCAGCCTATGGAGTAACCTAGACAGACCCATCTCATCCTCATGCTGCATCCAAGAGACACCCTTCCCTCTGGTCTCCCCAGGCCCTGCTACTTCCCCCTGCCCTCCGTGCATCGTGGGTTCACTTGCCTAGCGTGCAGTGTCTACCTCCTGGGCTGTGAGAAATATGACTGACGAACTGTGCTCATCTCCCTGTCCAGTAGGGCGCTGAGTTCTGTCTTTGTTATCTCAGGCTGTGTGGGGTGGGGGATCCTTGTTTATGAGTGCAGCGAGTGAGTCCTCCCAAGTCTGGGTTCTAACTCCCCCCAACCCAATGCTGCCAAATTCCAGACATTATGTGTTCTCTCAGTGCCTCTGTTTATTCATTGAAAAAATGGGGACGTTGTTGGTATTCGCCTGACGTGGTTCCTACGAAAGTGTCATACAACACATATTTGTTTCTGGCATGTATAAGGAGACTTTAAAAAGTTAATGGAAAATGGAATCAAAAGATCACTTTGTTTTGGTGTCCCCTCCCCCAAAAAAATGAAACCCATGGCTAGATTTTTCCATAGTTCAAATTTTCTGAGAGTTTTTGCAAGACTTCTTGTGAAACACTTAACTTTTAAATTAATTAATTTGGGGCTGGCGCTGTGGTGCAGTGGGTTAATGCCCTGGCTTGAAGCGCCAGCATCCCATATGGGCACCAGTTCGAGTTTTGGCTGTTCCACTTCCCATCCAGCTCTCTGCTATGGCCTGGGAAAACAGTAGAAGATGGTCCAAGTCCTTGGGCCCCTGCACCCGCGTGGGAGACCCGGAAGAAGCTCCTGGCTCCTGGCTTCGGATCTGTGCAGTTCTGGCTGTTGTAGCCAATTGGAGAATGAACCATCAGATGGAAGACCTCTCTCTCTCTCTCTCTCTCTCTCTCTCTCTCTCTCTCTCTCTGCCTCTCTTCTCTCTGTGTAACTCTTTCAAATAAATAAATAAATCTTTAAAAAATTAGTTAATTAAAACACTTGCTCATTATTGAATGCATGGTGAGCACTCACTGATGTGTGGGAACGAGCCACCCTATTTTCAGGAAGTTTGCAGTATCCAGCTACAAGCCCAGGTGATCATGTCATCACTGACTACCTGGACGTGAACTCAGTGTTTGAACAACAGGTTCAGGGTGCATTTGAAATCACTGTGCACCTGCTTCTCAAGCTGCAGCAGCTTTTCTGCCTCGGAGCCTCACCTGCCCTGCGCACAGCCCCGTCACGGGTGGGGCCTGGGCTGGTCTCTTCCCTCTGAACAGCTCCGGGGGTCTCGAATGTAGACTGTGAAGTGTTAACACAACACACACTTGTGCGGCATCCAAACCCAAGCTCCGCTCACCCCAGCGTGCTCAGCCCCGCACAACACATTTCCATGAGATGATCACCCAAGCTGTAGCTGGTGTTAGACAATTCCATCTGGCGCATAAAAACCCATTTCTTTCCGACTCTGTTCTGCTGTGCTACTTATTGAGCCATTTATCACCTAGCGTGGGGTCTAAGCTGCGTTTTATTGAAACCACAAAATCAAATATCCAAGTGCCCACGTGTCGCTGCATCTCTGCGGGCTCTTTGTGTGTGTGTGTGTGTGTGTGTATGGGGGGTGGAATTTGTTTCTTTGAGCGTTGAAAAGCTGGCACCCTTTCCTCTGTGTTCTCCTGGTCCAGGTCTAGTGTAGATCCCGCGGAAGGGACCGGCCGCACCCCCAGGGAGGCAGGACGAGGCTTTCTCATCCAGCACCTGGCCGTGGATGCAGGCCATGGGAGGAGCTCAGAGACCCACACAGGGAGCTGTGGATGCGAGTTCCACTCCCGAGGGGTCAGTTCTGTGACCTGCCCGACCTTCCATGTCCTCGCTTGTGATGTTATCAGAGGTGCTAACAGTGCAGGTCTCAGGGACTGTTGGTGGTAACCTTGAGCTCAAGCATGTGCCTGTTTGGAAGAGGGCTGTGCACGTTTTAAGTATGGTAGCCCTTCATTTTCTTTCGCTTATTTCATCCTCTTCTTCTTTTTTTTAAAGATTTTTTAAAAATTTATTTGAAAGACAGAGTTACAGAGAGAGGTAGAGCCAGAACCAGAGAGTGGTCCTCCATTCTGCTGGTTCACTCCCCAATTGACTGCCACGGTCAGAGCTGAACTGATCCAAAGCCAGGAGCCAGAAGTGTCTTCCAGGTCTCCCATATGGGTGCAGGGGCCCAAGGACTTGGGCCATCTTCTGCTGCTTTTCCAGGCCATAGCAGAGAGCTGGATGGGAAGTAGAGCAGCCAGGACTTGAACCAGTGCCCCTATGGGATGCCAGCATTGTAGGCTGGGGCTTTAAACCCCTGTGCCACAGTTCCAGCCCCTCATCCTTTTCTTATTCCTTCTGCATAGAGATGAGGATAGAGGAAGATGTGAATTGTATCCACTCATTCATTCATTGTTCATCCACCATTTGTTATGTACCTAGTATGTACCAGGCATTACATGAGGATCTTTCAAAAAATTTGTGGAAATAAAATGAGACATATGAATTAATTTTGCTGCAACAAATTGTTTTGATGCCAAAAACTTTTTTCATAATATGTGGAATATGCATTTTATGACAAAACTATGCATGGATTCCAAATTTTTTTGGTACAAAAAGGTTTTTTACACAATATACAGAAATGCATATTAGTGAAAAACTATATGCATGGCTATAAAATATGTACCTAAATTCATACCTTAAATATTTATTATCTGATAAGCTTATTTATTTATTTTAAAGAGAAGCAGGCAGACAGACAGACAGATAAAGATTTTCCATCTGATGCTTCATTCTCCAAATGCCTGCACTAGCTGGGTTTAGGTCAGGCTGAAGTCAGGAGCCCAGAATTTAACCCAGGTCTCCCACATGGGTGGCACAGACCCAGTGACTTGAGCCATCACCCGCTTGTTTTACATGGTGTAGACAGTTATTTATCACATTAGCAAAAAATGAGTTCCTAAAAAAAAAAAAAAAAAAAAAAGCAGACAAAGTCCTAAGTCCTAACATTGTGACCACAGACCCTTTAGCTTCTATAGGCAGCGTGGGCCCAGTTCTGCCCCAGTGCCCTCCTGTTGCTGGCCAGGCTGTGCTGAGTGCTGCTCCATGGTGTCTGAACTCCTCTGTTGATTCACTTGGACCCAGGGATGGGCAGCTCCAGAGAAGACGCTGGGTGTAGCTTCAGGCCGCCCTGTCACCCTGACTCGCTGCAAATCACTCCCTCCTCCTCAGAGCTGGGACCCTCCGCTGCCCGAAAAGTTCACCCTGCACAGCAGAGTGGAGCAGAGTGGAGCAGCATCCAGAAGGTTCCAGCCTGCCATGCACAGCACCATGAGGGAGGAAACCTTGTGACCTTCAATGCCTCAACCCACAGGGTGCCCACCCCCAACACAGGTGCACTCAGGGCAAAGCAGAGGGGAAGGTGGAAATGCCAGCTTGGGAGACTTTGTTGAGATTCAGGTTCCTTCTGTTAAACAGAGCTCTTGGGAGGCACTGGAGAGCCAGCAGTGAAAACCCAGGGGTCCAGATACTTGAGAGCCAGGGAGGGGGGTGCTGTCGATCACAGACTGAGAGCAAGAGGAAAGGAGCCAGCCCAGCTGGGACAGTGAGGCAGGAAGCAAGGGGCACGCACCTCCTCCCCTGTGCTCCACACAGAGCCTCGTGGGCTCAGCAGTGCCCACCCATGTGGCAGGAGGGAGGCGTCTCCTGCATCCCCTGGCTCAAGTGCAGGCTGTGTCCAGGACACCATCCCCAGCGCACCCAGAGTAGGCAGGTGTCTTAGTGTCCCCTGACACATTCGAGTTGACGTGTGGATTTTCTCTCACGTCTGCCATGCCTATGTGTTTCACATAGACGAATAACTGATATGCAGTAAGCATAGAGTACCTACGTACGACCTAAATTCAGTGCAATCCACTGATTACAAAGATACAGCTCAGTGCAGCTCACACCTGTGCCACCATCACCTCGATACGTACACACGACATTCTGCTCCTCCCACAAGCTCTCACCATCAGGATCGATTAGTTGTGCCTGTATCTGTACTTCAGGTGTGGGCGTTACTCAGTTTTTGCATTTTTCACTGTGTCATTACATAGAAGGCAGGTCGCAGTAACAACATAGGAAAAGCTGATGCGACAAAATCGCCCTAATCCCACCACCTGAACAATGTCACAACTGCTTTCATCATGGTGCACCCCTCTCCCGGTCTGACCCAGTGGGCAGGTACCTTGATGAGGTTGTTTTCAGACCCCTTACCCATCTTTCTCCTGACTTTATTTAGAGAAACCCCAGATGCACTGCCCTCCTTCATGTGGAATCATCTTTGTGATTGTTTTATAGTCGTCTGAAGTCTCAGGCTGCTGGCGCGCTCCCAAACTTTGCCAAACCGCCTGCCCCCATCCCAGTGAATCAGACGTCACTCCCAGCAGGCTGTCCCTGGCCCCGGTTGTTGCCCTGGGCTGTGGGTCTGAATGGTGCTGCTGGGGTCTGTGTATCTGTGTTCCTCCTCACCCCCTGGATCGACCTGTTGAAACCCTGTCCCTGGCATGATGTGTCAGGAGCTAGGGCTTTGGGAGGGGTCTCAGTCACCAGGGATGCCTCCCAGTGGGGTCAGGGCCCCTGCACAAGAGGCTGTGGGGGGCTGTCGTGCCCCACCTGCTCTGTGATAACACAGTGAGAGGGATTCTCAGTCTCGGAACCAGGAAGTCACCCCTTGCCTGTCACTGAACCTGCTGTCACCATGACCTTGCCCAGCCTCAGGAACTATGGGAAATAAATTGCTGCTTTTCATTTTTCAATAGCAGCGCTGGTGGGCTAAGGCAGGAGCCCATGCTGTAGGTGCTGGGATTGAATGGGTCTCTTTGTGTTCCACACTGAGAGCAGTTTCTGGCACAGTGGAAGCACTGTCCATGTCTTTGCTGCCATACACTTGCGTTGCTGGGATGGTCAGCCATTCAAACCCAAGGCACTAAGGACATTGAGCCTCATTACAAGAACTGGGCAGAACCAGAGAGAGGCAAAGGAGGCTCAAGGCTGTGATGTTACCTGTGTGCCTGCCAGGAAGGAGAGCAGGGAAAGAAACCACAGTGTCCTTATCTGCAGAATGGGCACGCGCTCTTCCTGGGTAGGATGGGCTGACGTGCAGGGGATGGGGAAGATCCTGTGTGGACCCCTCTCTGAGTGGAGATTCAAGCTCTCAGAACCTGATGCCACAGAGTGGCCTTCAACCACCCCAGGGTCACTTCCAGAGCTGCAGCCGGGTCTCCCCTGTCTGTGGGAGCTGTTCATTGCCCCAGATGGAGAGGAAATGGCTGAGTGTGCCAGTCCTTCTGTTCTCAGCCCAAGGTTGCCTTTATTAACTGCTGTCCTCACTGGGGACCCATGCAACAGGAGCATTTTCCAAGCAGTAGTGGTGCCGTTCCATGAGAGCCCTGCTCACCACACCGCCCAGCTCAGCAGTGAGTAAGGCGCACACACAGTGTCCGCGGGTAATGTCGAGAGTTGCAGGTTTGTTGTCCCGCCAGCAGTGTTGAGTTGTGAGAAAGATGACACAAAAACAAAGCACTGGTAGCTCCAGAGGTGATTCAGGTGTGCGGTGCGCTCCCACCCTGGCCACAGTGTCTGGAGGCTTCCCTGTGTCCTGGGAAGACAGAAGCCTCTTGCAGAGCATCCCCTTGATCCCCAGACACGGCAGGGGCTGGCAGCTCCCAGGGGGTGCTCACCTGGCAGGTGAGGCTCCCAGGCCGAGCTGAAGTCTGAGCAGGCTGGAGTCCTGGTGCGCAGATCCCTGGCCCTCTCCCCTTCCCTCTCACGCAGCGCCAAGTAGGGAGGCACGTCTGTGTGAGGAGGATTCATCACAATCTCTAATTAAATACACGGTGGCTGGTGAATTAAAGCATTTGTCTTAGTTCTGCCACCCTATAATACCTTATAATCCTGAGAGTCCAAAGTTTGAATTAATTATAATTTCTAAGAGCCCAGGGAGCCAGCAGCAGCGTTGAGGAGGGAGGGGTTGGTGGAGCAGAGGCTGTACATGCTAACAGTCAGCGCTTGTGTGATGGGGCCAGGGTCCTTGCTACTTTTATGTAGAAGAAGGAGCCCCTTTAGAGCGGTCACCAGACTATGTGTTTGTGTGTTTCTGCACAAGGCTGTGTGTATGCACAATGGTGTGGCATGCCTGCATGTGTGTGTGAAGTCTGCACCAGATTTTAAGCTCTGCTATTGGGCATTTAACAGTATCAGTTTGATCATCATCATCAATAGTAGCAGCTGCAATAGCACTGGAAGCATTTTCCCAGCTATTGAGAACTTATTACACGTTCTCCCCAGGCTGTTTCTTTCCCTGACGTGTCTCGACTAAGACTCACCTCTGTGTATTATCCACACGGCGACCGTCCACCTCTGTCATTTAGAATATGAAGCTCAAGAAGGTGACACGATCTTCCCAAGGCCTCACACAAAAGCCAGCACTCCACTTCCCGGAACGGCTTCTCCTAACCCGCCGTCGGCCTTCCAGGCTTGGCTGAGTGCCGGGACAGGCGCCCCTGTGGTGGGCCTGAGTCAGACTTGGTTCTTACCTTAAGGCCGGGAGCCTGCAGTTGAATAGGAAGTGCTGCTTAAGGCCATGCCAGTGGCTGTTGCGTTCTCTGCTCCCCATCTTAGGGGCTTCATGCGGGAGAGGTTTGTCCCTTTGTGTGACATGTGACCCTGGATGTGGAGTGGACACTGTGTACCTCAGTCTCCAGGCTCCATCCAGCTGCATAGGAAAAGAGCATGGGGATCCCACATGGAGGGTTTGTCAGGTCCCACATGGGGGTGCAAATAGCTCTTCTTCCGTGGACCCTCCACCTCTGTCCTGAAGCAGGAGCAGAACTTGTGACCAGGAAGAACGCAAGCGTACTGGCTACATGGGAAAGGCTCGTGCAAAGGAGGGTCCCCATGCTGTCTGTGTTGAAGGAGCAGAGGCAGTGCCCAGGAGGGCGGCGCCGTGGCATGGGCTGCATTTGTCTTTGCCTTTCTTGGGGTGAAGAGCTCAGTCTCAAAAAAAATGTTTCATGTGAAAATCATGAAGTGACTCATCATGCATGTCTCTCATGTGTAGTAAAATGAGCGGTGCCTCTTATTCTCAGGGGTTTGGGTTGGATCCTGGCCCTACCCAGGGTAAAACATTTCCTACCCTTGGTAAGACCCCTTCTGTGCTGGATGAAATGGGGACAGCAGTACCCTTTGCAGGGGCTACGTCGACAATGAAAGAGGTAAGGAGCCTGCAGGGCCTGCCACAGCACACCTGCCCCTATGTCAGGTCTCCCTCTGTTAGCAGCTGCAGGAAGCTGTCCCAGAGCACCTGCAGCTGTGCTGGGCTTCTACTGGGCTTGGGGATGTGGACAGTAGGTCTCTCTCCTCATCTACTGCGTCAGTTCCATCATCAAGTATTCCGTGCTTCAGTGTTGACCAATCTCTGCAGCCGGTTATCTTCTTTCATTTCTATCTCCCTACTACAAAATAGCTCTGACCAGGAAGCAATAGATACAGTACTCTTGATAACTGTGCCATTCTCATACATCACTTGTTGAGTGATGACTTAGAGGAGACGCTTGTCTAAGGCTAAGGCAGCTAGTGCAAGTTCAGCATCCTAACCTCAATATGGAATGCTTTCAAACCCAAGAGTTTTTAAAGGCCAACATGATGGATTTAGGATTTTCTGTTGTTTAGGGATTCTTCATTGGGGCAAAGCTCCACAATCCTTCAAACTCCCAAATCTGAAGCATGTGTGGTTCCAAGCATTTCAGGTAAGGCTTACTCAACCTGTATTTCTCTAATTCTCACACAGCCCTGCAACCTGGGCACTCTTACTATGGTCCCCCCTTGGGCATTAGCTGAGGGGGCTGGATGTGGTCTGTTTGGTAAGCTTGTCTGCCCTCAGTGTCCATCACCGTCCTCTCCTGGAGGGAATACTCCCAGGTGTGTGGATGGGCAGGAACCAGCAGACTTAGAGAAGCTGTGCGACATCGCACCGTGGTGGGCATTAGAGCCGTCTTCATGCTCAGGTCTGCTTGGCCTCAGACTGGGTTCTGTAGAGTAGGAAGACTTAGCAAAGAACCAGAGGTTTGCCATCACGTGTTCAAAAGTAGGCCATCCTAAACACCTGTGATGTGTTTGCTTGCCCACACTATCTTTTGCCCAATGTCCATGTGGGAGGAATCTGTTCTGGAAATAAAAAGGGAGAAAAAAGGCTGAGTGTTGCTGCTTACAGGTGATTGTTGTGAAAACAGCCAGCAGAGCAACTGAAGCCACCATCTGGATGTTGTAGGGTTGCCTCTGGGGTGTGGGGGTACCCTGTGTGCCCAGGATCATGACAATGACCTTGGTAGGGCTCTGTTCCCCCAGAGCTTGACTCCTTGTCTCTAAAGCCAGCAAGTTTTCTAATTCCCTTAAAGCTGCGTGGCATAGACAAGGATGTAAAATTCTGGGGCCCTAGCTTCAAGGTCTCTGAAGTAGATCCTGGGGACAAGACCATTTTTGAAGAAATGATTTGTGCTTGCTCCTGGTATAGACTGGGTTCTCCTTAAATGGTCTGGGCTGTTGTCATTCCTGTTCTCATCTCTGTAATCTCTGTGAGTTCTGAATGTGATGGAGAGATGGCATCAGAGCTGTGCGAGTGCACACTTCACATTTTCTGAACTTCCCCCTGTGTTAAGGTGTCTGTGGGGGCATCATGTTTCCCCCCATCTCTGTCTGGATCAGGTTGGTCTCAGTTGCTCATAAATTTGCATGTCAGCCCCTGAGGTGTGCTCAGGAGGCCCTGGATCCCAGCAGTTTGTGGCCCTGCTGTGCTCAGTGGCTCCTTCTGCTGGCCACGGGCGGCCCTCACTGCTTTTGCTTCTCCCTGGCTCACCTGGGAAACTCAGCTTAACCATGTTTGTTTCTGTCTTTCCTTGTTTTGTCAACATGCCATTGAGAAGGAAATGCAAACCTGAGCCTTGATTAGACATCTCCCTGGGTGCCGAGTTACTCTGACTTTCATTTCAGCAGGTTGGCGCTAGGTGCCAGGGCTCCAGTTTCCTGCTGCTGTTAGATTCAGGAGGCAACGTGGTGCTGGCCAGGGTCCTGAAATGGATGTGTGGCCACAGGAGGTAGCACCTTTCTCTGGAAAGGCGGAGCGTGCCTCTTCTTCCTCCTGCCCACCCCACCCTCTTACTCCTCAAGAGCAGACTGAAAATGCAGCCAGCAACTCAGAGGGTTCTAGTGGTCCCACTGAACATGTGGCTGGAAGGGTTTCCCAGCTTGGAGGGAGCTGTGACCTGTGCAACTACTCACAAACTTCCTGGGAGACAGGTACCCTGGCTTCTGGCCCTGGTGCTGCCCTGTTCAGGCTGTGTGACCTTGGGGGAGCCGTCGGTCCTCTCTGAGCTCCTTTCTCCGTATTTGGAGCATTGATGGGTACGGTCGTGAAACTGCCAGCTGTTTACCAAACCTCTTGAATTCTCTGAACTCTATTTTTTTTTCTCATTTGTGGTTAAGGGAATGACCATTTAGGGTCTTAATCCTGACACCCATGCCCAGTGCATGTGGGGTCTTGGTCATATGGTTTGATCTCCATGGGTTTTAGTTTCTCTATTTGTAAAATGGGCATAGTAGCAGTCTCAGCATCATGGGGTTATTCTGAACATTACATGAAAAATTCACAGAAAACATTGGGAAATGGCCCTTCTCCCCCTTTCTTTTGCTTTCTCCTCTTCTTTTCTTCTTTCTCGTCTCCCCCTTCCATTTTTGACTTCATTGCCTCCATTTGTTCCTGCTTAATTCATTCCTCTTGCTCTTCTTCCATCATCATCATTGCCATCCTTTCATTGTGAGGTCAAATTCAATTACACACCTGCAAGTGCTGTACCATCCATAAAATATGCAAGATATTTTAGATGGATGCACCTTGTGTGAAGCTCCATGTTGGTGTGTGTGTGCCTCTGTCAGTGTGTATGTGTGTGTGTGCCTCTGTGTGTGTGTGTGTGTGTGTTCAGTCGCTCAGATTTGCTCAGCAGAGTAGTATAGCTGTCGGGCAGGTCAGATGTTGTGAGTCAAGGCATGCAGTGAGCGAAATGAGTTTGCCTGTGCGTGGGGGATCCAGCCAGAGGAGTCGAGCAGCCTAGCAGGAGGGGATCCAAGCAGAACACCTTAATGATGGCTTAAGAAACTTACAAATAAAGCTGAGATTCCTAATGTTTAATTTCAAGTGACTGAACATTAACATTTAATTAACTCCTGACTGCTAAACCAATATTAAATCTAAGCAGAAGCTGGTGGCATCTCTCATGTATTAGCAACCAAGAGGCTACAATCCTATTACAGCGACACTAAGCAAAATGGAAGCCCAGTCCATCACTCGGAATCAGTCTGCACACTGTCCCTTCCTTCTCTGAGACACACACTCATTCTCATCTCATTTGAGAAGGGGAGTCACATGCAAACCCTGACACATTGTTTCATACTCCAGCTTTCTCTCCCTGTAGTTACAGGAGGGTATGCTGAAGAGTTCATGGAGAGCAGAAGTAAAGATTAATTTATTTTGGAGGCAAAAAAACTTTGAAAGCCACGTGCATTTTCCGTGAACCAGTTGAAGAGCCCACACATGGGTTAGAATATAATTCTGGGCCGGCGCCGTGGCTTAACAGGCTAATCCTCCGCCTTGTGGCGCCGGCACACCGGGTTCTAGTCCTGGTCGGGGCGCCGGTTCTGTCCCGGTTGACCCTCTTCCAGGCCAGCTCTCTGCTGTGGCCAGGGAGTGCAGTGGAGGATGGCCCAAGTGCTTGGGTACCTGCATCCCATGGGAGACCAGGATAGGCACCTGGCTCCTGCCATCGGATCAGTGAGATGCGCCAGCCACAGGGCGCCAACCACGGCGGCCATTGGAGGGTGAACCAACGGCAAAAGGAAGACCTTTCTCTCTGTCTCTCTCTCTCACTGTCCACTCTGCCTGTCAAGAAAAAAAAAAGAATATAATTCTGTATCACATGAACTTCTGAAATACCCTCTCACGACTTTGGTCAAGCTCCTTAAATGATCTAAACCCCTTTCTTATCTGCAGGACAGGCGAAGTAGCACTAAGTCATTGCATTGTTTCTGGCAATCAACAACAATGTATCTGAAACATCTCCCAGAAGACTCAGCTCCTAAAGGGCAAGCAATGATCCTCCATTAGTTTCACTCCCCCCCCCCTGCTGTGTCCTTTTCCTCCGAACTTCTTGGTTTCTGCCAAGGACCAAGATCTGCTTGTTGCAGACCCTGTGGTCTTCATCGTGTTCCCTTGGCCTGGACTCCTGTTCCTCCCAGACCCCTTGCCATTTCTCTTGCAAATCTTCGCTCAGATATATTTCTTCAGGAGCCGCCGCTGGCCTCCTAGAGAGGTCCGTTTGCCTCTCTGTGCCTGCCCAGACCATCCTCCTTACATCTGACTGCAGGAATGTGCACACTCCATTCTTCCCTCTTGTTTGTGTCCAGCAGGGAAGCATTCACTCACTTGCATCACCTTCCAAAGCCGTTAGAGCCTCCTAATCTCTTGCACCCTCTGGTAAGTTAGTTCTTTTGTTTGTTCCGCCAGTGGCCAGTGTGGCGCTCTTGTACCCATAATCCCTCCTTTGGCGCACACTTGGGTTCTCACATTTGTGTGGGGCCAAGCGGTACAGTGGAGGTCATCACAGAAGGGCTGTGGCTCAGTTCACAAGTTGTGGAAGAGGAGCCTTGCCTCTTTGTAGCACCATTGCTGGCCTGGGGGAGCCCTTACTATAATCTGCAGACTGGGTTCAGGGATGGTGAACCCCACGTCTGGGGCTGGGTTGTGCAATGTAAGGATTTGGGTCTGGAGGGAAGTGGATTCAGCCCATGTGGAGTGGGATCTCGGACATGAAAGGATACAGTGTCTCAGGGGGAAAGAGGCAGCCTTTGCCAGCCTGGGGCCGAGAGCAGGGGATCATGACTGCGTTGGTCAGTCCACAGTCAGACCATGGTGATGTAGAGTCCACTTCTTTGTAGGTTCTGGGACAGTGGAGGGATGTGGTACATGATCAGTAACCTCACAAGTATCTATAGGGTCAGTGCCAGGAGGAGAAGGAATGCTGGTACCATGGACAAGGTTTCCAAGATGGATCAGAATGAGGTGGAGCCCAGGAGCGTGGGGCAGGGCTGTACCAGGTGGTGTCTCCTCTCTGCGATGATGATGATGGTGATGACAGTGACAACAACAGTAGCTGGGCCTTTACAAGCATGAGTTAATTACACTCCAGCTATGGTACTGAGTATTTTACTCATCAATATTTGCTATTCTTGCCCTATATGGAGGCCACGAGTATTAACCCCACTTGACAGATAAATAAAGTGAGGCACAGAAAGCGTAAGTGTTTTTCTCGTGGCTAACCAGCAAGCAAGAGGCAATGCCAAGATCCAAACCCAACTCCCCTCCACTCCCGGCCCCATGCTCTCTGTCTCTGTCGCTTTTCCCTTCTTGTTTCCAAGTTAACCACTATGTGGTCCCTACAGCATTCATCAGTTCAACATCACTCGTAATTCGTTAGCCGTTTACTCATTTGACAGTGTTTATTGAGACCCGGTGGGTGCCACGCACTGTGCAATGTCTCTGCCTTTCTAGACTTGTATTCCCCTTGGCAGAGGTGAAAGACGGTTTAAACGCATGCATAGATGCCATAACTACAGACAGTTGCAGAATCTAGTAACTGACATGAAGATAATCAGACAGAGCTCTGTGATACGGACCCGTGGTGGGGACGGTGGGGTTACCTCTGCGTGGGGAGGGCGGCCGGAGGGGACTTGGTGCTGCTGACGTTAATGCCGATACTGAAGGAGTAAGGGGATCTTCTGTCTCGGAAGAAGCCTGTGGAAGAGCCCCTTGCTTTCCCATCTCTCTGGTGGTGAAACTCATGTGTTGGGTTTTCATCGGTGGTGTAGATTTGAGGACAACTGTGGGGCGGACAGCCTCATCACAGGAGCGTGTCTGCACCTGCTCTGGGGGCCACTCTGGGTGGCGCTCCTGCGAAACTGCCCCCTGCTGCCTGCTCTTCCTTGTCCTGAGGATGCATTTCCTCATCTGCGTGGTTGTGTCTGGCTCCTACACCCTTGTCTGGATGGTTCTATAGGTGACTCAGTTCTGGGAAGCTGGGGAACCAATTATGAAGCTGTCCCCTGCTCTTCCCCACCGTGAGCCCGTCCACAAGCTGATGCAGAAAATCCTAAATCCAGTTAAGTGTTTGCCTGAAATATTTGAAAGAGCCGGCCTATCTTCAAATATTTTGTTAGCTAATCAAAGCCAGATTGCGGTCAGAGGCCATATCTAAATTTATTAGGAAAATTAATAGACCATTTAGATTTTATTGGAATTAAGCTAAAATACGATAAGCAGTCACACCAGCAGATAGTCATTAATTATTACTCTGACCTGCATGATGGACCCTAATGAAATATTGACTTCTAGGGGAGCCACAAGGCCTTCAGACAACAGGACAAGCTCTGTGGGGATGTTCTCTCTCTGTCTGCTCTGGGTTAATTGGATGGAGCACGGCAGGAGAGGCCCCCGGTCCATGTGCACCATTTGGTCTTTTCAGCAGCACTTATTATACACTGACTGCATTCTTTACCCCAGGGATATATGAAGTAGACAGCCTGGCTTTGGATGCTGGCGCCAGACCTTCACAGCTGTGTGACGTGGGATGTGTTACTGAACCTCTCTGAATCTCCTTCGGCTCCTCTGAGAAGCAGTGATAAATGACTCAAGTGAGAAGTTATGGAAGTCATGTGTGTACAGTGACTGGTGCATCGCGACTGTGATTGCTGTTCCATGGATAAAATTATACATGAGACAGGTTTCTGCCCTCGGATAATTCAAATGCAGCTGGCGCTCCAAGCAGAGTTAGTTTCTCCTTGCTGGGTGCCCCATGAATGTGCAGGTCAAAGAGGGCTTCGCTGAACGTTCAGGTTCATTTTCTACAGGATGAATGGGCCAGGATAGGCAAAGGCTTGGCTGCCGGGAGCTGCCCGGCAAGCCGTGGCCATTGCAGGGTGGAGGGCATGCCTGATGGCTGGTTGTTCCAGCGACATGACAGGGAGTGTGCGCCCTGTGACCTGGATCACACACCTGGTGCTCATCTTTGTGAAACACGCATGTGTCAGCTGTGACCTGACATGAGAGTGACTGCTCCCTTTTTAAAATCTCGTGCTCAGTGCTCTGTTTTGCCCTTTGGGAGCGGGAGGAGAGTCTCAAATGTTTGAGCCAGAAGTCTGACCTGTGGAGTTCCCCCAGGCACCTGCTCTTGAGAGGAACGACACTGGCTCCCCTTAGCACCATTGTGGGTGTGGCTTCCAGGCACAGGGTAGCGCTTGAGTTGGACAGGCCAGGTGCACAGCCAGCTCTGCTGGTTGATCTCTCTGAAGCCTTTGGGGGGTGCTCAGTGAACCTCGCATTCTTCCTCTGTGGAGGGAGGGTGGGAGCCGCGCCCCTGCTGGGCTGTGAACAGGGGGAAGATCCCCAACCAGACAGATTGCCAGTAGTGCTGTGTGCAAGGCTGGGCCCCTCCACCTGTTCACCAAATGTGAGGCCCCAGAACTAATGCGGTCTGTTTGATTTTTAAAAATTAACTTAAAAATAAGTGGGAGAGCATTGCTATATATGGGTGTTCCGTTGCACTAGCTAAATATATACTATCTGTCCCCAGAAAATGAATATGCATTTTTTCAAAGACATATTTGCATGTTCCATGTCTCCTGTTAAGCATGTGCTTGTCTGTTACATATATTCAGTAGGGAGAGGTAGCTCCAGGAGACAGAGGAAACTGTAGACTGAGACAGTTACAGAAAAAGTAAGAAAAGTGCTAAGCTAAGGACAGCAGGGATGAGGGCATTGATGAGCCCCACAGCCACTCCATGGGTGCTGGTGACGTCCCGGTCGTGTGCTGTCCGACTCTGGATCAGTCAAGGCTGCCTGAGGAAATGTTATCACATCCATCCTTCCTTGGGCATAACCACACACCTTACTGTGTGGAGGTACCATAAAAGGAAGTGAAATACAAACTGGGGTGGGACTTCCTGTGACTAGGGGATGATGGACATGGGGTCGAGGCAGGGAAGGCAGTGTCTTTGTTTTGTGAATAGCTCATCCCTGTGATCCCCCGAGGCCCTGGCTGGGGTGTGTGTGGGTACATGCAAGCCTTGTCAGGGGCTCCAGAGCAAGGGCAGCAAGGATGTGGTCCTTGTGATGTGCGACTTAGTTCCAGGGTGACTTTGGGAGGCAGACTGAGGAGAAAAAGGGGTCCCCCCACCCTTGTTCTTGCCTCACTGTGCGAGGGGAATGCCTGTCCCTCTTGTTCCCCAGCCAGCTCACAGTGCCCCTCGGAGACTCAGGCTTCCGCGAAGCATTGCTTGCTGCCCTCCGGCCCCTGGTCTGGGTGGACACAGGTCACAGGAGGCACATATGGAGGGGAGGGGGCACGTGTTAGCAGTGCCGGGTGAAGACAGGTCTGGATCCTTCTACCAGGGGTTGGCTCATGGGTCTCTCCCTGGAGGAGCCCAGGTGTATGGCAGAAATGAAGAGCAGGGTGCCCCACACCGGAGACTGTCAGGCCTCAGGATCGCCTGTTTTGACGAAGACACAAAGGAGTTAAAAATAGACGCCGTCCCGAGTGCAGCCGGGGGTGGACCTCCAGGTTCCTGGGCACATGTGTGACAGAAATGCACTGGAGCGTTTTAATTAGATCCCTTTTCCAGAACTCCTGACCTTCTGTGTAGCACATTAATGTATTTTACTAATTATAAATGCAATTAAAAAGTACTGAAATAAAATTAGGCTGATCTATCTAATTTACATTAAGCACTTTCAAATTATGCAGATTTTAAAGTCTCTCTCTGTCTCTCTTTTTTTTCAATTTGGGTTTCAGGGTAAAATTGTCTGCATTAAAACAGCTGGAAAACAACCTTGTAGGAAAACAAATTTCTTTTCTGTGATTATTCTCAGTGTGCGAGTTAATTTTCCAGGCAGTAATAGACTTAGCTGGCGACGGGCAGTGACTCATGCAGCCCAAGACATACGCGTCTCCAAGCGGGTGCAGGAACAGGGGTGCATGGGGGAATGAGTGCGCTCTGGTTACTTTGGGGAATGAGGTTGAAAGGCTAAGCAGGCGGAAAAATACCGACGTGATGGTCGCTAACCGGTTGAGATTTACAAAAAGAGCGGCAGCGTGGCAGACACAATGTGCATTTGATAGATGAGCCATCTGGTGGGTGGATCCCGCAACATGGAGTTTGCTTCTTCTCTCCCAGTGCTGACAGGCGGAGAGAGTGAGCTGAGCGCCAGAGCGATTGCCTGGCGAGATTGACAGCCAGGGCATCCCGTGTGCTGGCTACGGAGAGCCCATGTGCAGAGCAGCTCAAGTTAGGTGAGGAAATGGCTGGAGCTAGAAGTCTCTCCCTGTCGCGGCTGGCTGGCCGGCCCTGTGTGCTTTCCTGCTGCGTTGGGCCTGCGAGAGGCCCATTGTTGAGCCTGGGTCTGCGGGAGGCTGTGTTTGCCCGAGGAGGAGACCTTGACAGGGCCTCTTTACAGATTAAATCTGATCCACGGGCTCCTTGGAAGCTGCGGTGTAATAAGCTCTTCTCCCGAGTTGCCTGTAAGCTCCTTAAAACGTTCCTGGTGTGGTTTAACTCCCCTTGCTCCGTGCACTCAATTTTATTTGCAGCCCAAACTTTGCCCTTTAAGCTCCCCGTCAAAAGGAAGCCTGAAATAATTCCCCAAATTGGAGCTGCTGAGCTTGAACGAGGAGAAGGTTCAGAACGCTTTTTTCCCTCTTTCCCTTTTCCCTTCTTTTTGATGCCCAAGGACTGTTTCCATTAGCAGTCTGGGAACCCCTCTTGCCTCCTCTGACGTGCAAGGCTGGATGGGTGTTGGCCTTCGAGGATGGCTGGACTGTGCGACACCCGGACAGGTACAGCCCGGATGCCAAGGCTTCCGGGCCCCGGGGGCCTCTAAAGGAGAAGCTGTCTCTTTGCCTTTCCCTCCTCCCAGGCACCACAGCAAATGCAGGGAAATCTTGGAGATGGAACAGTTTGTTAATCCAGATGGAGAAACGGCTTAGGTCTTTCTTTCTGCCTGTATGGGGCCCGCTGGGTACCAGATCAGACCTAGATCCTGCAGGTTTCTCTTTCGGAAAGACCCGGCGCACAGCAGGAATCCCCTTGGGTGTGGATAGAACCAGTCTCTCCCTATTCTTCATTTCATCCCCTCTTCCCCAACCAAACACCGCAGAACAGCAAACAACAGAAAGTCTTGGGCGTTATGTTTGCCTTTTCTATTCTATGATGCTCCAAGTGAGGTCACCTTAGCGTCACCCTGTTGGCCTGGGCTTGGCTCTTCTTTGAAAAAATCACAGAGATCCTTGTCCTGTTTTATGGTCCTCTTTCTGCTGGCTTAGAGGATGATGTGGCAAGAGTAGCAGAGAAATAGCAGGTGTTTTGGAAACAAGATTCATGAATTTTAATTCTAGCTTCCCCAGTGTCCAACTGTGGGACCTTTAGCAAGTTATTTAACTCCATGCAGCCTCAGTTTCCTCCTCTGTTTTTTTTGTATCTCTCTTTTTAAGATGTATTTATTTTATTTGAATGTCACAGTTACAGAGAGAGAGGGAGAGATTTTTTCATCCACTGGTTCACTCCCCAAATGGCCACAGTGGCCGGGGCTGAGCCATACTGAAGCCAGGAAGTAGGAGCTTCCTCCAGGTCTCCCATGTGGGTGCAGGGGCCCAGGAACTTGAGCCATCTTCTGCTGTGTTCCCAGGTATTAGCAGGAAGCTGGATCAGAAGTGGAGCAGCTGGGACTTGAACCAGTGCTCATATGGGATGCCAGCAATGCAGATGGAAGACTAACCCACCATGCCACAACATTGGCCCCTCCATCTGTTTTTTCAGAACAGTAACACATGGTCTGGCATTGTGGCATAGTCAGTAAAGCCACTGCCTGCAACATCCCACTTGGGTGTTGGTTTGAGTATTCTGATCCTGCTCCCTGCTAATGGCCTGGACAAAGCAGTGGAAGAGGGCCCAGGTGTTTGGGCATGCTACCCATGGGAGTCCCAGATGAAGCTCTTGGCTCCTGGCTTTGGCCTAGCCCAGCCCTAGCCATTGTGGCCATCTGGGCAGTGAATCCTAGATGGAAGATCTTTCTCTTTGTCTCCCTGTAACTCTGATTTTTAAATAATTAAATAAATAGATTTTAAAAAAATCTAAAAATAAGACCTGTACTATGTGAGGGTGCAGTGAGCATTCTAATGAAATGATAAGTGTGATGCACATGCATGGTACCTGCCGTTTGTTCTCTTACAAAACCAATCTCCATTTGTTGGACATTCACTAAGTATGTGATGCAACAGGGCTGAATTCATAAAGCAGTAGAACTCTTCAGCTAGGACGCTGAGTTCCTGACGTACCCGGGCACCATGTCAGGCACAGGGGGCTGTGCTGAGCAGAACAGAAAACGTGATCAGCCTCCTTGATGTGCTCTCCAGGCTCTCATATTCTGTGGTTACATGGCTGCTGTGGAGGGATCTGAGATATCACAAATGCTTGGAGACCTCCCTGCGAAAGTCCTGCCTCAGTACTGCACCCGGTTCTGCATCCTGTGGATGGCCTGCTGCACCCATTCCTACAGGGCCAATTTGCCCATCAGCAGGGACGTTTCTTTTTCTAGACTGAGAGCTACTTGATTCATTTTGGTATCCTTCCACCCACCAACTTGTCTGAAATGGATTCATTGTCAGTAAATGTCAGCTGAGTGTAGAGTAAATGTGTAAATGGATGGATGGGTGGATGGATGGACAGATGGGTGGATGGGTAGGTGGTTAGATAGATGAGTGAAGGAACAAATGGACAGATGGGCAGATGGAAGTGTGGACGGATGGATGGGTGGGTAGATGGATGGATTGGTGGATGGATGGATAGATGAGTTGGTGGGTGGATGGATTGGGGAATGGATGGATAGATGGGTGGGAGGATAGATGTGTGGATGAGTTGGTCATGCACACATTCATACAGCAATGAATAGATGCATGAGTGGGTTCACAGATCAATTGATACACAAGTGATCTATAATTTGGTTTAGTGGTAGTAGTGAACAGTCTTGCAGTCTAGAAGGTTTCAGTGAAATATGAAAACAGACGTTGCCATGTTCACTGATGAGGTTTGAACCTCGAGGGTAGATTTGTAGGGGAGTCTTCAGGGTGTTCCCTGAGCTAATCAATCTGAGGTAAAATGAAAATGCCTCTCTGCCGTGGATCTCAGGCCTGGGTTTCATTTCAAGCAGACGGGGTAAGGGGGGAGCCTGCCCTCTACATATTGCATCCCCTCTGTCCCCCCCTCCCTCCCACCCCTGTATCCTCCTCCGTCTTCCCTGCCCCTCCTCCTGTGCTGTGATAGCTAAGTCCTAATTAGTCATGGTGGCTTTTCAGCAGACAGGGCCTGGACACCAGGGTTTTTTCTGCAGCCGTGGCTGCCGGCTGCCCTCGTGTCCAGCCAAGCTCACCTCGCAGATAAACATGCTTAGCAGGTGTTTTTCCCACATTAATAATCAGAATTGACACTTTCTAAATGAGGCCCTCCTTGTGGTGCAGTTCTGATGGATATGTGGGGGGCTGATGGGCCTGGGAAATGGCTTTGCCGTCACCAGCATTTCTCTGACAGGTTTTTCATAGCCCTGCGAATGCTGCAGCATCCTGGGAAATCTTGCAAAGGAATTGCGAGGGGTTGCTGTGACTCAGAGGCTCTGGGGTGGAAAAATACAGTTTTGGGAGCCCCGAGTTACTCAAATAAGGGTGCTCTGAGAAGCAGCATTGTGGTGCTGGTTGGGCCTGGAAGCTGGCCAGGCCGTTTGGCTGGAGGTCTTTGCGGAGGCTTGGGCTGGGTTTCGGGCAGCACAAAGCAGTGACTCCTGAGGACTGTGAGTGAAGTCTGATGTGGATTAAAATGCTGGCTGAAAGAGGTCTGGCCAGAGTGGATTCATTCCCTGGCTCATTTATCCATTCAATAAGCACTTATTTACCCACATCTCACGCATCACAAATACAAATTAGCTTCCATACGTTCAGAATTCTGTGAGCTAATTTATGGCCCAGGGCTGTTTATGTAAATGTGGATGCCGGGCCTCAGTTCCCTTAGTCTCCGACAGGAAGCTATTAATGCCGATTCTTCAGAATTAAATGTGACGGTCGGAGATCAAAAGTGGAAGACGACAAGCGAGTTGAGGTGTTTGGATGAACGCACGTGGATCTTGTGTACTGACGGGAGGGGTGAGAAGAGCTTAGTAAAGAGATTATTTATCAGAAGGTCCAGCCTCCACCCCCATCCCCACTGCTCCTGCCTCAGCTTGAAGGATAAGGTGTGGGGGTGGGGTGGGGTGGGGGGTTTGTTTCTGGAGAGGCTGCTGTGACAGGTATGGCCATCCCAGGGAGCGAGTCAGCACCTCTCTATTCCAGCACATGGGAAGTCAGAACAAAGATCCCCTGTCGCCCTTTCCTGCCACCCTCTGCTATCCTGGCATTGTCTCCCATTAGCCCAACTCGGGGGGGCGGGGGATCCCTGGAGACAGTTTGGGAAGGTCACCCTCCAGGGTACAGAAGGGGGTGGAGCGTGGAGAATGACCCGGGGGGACACGTGTGGACATGTGCCCAGCACAGGGAGTCAGCATGGGGAAGACTGGCTGTGGGGAGCGCGGGGCACGGCTGGTATCCTCAGGCCTATTTGATGTCAAAATTTCTTCTGCTTCCTCATTGGCCACCAGGGGGAGGTTGTCTGAGTCTGTTTATGCTGCTACAAGAGAATACATGAGCCTGGGTGGTGTGTGAAGAGCAGACATGGATTTTCTCACAGTTCTGGAGGCTGAGTTGAAGATCAAGGTGCTAGTATTTGGTGCCTGGTGAGGGCCTCTTGGCTGCCCCCTCCCGAGGCTGCAGGGCTGGAACAGGTCAGGGAGGTGGGGCCAGATGCTGTCCTCACACAACACAGAAGCAGCTCGGTGAAGGGGGTGTCCGCCACTCCCCCAGCCTTTCTGTAGGCACTAATCCCTGCAGGGGGCAGGGCCCTCGTGACCCAGTCTCTTCCTGAAGCCTCTCCTCTAATCCCACTCCAGTGCAGCTCCAGTGCCTGTGAATTTTGGAGTGGATGCTATCTTTCCAACCACAGCAAGAGAGAGCAGGTGTCAAGAGTGCTTTGCTTTCCAAATCAGGCCCCAGAGTGAAACCAGCTCTTGGGAGTTTGTTGAGGACTGGGGTCCTTGCCAGGGGCTGTGGCCAGCAGGGGAAATGGAAGATGTGCCAACCTGGTCAGGCCCTGGGGTTAGCTTCCCTGATTGGCACAGAGGCAGCCCAGCCCTCTGGGAGCCCACACACTGGGGGGCCTTCTCCCTCCTTGGCCCCCAAACCCACCCGATAGCTCTTCCTCGTCCTCTCAGAGCCGCTTTCCTGGGCAGTCAGCCTTTCTGTCCGAAGGGCAGGACCTCCAGCAAGGGATGGGAGGAGTGTTGGAAAAACATCTTTTCCAAGTTCAGGAAGAAGCTGAAGGTGCCCCCAACACCCCCACCAGCAGTGGCTGAGCCTGGCTTGGGGGCACGGTTGGGGGTCCAGGCTCTGATGTGAGATGGTGCAGGTCCAGACCTAGGCTCCTGTGTACTTTCCCTGGGTACAGAGGGTGCGGTCACTCACCTGCTCCGAGCTTCCTTTTCTCCCATAGAATGCAGCCAGTGGTGTCCTGGGCAGTAAGACCACCCCATGCCCCCTCCTCCCCTTTCAGTGGGCCTGGAAGCTTGAGCTGCACCCTCTCAGGCCTTGGTATAGATGGTTTGTAGCTCCAACCACCAGAGCACCTCGCTAAGTGTCCCCTTTGTCACTGTGCAGTGTCCCCGGGGTAGGGGCACAGGGCCAGGACCCTCTGTGAGCTGGCTCCCTCCTGGGTCGTCTCAGAAAGCTATTTGACTGCCAGAGTTGGAGCTGGGTTTCTGGGCTGATTTCACTTACTATTGGAATTGGGTCATTACTGAGCATATATGCACAACCAGGAAATCAATAGAGTGCAAACCAGTTACCTAATACAGCTCATTATAGTTGCCTTATAACTTAATTGCATAGGTAGCCACACAAGTGTGCACACAGGGATGTGGGGGGAGGGGGGAGGGGTGGAGGTTGTCAGAACAGGGGCTCACCTCTAGAAGCCCTAGCGTCTGAGAGGGAGGGAACTTGGAAGAAGTTCGGAGTCTCCACCAGCTCTTCCCTAACTTTAACAGGCATGGGAGTCACCTGGGGAGCTTGTTACCTTGCAGCCTCTGGTCGAGTTGGTCCAAGGCAGGGCGGGAGATTCTGCAGCTCTAACAAGCTCCCTGGTGATGCCCACTGCTGGTCCAGGATGCACCTCCAGGAGTGCAGAGTGAGACCACCGCTCGCCTCCGGGAGTCACATGCACCCAAAGTGGAGGAGCTGATGGAGAGGACGTCTCATGTCTGTCTTGTTTACGGACATCCTCTCCAGGGCTACCCAGACCGTTTCTTCCTGTGCCCTTCCTCCTTGAGGCGTGTCCCGAACACCTGCTTTTATAGCAGCCCTGTCCTCACAGGTGTTTGGGCTGTATTATTCCCCTCCGAGCCTTAACATGCTGACAGGCTAACCCCTATGTTGGAGTATTTGGAAATGGGTAATTAGGGTTAAATGAAGTCACTAGGGTTGGACCCAATTGAAAGTGACTGTTTTCCTTGTAAGACGAGGACACAGAAATGGACAGAGGGCTGGCCAGGGGAGAACGCAGGGAGAAGACACATCTGAAGCAGTGGACAGAAGCCTCAGAAGAAACCATTTCCACTGGTACCTTGATCATGGACCTTGAGTTTCCAGAACTGTGAAAAAATGAATTTGGGTCATTGAGGTCACCCAGTCTGTGGTGGGTTGTTCTGGAAGCCCCAGCAAAGGGCCTCCCAGGGGACACCCAGCCCAGCACACACTCCTGCACTGCCATCCCACGGTGGTGGTTGCATCTGTGGCATCACCAGCATGTCCCTAATTCCACCTACACTTCTGCCACACAGACCAGCTCCTGGACCTCCTAAGCAGCTGTGCTGATCTCCTCTCTGCATGAACCTCAATAGCAGGGTCCACATAAAATCCTCCTTGACACAGAGGCCTTCAGGTTGCTTCCTTTTTGCTGATTGGAGTCCTGGGTGTCTCCCCATGTGTACAAAGTGTGACAGCACAAAGAGTCAGGTTACTCTCACTGGAGTGTTCTCTCCTTCAGGAAGCAACGTATCACCGTATAATTGACATCCAGAAAACTTCATATATATCCAGAGTAAAAATTCTGTATAAGATTTGTTTATTGGAAAGGAATAAAGAGAGAGAGAGAGAGAGAGAGAGAAAGAGGTCTCTTAAATCCAGTGGTCCACTCCCTAAATGTCTGTAAAAACGGGGCTGGGCCAGCCCAAGCTAGTAGCCCAGAACCCAGTGTGGGTCTCGGTCTCCCATGTGGGTGGCAGGGCCCCAGGTACTTGGGTCATCTTCTCCTTATTTCCTGCGAGCATTAGCAGGGAGCTGGATTGGAAGTAGAGCAGTCATGACTCCAACCAGCACTCCAGTATGGGAGGTTGGTGTCAGAAGCAGCAGTTTAACCCCACTGTACCACATCATGGGCCCTGAGAGTAAAATTTGATACATCTTTAAATTTGCATATTCCTGTAAAGCCATCGCCACTTCAGGATAATGAAGATGTCCATTGCCCAAGGGTTTCTTTGTGCCCCTTTGCATTCTGTCAACACCTGCTGCTACTTCTCCCCAGTCCTCATGCAACCACATCTGTTTCCCAAATCTGCAGATTGCTTTGTGTTTTCTAGAATATTGTATAAATGGAATCAGGCAGTGTATACTCTTTTTTTAAAGATTTATTATTTATTTGAAAGTCAGAATTACACAAAGAGAGGAGAGGCAGAGGCAGAGGCAGAGAGAGAGAGAGAGAGAGAGAGAGGTCTTCCACCCAATGGTTCACTCCCCAATTGGCCGCAATGGCTGGAGCTGTGCCGATCCAAAGCCGGGAGTCAGGAGCTTCTTCCGGGTCTCCCCCGTGGGTGCAGGGGCCCAAGGACTTGGGCCATCTCCTACTGCTTTCCCAGGCCATAGCAGAGAGCTGGATGGGAAGTGGAACAGCCGGAACTCGAACCAGTGCCTAGATGGGATGCTGGCGCTTCAGGCCAGGAGGTTAACCCACTGCGCTACAGTGACAGCCCCAGTGTATACTCTTTTAAAGCATTATTGAAACATAATTGAGGCTGGCGCCATGGCTTAACAGGCTAATCCTCCGCCTTGCGGTGCTGGCACACTGGGTTCTAGTCCCGGTTGGGGCGCCGGATTCTATCCCGGTTGCCCCTCTTCCAGGCCAGCTCTCTGCTATGGCCCAGGAAGGCAGTGGAGGATGGCCCAAGTCCTTGGGCCCTGCACCCATATGGGAGACCAGGAGAAGCACCTGGCTCCTGGCTTCAGATCAGCGAGATGTGCCGGCCGCAGCGGCCATTGGAGGGTGAACCAATGGCAAAAAGGAAGACCTTTCTCTCTGTCTCTCTCTCTCTCACTATCCACTCTGCCTGTAAAAAAAAAAAAAAAAAAAAAAAAAAAAAAAAAAAAACCAAAAACAAGACAAAACAAAAAAAACATTATGCAGGCAAAGCAAGGTGAGCCCCTGGCCTGGGGCGCCGGCAGTACCTCGAGGGAGGGTCTCCATGCTCTGTGCTGAAGAAAAAAAAAAAGAAACATAATTGATACACTATCTTGTTCACCTGTTACATAGGATGTGATGTTAGGTAGGATACAGTGTTTCTTAGGTAGACACAATGTTTCTTAGGTGGGATACTGTATGCAATGTCTCTTAGGATACATTGTTTCTTTGGTAGATACAATGTTTCTTAGATAGGATACAAAGTTTCTTTATAGAGTTGTGCAACCACCGGGTACACTCCAGTTTCAGAACTTCTCCAGCACCCCCAAATGTCCCATTTACAGTTTCTACTCTCAGCCTCCAACTCCAGGAAATTCCTAAAGCTTCATCAAACTAGTGATCTCTTCTGTATGAACTTAGTCTTCTTGGACCTTTCATAGAATTTTAATAAAAATTATCCAACCAGTGCTGTCGTTTGCATCTAGTTTGTTTTGATGACCATAGGGCTTTCATTACATGTTTCTGCATGTACCAGCATTTAACCTATTGCTGAGTTGTATTCCACTCTGTGGGTACACTGTATTTTGTTTATCCATTCACCAGCTGGTGGGTCCTGGATTTTTCAGTTCAGGGCTATTACAGATAATGGAGATATGAACAGCTGTGGGCAAGTCTTTGTGTGGATACATTCTTTGTTTCTCTTGAGTAAAGAGAGACGTAGACGTGGGATGGCTGGGTTATGTGTAGGTGAATGGTTAACCTTTTAAGAGTCTGCCAAACTGTTTTCTAAACTGGTCAAACCATTTTATATTCTCACCAGTAGTGTATGGGAGTCCCATTTCCTCTCATACATACCAATGCCTGGTATGGTCCATCCTTTTAATATTAGACATTCTAGTAGGTATGTGGCAATATCACCCAGCAGTTTTGATCAGTGTTTCTCTAATGATAGGCAGTGTCTTTCACCTGCTCTTTGCCAGGTGTGTATCTTCTTTGGTGAAGTTTCTATTCAGATTTTTTGCTCATGTTGTAAAGATTTCAGGATTTTCATTCTCTTATTATTGAGGTGTTGTAGCATAAAGCCTATCACTTTAACCATTTTTTAAACATATGACTCAGTGGTATTCAGTGAATCTGCAATGTTGCACAGATACCACCTCTGTGGTTCTAGAATGTCTTCGGTCACCAGAGACCACTACCCACCGAACAGTCACTCCCTGTTACACATTCAGCAGGACTTGGCTTCCCAGACCCAAACAGATGTTTATACTGCAAAGTCTTTTGTTGAAAGTTGTGGGCTTGATGACAGTGGATGGAGGAGGAGACTTGATTCAATCGTGGCAGCTGGGAGGGGAGCCTGGTGGGGGTCTTTATGTCCCGAGAGCTTGCCCTTGGAAGCTCTCGAGTGTGTTGGTTCTCAACAACAGTGTGCTGCCTGTTTCTCCTTCCTGGCTCACCACGTGACCCGTGATCCTCCCTCCTCACATTGGAGAGTAGACTAATGGTGCTGCTTGGTCTTGGACTTTGAACCGCCAAGTGCTAAAACATGAAGCCAGAGTAAACTTCCTTACAGAGGACCTCCTCTCAGCTGTTTTAGTTCCACGGAAAGTGAACTACATTCACTCTTCCCCCTGTCCCTGGAAACTGTGGATTTACTTTATATTTTCATATCTTATGTACATTCAGAAGAATGGTATTCAGCCTAAAAAGCAGCGAAGGATTGATACATGACACACATGTAGGAACCTTGGAAGTGTTATACTCATTGCAAGAAGCCAGATACAAAAAAATACATGTTATAGCATTCTGTTTGTCTATATTAAATATCAGACTAGTGTTCTTTACATAATAGGGCTCTTCCATGAGATAGAGGATTTTCAAATAATTTCCCCATGTATGGAGTTGTTTTGAGGATTGAATGAGCTAATACATCAAGTACTTAGTGCAGTATCTAGCACAGACCAGGTGCTTAATGTTTATTAGCTGTTATTGCTGTTTTATTATTTGGACCCAGTTTTATTGAAATTTTAGTGACTTATTCTGCCCTGAACTCAGGAAAGAGTCTTTTCTATGGAACTGAAGGGCCTCATTGCTGGCTTGGGACCCTGGGGTTGTGGTCGATGAGATGCCAGGGTTGGCAATGGTAGGTTTCAACTGGTTTGTATTATGTGATACGACTCACTTGAGGTGATTTTGAAAATGGTGATAATAATGCTAATTATTTTGTATTGATTTCAGTGTTAACCAACCTGCAATTATTCTCTCCAGAAGGTCCTTCCCCTGTGTAAAAGCCCCCAGGTGGGCATCTATCTGCTCAGCCTGTCCTCGGCCACCTGCACCTGACTCTCGGTGTCCACACCCTCGCCTCCCTCAGCTTTAGCTGAGGTCTCCTCTGTGGTTGTACTCCGTTTGCTCATCTGCTGTTCTTTCTTTTTTTCTTTTTTTTTTTTTGACAGGCAGAGTGGACAGTGAGAGAGAGAGAGAGAGAGAGAGACAGACAGACAGACAGACAGACAGAGAGAAAGGTCTTCCTTTACTGTTGCTGATCCAAAGCCAGGTGCCGGGTGCTTATCCTGGTCTCCCATGCAGGTGCAGGGCCCAAGAACTTGGGCTGTCCTTCACTGCACTCCCGGGCCACAGCAGAGAGCTGGACTGGAAGAGGGGCAACCAGGATAGAATCCAACGCCCTGACCGGGACTAGAACCCGGTGTGCCGGTGCTGCAGGCAGAGGATTAGCCTAGTGTCTCTGTCTTTCCTGGCATCTCCATCCCATGCAGGGCCCTCAGCATTCCCTCCCATCCCTCAAGCCCCTGCCTGGAGGCTCCGGTGGTGGGCGCCTGGCCGCCGAGGGCATCGAGGGTCTGCCTTGGGCTGTGTTTTGTGATCAGGACAGGGGCAGCTCAGTTAGCCAGACTAGCTAAGAGGAGAGCCTGAAGGGTGGGCGTTAGGTCACTAATGGACGAAGAAGAGGTGCAGATTCTGTTTGGACCCCACTCAGAAAGCCCATCTCCCTCCCTCGGGAGGCAGGGAGAGAAACCAGGGGTCCCTGTTCCAGGAAAGGAGCACAGTGCTTTCCACAGAGGCAGAGAATCATTTTTCTTAGGTGTGTGAAGGTCCTCAAACAGTGAGGTAATAGGTTTCTTTATTAAAAATTAATCTTCTTGTAAAACCATTGCAATACAATGCACTTTAATAAATCACCCCACGGTTCCGAACACATTTATTATCCCTTCTCGGGAAACCATGGAGCCCAGAGAAATTGGTGCAGCGGAGAGCATGGGCTCTGGGCTCACTAATGAACTCAGATGGGGGCAGGGTGGGAGCAGCATTGGGCTTGAAATCTGCCATGTGGAGTGCGTTCTGCACAGGGATTTCACTTGGCTGCTGTCTGTTAGGCTCAGTTGGATTTTAAAGCTTGCAAGGATGTGGCCCTCGGCTCCTACAGGCTGGAAAGGTGAGGCAGAGGTTCTTGAGAGAGCTTCTGGGGCTCTGGGTGCCCCCACAGCTCTGTGTGGGTGCTGGGGTGATGGATGCCCTTGGCCCCTGTTTGTAGACCAGAGCCTGCTGTCAACACCCAGTGGCTCCTTCAGGGGACCTTCCATCATTTTTCTCCCCTCTGTTGCACCTGCTGCATCCTTAGGAACTGGGATTTTTGAAGCAGATGCAATAGATTTCTCCTTTGCTACCTGTCCCTTGAAGCTCTGTTTCTGGCTCATTGAGGAAGCTGCCCTGACCTCCTGGACCTCCTCCAGGCTTTGTTGGGGTTTCAGTGTCTGATGGTACAGCCCATTTTCTCTGTAGAAGTGACAGAATTATCTCCTTCCTCGTCAAGGATGATACGCAAACCCCAAGCTCCGTGGAGTGTCATGAAATAGACCCTGAAGCTCCGTTCTCAAGGATTCTTTAGCTCTAGATACAGACTGAGAAAAATGGCATCCTGTCATCCTTGTGTTTATTTCTTCCTTGGGGATCCAAAAAAAAAAAAAAAAAAACCTTTTCTCAGTCTTTCCCCCTCTGATGCAAATAAACCCCCCAGGCAAGAGATCCATCCACCTATCAGAAAATCCCACAAAAACAAAACAAAACAAAACAAAACAAAACAAAAAAACAGATTCCCAATGTGAAAAATTCCACATTGGGTTCGGCTGAGGATAACTCCCTTCTTGTCTCCCAGTTTGGATCTTCTGCTCTATTGTGTGTGTGTGCATGAATGCGTGGGTTTGTGTGTGTGTGTCGGGCAGGCATTTCTATGAGTAGCCCTATTTCTTTTTTTAAGATTTATTTATTTATATATTTGAAAGGCAGAGTTACAGAGAAAAAGAACGGATGAGATCTTCCATTCGCTGACTCCCCAGATGGCCGCAATGGCCAGAATTGGCCAATCTGACGCCAGGCACCAGGAGCTTCTTCCAGGTTTCCACCTGGATGCAGGGGCTCAAGGACCAGGACCGTCTTCTGCCGCTTTCACAGGCCATTAGGAGGGAGCTGGATCTGAAGTGGAGCAGCTGGGACTCAAACCGATGCCCATATGGGATGCTGGCACCCTAGGCGGCCTCTTCACCCACTGTGCTGCAGCACTTACCCTGATAGTAGCCTTATTTCTATGAGTACAATTGAACATGAGTAGGGGCCAGCCCAGGTCTTGGGTATCCACACCCTTCTACCTCATTGCTGTCTTATTTTTTTTTCTAAACCAAGCTTGCTGGCAAGCAGGTTCTGATGGGAAATGCAGCTCTTCCCAATATCCCATTCATGGCTGGAGTTCCAGGTACTTCAATTTCTGCAATGCCTGGCACAGAGCAGGTAACAGATAAATGCGTTTTGAGTAAGAGAGTGAGAACTGAACCGTCTCAACCTAGCAAGTGGGAGAAGGTATTCCTGACATTTGCAAGGATGAGCAGTGTTGAAGCTCATGGTGGGAGACGCTGTGCTGGAGGGGAAGGAGGAGGGGGGTGATGGGGGCAGGGGTGGGTCCTGTGGGCTTAGTGAGTCTTTGTGTTTATGCCGATGGCATTAGGGTCTTCTGAGGGTCTCAGGCAGGGGAGTGAGGGGAGAAGACATTGGGCCCATTTTATCATTACCCTGAGCAGTGGTGGCAGAATCTCCTTGGAATCAATGATGGCAGCAACCTTGTTACCCACCTTGGAGCCCTGCTGAGCGGGCACAGGTGATGTAGGGAATTTATGTGGGACCCAGGAGTGCTGGCCATTGTCCTGTTGCCTGAGGGGGAGCCATGGCTTGGGGAGGGGAGGTGAATTGCCCAGGTATGGCTGACTGGACTTCCGTTGTGGGTCAAGCCCGTGTCTTGGGGCTGTCCCACACCACATGCACTGAAACACCCTTGGCTATTGTTTTCTGTTCTGGGTGGGGGTGGGGGTACAGGAGCTCCCTGCTTTGCTCAGTCCACAAAGTCTGTAACACCTGCTGAGTTGGAAATGGCCCAAGTTCATCCACACTCACTCCTTGAATGGTGTCTCCCTGGGTTAGCTTGGAGGAGAAGGCAAAGTCAGGAGCCTTGTCCTCCAAGAGTCCTTGGAGCAGTGGGAAGAAGACAGAGAATCTTGACCTTGGAAGGCAAGGAATGGGACCCGGCACGTGGTTGGCATGGGGGCTAGTCACTGCCACCTGAAGCCAAACTCCCCCACCCCCATGTTGAGTCTAAGACACCATCCCCACTGTGCCCAGCTATATGCCTCCCTCTCAGCAGGGTTGCAGCTGGGACCCCTCCCACCTCCTCCCACCTCCACCCCCAGCATCACCCAGTGGTCCCTTCCTTGAGCAGAGTCGCTGCCCTTGTGTTAGTTGTGCAGTGGGTGAGTCTGGCTGCCCCTCATCCTCACGTCCCCCTGGAGTCTGCTCGCATCCCATCCCCTCCCACGACTCCTCACCTCTTTCTGTTTCCTTTCCTTCCCTCTTCTGCACCCTCACCCACAGGGCCCTCTCTCATCCAGGTGGCTGTAGCAAAATGCTGCAGACTCCATGGCTTGCGTGCAGCAGTCCAAGACCAAGGCCTTAGTACATTAGCTGTCTGCTGAGGGCTCACTTCCGAGCTGGCTGTATTTCCACTGTATCCTCACATGGCGAAGACTCCTGCAAGCTCTCTGGGAGTCTAAGGGCATAAATCCCTTTGAAGAGGGCTCCACCCTCATGACTCTGTCCCCCTCAGGGACTCTGTCCCCTGAAGCCGCCCCTTTGGGGACTTGAATTTCAGTAGATGGACTTGAGTTGCAGGGAGTGGGGAGTCCACGGACATTTAAACTAGGAGGCCTGGGAATTTACCGTAATCTTCCTGTGGGTTCTCTGCCTCCAGTCTTGCTCTGCCCCTGCCCCCCAAGGGGTCTTTGAAAAGCATAACCTCACTGGCCCCCTTCTCTGAGACCCTGTAGAGACCCCGCTGTGCCCATAGAAGTCAGAGCAAGCTTTCCTGGAACCAAAGGAGCTCGGTGAGCACGACCTGCTGTGGCTGCAGCCTCGTCTCCACGTGGGCCTGATGCTCTACCAGGGAGGACGCGCTTGGCATTGCCCTTCACGCTTGGTCCCCAGGCCTTCGCCCAGGCCGTCTCCCCCGCCTGGAATGTCCTTTCTGTCTGCTCTGCCACCCGGTGAATCACTGCTAATCCTTTCAGACTTGACTTTGTTTCTTCTTATAAAGATTTATTTATTATTTAAAAGTCAGAATTAAAGAGAGAGGGAGAGGGGCCTGTACTGTGGCATAGCTGGTAAAGCTAGCCTGCAGTGCCAGCATCCCATATGGGTGCTGAGTTGAGTCCTGACTGCTCCACTCCCACACTACACTTGACCTTAGCCAAAAGGCTGAAAAGTGATTGCTCCACTTCCAATCCAGCTCTCTGCTGTGGCCTTGGAAAGCAGTAGAAGATGGCCCAAGCCCTTGAGCCCCTGCACCTGAGTGGGAGACCTAGAGGAAGCTCCTGGCTCCTGGCTTTAGATCAGCACTGCTCCAGCCATTGTGGCCATTTGGGGGGTAAACCAGAAGATAGAAAATCTCTCTCTCTCTCTCTCTCTCTCTCTTTCCCTCCCTCCCTCCCTCCCTCCCTCCCTCCCTCTCTCTCTCTCCAACTTTCAGACAGACAGACATAGACACAGAGTTCTTCCATCTGCTGGTCCACTCTCCAGATGGCTACAACTGCCTGGGCTAGGCTAGGCTAAAGCTAGAAGCCAGGAGCTTTAATCTTTACCATATGGGTGCATGTGGGTGACAGAGACCCAAACACTTGGGGCATTTTTCTACTGCTTTCCCCAGGTCTTTAGCAGGGAGCTGGGTCAGAAGTGGAGCAGCCAGGAGTTGAACAGGCACCCATGTGGGATGCTGGTGTCACAGGCTATGGCTTTACCTGCTATGCCACAGCACCAGCCCCTTGGCCTTCATCACTTACAGCCAACCTTTGGTGAACATCTGTAGGTGCTGCCTCCTGCGCTACGCAGAACCTGGAGTCACAGAAATGACCAAGAAATGCTCTGTGCCGTGAGGAACTGACTTCTACCTTAAATCCTGTATGGATTCGTTGCTCATCTCTGTCAGAGCAGGCTGGCCTTTCTGTTCTCCTCTGGTCACTGCACGCTCCAGGGAAATCATGTATTTGGAAGATACTGTCCTCGCCCCCGGTGTGGTCCTGTGACACACAGGGATGGTGGTCTGATCTTGTCCCCAGCTACTTCTTTGTGTGCTCACCGAGGATGAGACCCTACACCTGCTCCTTCCCTGAGATCTTCCCACCAGGCCTGGGAGGTACTTGCTGCCACCAGCCCTGTTTCATAGCAGAGGAGCTGGGGCTCCCAAGGATGGAAACACCTGCCCGTGGGCAGCGCGCCTGCTGCAGCCCGACACTGGGGCTTCTGCTCCTGTGCACCCAGCCAGGCTTTGGTCCTTTGCTTGGAAACGAGCTCATAGACGTTTGCTCAGGACTGTGAGTGCACCAGAAATCCTGGGGAGGAGAAGCAGGAGCCGGGAAGACAGGGGTGAGGAAGGCCCATTTCAGGGCTGGACCACTGTTTGGAGGTCCTCGTTGCCAGGCCAGTGCAGCTGGAAGACACACAGGAGCCACCCCTCCCCCAGTCCTGTCCAGGGCCCAGTGAGTCCCCATCCCTTCGGGTGCCTGCTGCCTTGTCAGAGGTCACCTGGGAAGCACCTTGGAGGAGGACAGCTTCCCCAGGGAAGAGTCTAGAATCTTCCCTCTGCTGAGAGCCGCGCCCCAGCAGTGGCCTGGCTGTCCCTGCCCGTTTCCCATGCTTTCCCCACCTCACCGGGGTTTCAGTGGCTCAGACAGGTAAGCAAGCCCATCTGGATCCAGCCTGCACCTTGCCGGCAGTGTCTTCCTCGGGGGAGCCCTGCTTTCACTTTTGGAGGGTGATCTGTCCTCTGTGACTGAGAGCTTTCCCAGCCTCGGACCCCTGGCCCTCCAGGTTTGAGGTGGTCCTCGCCATAGCACTGACCTGGGGCAGCAGCCGGGACCCTGGCATCCCTTGGCCCTGAGAAGCCCCGCCCCCCTCCTCCTCTCCCCAGTGCTGCCCAAGACGCTCCTTCCAGGTTATCTGCTGCCTCCTCCCTCCTTGGGACCACACTGTGGGTGCAGAGAGGGTAAAGCCCCTGCCCCACGGTGCGCTGACTGCTCTCATTTCCCCCTTATCCAGACCCCTTCTGTGCTGGTGGGCCGCTGGGGGTGAATTCTCCATCATTTTCTTGGCCTCCTGGCTGCCAGCCCACTCTGCCTTCCCAGCCTGTCCTGGCCAGATCTGTCCAGCAAACACGTGTCAGTGCCGGGGTGGAGGTGGGCTCTGGCAGAAACGTGAGAGCAAGGCCTCTGAAACCAGGTTCCTGGGGGAATCCCGCCCCCGGCTCCCTCACCATCTGTGAGGCCCAGCAAGCGTCGGGACCTCTGTATCCTCAGCTTTTCCCTCCGTACAGCATGGCCGGAAACGCTTTTCTGGTCATGAAATTGTGAAGATTCAGTGCCAAGTATGAAATGCTTAGGACAGGGTGGGTGTTCACTGGGGGTGCAGTCACCGCTCGGCCCTATTTAGGGAGCTGGAAGGGGAAGGGTGGCCGGGGGACTCTCATACGGCTTTCGAAAGCTTTATTGAGGCTGGCACCGTGGCTCAACAGGCTAATCCTCCGCCTTGCAGCGCTGGCACCCCGGGTTCTAGTCCCAGTTGGGGCGCCGGACTCTATCCCGGTTGCCCCTCTTCCAGGCCAGCTCTCTGCTATGGCCCGGGAAGGCAGTGGAGGATGGCCCAAGTGCTTGGGCCCTGCACCCCCTGGGAGACCAAGAGAAGCACCTGGCTCCTGGCTTCGGATCAGCGCGATGCGCCGGCCGCAGCGGCCATTGGAGGGTGAACCAATGGCAAAAAGGAAGACCTTTCTCTCTGTCTCTCTCTCACTCTCTCACTATCCACTCTGCCTGTCCAAAAAAAAAAAAAAAAAAAAGAAAGAAAGAAAGAAAGAAAAAAGAAAGCTTTACTGAGATGTGACTGACAGCTGAAAAGCCGCCTGTGTGTAATGCAGGCACCTTGGTGAGCTGGGGGTCAGGGGTCACCCCTGAGGCCGTCAGCACCATCACGGCCACAGACGCATCACTCGCCCCCACCCCCAAGCCCCCACTCCTTCGTGCAGGTTCCACTCTTTTTTGTTTTCCGTGTCCTCTTCATCTGCTTCTGACTCTTTGACAAAATGGCTGACACTGGTAACGCACGAGGAGCAGACGTGTGCTTGCCCACGGTTCCGGAGAAGTCCACGCTCGAGACCCCAGCAGATGCCGCGTCTGCTGAGGGATGCTGTCCACTTCCAAGATGGAGCCTGCTGCTGCGTCAGCACGTGGCGGGAGGCAGACGGGCACAGAGGCCCTCGCTAGCCCCTAGCCTAACCCCACCTCCGGGCCCTGTCACCAGGCTCTCATCCCATCCCCCAGGGAGAGTCTTTGTGGCCTGATGGCCTCGGAGACTCTGCTGCTTAGCACAGCTGCCTCGGGATTGAGCTTCCACAGGACTCCCGGAAACACAAGCTGCAGCCCGTGCAAAGCAGTGACCCAAGCTCCGTCCTCTGAGCGACTTTTCAGTTGACAGGGACACGTTCAGTTCATGGCTCTGTGCAGCTGGCTGTGGCGTTGACCTCCAGAACATGTTTGTCATTTTTGTGCTATTACTGGCACATCCGCCTGCTGCACCCCACGTGGACCCCATCCCTTTGAGCACCTCTGACCTGGTCCAGCGCAACCTCTCCCCTTGCCCCTTGCTGTCTTCCTCCCCATCACTGTGGATCTGAGGGCAGTGTGTGCCTAGCACAGAGAGGGGGTCAGATCCCTGAGCAGTGAGAGCACACGTGTCCCTTGCTTCGTCATCATCTTCTGCAAGGCCTGGCCTAGGGCAGGCAGGAACTTATTCTGGAAGTGAGTCCAGGGATTGAGCAGGTGCACTGATAAATGCCAGGATATCCCTGTTCACCGAGTTGTGGCTGGATGGGACACAGAGCATTGAGCAATCTTTGTCTTGGAACAATTGGTGGTGTTTCCTGTAAGCTACATGTGTGCTGGGTGCTGCCCCCTGCAGTGCAAGCTCCCTGGGCTCTGTCACCAACAACTTGTGGTTTCCTGAGCGAGTTGCTTAACATCTCTGGACCAGGGAGCTAGAGGTGCTCACTCCCCTTTAAGAAGTAAGGAGGGGCCGGTGTTGTGGCACAGCTGGTTAAAGCCACAGCCTGCATGCTAGCATCACATATGGGTGCCAATTCAAGTCCCAGCTGCTCCACTTCTGATCCAGCTCCCTGCTGATGCACCTGGGAAAGCAGCAGAGGATGCCCCAAGTGCTTGAGCCCCTGTGGGAGGTAGAGAGGAAGCTCCTGGCTCCTGGCTTCGGATCAGCCTGCTCCAGCTGTTTTGGCCATTTGGAGAGTGAACCAGTGGATGGGAGACCTCTCTTTCTGTCTTTCTCTATCTCTGTAACTCGGCCTTTCAAATAAAATAAATAAATCTTTTAAAAAAAAGTAAGAAGACATGGTTCAGAATAATTAAACTAAATTTTCCGGGATCGTGAAGACAGGAGGAGGGGGCTCTCCATGTTTCTGTTGATTCCAAGGAGCTGGTGAGGGGCTGTCCCTCTTTAGGGATGAGAAAGACTGTTGAAGAAAGAGGGAGGGGCTGTGCCCTGCATCCCCTGATGGCTCCGACATGGCACTGCCTCTTGTCCTCCTTGACATGGAGAACCGGTACCAGACAACCTCCCAGAGTGCAGGGCAAAAGGTCACCTGGTGTCTCCACTTGTCTTGGAAAAAGCCAGGGCACATTTCCAGGCCCTCAGGGTGCTCCCCCCGTGAGGGAGGCTGCAGGGTGACCTCAGGCTGGTCAGTGGCTTTCTACGGTGATTGACATGTGCAATTTCTCTCTCCTTGTCTGGTGGAGGTGTAGAGGGAAAATTGGATGCTGTTGAATAATTGAAAATGAAAATCCTTCCAAATTGATTCCTATGAAAACAAAATTGAGTTCCACAATTAGGCACCCACCTTGCAGGGCATCTGAGGCCTCTGTCTTCGTCTGTGGGTGCAGACGTCTCCTTCTACACGATGACCACCCAGCTGAGCCTGGTGGCTTCAGAGGGCAGAGGGCAGCCATGCACCTGGGAGGACAGAAGCTGAGGGGATGGCTCGGGGGGTTCCTCAGGCTTGCCTCCTGGTGCTGGTTTCTGAGGTCGTCTGGACGGTGTCTCCTGCTATGCATTTCCCAGCTGGCCGCTGTGCCTCAGGGTGTGGGGAGTGGGCTCCGCCCATCTGCTCCTACACCCCAAGGATGGAGCCTCTCACGCCAGGGCACACAGTATGAGGTCTCAGCTGGGGAATGATGCCCTACCAAGCAGCCACAGGTGCTGTGGATGTGGTTGTGTTTCAATAAAACTTTATTTACTAAAGCAAGTGGTGGCTGCATTTGGTCTGCAGGCTGTTTGCTGATCTCTAGTGGATGCAAACTCCGCTTGCTTGGAAGAGACTAGTCGTTCTCCCCACTGGATGTGATATAATATGCCAGTGAACAGTGCACACATAATGCACTATTAAAATTTTTCATCTATATTTTACTGTAAAGTTTCTGTGTAATTCCTTGTGTATTGCTTATGCCATGGCAGATATTATTCTGAGAAGCAGCATATAGGTTTCACCTGACTTCTAAGGAGTTTAGTGTCAGGAAGGAGTGAAGAAGTCTTGAGTCGTTGGCCAGTTTTGCAGGCAGTGCTAGAATATCTTTGCAACATTCCAGAATGTGCGTATCTGGCTCCTTCTTGCACACCTATGCTGGCAGAGTGCTCACTACCCCCAAGAGAGCCTGTTTCCTTGTGGGCGTCTCGGACTCTAGGAATATTTTGTTCTCTTGTTGATCCTGTATCTGTTTCTCTTTTACTTATTGGACACCAGTCCTATTTTCTGTGTCTTTGAAGGTTCGCAGATCAAGTCACATTCTACGTCTTCCCAGCACTTGACGGCAGCCCTCTTCCAGTTCCGAGAACCCCCTCCTTCTAGGTCAAGAGTCAGTGCACTGTCTATGACAGGAGAAGCAGCTATTTTAGACTTTCAGGTCATCTGTCTCTGTCTCAGCTACTCAACCCTTCTGCGGTATGAAAGCAGCCTCAGACAGTGTGCAAACAAATGGGTGTGGCAGTTTAGGTAATATCCCTGGTTTGTTTTAAAACCTCCTGAGTTCTGAGTCCCCTTGGAATGCTGGCCAGCTTCCTCTGAAAGCAGATCCATAGTCTACATTGCTCGTTCTCCCATCCATCCATCAGTACATCCCCTCCTGCTCACCCATCCCTCCATCCACCTGTCCATCCATTCACCCCTGCACTAACCCACCTATCCATCCATCTATACATACATACAGCCATCCCTCCCTCCCTCCATCCATCCCTCCCTTCATCCCTCCACTCACCCATCCACATATCCACCCACCCACCCATCCATCTGTCCATCCTCCCAACCATCTATGAGAAGGAGACATTTCATTCACATATAAACAATTTATGATAACGAATCATGGTAAAAAGCTGCGAGGGGGAATGAGCAGAATATTAATGAGTGGTGACAGGTAGGGCCATTCCTTGGTGTGATCAGGTCTGAGAAAGTGACATCTTAGCCAACAGTTGAGGTTGAGAAAGATGCAGCCTTGTGAGGTTTGGGAGTGGAGCGTCTCATCAGTGCAGACATTGTGTGTGTGTGTGTGTGTGTGTAGGGAGGGGCAGAGTTAGGGGCCATGGGCAAGGAAGAGAAGTATGTTTCTAGGCTGGATGGGGAGGAGGGTAGGTGGATGTGTCAGCTAACCATTGCTGTGTACTGAATTACCCTAAAACTCTGGAAGTCAGAAGGCTATCTCAGAGCTTCTGTGGGCCAGCAGTGAATGTGCAGTGTTGCTGGGATCTGTGCATAGGGCGTCACCATCAGGGAACATTGTGGCACGCTGTAGACAGCTCAAGCTCTCTCGCCTTGGCTGTATCCTCCTCTTCACAGGCAAGTCTCTAGGTCTGACTCTCTCTCTCTTACACACACACACATACACACACATGCAAAGAGAGAGAGCAGAGGCCTGCCTGCCTGCCTGCCAGGAAGAAGGATCACTGAGCGGCTGGCCACACTGGAGCCCAGAGGGCCACGGGGGCAGTAAGGCAGGGACAGGTCCCTCAGAGACTGGCAGGCTGTAGCCAAGCTCCCAGAGCTTATCCTGAGAAGCTGCTGGTGCTTAGTAAGAGTGTCACATACCGGCCTGTGTGTGTGTGCGTGTGAGGGGGTAATGATTGAAAGGGGCAGAGTGAGAGCAACCACGAGGAGGCTGTTGATGCTGTCTGGGGAAGTGACAGTGACTTGGGCCAGGATGGTGGGGCTCAGTGCCAGTAGGGGAGATGTTAGTTAGGGTGGTAGAGCCCAGAGCCTGTGCTATTGAACTGCGTATGAGGGTCCTGAAGGTGCTCCTCTGCTTCCTCATCTCCCCCTACCTCCATCCGCTCCTCCTCCTTCCCCCTTTGGGAGCCCCTGCCTGCCTGCCATCTCCCTGGGCTCCCGTGGGCTGTGTAGATCTGCTGTCCATAAGCCAGGCATTGACGCAAGAGAACAAAGACATTGCTAATGCTGTAAATCCTGGATCCAATTTATTTGTTATTTCCACTCATTTGAAATGCACCTGTTACCCTGAAGGCCTTCGAATGCCATCAACAGCAACTGTGGAATCAAAGAGAAGCTGGAACCTTTTGGAAAAAACCCTCAGCTGTTCAAAGGGGAAACAAAAGGGAGGAAAACATAGCTTTTTTTTTCCCCCTTGGATGATTTATTGGTGTGGATGGCTGGGCTCAGGAAAGACCAGAGGGGCAGCCATCCAGGGCTGTTTGCCTTTCCTGTCCTCTTGCCTCTGGTTTCCTTCCTTTGCTCACTGGATTCAAACGGCCCTGGCATTTCCTTGTTCTGTAGGCTCAGGCTGGCCAGCAACCACCACCTGGCCTGCAGAGTTCATTGCATGTTGTCCCTGGTGGGGAGTGACTGGGGATCTGTGCTGCCTGGTTGGGGTGTGGGGTCTGAGACCGTTGGCTCTGCTGATGGACAGAATCAGTGAAACCTTTGCCGACCACCTCACTGGGGCTTCCTGAGTGCTGTGTTGATGGTGGAATCAGTGTCATGTCAGCCCCATGGAGTAGCCTGGTGGCCTCTAATGTGTTCTGGAGCTTAATTGTATCCTTGAGTGCCAGTCATTTGGTCTTCATTATTTCCTATAAAAATGAGTGGGACTCCACAAAAGCTTGGTGCCCATCTAAAGGAGCTGAACGAGGGTAGCTTTGGGGCTGGGGCTGTGGGGACTGAGTTAGATCTGAGCATGGTTCTTGGAGCCTTTGTTCTGAGTGTCAGTAGCTTGTGGGTCTGGTCTGGGAGGTGAGACCCTTGGGAAGATGAAACACAGCAGCTCAGATGGTCTCTGAACCCAGAACAAGTCTCACTGATGCTTCTCTGTGGGTCCCCCTCATCCTTAGAAGGAGACCCTGTCCTCACGTGGCTGTTGTACACCTGCTTCTTTGCACTGCCTCTACCTCCCAGGCCACTTCTACCTTCTCTGCCTGTCACTGTGGCTCTACCACCACTTGTCGTATTTTATTTGGGAGACAGAGAGACAGCAAGAGTCAGAGAGAGTGTGTGCATCCTCTGGTTCCCTCCCCAAGTGCCTGGGATGCCAGGACTAAGATGAGAAGGAAGCTGGGAGCAGGGAGCTCAACCCAGGTCTCCCATGTGGGTGGCTGGCACCCAACTCCTCGAGCCGTCACCTGCTGCCTCCCAGGGTGTACCTTAACAGGAAGCTGGAGTCAGGAGATGAAGGCAAGTGTTCAGTCCAGGCCTTCCCACTAGGGATTCGGGCATCTTAGCCATAAGGCTGGACACCCACCCCTGGCTGTATTTTGAAGGCCATCGGGGCATTTGCGGCTCCCCCAGGAGCCACCCGTCAGCCCACCTGTCTCAGACCGCCCTGTCCACCTACCTTTCCTAGCCCATGACTTTTCTAACACACTCACCACCATGCAGTCTCACCTTGCGAGTGTGTGTGTGTGTGCCAGCTACTTTGACATCTTTCCCATTTACCCACAGGAATATGAGCATCCAAACAGGTGTTTGTTAAATATCTGGACAAAGACATGAATTCTGAAAAACAAAGACAGCACCTTTAGATCAGCGGCCTGTGTTGAGATCTTGTTCATCAGCCCCGCTCCCCCCCCCCCAATCTCTATTGCCTGAGATGGGGTCAGCTCTCAAAAAATTCTATTGGGGCCGGCGTGGTGACACACTAGGTTAATCCTCCGCCTGCAGCACCAGCATCCCATATGGGTGCTGGGTTCTAGTTCCGATTGCTCCTCTTCCAGTCCAGCTCTCTGCTGTGGCCCGGGAAGGCAGTGGAGGATGGCCCAGGTGCATGGGCCCCTGCACCCGCATGGGAGACCAGGAGGAAGCACCTGGCTCCTGGCTTCAGATCAGCACAGTGCTGGCTGTAGCGGCCACTTGGGGAGTGAACCAGCAGAAGGAAGACCTTTTTCTCTGTTTCTCTCTCTCTCTCTCTCTCTCTCTCTCTCAGTCTATAACTCTACCTGTCAAATAAATTAAAAAAAATTCTATCAAGTGATTGACACATGGGGCAGGTGGTACTGCCTGTAGCCTCGAGGGAAAGCATGGCTTGGGTTACAGGGAGTCCCGAGCCACCAACTGGCCATGAGCTGGGAGCAGGACCCAGCCAGGGGCTCAGGGGAGAAGTGGAGCCTGGGAGGGAAATAGCATGGGGAGCCAGGTCCCCTGGAAGACCCAATGACTCAGCAGAGCAGATCCTGTCCCGGGACCTCCTGGAATGGGAGTTAAGGTGGTGAAAGGATTCCTAACCCTGGCTTGTTCCTCACTTGGAATGGGAAAGTGGATCCAGTGCACAGAAGGAAGGCAGAGGTAAGCAGGAGCTTGTGGTGTGACCTTGGGCTGCTTGCTTGTCATCGCTGTGACTCATGGGATGGTGGGGAGAGGAGCTCTTGGGACGGCTGCAAGGCTTAGCCAGTCTGCTGTGTCCACAGTCTGGCACTTGGACGGTGCATCATGTGTGTTAGCTGTTGTTGTTAAGGTTCTGACTGTGCTGCATTTACAGCTTGCTCATGTCTCTCCAAGAGCCTATGCCCTGTGCACCCCAGGAAGCTGTAGCACAGGCAGGGGGCATTTAGCCTAGTCTGTAAGGTGCCCGTGTGTTCTCTGGGGCATCGTGGGATCACATGAGAGAAGAGTTGGGTATTCTGGGAGCTGGCCGTTCTGTGTGCTCAACTCCAGGGTCTGTGCCAGGCAAGGGGTCTCCCTGGGGGTCATTCAGCCTTGTCCTCTGCAGTGCTGGGAACAATGAGGTCAGGCTGAAGGCTCCTTACAGATCCTCTTATCCTGCCCCTGTTGTCCAAGCCCTGAGAAGCAAGTTCTCCTGAGGTGGCCCAGTCCCTTCTGGACCTCAGATGCCCCCACACGTACAAGCACTGTTTCGCAATCTGGGGAGCAGGATGGGGGCCAGGGGTGTGCTGTGGGTGCCCGTTCTAGAGCCTTCTGTGTGAGCAGGTGTCACTGTGAAAGGAGGGTGATGCCTCTTTGTGGCTTACCCCTCGGCAATCGCATCTGTGTTAATGAAAGTTTGTGGACGGTGCAAAGTGAGGGAGGCCTCCCACTCGTGAACCTTTCAATTATGAAGCTGCCAATTAAGACGCTCCGGAGAGTCCTCAGTAATTGGGAGTCAGGGGTGGTTTGTGACCCGTGAATCAAGACAGGTCCTTGGAATGTGTGATGTTGGCTCATGCCTCTCTCTGAGAGAGGGAGGGAGGGAGAGAGAGAGAGAGAGAGAGAGAGAGAGAGAGCGAGCCAGTTCCCCTGTGTTTGAGTTTCAGTCCGTCCTTGCTTCAGCCGAGTGGAAGCTACTACACTCCTGGAAAGGTTGTAGTTCTTTAAGGATTTTGCCCTGTTTAGAGTTGGAATCCTTTGCATCCCCTGCTGCCCTTTTCCACGGCGCAGTGGCGAGAACGGCGCCTGGGCGCATGGGGTCCATGTTCCCTTTCCTGAAACTGACCTGACAGTGCCCTGGCAATGCGCACAGGAGACTGGGGTCCTGAGGGCACAGCAGCCATGTCATTCCCACAGCTGCGTCCTGGTGCCCAGCCCCAGGCCCATCCTCAGGTCCCTGCCGTCGGTGAATCCTGGCTCTTGAGAAGGGACATGGGGCAGCTGTGTCATTCATTGGGGACAACACGGAGAAGGATGGGGGTAGCAGAGGCACACAGGAGGGGCCTGGCCCATCCTTGGGGGTCCATGAGGGCATCCTGGAGGAGATGGCAGCTGCTGTGAGTGCTGAGGAGTCAGTGTGGCAGTGAGAGAGCACCGGGGTAGAGCAGGATAGGGGTGTGGCATCCACTCTGGCAAGCCGGGAGCCCCGTGTCCAGCACAGGACCCCCCCACAGCCCTGTGGACCCTGCAGACACATTGGGTCAGCACTGGGGGCAACCATGTTACACATGCGATGCCCTTTCCCTAGGGGTTTGGGGAAGCAGAGACTGGCAGGTGCACGTCACCTGCTGGAAGCCTGCAAGGGCATCGGCATGGTGCTGGGGGCTCAGCCTATTGGCTTAAAGGCCCCAGAACCCTGGGTCCCTTTGTGGGCATCTGGAACCTACATTCTCAGCAAGCACCAGTGTGTATGCAGGACGCTGGGACGGGTCCTGCGCCAACCCCACTCTGAGCAAGGCTGGAGCCTCCTTGCTCCAGGTCCTGCGAGGAGACGCAGCTCACGTCCCAGCCCCACGAAGCGCGTTTCCTGTCCCAGCTGCTTCAGCTCTTGATTAAACCCAATCTGGCGTGTCGTTATCTCTGATTACTTATTCATCCTCTCCTCCCGTCTTTTTGTGGGGGCCCATTGATGACGAGCTCCCGAGGAGCCCTCCGTGGAGGCCTGGTGTCCTGCCCACGTGCCGTCCCGAGACAGACCCCTACGGCCTGGCCCCTGGCTGCCCGGAGAGGGTGGGGATTCGGGCCAGCCTGGGCCAGATGAAGGCCATCCTCAGACCGGGGAAGGTTCTGGACCCGTAGATGAAAACTCCGGAGCGTCCCTGCCAAAAGTTAGCGTGTGAGGCAATTTAGCAAATTGTAGCTTTCAGCAGATGTTCAATTAGTCCCGAGGCTCTGCAGCCACTGGCGGCTGAGGAGGGGCAGGCGCCCAGTCTGCCTCTGCCACCTCCACCCAGGGGACGTGGGCTCTGCAGCTGGGGAGGGGGGCGAGGCTGGGACTGGGAGGGGAGCAGGGGCTGCCGGATGTGCAGGTGGCCTACAGTGCCGGGCACATGGAGCTGCGGAGACCCTCTGTCCTGCCAGCCAGGGAGCTCTCTGCACACATCCGGGACCCTGTCCTCAGTGGGGCCCAGACTGAGCTGCCTGTGCAGGCTTCTCACTTATGTTCACAGGCACCCCGATCCTCAGGACCCACCCTTGGGTTCACACCGAGTCCCTTCCGGCAGTCTCAAACCTGCATCCCCCTGCCCGGCCTCCACCCTGGGAGGTCTCTATCTGGGCACTGTGGCCGCTTTGGGGCTGGGGAGCGCTGGCCTGCAGGGTCCTTGCAGGAGCTTGGGCAGTGCCAGGAGCCCCCTCCCCTACTGTGTGACAGCTACTGCCATGTGGGGGTGAGCGTCACAGCTCCCTACCAGCCCAGGTCACCTCTTTCTTGCCAAGGACCTTCCTGGCAGCTTCCTGACTAGGCTCCCCAGTCCCCGGCCTTGCTTCCTCCCCTGTGTCCTCCACTCGGCAGCCTGTGCTCTGCTGATGGGAGCTGGGTCCCGGCTGCTTTCTCCTGAGCAGTCCTGTGGCCCCCCGATGCCTTAGGAGGAACCCGTATTTCCCTGACTTGGTGTCAAGTCCCCTGGCAGTTGGGACCCTGCCCATACTGCTGGCCTCCTCCCCCCCTCCTGCCCTCTCCCTGGCTCTGCCCCAAGTTCCTGGGACCCCCTTCCCACTCTGCCTCTCCTCCCACGAAGCCTCAGTGCTTGCTCTGGGTACCCCAGTTTTCCTACCCTAGTCTTGGTCCCTGGACTACACACACAGCTCCTTCTCTGTGACACATGCGGGGAACTGGTGTCCTGGAAGACGGGAAATTCAGATGGGGGTGTATGCAGCTGGCGGGCTCTTATCAGCCTCAGCATTATTCCTCATCCCAGCCCAAACTTGACTCAGAGTGGGGCTTACTCAGAGGTTGCGCGTGCTACAGAGGCAGTGACGCCAGTGACCCTGTCTGTCACCACCACTTCCTGTGCCGGGCAGGAGGGGCACCTTCCAGGAAAGTGGGTTGGCTGGTGGCCGCTCCCTCCTTTGTCCTGGGTTGTCCCTTGTCCTCCTTTGGAGCCAGGGAGACGGACCTGACATTGGCTGCTTGTGCTCCCATTCCAGCTGTCATCCGGGGACTTGTGTGATGGTGGCACAGCTCATCAGGAGTTATCTGTGCAATGTGGACTTTGGCAACCACGTGCCTCTTGGGGCAGAGCTGAGCACACTTGCCTTGTTGACCTCTGTGTCCTCGGTGCTGCCCATGCCACGTCAGTCTGTGGACAGTCTTGTGGGTGGGCTGGCGTGGAGCACCCTGTGGGAGGCAGAGTGTGCCATGTGTAGGAGGCTGGCTCGGAACGAGGCCACCCATGCCCAGGGTTCCAGGAGCCTGTGAACCCTGTGTCTGGGGCTGGTGCTTCCTTGCTGAGGGACATTGGCCTGGTCCCTTTTGTCTTTCCAGACCTCCATTTTCTTATCTGTGTAAATGGGAACCTGGGGGGACCAGTGTGGTGGTTCAGCAGGTAAAGTCACTGCCTGGCATCCCATATGGGCACCAGTTCATGTCCTGGCTGTTCCACTTCTGATCCAGCTTCCTGCTAATGTGCCTGGGAAAGAGCAAAAGATGGCCCAAGTGCTTGGGCCCCCACACCCACATGGGAGATGTGGATCGAGTTCCCGGCTCCTGGCTTCTGCCTAGCCTAGCGCTGGCCATTGCTGCCATTTGGGGAGTGAACCAGTGGATGGAAGATCTCTCTCTTTCTCTTTCTCTCTCCCTCCCTCCCTCTCCCTCTGTCTCTCTCTCTCTGTAACTCTGCCTTTCACATAAATAAATAAATCTTGAAGAAAAAAAAAAAGAAAATCACAAACAGAACCAGGAACGTAGTGCTTGTGTTTCTGTTCATCTCTAACTGAGCGGGGACGGGGACTGGATCTCACTTGGGACCTGACTTATGCTTCCTCAGTCCATGGTCCTTGTTCTTCCATCCCTCTCCCTGGTCATTCAGAGTCCCACTCGCACCCTCTGGCCCTGGTTTTCCACGTGGTGGCCCCTCCCAAGCCATGTGAGTGTAGCCCAGGAAACGTTTATCAGGTGGTGCGTGAGCCCAGAGTGCTCCTATGTGGCTATCACACGGGGCCGACAGGGGCATAGCCGGCAGGTGCTGTCTCTCAGAAGACTGACGTCGCGAGGGTCTAGGGTTAGCAGAGCCACATCAGTAACCCGAGCTTTGCTCTGTGATTTTGCAGCACCACCCTCCGTGCGCTTCCTCGCATGGTCGTGGTCTCCTGAGTGCAGGTGGCCGCCATAGCTCCAGGGATCCCAACTCCTGCTGTGTTTTAAGGCAGGAAGTGAGTGAGTGGAGCCTCTTTCAGTCTGCAGAAATGCTTTCTGGGAAAATGTCCTGCCTGGAAGTGACCCTCTGGCAGCTTTGACAGGAATCAGTCCATGGTGACCTCAAGGAGACAATCGAGGCAGAGAAACTGTGGTGGACAAAGGAGAAGGCAGTTGAGAAAGGCAGCCAAGACAGGCAGTGGCGTCTGCCACCAGCACTGACCAGGGTGGTGACCAAGGCACTCACCGTCTGTCGCTCACTGTCCTTTGGGGTCTTTGTCTCTCCAGAGCCATCAGAGTCACTGGGTCCCAGCTGTGTTTTAGAAACTACCCCAGACGCTGTGTCAGGAGCCCCGTGACCAACAAGGAGCGGTTTCCTGCTGCGTGGTGGCTGTGGTCCTGTCCTCGTGTGAACCGGAGGCAGCACATCTGCCCAGCTGTGACTCACACTCCGTCTCCAGAGTTGGGGAGAGCGCAGCGGCCACCGAGTGTCCCCCATGTGGGGCCCGGGGTGCTGCACTGCTGCGTAAGGTGGCTTCCTGTGGCCTTCAAGTCCCCTGGTGGGTGAGCCCTGGCCCCGCACCTGCTCTCCCAGGGCCTTCTCACTGTGTCCATCCATACCAAGCTCTGAAAGAGAGGCTTAGCTGAGGAGGGAGCTGCCAGGATATACAGGAGATGATGTTACGGGTGAGGGCTTGGGAGGTGGAGGTGGGGCCCTGGGTCCTGGCTGCCCATGTGGGTGAAGCAGTAGAAGAACCTTCTACGGGTGTATGGGCTCATGGGGCCAGGGCTGTAGGAGTGAGCACCCACTAGCAGATGGCTGTCTTTGTCCATTCAGCTTGCAGGTGCAAAGCTCTACAGTAGGTTAAGCCTACTGTTCTAGGAGCTTCCCATGGTTCTAGAAGCTTCTCGTGTTTCCAGAAGAGTCTCATGGTTCTAGAAGGCTATCATGATTCCAGAAGTCTCCTGTGGTTCTAGGAGTTTCTTGTGGTTCCAGGAGCTCCTCAGAATCCCAGAAGCTTCTCAGGGTTCTAGAAACTTTTCAAAGTGTAAGTCAGGCCCTGGGAATCTCGGTGTCTGGCAAGGGCTCGCTGCCCAGTGTGTAGACGGCCTCTCCTCGGGCGCTCCCATAACATGAAGCATGAAGGGTGTCAGGCTTCTTTTTAAGGGTGCTAGTTCCATCCCCATGGGCTGCACCCCATGACCTGGTCAGCTCCTAGTGCCGCAGTGTTGGGGTTAGGCCTGGGGACATACGTTGAGTGCATAGCCTGGGGTGTATTGGCTGTGCTCTTGTCAACAGGCATTTCCGTGTGGGTCAGAGGCTCTTACAGGAGGGGAAATGCAGAAGGTGCTGTGGGTGGAGGCTGCGCCCTTCCCCCTTCTCCTTCATTGGGCTGCGGTCTTGGAGGCCAGGAGAGCTCAGCTGCTCCGCTGCCCAGACTAGAATCGCTGCCCACCAGACACAGCAGCCATGCAAGGACCTCAAGCCTCCCACAGGTTGCAGGTTAGTTGGGGTGCATTCCTAACTCCCAGGGGGTCCTCCCCCTTCTCTGCGGCCCCTGGTGGATGATCAGGATCCCGAAAGATGATCCCTGCGAAGGTTATCTGATGTGGTGAGAAGGGCTTTCCAGGCATGATGAGGCTTTAGATTTTGAGACCAGGGTGGGCAGGATGTCTGGGTGTCCGGGCCCCACTGGGGTCACACAGCTGTTGGAGAGGAAGGCGGCAGGAGTGACGGGAGAAGGTGATGTGGTGGCTGCAGCTGAGTGCCCGTGGAGGAAGGGGCCAGGAGCTGAGGAATGCCGTGGCTTCCGGTGATGTGGGTGGTTTCCGGGAGCTGGACAGTGAGGGACCGGTTGCTCCCCCAGAGCCTGCAGAAGGAGCAGAGCCCTGCTGGCAGAGTGGCCAGAACCCAGCGATGCCGACTTCGACCTCTGACCCTCAAGAGTATAAGGGGACACATCTGCGTGTCATTGTGGTCAATCCTGGCAGCATCTGTGGAAGCATAAAGTGAGGGCTGAGACCGGGCCGGCAAGCTTGCCATAGGGTCTGGGTAGCAGGTGCTCGGCTCCATCCTTGCACTGTGGGCACTGCCCTGGACGGTCTGTCCATGCAGGGGTGTGCTGTGCTGTGAAGCTCTGTCGGCAAAAGCAGACGGTGGCAGGAGCTGCTGACCCTGCTGGGACCATCGGGTGTGGCCTTGCGCCGCAGGTGACCCCTCAGGCAGGTTCGCAGGCTCTCCCTGGTTGAGCTGTGCGGGGTGGAGACAGCTGCTGTTGTCATGGCGTCCGTGGAGTGTGTCAGCCCTTTCACCTCATCATCTCAGATGCCGTCTGGAGGAGCTTCCCTCATCACCACCCGCCCTGCGCAAGGGGTGAGGCGTGGAGGCCTGAGTGGAGGGGGGCCTCACTGAGTGGCCCTTGTGCTAACCACACCCAGCTCTGCTGCCCCAGTGACCCCCACCTTCTTCCTCTCCATGCTGGTGAGGGAGGACCCGAGAGGACTTCCTGTCCCTCCTACAGGCAGTCACTCACCTTAGCCATTGGGAGTCCGGCCTGTATAGCCTCATCCTCAGCCACACATTGGGCAGGGCTCAGTGTTCTGCCCAGCAGTCACGATGATGCTTAAGGGGCCGGCCCTGGGGTGTAGTGGGTTAAGCCACCACCTGTGATGCTGTTGTCCCATATGGGTACCAGTTCAAGTCTCGGCTGCTCCACTTCTGATCCAGTTCCCTGCTAATGGCCTGGGAAAGCAGCAGAGGATGGTCCAGACATTTGGGCCCCTGCACCCAGCACTGGCAGTTGCAGCCATGTGGGGAGTGAATCAGCAATGGAAGACCTCTCTCTCTCTGTCTCTGTCTCTGTCTCTGTCTCTGTCTCTCTCTCTCTCTCTCTGTTTCAACTCTGCCTTTCAAATAAATAAATAAATCTTAGAAAGGATGATGCTTAAGGTGCCCACATCCCAAGTCAGATTGCCAGAGTCGCAGTCTCTGGTCCTGACCCCAGCTCCCTGCTAATGCAGACCCTGGCAGACAGTGGTCGGGACCAAGTAATTGGATTTCTGCCAACCTTGGGGGAGACCCGGATTGAGTTCCCAGCTCCTGGCTTTAGCCATGGCCGAGCCCAGCCATTGTGGGCACTTGGGCAGTGAACCAACAAATGGGAGTGCTCACTCTCTCTCTCTGTCTCTCAAATTTTAAAAATTAGAAAAATAACCAACATTTGTTCAGCATAAGTGTGTCCCATATGGTATTTGGGGCATACTCTTACTATTTGCATACAACTTCTTTACCTATATTTATATTTATATTTAATTTGTCAGTATGTGTCTGTTTATGTTGTGGGTCTGAACCCCTGTTTTTAATCTGCCAACCCCACTCCCACAGCCAGCAGAGCCCCAGGATCTGATCCCAGCCCACCAGCTGGGCAGGCCCGATGCAGGCCTCAGAGCTGGGGGTCCCTTTTCTTCCACCGGCTAGGAGGTCAGAAATGGACGTGCCTGCCTCTCCGTACACGTCTTTCTCCTGCGGCCAACTCTGCTGTGAGCTGAGTGTCTCAGGTCGGATTTGAAATGAATGTTGGTGGAGTCTTTGCTTTGCGCAGATGGGGGGGGCCCACAGCACCCTGAGCCCCACCAGCCCCTTGCCTCTCCCCACCCCCAGTTGTTGCCTGTGCATTCTCACCCTGGCGTGACAAGGAAACAGAGCTCCTGAAATCAAGGCAGACTTGTTGGGGGGAATCGGGTTTGGAAGGCGCCCCCCCCCCCCCACGGCAGCACAGCTGTTGTCAGTGCTGAGAGAATGGGGTGATTTTCCCCGAGTGGTTCAGGGATCATGGCACAAGAGCTAAGCGGTCTCTCAGTGCTGTTGTTCTGTGGGTGCCGATGCAGGCTGCTCCTGGCGGGAGGGTGTGCGGAGTTTTGCTGTCTCTATGGGAACTCTTAGAGCCCTCAGGTTTGATTTCTGCTTAAATCCCTGAATGCTAGGTTCATTCATTTGTTCACTCATTCATGTATCCATAAGCAAACAATTATTAAGCACCTATTGCACGCCGGGCACTGTTTAATTTCAGCCCCTTGAAGGCTTGCGCGGGTGTTCATTCATTTACTCCTCTGTATCTCCATTTGGTAATTTATTAAGCAAATGTTTTTCAAGCCAGTGTTTGCCTGGCTCTGTGTTAGGTGCTGGGGGTGCTCGGATCTAGGGGAAAATGAGGTTCGTCCCTTTCCCTCACAGCATGGCTTTGTTCTAACAAGGAACTGAAATATGGTGCACAAATGTTGAAACAGCAACAAGCTGGGCTCCATTTACAGAGCGTCTGCTGTGTGCCGGGCACCATATCTACCTTTTCATTGCATTCATTTTATTTATTTGAAAGACTGAGAATGAGAGAGAGAGAGAGAGAGAGAGAGAGAGAGAGAGAGAGAGAGAGAGGGGGGCAGACAGAGCTTTCTTTGCTGTTTGGCTACACAAATGTCCACAGCAGCTGGGGCTGGCGCAGGCTGAAACAGGAGCCTGTAGCCCAGTCTCAGTCTCTCATGAGGGTGGCAGAGGCCCAAGCACACAGCCATCACCTTGGCCTCCTAGAATGCACAGTAGCAGGAAGCAGGCTCAGAAGGGGAGGAGCCAGGACTCAAACCAGGCACTCGGAAGTCTGGCACGCCATCTTAACATTTGTGCCCGCGTTTGAGTGCCTGTAACACATTGCACGCATGCTGCCCCTCAGAGCAAGGTCCCCATCATAATTCCTGTTCATGGATGAGGAATGAGGTTCTGAGAGAGGAGGTCACTTGCCCTGAGCCCCGCAGCTCCTGAGTAGCCAGATCGAGACTCAAGCCAGCTCTCTCCCGTACAAGCCCCATGCTTCTCACTCTGCTATAGCCAGGGGCACCTGTGAGTGACTTAAAAGCAATCAGAACCAACAGATGCAAGCCCCCAGGCCTTGAGCTGTGTGCTGGAGGCTGACAGCCAGAGCTGTCCTGGGGGGGAGGGGGCAGAGCACGGTGTCTGGAAGGCCTGGGATGTGTGTGTGTTGGTGGGGCAGGAGCCAGAGGCTGCAGGAGGAACCAGCCAGTCAACCCTTCCTGCCCAGGGTCTCGCTGGTTCCAGCACCTAACACAGAGCCCAAGGGCCTAGAGCCCCAGGCTTCTCATGAGCCTGAGGGTTAGCATTGGGGCTGTCAGCCCAGGGACCTCAGCCACCATCCTGCCTGGAGCCAGATGGGTTCACAAAGGACCTTGGTTCTGCTGAGCGTGGCTGTTGCTCCTGCCCCTAAGTTAGGAATCTCAGCCTCACAAACTCAGCCTGCCAGGAAGGGCAGAGGGAGTCGAGTTCCGTGGCTGATGGATCTGATTCCCATCCCAGAAGAGCAAAGAGCGGAGTGAGTGGCGCTACCTTGTGGATAAAGCTGTGGGGCCCAGGAGCATGGCAGCCTCCAGGTTCCCCCTGACATGGAGGGATGGTGGGAGGGAGGGAGAGGGACCAGGAAGCCTCTGTGTTCATCCTGGGCACCTGTACAGCTCCGGCCACTGAGGACCCTCCATTCACCTGCAGCTTCAAATTTTGCCAGGTCTGAGGGGACAAGGGAGGGGGCACGTGGGAGCGGCTCGTCACTTTGGGAATATTTGCTGTGAAGTTTTTTAAAAAGCAGGGGAAATCGTTCTCTTGTTCTGTGTCTGCTGTGCTGGCGATTGGGCTTGTCGCTGTTGGACGTGGTGACGTGGAGTGAAGAGAGGGTGAGTATTCCAAGGGTGTGCCGCCGAGGCTTTGCTGGGAAACGGAGCCGGTGCCGTCAGGAGCCCACATGGAGACGGCTTGCGTCGCACTTTGAGATCCTGGTAATTAGGGTGTTGTAATGACCCGTTCCGGAAAGAAACAGCTCTGTTCCCTGATTTGCCATTAAGAACACCCAGAGTTTATTCGTGGAGAATTGGGTTTAATTCAATTAGCAAGAATTGGGAAGCGCTCGCGACACAAGGTACATTAGCCCAGCACTTTGCTTGTAATGACACCCAAAAAGCAGTTAGGGAGAGGAAAGCCAATTACCCAAGGTTCTTTTCTTCAATCACATGGAGGGTTCAGTCCAAATTTCAGAGCCTTGCATTCCCAAATCCTTTAAGCTTTGATTAACAGTGAACAGAGCAGAGGGACAGGAAAGTTACGTCCCGGAGTTGGCATCACGGGGTGTTGCTAATAAGCACCACCCTCACACCACTCTTCACAGTTTGCAGAGTGTTGCCACAACCGCTGTCTGCTGTGAATATCCATGCTGTCTTTCTGGGCTGGTTCCTGGTGTGAGACTCCTCCTCCCAGCCTGCCTTTGATTTCAAATTTGACTTTGCTTGTAGGAACGGTCCCAGGTCTCCCTGACGAGGCGCAGGAGGGAAACTGGCAGGTGCAGATTCAGCTCCATACTGTGCTTTCTTCCGGGTTCATCTCCTGGGGCCAGCTGCTAACCTTCAAGCCTCAATGTGTTTGTCTTTGTTTTCCCCACAAGGGTGCTGTGGGAGTCACCCCTGTGGTTACAGTGGGGGAAGGGCTGAAGTCACTGCTTGGGGTGCCCGCATGCCATACTGGAGTGCCCGGGGTCCAGTCCTCCCTCTGCTTCCAGTCCAGCTCTCTGCTAGAGCTTCGTGTCAGGCAGCAGACAATGGCCTGAGTGCTTGGGCCCCTGCCATCCACCTGGAAGACCTGGGTAGAGCTCCTGGCTTCAGCTTGGCCCAGCCCTGCCTATCGTGGGCATTTAGGGCATTAAACCCATGGATGGAAGACCTCCCCTGTCCACCCATCACTCTGCCTTTCAAATAAATGAATAAGAAGCCAGGAGCTTCTAACTGAAAAATTAAGTAAGGGTGAAAAACCTGGAGGAGGAGGGAGCCGGACCCATGCCCAGAGCCCCTTGCTTTGCCCTGCTGGGCTTGGGAGAGAATAAGGGAGGAAAGGCTGTGGCGGGACCTTGGCGTCTGCTTGTGTCTCTGTTGCAGCTCAGCATGTGTCTGCTGGGTGCCGAGCATCTCATTTCTACTTTACAAGCAGCCCAGGCAGTGGGGAAACGGAGGCTCGGGCAGGTGCAGTGCAGGGCGCCCGGGGGTGCCAAGCCAGCAGGTCCCCTCTCCTCCGGAACAGCGCGGCCCTGCTCTGACCCACACTCTACACACTGTGTCAGCTTCTCGTTCATTTAAGGGTTGTGCGCCAGCACTCCAGGTGGCAGGGACATCCCCTTCATGGTCCTGGCTCGGGAATGGGAGGGCCGAGCCCACGGGCTTTCCTGGAAAGGCTCCCAGCAGCGCTGGCCACTGCCTGCCTCACTGGGGCTGGGGTTTCCTTCGGGGCAGCTGGGGAGAAGTAGTGCCTGGCAAATGGCCCAGCCGTGCATGGGAGTTCTGTATTAGCTGATAAATCAATTAGCAGACTGGGGCCCAGGCCACACCAACAGATGGCCATCAGTCTGTCTCCATCCCCGCAGCTTAATCCAGGAAGGGGCGTGGCAAGAGCCCCTGGGATAGGGTTGACCCCTGAGATCCTGGGGCAGCGGACTGGGGAGCTGAGAATGGTTGTGCCTGGGGCTGGGGTGTTCTCCAAAGTCACTTGAGGAAGGAAATTGAATGTGGTGGCTGACTCAGAGAACCTCACTGGCATGAGAGGCACAGGAGCAGCAGGTGGGCGACCCTGGGTGTGGATGCTGTCCACGGGACATGCAGTGAGGAGTCGGATCCCACGTCCAGCATTGCGTGGCCTCGGATGAGACCATCCAGCCCTCCATGGCCATCGTTGTACATGTTTATTTGGGAATCTCATCTGCACACAGTGTCACAGGAAGCCACTGCTGCCACGCTGCCAAAGGGACCTGCTGGCTCTTCTCTAAGGATGCACGCAGTGGAGCTGGGTCTCGTGGTCCCGGCGCAGGCTGTGGTCCTCTCGCAGGCGAGTCCTGCAGCTGGAACACCACATATGCGAGCTGAGCAGGGCTTCTTCCTTCATCCATTTCTGGGGAAGTGACTGGACTTAGCTGGCTTTGGATCCCAGCAGGAAGTTGCGCTTGTGTGGCTGCGCGAGTGATTGTCCCAGGGCCTCGCTGGCTCCATCCTGCAGCTGCCTCTTAGGGACATCATGAAGCTCAGGGACATGATGACACCCAGGGTGCCTGGCCCCCGGCCTGGTTCACACCAACGCTGAAAGCATTGGCTGTTTGCCTTGCCCACAAATTGCCTGTGCCTGGGCCCTAGGCTGCTGTCTGTGAACACGGAATTAACAAGGTGCTCCCTGGTCTTCCAGGAGCTCATGGCCAAAGCAACAGGTTCAACCCTTCTGAGGGGCAGGCCTGGGGGCTGGTGGTGAAAGACACCCATTAGGACACTCCCATCCCACACCAGGCGCCCTAGACTCCCTCTTCCTACTCACCCACACTTAGGGAGGTGGTGGTGACGGCTCAAGGAGTTGGGTCCCTGCCCCTCACATGGGAGACCTGGATGGTTTTCTTGGCTCCTGACCCACCCCCAGACCTTGTGGGCATTTGGGGAGTGAATCATTGGACAAAGTGGTCTTTCTCTGTATGTCCCTGTCTCTCAAATACGTAATTTAAAAATCATAAGCAGATGTTTAAAAGAGGGCCCCTTGGGTGCTTGAAGAGGAGGGTGGGGCTCCTGGGCATGTGCTTGGGCTCAGAGATGCGACCACAGTGAACTCAATTTCATCTCAGCTTCCTGCTTGGATGAGGTCCTTGGGAGATGGCGGTGTGGGCAATGGCAGTCACAAGGGCCCCCAGGTAGTTGACCCACGGGGGACTTGGGACACCAGGTCCCTTGTGTGGTGCCAGCACCCCGGGGTAGCCCCACATGCAGCCTGCTGTAGCTGTCACCAAGCCCAGGTCCCTTTCAGTGCTGTTTGCTTCAGCATCCCCAGAAGCAGACCCCAAGGCAGGGTTAGAATGCAAGCAGCTTATGTGAGAGGAGTCCCCAAAACCACCAGGGGGCATGGGGGGTACAGAGGAGCATGATGGGACAGGTCACTGCCCCCTGGCCTGCTGTGTGCCTGGAGAAGATGCTGCCGTGGCCCGAGGGAGCTGTGAGGACACACTCGCTGGTGCCTGCGTTGAGAGGATGTTGGTGGAAGATGGGCAGAATTGCTGTGCTGGGCCAGTGTGGCTGCCGTAACCACAGGGACCCATCCTGTGAGTTTGGTCTCCCAAACTCACCCCCTAGGGCCCACCTCAGTGGCCTCAGTGCCCGGCTCCCATGGATGTGGTTCTCCAGGGCTCTGTGGCAACCGATGCCACCAGCAGGCTCTGGGCGCTGTGGGGGCTCAGGGCTCCTGTGGGGCTGTCCCTGGGCTGCAGGGCGCCCTCCTGGGAAGTGATGATGAGCGCTCACTGGGAGATCACTCACTACAGTCTCAAAGGCTTGCCGCTTCCCTGCAGCTCCGGAGTGATCCCTGATGGAGACCCCTCCTCCCACGAGTCTGGAGCCCAGAGTCGCGCTGTCATTCGCTCCCTAGGAGTCAACACGCAGGCTCCCGCTGCTGCCTCCCGAGGAATGTGAGCTCTCGGCTGTGCTTCCCTGCACAGCATCTGCTCACAGATGTTTGTCCTTTGGCTGGCTTCTTTTTCTAATTAATTTTTGATTCCGTTTGGAAACACCTTCTGTCTCCACCGTTTCCTACCACCCCAGGTAATCCTATTTGCTCTCAACCCCAGGCCGAGAGCTGGTGCCTCTGAGGCTCCGACTGTCGCAGTGGCTGAGAGCGGACGGGGATTTGGAGTTAGCTGGTGCAGTGGCTGAGCCCCTCATCCAGCTGCGAGGGGCTGCTGTTGGGCTCAGCGGGAGGGAGGAGGTGAATGAGTTTATCTGGGAGATCCATGCAGTGGTGGCAGAGGAAGGGAGTACTGGAGTTGGACTGGGAGAAAACAGGCCGATGTCCCAGGGCCAGGGCGCCCATCTGCGGGCAGGCGCATGACCTCCGAGTCGGCTGCTCCTCTCTCTGCCGTTACTCAGAGACAGAGGGTCAGAGAAATGAACGAGGCACCTACCGCCGGTGTTCTTTTATTTATGGATTGGGAGACAGAGAGAGAGACAGAGAGCAAGCTATCCGCTGGTTCACTCTGTCTGAAACCAGCAGCCAGGAACTCAGTCCAGGCTTCTCACAAGGGCGGCAGGAACCCAATCACTTGAGCCATCACCTGCTGCACCCCCAGGGTCTGCACTGGCAGGAAGCTGGCGTCAGGAGTGGGGGGGCAGTTATGGAACCCCAGTGTTGTGATGTGGGATGCCAGAGTCTTTATTGCCTACCCTTAGTGACTGATACGCAGTGTACCAAGGTCGGTGTCGGCCTCTTCAACCAAGAGCAGCGATAACCGGGCTGCAGCAGGACAGCTGGCTCTGTTTGCCGATTCTGCACCAAGAACTGTTCTATGGGCTTTTTGTGCAAGAGCACATCCACTTCTTCAGGAACCCCAGAGTCAGGCAACAGACCAGGCACCGAGAACTTAACGACACTGCCTTGGACAGCATGGTCAGTGGTGGAGAGGAGATGGCACCTGGGGGCAGCTACTTAGCCTGGCTCTCCATCACCTGCCGTGTCACAAGGGCCCCGGCCAGGTGAGGGGCTCGGACCTGGCCATTCTGGCAGGAGGCAGCTGCTCAGCATGAGGTTCAGAGGCTGGGGCAGCAGGTACGCTGTGTGGCTGGAGAAGGTTACAGGTGGCCCGGGCTGCATATGCTGGGGCAGCAGGTACGCTGTGTGGCTGGAGAAGGATACAGGTGGCCCGGGCTGCATCGCCGGAGGCTGGCTTCTCCTTGGAGCCAAGCTTGGCCCTGGGCACCTGGAACCCCTGCCAACCCCAGCTTCCTCGTGCCCGGGCTCACTTCCTCCATCCCCAGGCAGTCTTCACACGCCCTGTGTGCCCTGTTCACTGGGGTGGGGGCATTACCCTCACAGATTGGCCCAGCACCTCTAGACCGCAGTGCCAGCATCTGCAGTGAGAGTCACTCTCCTGAGAAAGCTAATCACGGCCCTAAATGTGTTCCACTGGGAAAGGGAGTATCCATGGTGCTTCCCATCAGCGCTGCAGGTGGCATCCCAACTGGAGCCAGGCCGCTCCTCCCCTGCGCCCAGCAGATGCCACAGCCTACCGTCCCTTCCAGTTCACTTCAGGGTCTGATCCCCTGACGGCCCCTCCTACCCCTTCCTGCAGCATTCCCCTTGGTGAGTTTTCCATGGTTTCTCTTCCCCACCGGGGATGTCCTAAGATTTCCTGGCCTTGTCCAAAAAGATGAGGTCCTCAGGGGTCACTGGGCTGCACAAGGCAATCAGACAAGCAAGCAGCCCCCCGCGGGCCAGCCCAGCCGCAGTCACCACGCTGCTCCTCGATTGCCAGCCTGCAGCCGGGAGAGCAGAGGCGCTGGGGGTGGCAGCACATATGTTATGCTGTCTCCGTGCCGTCAGAGGCCCTGAGTACTCCTTCCCGCCGCCCTTTGCATCCCAGCGTGTCCCTGGGAAGAAAAATCCTTGTTCCTGGGCACTCGGGGGGTGACAGGGGAGCTCTGGGCTCTGCATTCAGCGGCCAGGGCTGCAGCAGGAGCTGCCTGTGGCTGGGTCGTTGGGTCAGTCGGTAGAGCATGGGACTCTTAATCCCAGGGTCGTGGGTTCAAGCCCCATGTGAGGCACCAGATGTTGCAGTTGATTTCTCAACAATGTTGCAGTGGATTCGTTTTGGAGAGGAGGAGCGTGGTGGGGGCAAGAGGCGCGGAGTCACCACACAGACTCCGGGAGTTGGGTGAAAGCAGGCTTGAGGCGAGCAGCCCGCAGACTCGTTTATTACAGTTGGTACAACAGCATATATAGTCAAGACCAGCCAATCCAGTCAAGGGGTGGTCTATGCCCCAACCAATCACAGCCTGTTGCCAGGCAGTTTCCAAAGCCATCCAATCACAGCCTGTTGCCAGTCAGGCAGTTTCTGAAACCATCCAATCACGGCCTGCCGTCAGGCTCTGTTGTCATGTGATCTCCTCTATTGTCATGTGGTTTCCGAAGCCATCCAATCACGGCCTGTTGCCAGGCAGTTTCTGTTGTCAGCGGCCATCGTGGCATGAACTGTTCACCTCAGCGGCCATCTTGGCATGAACTGTTCACCTCATTCCACCACAGTTGGGCAGCAGGGGAGCTCCTCAGCCGTGGTTACCAGGTGTGGCCCCAGCAGCTGCACCTGAACGCACACCCCCATCCCTCCCCCTAATGGCTAATTCACTGCTCTGACCGACCCCCAATTGCTGAGGGTCCTCGAGGCACCGTCAATTAAATCCCGAGAGCAACTGTAGCCCGTCTGCAGAACGACCCCAGTGCAGGCTGCCTGTCATTTCTTCCACGACGCTCTCTCCCCGCCAGCCTTGGGCCTGCCCCACAGAGGCCGAGCTCGCAGGTGGCTAACACGCCTGGGTGTGGAAGGCGCCCAGGAGGAATGGGCTGCAGCTGGGGAGGCAGGAGGCTGCGGCTAAGCTGCAGTGTGGCCCGGCCCCATCTCCCAGAGACCTGCCCCCCTACCCATCAGCTCCATGGCCAGGAGGCGGGGTCAACCCTGGGCCTCTGGGGCCCCTCTGGGCATGGCGTGAGTCTTAGAGAAGGGGCAGCTGTAGGACCTCATCAGCCCACACTCACGGCAGCTGGGGGTTCGTGTGCTGAACAAAAAAAGAGGTTAGGGGGTGGGGCACGACCTTTCCTTCCCAGGGAAGTCTTGCTCCTGCCTTCCAGCCCTTGTGCCGCTCCAGCGCCTCCCTTCTCTGAGTGTCCCTGAGGTACGAGGGCTGTGACATGTCACATGTAGTCATGTGTGTGCAGGCCAGGTGTCCGACTGGCTTTTGGTGGGAAGAGGCGGGGGGTTGAAGATGGGTGTGAGCCCAAGGGGGCCATGGTGGGGTTGAGGAGATGGAGGGTCTCAGCCTTGCATTTTTTTTTCTTAATTATTTGACAGGTAGAGTTAGACAGTGAGAGAGAGAGAGAGAGAGAGAGAGAGAGAGAGAGAGAGAGAGAAAGGTCTTCCTTCCGTTGGTTCACTCCCCAAATGGCCGCTATGGCCGGCACTGCGCCTATCTGAAGCCAGGAGCCAGGTGCTTCTTCCTGGTCTCCCATACGGGTGCAGGGCCATCCTCCTGCCTTCCTGGGCCACAGCAGAGAGCTGGACTGGAAGAGGAGCAACTGGGACGAGAACCCGGTGCCCCTATGGGATCCCGGTGCCGCAGGCAGAGAATTAACTAAGTGAGCCATGGCGTCGGCCCAGCCTTGCACTTTCGCTGCTGGGCAGTTGTCGGATGCCCTGGGCAGGAAGAACTGATGGATCTTGCAGCCCGGCAGTACCTCTCCTGTTGGGCATGGCCAGGGGCCCAAAGAGACTGTGCAGCAAACATTTCAGCAGGGAGCAGGAAGAGAAAGCAGCCATGATGAACTCGCAGCCTGAGCCAGACCCAGCTGGACCTGGTGGTCTGACCACTCTGTCCCCTGCTGGGCTGGGCACTGTGCAGCCCCATGCTGTGATGGTGTGTATGGTGATGTGGCTTTCCCTGGGCTCTAGCTACTTGCTTGCAGGGGCAAGGGGGTCTGAGTGAGCTCCCAGCCCAGGGAATCCTTGTAGCCCCCAGGTCTGGGCCCACTTAACAGCTGGTGCAGGATGGGAGGGCCTTGGGAGCAGGAGCAGCGAGCAGGGTGGTGGGCTAGCTATGATTTCTGGCTTCCCAGGCCTGACTATTTAACAGTGTGGTAATCACTCTGTGCTTCAGTTAGAAGTGAGTAACTGGGGAGAATATTCTTTCAGGTGGTAACATTGTCAGCCTAGTTTTATGAGTTTTGAAATTTTGTCAGGTTTGCTGAGGCACCCTTGACAAATAAACACTGTAAGTAGGGTGCGTCAGAAAGGTCCGGGAGAAGCAGGCACTGACTGTGGCCATGAAATGTCTGGGCCCTGAACCCAGCTCCCTGCTCATGCAGATCCTGGGAGGCAGCAGGTGATGACTCGGGTCCTCCTGGGAGACCCGGACTTGGTTCCTGGCTCGTGGCCTCAGGGCTGTTGTGGGCATTTGGGGACTGACAGGAGCAGGGAGTGCTTGTTGTGCCCTGTCTCTCTCTGTCTCTGTCCTGCTTCCCCTCTTCCCTGTCCTGAGAATCCACCTCCTACCTTTCTCTGGCCCATGCATGCCACCCCTGTCCTGTGCCTGTCTCTGTTGCAATGCTTTTTTTAAAGTTCATGAGAAGTACAACTAAATGATAGGTTTATTTTGGTGTCAAAAATTCTGCACATCAGTGTGTAATTTACACATGATACACATTGTCCATGAACTTTTTGATATGTGTGGGGAAATGATTGCCACAATGAAATGAATTAACGTATCCTCCCCTGACACACTTGAACCCCGTGTGTGTGTGTGTGTGGAAGGTGCATTTAGGATCTGCTGCCTGAGCACACTGCAGGCCTGCAATGCATCACCGTTAGTGACCGTTCCCATACTGCAGATCGGGTCCCCATGATGTCGGCGTTCCATGCAACTGCCCCGCCCCTCCAGCCTCTCGGAACCCTGTTCCGTTCTGGGCTTCTCCCACTTGCACATTTTTAGATTGTACCTGAGAGTGTGACCGTGCAGTGTTTGACTCTGCGTTTTTCTGCTTTCCCTCAATGCTGTCTTCAGGTTCCCCGTTTGGTTGCAGACAACGGAGTTCTGGTGAGGCTGAGTGTTCTTCCTGTGTGAGTCTGCATGTGGATCTCATGTTGCTTTGTGCATTCGTCAGCTAGGGCCTGCTTGGGTTGTTTGCATAGCATGGCCTCCTTGAGTAATGCGGCGAGCGTGAGGGAGCAGGCATGTCCTCTGGTTGCTACTTCTGGCTGTGGGACTCACACCCGCAGCGGACTGCTGGGTCACATGGCAGCACTTGGCTCCCGCGGCTGTCACCTAGCAGACAGGGGTGACTCTGATGTGTTTGGCTTGTGCTGGCCATGAGTGATGCTGAATGTGTTTTCATGTATCTGTCGGTCACTTTTATGTCATCTTTGCAGAAATGGCTATTCAGGTCTTTGGTCTACTTTTTAAAAATGGGATCTGTTTGAACAGTGGAGGGACCAGCACTGTGGCGTAGCAGGTAAAGGCGCCGCCTGCAGTTCCAGCCTCCCATATGGGTGCTGGTTTGAGTCTCAGCTGTTCCGCTTCCAATCCAGCTTCCTGCTAATGTGCCTGGGAAAGCAGCAAGGGATGGCCCAGGTACTTGGGCCTCTGCTACCCTTGTGGGAGACCTGGAAGAAGCTCCTGGCTCCTGGTTTCAGCCTGGCCCAGCTCCAGCAATTGTGGCCATTCAGGGGCTGAACCAACGGATAGAAGATCTCTCTCTCTCTCTCTCTCTCTCTCTCTCCTCTGTAACTCTGCCTTTCAAATAAATAAAATAAACCTTTTAAAAAAATTAGGAAAGTGGAGAGACAGACCTTTGATCTGGTGGTCAATTCCTCCCTAGTGCCTTCAACAGCCAGGACTGGGCTAGGTTGAACACAGGAGCCAGGAATGCAAACCTGGTAACTCACCTGGGTGGCAGGGACTCAAGTACTTGAAGCATCGGCATCTTCTGCCTCCTAGGGTGTACATGAGCAGGAAGCTGGAGCAGAAGCTGAGCTGGAGCCAGCGTGGCACAGCAGCTTACCCACCGCCTGTGAGGCTGGCATCCCCTCTCAGCGAGCTGGTCCCAGTGCTTCCAATCGGCTTCCTGTGAACGTACCTTAGAAGGCATGGAAGACAGCACAAGACCTGGGCCCCTGCCACCCATGGAGTTCCTGGCTCCTGGCTTTGGTCCTTGCCTGGCTTTTGTAGCCATTTGGAAGTGAACCATCCAGTGGAAAGAAGATGTTGTCTAGCTCTCTCTGTTGGTGCCATTGTTTCAATCAATAAAATAAAATAAAAGTTAAACATTTTTAAAAACCCAGAACCAAGACTCAGACCCAGGGAGTTCAGTGTGGGCAGCACCAGCATGACCCCCTTTGCCCTAGTACAGCGGTTTTAGTGGATGCTGGGAGGAGTCTTGAAGATGTGCTGAGGAAGACATTGAGATCCGACGTCGTCCATGGATCAGTGACCTTCCTGGCTTCCCAGTCCCTGAAAACTTCTTGTGCTCATGAGATCAGCTTGGTGCGTGGAAGTTTCAATGCCAGTGCTGTGCTATTCGCATTACTGTAGCTTTGAAATAGATTTCGAGGTGAGGAAACGTGTGATGGCTCTAGCTTTGTTCTTCCTGCTCAAGATTATTGTAGCTTTTAGCGATCTTCTTAAGATTGCATTTTTATTGACATGAAGAATGCCTTTTGGATATTCGTAGGAGTTGAATTGAATTGGTTGATAGCTTAAGGTAGTAAGGTCATTTTTAAAAAATATTCATGTATTTGAAAGGCAGAGCTACAGATAGAGAGAGGGAGAAACAGAGGAAAGTCCTCATCTGCTGGTTCACTCCCCAAATAGCTACAATGCTACAATGACAGAAGCGGGACCAAACCAAAGCCAGGAGCCAGGAGCTTCTTCCAGGCCTCCCACATGGGTGCAGAGACCCAAGGACTCAAGCCATTCTCCACTGACCTTCTAGGCCATCAGCAGGGAGCTGCGTCTGATGTGGAGCAGCTGGGACTCAAATATGCACCCATATGGAATGCTGGTACTGCAGGCAGAGGCTTAACCCACCATGCCATAGCACCGGCCCCAATAACGTGATTTTTAAAAATAATTATTTTTACAACTCATGAACACACAATGTATTCTATTTGTATCTTTTTAAAATATTTATTTATTTATTTTGAAAGAGTTACAGAGAGAGAGGGAATGGCAGAGAGAGAGAGAGAGAGAGAGAGATAGATCTTCCATCCACTGGTTCAATCCACAGATGGCCACAATGGCCAGCGCTGGGCCAGGCCAAAGCCAGGAACCAGGGGCTCCTTTCAGGTCTCCCATGTGCACAGCAGAGGCCCAGACACTTGGCCCCAAAGCAGCATCTTCTGCTGCTCATCTCAGGATGTTAGCAGAGTGCTGGATCGGAAGTGGAGCAGCCAGGACACAAACCAGTACCTGTATGGCATGCCGGCACTGCAGGAATGGCTTTTACCCCCACGACGCCACAACGCCAGCCCCATCTGTATGAACTTGAATTTCCTTCATTAACGCTGTGCCATATTCCGTGTACAGCTCCTCGACCTTTTTGGTCGTTTACTTCTGAGTATTTTGCTGAATGTTTGCTATTGTGGTTGGGATTGCTTTCTTAATTACCTTTTCAGCTAGTTCATTGTGCGTAGAAACGTGACCGATGTTTTTCATGTTGGCTTTTAATATCCTGCACCTGTACTTTGTTCTGTCTTTTCAATGGACTTTTTAGAGTTCCCTAAATGTAAGATTGCGTCACCTACAGATGGAGGACTTCACCGACTTGAATGTCTCGATTTCTTCTGTTACGGTTCTGGCTGGCGTCTTAGCTCCGCTGTGTAAAGAAAGCTTTCCATTCTCCCCATCAGCTGTGATGTGAACTGCAGGCTTTGCACGTGTGGCCATTATGGAAGGGATGTACAAACCTGTTGGGCTGAGGGTTTCAGTCATGCGTGGATGCTGGATGTTGCTGAATGCTTTAGTGTGCGTATGTTGAAAGGGTCACGTGAGTTTCCTGTGAGTGAGGTGTGTCACGTTGCCTGATTGGCAGGTGTGGGACCATCTTTGCATGCCAGGCCTACGTGCAACCTGGTCATGGTGACTTTTGAGTGCTGTTGAACTTGGCTGCCTGGTATTCTGCTGGAGACTGCTCTGGATTCAACAGGGATATTGGCCTGCAGTTTTCTTGCGGTATCGTTGTCTGGCTTTGGTATCAGAAGGTGCTAGCCGCCTGCTTTGTGTTGCCCAAGATTCTGGAAGATTTCAGAACACAACAGAGCTGAAAGACAATATATACGGGGTGAACCTAAAAGAAGGGTACACAGGCAACACGGGGAAGGTCCCCCAGCGTGGAGCTCATGTCCTTCTGACCACGTGGGAGGAAACCGGAAGTCAGCAGGGACGTGGGGGAATTTCACACTTAAGCTAACACATTTTTGAACAACCCTTGCGTCAAAGAGAAAGTCATGTGGAAATTGTAAAAATTTTCAGACAAATAAAAGTGAAACATAACATACCCAAATTGTGATAGGGAAGAGTGACAGCAGTACTGGGGTGGAAGTTAACGGCCACGAATGTGGCACACTGGGCTAAGCTGCCGCCTGCACACCAGCATCCCATATGGGCCCCCTTCCGATCCAGCTCCTGGCTACTGTGACTGGGAAGGCAGCAGCAGATGGTCCAAGTGCCTGGGCCCCTGCCACTCATATGGGAGGCCTGGATGGAGTTCCAGGCTCCTGGATTCAGCCTAGCCCAGGCCCGGCCATTGTGGCTATTTGGGGAGAGAACCAGAGGTAGAAAATCTCTCTCTATCCCCCTGTTACTCTGTCTCTGTTACTCTGACTTTCAAGTAAACAAACCTTTTGTTAAAGAAAGACCTCAAATAAACAACCTATCTACATCTCAGTGAACTGGAAAAGGAACAGACTCAGCCCAGTGTCAGCAGAAGACAGGTGATAATAGAGATGAGAATGACGATAAATAGAAAAACAGTAACACAACCAAGAACAGTTTTCTTGGAAAACAAATTCCATAAACACATAAAGCCCTTGGAGTAGGCCGTGACGTGTCTCAAGTGCTCAAACGTGAGCTACAATGATGACTGTTACCATTACTGCCAGCACCATCGTGGGGAATGACAGTAAGCATTAAGATAATATCACTTCCTGTTTGTTTAAAAACAAAACAAACGCTCAGTTCCTCAACACAGTAAAGTTTGTTTCACTGCCTTAGGAGCCCAGCACAGGGGCTCCTGGGACCTCCCAGGCTGTTCAGGAAGCCAGGCTGTTTCTGTCTCAAAATGTTCACATCTTGCATGAAGATGGAGTACTGAGAAATGCGTGGGTAGCACACCTGCCTCTTATGTGTCCCAGCCTGGAAGTGGCTCTGGGCACTCCTGGTGGCCCTGGTGAGAAGCTTTCCTGGGCACTGTGCAGACAGGGAAACCTGGGAAGTGCGGTCTGGGCCGTGGGTGGGGAGGTGTGAATCCCAAGGGACAGACGGTCATTCTTGGCTGCTGTCTGTTCTTGAGTGTCCAGCCAGCTTCGGGACCCCACCACCTCCCTCTGTAAGCTTGTGTGTGTCGCCTGTGAGAAAGCTGGAGGGGTACCTGGAGGAGGTGCGGCGCTCAGGAAAGCAGGGTGGCCCCACAGCAGAATAGGTGTGCACAGACTCTGCCACCTTGGGATGAAGGCCCCAGCCGTGAATGTCTGCCCTCGCCCCCCCCCCCCCCCCCCCCGTACTCATGACTGGCACCCTCAGGAGAGAGGGGACTGCTTGGTCATGGTCTTGCCCTGGCCATCCCAGGAGTTTGGCGAGACCCACTTGGCCTGGTCGCCCTCCATTCTTTAGGCTTGTCTGAGTCACCTTGGAGCTGTCCCAAAATCTGTGTTGGGTGCTCTTCCCACATCAGTGAAATACAGGTGCTTGTGCCTTGGGCCCTACAGGGAGAGTGAGGAACCCCCGGCCTGTGGTGTCTGCGGTGGGGGAGGGCTCCTCGGTTCTCCTCTTTGCTGCGATTGCACAAAACAAGGAGATGGGATTGCTTGGAAAGGAAATTGGGAATTTTTGGAAAAGCTTCAGAGGATGGATGCTTCCGTGCTTGGCTCCTGCCTCTGCCTGTGAATCGGGCCCTGCACCCCCCCACCCCCAACCCCCTGGTGTGTGCGCTCTCCTGCTTCCATCTGTCCTAGCCCAGGTGCCTCACCCTCTGCCCCAGAACTCTGTGTTTTGTTTTCTTTTTTTTGTACAATTTACCTATTCGGGGCCAGTGTAGTGGGTTAGGAGCTGTTGGCGGTGCCGACATCCCATAGAAATTCTGGTTCGGGTTCTACCTGTTCCACTTCCAATCCAATTCCCTTGCTGATGTATCTGGAAAAGCAGCAGAAGATGGCCCAAGTCCTTGGGCCCCTGAACCCACATAAGAGGCCTAGAAGAGGCTCCTGGCTCTTGGCTTCATATTGGCTCAGCTCTGGCCATTGTGGCCTTTGGGGAGTGAACCAGCAAATGGAAGGTATCTCCCTCTCTCCCTCTCTCTCTCTCCCTCCCTCCCTCCCTCCCTCTCTCTCTTTAATGTGTTTGAAAGGCAAGTGTCAGAAAGAGTTTGGAGAGAGAGAGAGCGATCTTCCATCTCCTGGTTCACTCCCTAAATGGCTGCAACAACCAGGACTGGGCAGGAGCCTGGAACTCCATCCAGGTCACTCACATGGGTGGCAGGGGCTCAGGCATTTGGGCCTTGTTTCTCTTGCCCAGGTACATCAGCAGAGAGCTGGATCTGAATTGGAACAGCTGGGATATGGGAGTCGCAGGCAGTGGCCTAACCCACTTCACCACCACATCGGCGCCAGTTGTATGCATTTTCAGAGGACATTTTGAGATGGAACTGGAGCCATTTTAATCTATGGGGAAGCATCTTCAATTGTGGGATTCCCAGCCCTGAGACCATGAAGGAGGAGGACACAGGGGGTACTCAGGGATGTTTCCATGGCAATGTGAGTTTGACCGTAAGGGCTTTGCCAAAGGAGAGCTGTCATGGCCAGGGCACTGCCCTGCTCTGGCCTCTCTCTCTGGCTCGTGGTGAAGAGGCAATGGTGCAGGGTTAGGAGTCGGGCCCCCTGAGCTCCCATCCGCAGCCTGGCAGTCTGGGGCCTCTGGGCTCCCTCTGGGGCTGCCATGGCTTCCATAAACCCGGGGTGATAGCGCCTGCGTGGCAGGCTCTGAGGACCGAGAGCATCATGCAGTGTGCCTGGCACACGAGGTGCCCTCGGTCCTCTCAGCCTTGTGCTGTCGGGAACCACACCGCCCAGCTTTGTCTTGGGGTTGCCTGTCGCCAAGTGGGATAACGTTAGGGAAATGGACAGAAGACCTGCAGGGACAGGCAGGAGATATGCGATGTCTTGATAATTGGCTCTTGTATCTTTATTTACTAGAGCAACTGGAAAGATACAGAAAGGAGGAAGAAAATGCCCAGTTTTACATCCAGAACAAAAATATGTGTTTTTGTTTGTTTCTTTGTTTCTTTGCCGCCTTTCTTTGGCCTGTTCAGACAGAGTTGGAGTCGTGTCGCGTTCATGCTGTCTGTGTGACCTTAATGGAAGCACCGTCCCTTGTTTCCATGCTGGGTTGCCCCTGGCATTGGCGGAGGTGGAGACGGCCTGACCCAGCCCACAGAGCCAGTCCCCTGCTGATGGACAGATGGGTTATTTCCTACTTTTCGTTGCCAAAAATGCCACCATGCATGCTGCTGCATCCCCAGCCTCTGGCCGCGTCTCTACCACGTGGGCAGGATTCTTGGGAGTGGAGGGTGCTGGTCAAAGGGGAAGAGGGCCCGAAAGCGTTTCTAGGTCACTGAGCAGAAACCGAAGGCGGGGACTCCAGTGCCTTTCTCTGCCCTGCAGCCTGGCCCCAGCACATTACGGGCCTCCCGGGAAGGGCACTCGCGTGGCAGCCGCCTTGCTTGAGGGGGACCGGGTGCAGTAGACCCAGGATGGATGCCCTGGCATCCACTTCTCAAGCTGGTTCAGCCTCCCCATGTGCTCGTAATTAAGCCTCACATGTTTCCATCTCTCCATGTTTTCCAGAGCGTGTCAGGGTGACGGATGGGCTTGGCGCGGCTCAGATACCCGTCAGCCCAGCGCCTCAACTACTCCACCCCCGCTAAAGACACCGAGTTCGAGGGCAGAGAGGGGTCAGGCCCTCCCTGCTCGGTGCCCACCTCTGCCTGCTCTTCCTGTCCTTCTCTGTATCCTCTTGTTCTCACAGTCATCTGTGAGGTGCACCCAGGGCGCGTTGGGCTATAAGCTGCCAGAAGGGTGAAGCAAGTGCGTGTGAGCATTTCTTTTCTAAGAGAAGCCTTGTGTGTCTTCCGAAGAATTCTAACCTTGGACATGGCTCGAGTCTGCAGAATTGTGGTGGGATTGGGGAGGAGTGTGGGGAGGTGAGTGTCACCTCTGAGTCCACTTTCTTTTTTCACATGAAGATTTATTTTTTGACAAGCAGAGTGGACAGTGAGAGAGAGACAGAGAGAAAGGTCTTCCTTTACCGTTGTTTCACCCCTCAATGGCTGCCGCGGCCGGCGCACCACGCTGATCCAAAGCCAGGAGCCAGGTGCTTCTCCTGGTCTCCCATGCAGGTGCAGGGCCCAAGGACTTGGGGCATCCTCCACTGCACTCCCGGGCCACAGCAGAGAGCTGGACTGGAAGAGGAGCAACTGGGACAGAACTGGCACCCCAACCGGGACTAGAACCCGGTGTGCTGGCGCCACAGGCGGAGGATTAGCCTAGTGAGCCTCGGTGCCTGCCCACATGAAGATTTTAACACCTGGGCTGAGTTCTGTCGGCTCGAAGCTAGAACCCAGTCCTGGATTAGAAAGGGGGAGATGGATGCGGGTGAGAGGGGAGGCTGGCTGTTGCCTGGGTTGTCTGCTCTCAAGCTGCTCCCTATGTGTTGTGAGGCTTCTGGTAGCCAGTGTTAGTGCTACCGTCCAGTCACTGCACCAAGCTAAGTGAAGCCATAGCTGTGCATGGCCAGTCTCCAGCACCAGGCTGGACATTGTCGTGCAAACAGGCTTTTGTGTCTGTCTTCAAATGAGGAACCTGAGGCTCAGAGCAGTGAGGCACGGGCCCTGGGGTAGTGCACGGTGCGTGCAGGTGGTCAGGTGAGGATATACCAAGCTCAGGAACTTCTGACTGCAGGGCAAGCCTGGTATGTTGCACATCCTGGGGAGAGGGCTAGGTAGTCTTCAAATGATGACTGGACAGTAGGCAAAGATGATTGCTTGTGGAAACGCCCCAGGAACAGCACAGGTGCACGTGGGTTTGTGAGGGAGAAACAGGACTCATGCCTTACTGTGTGCTTGGGACTGCCCAGTTTTGAACATATTATTATGCTTGATTTTTATAATTTTCTAAAATGTTGTGATTTCCACTTCACATTATTATATGAATAGGAATTATTATATATTCAATGAAGGACTCCCAGGTGGGTGTTAGGTGCGGTGATTAGATTTCCACTTGGGATGCTCTGTCCCATATCAGAATGCTTGGGATCTCACTTCCTGATAATGTACAGCCTGGGAGGCACAAGTAATGCCTCAGAGAATCACGTCCCTGCCACCTACGTGGGAATCCTGGATCGAGTTCCAGGTCTTGGCTTCAGCCTGGCCCAGCTCTTACTGTGGGGAACATTTGAGGAATGAACCAGTGAAGGGAGGGGCTCTGTTGTTTTGTCTGTCTCTTGTCTTTCTGACTTGCGATTTAATGGAAGTAAGCTTTAATATGTCCTTAGGAACTTATAGGCATGGAGTGGCTGTCTGAGTTAGGATCCTCTACTGATGTGCAGCGAATTGCCGTAAATTGGTGACAGCATTGGGCTGAGTGGGTTGGACCCCTGGGATGGGCTGCCAGCGCTGACGGAGGTGTCTTGGCGGCCATTGGCTGCCAGGTGGACTCTGTGGTCCGACAAGGCTGGCTCTTGGCCAGGAAAGCCAGGATTTGGGACTTTGCTACGACTCACATCAAAATGCTAAGGTGTAGGGACTGGCACTGTGGCGCAGTGGGTTAATGCCCTGGCCTGAAGCGCCGGCATCCCATATGGGAACCATTTGAGACCCGGCTACTCCTCTTCCCAACCAGCTCTCTGTTATGGCCTGGGAAAGCAACAGAGATGGCCCAAGTCCTTGGGCACCTGCACCCACGTGGGAGACCTGGAAGAAGCTCCTGGCTCCTGGCTTCGTATTGGCACAGCTCTAGCCATTGCAGCCATCTGGGGAGTAAACCAGTGGGTGGAAGACCTCTCTATCTGTCTCTACCTCTCACTGTAACTCTTTCAAATAAATAAAAAAATAAATCTTTAAAAAAATGGTATGGTGTGGCCTCTCTGCATGACCGTGTCACAGTAGTTAGACCTCTGCCTTGGAGCTGAGGGTACCTGGACACTGTCCCAGTGGACAGTGGGGAAGCTGCTGAGCTTCTGAGGCTGGGCCAGGAGGTGCCACAGCAGCCTTTTTATGACCTGTTTTCATGGGAGTCAGAGACCATGCCTGGAGTTGGAGTTAGGGGTGCAGACCCCAGGGCTTCAGTGGGAGAAGTCACAAAGAGCTTGCGGGTGCTTCTTGCCTGGAATGCAACTCTAGAGAGTAGCAGAAGCAGGCTTTGAACCCAGGACTTGACTGTGGAGCTACACTCAGAGTCCCCAGCATCCCTGTGGGGAGATGGCAAGTTTGCTGTTCCAGAGAGACTCGGAGTTGGCAGCACCACTGTGGGCGGGAGCTGCCCAGTTCCCCCTTTGCAGAGAAGTAAGTGATCTGGGGCCAGGGCAGCCACCACCTCCGAGCCCTTAGCTCCTCAATGGTGGCGCTGCCTTTGTGTGACTCCTCTGCCCCAGGCTGTTGTCTGCCTTGCTCCTTGATGTCAGAGCTCTCTGGAGCTCTGTTGATTACACTGGCACCACCTGGATTCATGGCCGGTTCGGGGGAGGAGTTGGCTCAGGGTGACCTGTTGCCCTGGTTCCTTGGTCAAGGTGGCTGCAGAGGAGATGGGAGTGAAGCGGCTGCTCCTGCTGGGCCCAAAGCATCTGCAGTTGGACACCCAGGTATGTGGGGAGCATCTCTTAAACATGAAGAAGACCAAAGACTTGGGGGTTCAGCTGTGTCCTTGGGACCTCACTGGGAACGAGCCAGCTCTGTTGTCACCGGTATCACCAGTCCGAGCCTTGCTGACAAGCAGAACAATTGAAATCACTTCAAACAATGGATTACTTTTTAAAAAAAGATTTATTTATTTATTTGAAAGAGTTACACAAAGAGAGGAGAGGCACAGAGAGAGAGAGAGAGAGACAGACAGACAGGTCTTCCATCCAATGGTTCCCTCTCCAATTGACCGCAGTGGCTGAAACTTTGCCCATCCGGAGCCAGGAGCTTCTTCTGGGTCTCCCACATGGGTGCAGGGGCCCAAAGACTTGGGCCATCTACTATTGCTATCCTAGGCCATAGTAGAGAGATGGATCGGAAAAGGAGCAGCCAGGTCTCGAACTGGCTCCCATAGGGGATGCCGGTGCTTCAGGTCAGGGCGTTAACCTGCTGTGCCACAGTGCTGGCCCCTCGTTTTTTTTTAGTCTTAAAAGGAATTTCTTGCCATTGGCAACAGAAAGGATGAACCTGGGGGATATTGTTACAGGTCTTCAAAGAGTGCATGGAAAAAAGCCTGTTCATGAAAAAGATATGTACTGGCAGCTTTTTTTTTCTTTTCCAGAATAAACTTCTCTTTCATTCTGTTGCCCCTGAATGTTTGGAAGTCCTCTTGTGCCAGCTGATGCTCAGAGAGCACTTGGGGCACAGAGAACTGTGGCCTTCTCACCAACCTGCAAGCAGTTCAGCTCTGGGGACACCTGTTGTGGATGTTGGGGAGCCGGACACAGGTGCTTCCATATGCTGAAGCCCGCCCCTCTGCTCATGTGAGGAGGAAGACCAGGAGCAAAGCGACAGCTTGGTCTTGCTCTGCTCCTGATTCCTATAGGCGGCTGGGGACCTGTTAGTCTAAGGGTTTGGGGGATCCACAGGGAGGCTGGATTGGCAACGTACGGCTGGGACCAAGGGGACCAGCTGCAAGATGAAGCGGCCTCCGCGCTGAGAGCCAGTGAGTTGCACCACAGGGGTTAGGCCACCTGGAGGGCTTCAGAGAGGTTGCACAGATGAGATTTTTCCATCAAGGAACCACGTAGGCACAGCCTTGGGCAAGGCAGGGCTGCTGTGCTGGGGAGGTGTGGCTGGCTCCACTTGCCGTCTTCGATGTGAGCATCGCTCTTTGATGCGACTTTGAGTGCCTGTCCAGAGCCTCCTGTGACCGCAGGTGACCCCACGACTGAGATCTTGCTGGCTGAGTGTGGAGCGGGAGCGGTGGATGCTGTTTCTGGCTCCGCTCCAGGAAAGCCCCCTGCTCATCTTCCCCCTTGTGGCTTCGTCATTCTGGCTGCTGCGGATGAAGGTGGTGCTGGTGAGCCTGGGAGTCATAGGAGAGGATTATGAAAGTTCATGGACAAGGGGTGCATTTGAAGGCTCATTGTCTCCAGGAGCTTTTCAGGTCTCCTCATGTTCCAGATGGCAGGGGTCCTTTGAGCCTGGCCCTGAGGTGCTATGTGTTCTCCTCCCTGGGACTTTGAGGTACACTGCAGGTGACTGTATTATACTGAGCTGTCAGGCGTTAGATTTGATCGGTTTCTGCAACTTGGATATCCCTGATGGGCACAGGAGACCCACATGACTCCCACAGATCCGCCTGTGCCCCACACAGGGGCCATCGTCTGCCCATGTTCCATGCAGGGGGCATCTAGGCCGTTGGCATCATCAGCCCGATGAGCTGGTCACAGGAGCAGGTCTTCCCCTTGGACGCCTGCTCACCTGGAAGGATTGTCCTCTTGATGCTGAGTTCTTAAAGGCGGTATTAGAGCTGTCAGAACAGAGCGGGAAGAAGACCCTAGAGAGCAGGTGTGTTCTATCCTGCAACCCTTTTGGGGGTGGGGGGTGCTGGAATGGAGGCAGTGAACCCTAGGTTGTGTATGAGAGCGAGTTTTACACAGGGCCAGAGTGTGTTCACCCCGGATTCCCAGGCTGACACATGGGAAAGCTGTCTGGGTTTTCCTGGGATGTCAGGACATCCGAGATGTCCTGGGGAGAAGAGGTGGAAGGAGTCGTCAGTGGGCGGAGCAAGCTGCCGTGTTCTGTTGGCTCTGTGCACTGGTGTCAGGCTGTTGGGTGAGCTGGCTCCATTGCAGCCCGCTGAAGACCTGCAGGGCATGGAGACGGGTGTCAGTGTTTGAGCGATGGACCACGGCAGAAACTGTTTGAAAGCTCTCACGTGAGCGAGGTCTCACTGGGCCTCCCTGGCTTCGTGGATAAGGGGCTTGCTCTGCAGCTCCCGGTGCCGTTTCCTAATGGGGAGAGTGACGGTGGCTCAGCAGGGCAGTGCTCGCGGAGGGGCTGCGTCTTCCTGCCTGGCGAGGAACCCGTGGCGGCAGCAGTCTGGCCACGGGGACCCTGATGTGGCTCCTGCAGGAGGCAGAGGACCCATGAGCCCGTGAGATGCACTTGGGATCACATCTGCCAGGGAACAGCAGACGGTCCCTGCCCTCTGGATTTCTGCACGGGAGCGCGGCAGCATGGTGCACTGAGAGTGGGGCTCAGTTCACAGCTCCACCACTTGGCAGAGAAGTAATTAAGCCTCTTTGATCCTTATCTGGATCCATTTGAAGTGAGCTCTCTCCGTTGAATGAGCTAATAAACTCTCTTGTGTGCTTAAGCCATTTCAAATTGCTTCTGTCCCACGTGAGCAGAAGGCACCTATCTACTGGGATGCTGCAGAAGTCACAGAGGCTGGTGCTGTGGCTCAGCGGGTTAAAGCCATGGTCTGCAGCGCTGGCATCCCATATGAATGCTGGTTCGAGTACCAGCTACTCCACCTTTAATCCAGCACCCTGCTAATGTGCCTGGAAGAGCAGCAGAAGGTGGCCCAAGTGCCTGGGTCCCTGCACCCATGTGGGAGACCTGGATGAAGCTCTTGGCTCTTGCCTTTGGCATGGTATAATCCTGGCCATTGCAGCCTTTTGGGGAATGAATGAATGGTTGGAAGATCTCTCTCTTAAAGTTTTTTGTTTTTTTTTTTTTTTTTACTATAAAGGCTTACATTGAGACAGAACTATAAAAATATAAAATAAAATAAAGTCACGTGGGGTCTCCCCATGCTGTTGAGTGCTGAAGGTCCCGACGGCCCCAGACGGTGCCCAGGGGTCTCAGACACAGGTGTGGAGGGAGGTGGGACAGCAGTGACTGAGCCACAAATGCCTCCATGTCTGTGGACTCAGCAGTGATCCTAAGGGTTTGTGGGATTCTTGGAGGGAGATTTGTGTCCCCACTGTGCGAGGCAGCCCCTGCCTGGGTGTTGAAGGCAGTGCTGGGTTTTGACAGTCTCAACCCTGCTGCGGGAGCTCCCTGACGCCGCCTCACGAAAGCATGTCCATGTGGGCTCCCAGGGTTGCCGTGAGGGTTGGACAGGAATCACATCCATCAGGTTCCCAGCACGAGTTGGGAGCAAGCCCTTCATGTCGGCCCCTGCGATTCCAGACACACAGATGGGGTGGAGGAAGAGCAGAGGGGTGCTGATAGGGACAGGCGATCACGGGAACAGAGCTCTGAGGAGGGACCTCCTGGGAGCTGCCTGTCCCTCGTGCACCTTGTCCTGGGCCCCCTCGAGCAGGGCTGTAATCATCTTGGCCCACACTGGAGGGCTCTCACTGCAGCTGCTGCCACGAGATAACAGCTGGGCGCTGGGGCCCACTGCCGGCTGCCCTTCGAGAGCCCTCATGAGTCCAGCCGGCACCTGAGCCTCTGAAGTGTGGCCTGGCCACAGCAGGTGAAGACACGCCCTGAGGTCAGAGGGTGTGCTCCTGGGTGTGTGTGTCGGAAGTGAGACCATGAATCTCCTATCATGGGGAATGTTAAGTCTCCCCTAAAGGCGTAGACAGTGGATGCCAGCTATCTGGAGGGTCCCTTAGTAAATGTCACCACCTGGTTTACGTATTCATCCAACGTAGGGAATTACACAGCCAGTGAAACATGGCTCATCTCCGCTTGGCCACAATCTCCACCACTCCCTATAGCACCACTCCCTATGTCATCTTGACGTTTGCTGAGTGCCACAGGAGTGAATGGGTGGGAGTCATCTTTAGTGGGGAAAATATGGCCAATATTTCTATAAAGTCTCTTAGTAACACTAAGGCAGGGTACAGCTTCTGTAGGTTGAACTTGACTGACCTTACACATGGATACTTTTCATTCTTAAAATTTTCAGAAAAGTGGGGAGAAGGCGTTCTGTATGATGTGTGAACCATGGACTCGCAGCTGGGTCCCGGCTCCCTCTTCAGATGAACTGTTCGGTCAGTGTCCTGCGCGTCCTCGGGGCTGTGTGCAGGTGTGGAGTGTGTGGTTGATGTGTGCTCTGGTCACTTCTGTAGGGATGGGTACCTCCTCGGGTGCGCCGTGCTGCCTCTCATTAACAATGTGTGCTGCAGGCTTCCTAGTGTGAGCGCTGTGTGCTGTTTGATGGTGAGGATGAATCCTAATTGAACTGGTCGAACGGATCATCGCTTGGGAGTCCAACAGCCACCTCTAGATGATCTGTGTTTTGTTTGGCTGCAGCATGTTGTACCTGTTTAAAAAAATAAATGGGGGCTGGCATAGTGGCGTAGCCGATAAAGACACCGCCAGGAACACCGACATCCGACATGGCACCAGTTCACGTCCCGGCTGCTGCACTGCCAACCCAGCTCCCTGCTAATGGCCTGGGAAAACCAATGGAAGATGGCCCAAGTGCTTGGGCCTCTGCCACCCACAGATGAAGCCCTTGGCTGTGGTGTGACCCAGCCCTGGCTGTTGTGGCCATCTGGGGAGGGAACCAGCAGATGGAAGATCTTCATCTCTCTGTCTCTCCTTCCCTCTCTGTAACGCTTATAAATAAATAAATAAATAAATAAATCAATAAATCATTCAGACAGTCGAGCAGTGCAGGGAGAGGCTCGTGTCCACTTCCAGAGGGCCTGGTTTCTTGTTGCAGCACCTGGCTTCAGCTCTCAGTCACTGTAGGTCCTGGGAGGTAGTGGCGACGGCTCAAATAATTGGGTTCCTGCCATTGACATTGCAATCATAGCCTTTGGTCTCAGAGCAGCCCCAGCGGCTGCAGACATCTGAGGAGTGAGCCAGCAGGTGGAAGTGCTGTTGGTCCTCCTCTCAACTTTGTGCCTCTCAAGAGGAAGGCGCACGACAGTGGCTTTAGGTAGAAGAGGCCATTTCTGATTTCCCCATGGTCCCCACTGCTCCCTACTGTCTCGGGCTGGAGGCGGTTGAGTATTTGGTGTCTGTCACTGTTTGCACAGTTAGCGTGTTTTGCAGGTATTTTGTTGGCAATGAGTAGCCATGTGTGTGTGTCCGTCAATTTGTGTGTGTCCATCTAAGAATGACACAAGGGTCGGGGTTGCCTCATATGAGAGAATAAAGGTAACCATGGTACGTAAAATCCACAGAGTGAGCCAAGACCAAGGCTGTGGAGTGGAGAAATAAGTCAGCTGAGGACTGTCGCCTGGGTGCCACTGCACACAGCTCTGCTGGGACTTGGAGCAGTTCAGACATATGCATATCATGTACATCATATGGGGGTCATATCCACACACTGTGTGTCATGTATCACATGTCATATCCCATATGTGCCATATATGCCATAGGCTGTATGTGTCACATATGTGTTGCCTGCTGTGTTGTCATGTGTGTGTGTCACACACAGTATAATGAAGGCAAGGCCAGTGCTTCTGCAGGGCCAGCATGCATGGCTTGGCTAGCGTTTGGCCGTGGCTCGTGGCACTTCTTGACCTAGGTCTGACTGAAGGCTGACTTGTGAAGGCTCGTGAGCAGGGAGCGTTGCTCCGTGGGCAGCAGGCTGAGCCTGGTCTGCAGGCCGTGGCTGAGGCCCTGGGGCCAGTGCTGAGTCATCTACATTCCGTGTGGGCTGGCTCCTGCCAGAAACCTGAAGCTCCACGTGACTTTCTGGGGTTCAGGTCTGACTTCCTCCGGTTCACCTTGAAAGAGTCCCCGGCTTTGCTAAGCCCCCTCGTGCTAAGCCCCCTCGTTCTCTATGAAATGGGGTTAATAAAAGTTGTGCTGGGCTGAAATGACAGCAAAAACGCAAAGCACTTGGCAGCACGCCTGGCATTGCTTTGCTGGTTTTTTGGGGCATTTTGCAATCATACATCTGCTATTGTTGCTATGGTTGTAATTTCTCATAATAGTGATTTGAAACTTTAAGGGAGAAAAAAAAAACAACTAAAGAATGTCTTCAATGCCTTTGCTTTTTCGGTGTTCATTTAATCATTATCAGTACACGGGCATTGCACACAGCCCTCCCCCTTTTTTCCTGGCAAGATTCTTATAATGTGTTGAAAATATTAATTATCCTCTTCACCTTATAAACAGGACTGGAGAAATAAATCTTGGGGCTGTGCTTGGCAGAAGAAAAAGTACCTCTGTGTGTGTAGCAGTGAATTCTGTGAGTGCGTATGTGTGTACGAATGTGTATTTGTGAGTGTGTGTGTACTTGTGTGAGGGAGTGTATGTGTGTGAATGTATGTATGTGAGTGTGAGTATTGTGTGAGTTCGTGAGTGTGTGTGAGAATGTATATACATGAGAGTGTGAGTTTGAGTACGTGTGTGTTATTGTGAGTTTGAGTGTATCTGTGAGTTTGTATGTGTGTGAGAATATACGTGAGTGTGAGTTTGAGTGTGAGTATGTGTGTGTGTGAATGAGTGTATGTGTGTGAGTATGAATGTGTGTATGTATGTGTGAGTGGGTTTGTGAATGAGTGTGTGTGTGAGAATGTGTATACATGAGAGTGTGAGTTTGAGTATGAGTGAGTGTGTCAGTTTGAGTATGTGTGTGAGTTTGTGTATATGTGTGTGCGTGAGACAATGAATGTGTGTGGTATTCTTGCCCCTCCAGGTCACAGCAAAGCACTGACACTGGTTCCTTTAAGAAGACAATTAATCCAATTACCTTCTTGTTCGATCAATACTGATGTCTTTTTTCCTTTAACTTGCAGGTTTCGGCGAGTCTGGCTGCCAGTACAGCTGAGGTAGGAAATGGGGTTTTTCTCTCCTTCGGAAGGTGTTTTTGAAGTGGTTTTCATCAGTGACGGACGGAGAGCAGTGTTCCCGTTGGGACCCCCTTGCGTACGTTGTGCTGGTGGTTGGGATGGCGCTCGTCAGTGGGTGGTTTCCGAGGTACTGGCTTTGGGGCTGACCAGGGCCTCCATGCCGTCTCCGAGGAGTGTGCACCCCGTAGCCCGGGAAGCCCGTTGGTGGTTTCAGGGCCGGATCTCTTGCTCGCTTCTGCCTCTGTGACTCCCACGTTTGTCTCTCTGCGTATGTGCAAGGCTACCAGCCCCGCTGAGGCAAGGCCTGGCTTTGGCAGTGTGGCCTCCGCTGTTTCTGAGTGTTTTCTCCATTGTGCCCATCCTCTCCTTCCCTGCTTAGCCTCCAGGGATCGAGGCGACCCATGCCAGTGCTGACAACACACTCAGGTGAAGACAATAGCTGGTCACAGGTGACCAGAACCATGTGCCCCCACCCCCACAACTGGAGATTGTCCAATGCGGTGTGATGTGACGGGCGCCTCAGGTATATCCAGGGTCCTCTTTTGTTCATAGGTCGAAGTGTGTGTAGAGCTAAGAGCAGCAGTGTGGGCCTCAGAGCCCTGGGTCCTGGGTGAGCGCTGTTCTGACTGCCAAGACTCACTCGTCTCGTGCATTCAGTGCAGATGATCCTGTCTTCCTTCTGTCTGTCACCTGGTTGTTGGTGGGAGGGGAAGGCAGTGTGGGTGGTGGCAGCATATTCCTGCAGGGTCTACACACTAAGGGAGTGGTCATTGCCAAAGACTGACCACTCTGGCGTGAGTGTCTGTGTCCTTGGGTGCAATGGCATGGTGTGCAGGTGTTCTCCAGGATCTATTGCGTTCAGAGTATAACCAGTTCTTTTAGGCATATACTTGGGAAGGGAGGGGGTCAGCGGAGGGTCAGAGGCGGAAAGCACTGGAACAGGGTGGAAATGGGGAGCCACCAGCAGAGCCTACTTCCCAGCAATGTTAGGACAACTACATGAGCCATCGCTGACCAGTGTGAGCTTAGCATCTTGGCTGTCCAGGTGGGAATGACAACACACTTCACTTGAGCTGTCAACAGAGTACCTGATGATGTGGACTCTGGTGGTTTCCTACAAGAGAACACTGGTTTCCATTTGTTCCACATATATTATGCAGTCTGTCCTGGTATCCTATGAATGCCTTACATGTATCTTTAAAAATACTCAAAAAAAAATTGTATGCTGTAGAAACTGTCATATTTCCAATTTAAAAAAATATTTATTTATTTGAAAAGCAGAGTTAGAGGAATCTCCCATCCAGTAGTTTGCTCCTCAAATGGACACAATGGCTGGGACTGAGCCAAGCTGAAGCCAGCAACCATGAGCTTCTTCGGGTCTCTTATGTGGGTGCAGGTACCCAAACACTTGGGCCATCCTGCACTGCTTTCCCAGGCCATTAGCAGGGAGCTGGACTGGGAGTGGAGCAACCAGAACTCAAACTGGTGCCCATATGGGATGCTGGTGCTGCAGACAGTGGCTTTACCCACTATGCTATGGTGCTAGCCCCTGTATTTTCCATTCTGCTGATGAATGATTTGAGATTCACAGTCTTACAAAGTTGAGCAAGGTCATTCAACTAATGAATAAGACAAAAGAAATTGGAAGCCATCTGGGGCTGGGGACCAAATGCTGGCCATTCAGTGGTACACCGTGTCGCCCACTGGATCACGGCCTGGTGCCCCGTGGTGCTCGGCACCTGTCATTTTCGCCACTTGTTGGGGCTGTTTGCTTTCCAGATCCAACCTGAATATGCTTCATGTTCTGTGGTCAGCACCATGGACAGCTGTTGGTTTCCGATGACCTCTGCCTGCCTTTCCTCTCGACACATTCACACATCAGAGCCACATCTGGCTCAGTAATAAAACACCTCTACTTACTCTGTGTCTTCAGTTTTCATAGTACCTGACTGAGGTACTATGCCTCGTTGCTGTTTTTCAGATTAAGGAATGGAGGTTTGTGTTTGGCGCAATGGTGCAGTAAGTTACGCTGCCTCTTAAGACAGAAGCATCCCATATGGAGAAAGTCTGAGTGCTGGCTGCTCCACTTCCTATCCTGCTTCCTGCTAATGGGATTGGAGAGCAGCTGATAGGGTCCAAGTATTGGGCACTGCCACCCTGTGGGAGACCAGGATGGGGCTTTATCCTCTGGCTTTGGTCTGGCCATTTGGAGAGTGAACCAGTGGGTGGAAGAATGTCTGTCTGTCTCTCCCTGCCTCCTTCCAACCCCATGTCACTCTTCTATTCAAATAATTAAAGAAGGAAATATTTTAAATAAGAATGGTGGCTTGGAGAACTCATCACATTGGTGAAATCTGTTTCATGATCCAAAAATTCCATATAAGCTGCTGCCCAAGAGAAATAAGGACATATGTCTACCAGGAGACATTGGCAAGAAGTTTTATCTCAGCCACAGACTAGAAGTGAGCTGAGTGTCCATTAGGAAGGAATTGGATTAAAAATGCTCTATTCATACAATGGAACAGGAGACAGCAATCAAAAGGAACTCTGTGTGTGTATATGAAACAGCCTCTGTGAGTGTTAGAGCCAAAATGTTGAGTGACAGGGATTCCAGAGGAGCAAGAGGATACCCCTCTGTTGTTGCATTTACACATGTGGGGAAGCAGCTTGGATGGGGGGATGGACCTTGGGACTCACCCCTGGATGGGTTTGCACAGCTAACAGTCCCATGTCAGGTTAATAGATTTCTGCAGTCAGATGGAGAGCTCTCGAGGGTACATCATTTGTATACCACGAAGAAAGTGAATCTGCTGGGCCTGGGAATGCTGAACAAGACAAGGGGAGGAAAGAAGGAAGGAGGGGAGGGAGGGAGAAGCACAAAAAGCACTAATAGGAAAATGGGGGTGGAGGCCTGGGGAGTGGGGAATCCGGCAGGATAGGAATGCCGAGTCTGCAGCTCTGACTTCGACTCAGAAGCAGCGTCCACTCCTTTAGCTGACACTCCCCTCTCCCAAACAGGACACTTTTAAAAATACCCACTCTTTCTCCCAACGGCTGTTTCCAAACGGATGATGGCTGGAGTCAGTCTGTGTTTTGCACTACTGCATGGAGGGAGACTTTAGGTAATTGCATTTCTGAGGGCAGCTCATCCCGGCGCAGGGTCACCTCCGTAACTTGGCGTTTGAGGCATACTCACGGTCTGCTCCAGTGTGTAAATGATAGTAGCTCAAGAAAGTGCTTCTGTGAGGCCCTTTTCCTTCGCCAAAGCCCCAGTTTGCTAAGCAGAGAACAACACTTGTCATCTGGCCAGAACAGCCCCCACCTGTGGAGGACGCATTGGTTGTGGGAGACAAAAAGCCAGACAAACCCACAAAATGGGTGCGAAGGGATGACTTTGCCAGTTCGCTTGCTCTGAAGATTGACAGCGAGTATGTGAATAACGTTTGCTAAATCTGGACCTGGAGAACATGACAGCAGGCTGTTGGTGCCCATGATTTTTCGTGGCATATGCCACCCCTCCCTCACCACACACAGTTCTAATAAGATGGCACACAGGCTACTGAGACGTGTTAAAATCCTGCAGGGGAGGGAGCTTTATCTGCCGACCAAATTCTGCCCAGCACTGTGTATGACAGCTGAAGAATTTATCTTAAATTCCCTCTGCTAGCCGCAAAGCACATGGCCCTTTGTCCCCAAGCAGCCTGTAAGAACCAAACTAAGATGTCACATACATAATATAACAGATAAATGGCCCAATCTCCGTGTCCACATGATGAATGGAATGCAAGTTCAGCACACACATATTTGCACATTAATTGGCTCTGCGTGGTTCCATTTTGTTCCTAAGTTGCTACTGCGTGTCTTGTGGACTCCTTCCCCTTCAGAATCATTAAGCCTGTTTTATCGCACAAATGCATACGCATTTCCCCCGTTTATTGTCACGCAGCTTGCCCTGCGGAGAGAGAACCAAGTTACCTGGGCACAGCCATTGGATCGCAAATGCGCGTGTCGAGCGGGCTCTGCTGCCAGCTGCACACCAACACCAAGATCTGAGACCCAGCCCCACGCTGCCTGTGCTGACAGCCGAAGAAAAGCTGTAGCCTGGCGAGGATGATTGGGGTGGGGGAGCATTTCTTCACAGTCACCGGTTGGTTTCTTGCCTCACCGTAAATGATTTCCTGTTGATAGTTAAATGGCGATATAAACCTGGCGGAGGCCTGGGTTCTTGACAAATTTGACAAATCGGGCTGCTTCTATTTCATGGCAAAGCAATCGAACTGAGATTGATTGATATTATGGTTTTTCTTCCCCAAATAATTGCAGTGGCAAACTGTGCAGGTGGCGAGACCCAGCAGCCTTGGGGAAATCTGGGTGGACCCTTCCTTTTCACTTCAGTTATTTTTTTTCCTTCTAGAAGGAAACTTCATCCCAGGCCGAGGAATCATTTATTTTTCCTGTCTGAAGCCTGATTCTCCCAAAAGCAAACGGGAGGCCACTGAGCCTGTGAGAAGTACCTGGGCCGCTGTGTGGAGAGACCTGGTGTTGGAGAAGCGGCTGAGCTGCTGTCCCTGTGGGCCGAGGAGCAGTTCTGGCTCCCTGAGACGTTTGAGAATCCACGTTTTGCAAGGGCTGGTTGAGCTGTTGTGTCAGGGGTGCAGTGGCAAGAGCAGGAGCTCTGGAGTCTCGGGGGTGAGGCATCAGTCGTGCATCCAGAGTGTGCGGCTTATATGCCTGTGAGCAAGTCCATTCATGCAAAGCGGGTGAAGGAGGCACGGTCGGGCTGAACTTTGTATGAGGCAGTCGATACACAATGCCCAAGACAGAGCCTGGCCCAAAGTAGGTGGTCAGCGGCGTTGCTTTGTTGTCTCTTACCTTCTTGAATAAAGTAAAGCAACACACAGGTAAGCTAATGAGACATGACTTTGAGACCTGTGGTCATGGCTGCATCGTGGCTGTACTCAGTGCTAAACAGACAGGTGTTTCCGTCGGTGGCTCAGTTCATGGTGGACGTGTAATGACCTCTGTACACCTAGGACAGGGTCCACCTGAGGGTCTGTCATACTCTCCAGTGAACGCCCTTGGCCTGGTTTCATTTTGCTAAATCATGCTGTCATGTCTTCTCCTTAAAGCCAGCGCAGAGGGGTGAAGAGCCCTGAAAACATCGTTTGGCCTTCATTCAAGAGCCCAAATTCTGAGCTGCAGGTAGGGTTGGTGTTTCCAGTTGGATGGAAATTTAAATGACGACTTGGTCCAGATGCAGTGTGAGATACTGGGGTAACTCCATGCCTTTGATGCTCAAATCATACCTTCAAAGAACGTGTGGTCAAGTCTGAGGAGGAGCTGTTCTGTGAGAGCTGTAATGTGTGGGTTCACAAGGGCGGGGGTTTCCAAGGAGAACAGAGCCCTCTCTGTAATCTCCCATCTGCCTTCAGGGGGATTTGCACCTGGGTTCCCACAGGAGTGGAAAGGGAAACGGAAAAGAAACAAAAGTGACAAGACTGAACACAGGCAAACCAAGGCCACGTGTACTCCCAGAAGTCAGAGCAGGGAGAGCAAAGCGGTGGTGATGAAAGAAAGGGCTGTAGAGTGCCCTGGGTTTGGCCAGGATGTGGTCATTGGTGAGCTCGACAGTCTGTCCAGTGCAGATGGAGGAAGCAGAGCTGGGTGTAGGTGGTTCAGGGGAAGCGTGTACACCACAGCATAGACCAGTTGCTCCAGGAAGCCAGTGGAAGAGCCAAGGGGATGTGGGTCCTATGACTTGGTGTAGACAGAATTTGAGAAGGGACCTGTGAAAATGGTCAGGGACTTGGGTGTCCTCTCATGGACCCCAGGGAGGGGACCAGAGCACAGACAGGGCTTGATCCATGGCAAGGTGGCCAGCATGCCCTGGGGGGTCCTGTGCCTTGTTCGCCATTGCATCATCAGGGCTTAGCACCGTGCCCAAGAACCATGGCATTAAATGGAAGGAGAAAGGACGGTTTTTCCTCTGTGACATTGAGGGGGGGAATATAGAAAGTTAATGTGGATAAATTTGAAGGAGAAGGAAAAGAAATTGGAAGAGGTTATGGCTGGCAGCCTTCATTTTCCCCGTGAGTGGCAGAGGGAAATTTATGTGCCGGGAAGAAGCAGAGCAGAGGCAGAGTAGGGGGCTCGAGGGGAAAATAAGCAGAGAAAGGGGACAGCTGATAGGAGGCAGTGCCTAATGAGCCAGGGAGGCCTGTCCATAAGCTGGCGAGCAGAAGTAGCCCTGGGGGGTGATGGCGTGAGCCAGGGCCTGGCATGGGTGGTGACAGCGTTGTTTGCCGCTCTGTGCTTGGCTGTGCGGGCTCTGAGTCTCAGGTACCACGCAACCCTTGAAATGGGAATGAGTTCCTGCAGCTTCCAAAATGGATACTCAGGGAGGCGATGCAAATTGACCGAATCTGAGAAGGAGGAAGTGACCCCTGGGCTCCGCCCACCATCAAAAACATTCTCCTAGTTGCCTGGGCACTCGGGAGACTTCACCTTTGTGTGCCAGTCTCTTCTGTGGAACCTGGGTAATTAAACAATAAATCTTGCAACTTCCTTTTATTGAGAAAATGAATAGACGTGGCTTATGTTACAGAAGGCAATTGACATACTCCATGTTACATACACAGCCCTGAACAGAGCCTATGGCTACAGGTGTGGTTGGCTGCAGGTGTGGTTGGATCAGGGTACCTCGTAACTCTCCCTCATCTCTGCTGGAAACAGAGTGTCGACTAGAGCCAGTTCCTAGTCCATAAACCAAATGGAAGCCTCCGTCCCAGGGTTTTGCAGGATCCTGTGTAAGGACATATGTTAGAAGTCCCCAGGAAAGTGAGCAGCTGTTTGTCTACTTTTCTATGTATAAATGAGTTTGTCTTGCTGTGAGATTTTGGGGGCAAGTCAGAAGCACCCACTATACACACATCGCAATAGAGGTTAATAAATACAAATAACTGAACCAATACCTGAAGTTAATAGCACTGGAGTATATGTCAGATTCTCTGCAAGTCACTCCGTATACCTTATTTAATCTTAGCCTTATGATAACCCAGTCCAGTGAGTTCTGTTAGTCCCCTGCATTACAGATGAGCAAACTGGGGCTCAGTGTGGTTAATTAAACAAGTAGGGAGATAAAAAATCAGTCCTAGCTGTCAGACCCCAGGGCCAGCTGGGGTGTGTAGGAAGCAAGGTGAGGAGCCCCTTCCTGTCTTGGAGGTGAGAGCTGCTTCTCCCAGTCCTGGGGAGGAAACTGATCTCCATTCTTCCCTGGGGTTCCCCTGCTCCAGCTTACCGGCCTCGTTGACTCTGTTATAAGCTTTTGTGAATGCTCTGTGATCCCAAAACCCATTCCCACACTATAAATTATTTCCTACAGTTTTGACACCATTTATTTCCACAGCATTATGCATTCTAGACTTCTGACTGTTTAACATCAAAAGATGTGCTCCCAGCCTCCTCTTCCCCTCCAGTTCTCAGACCTGGTGTACCAAGAGACTGAGTCATGTGGTCTCCGGCCTGTCACCGTCACTAACGTTGGCTTTTTCCCAAGACTCAGCTTTTTTTTTCATCAGCAGTAGGAGGAAAAATGCATTCAGCTGCAGTGGGGGCTGGGTTCGTGGAGGTGATGAGAGGAGTCTTGGGGTGTCCTGAATCTGTGTACAGGCTTGGTTGTGAAAGCTCCAGGCTAACAGCAAAAGTACACAAATGATCAGAGGAGAAGACCTAAGTAGAGTACTGGGTGCCCCCTAGGAGATCCCCAGGGATATTGGTGCTCGCCAGAGAAGGAAGACTTGTGGCTGCTGTGCAGGCTGGGCCAGGGGTTCTTGAACAGATCCAGCTACCTGGTGCCTAGCCGACGGAACCCTTTGTAGGGAGTGTGCGTTGATTCAACGAGCTTCAAGAGGGTCCAGTGCTTGAGAGCGACTCTTCAGGCCCTGGTAAATTAAAAATGATCAGGACCCCTTTCCTGTCCTGAAGGAGCCTGTGATGGACACAGATAGATGAACAGGTGCTCCCAGCCGAGTTCTCAGAGGGGTGAGTTCTTAGGGGGATTTTCAAGTGTGCCTGGATGCCTGGGGTGGGAGGTCACAGGCATCTGATCTAGCACTGGAAGGGGTATGGGGGTTATGTCCCTGGACCCCATGGCATCTTTTAGTGCTACAGAAGAATGGTGGATAAGCAGCAAGGAGATGGCTCTGGATCTGCAGTCAGTGAGGGTGAGGGTGAGGGTGGAGCAGGAGAAGGGGTTGAAGGTGTTGAGGGCGACTTAGGATAATGATGATGGCGCCTGATGTGCGCCGAGTGCTTGCCGTGCCCTGAGCCTTGGGCAGAGCATTTTGCGTGGTCCACTTCCTTTCTTCCTTCCCACAGACCTGGGAAGGTGAGCGCTAACCTCACCTGCATTTAAAAGATGAGAAGACCAAGGCTGGGGGTGGGCTGTGAGATGTACCCAAGGCCAGAGGCTAGGAGGCAGAGCTAGTGTTTGATTGCACCATGTCGACCAGCTGGGACGGGGGAAGCAGGCCTGGAACCCGCCGTGGGTTAAAGTCTGCAGTGCTCAGCCCAAAGCTCTCGTGACAAATGATGCTGACACGCTGTGGAGAAACTTGGTGGCTGTGCCTGGATCTCGGCACTAATGTAGCTTGACCGGGGGCTGATAACCCTCTCAGCTCACCGGAATGACAATTAGGGGGTGGAGAAAAAAAAGTTACTCTGTTCTGGCTTCCTCTACTGAGCTATGAATAAATGATGATAGCTGTGAAATAGTGTGGTGTTTAGATTGTTTCTGGTAAATTAAAAAAAAAAAAAAAAACTAAAAATTGAATAAAGTTGGTAAGCCGTGCAGCCAGCCAGTGAAGCAAGAGGAGTGGAACAAAATGAGTAAATTCTTTGAGTGTCTTCCTGGCCTCGTCATTCTAATGCAATTAGTCGGCAAAAAGTATTAATTAATACTCCAACATCTGACACGTTTTGCATGTCGATTTGAAACATGTTAATTATGTTTTGCACTTGTGGTTGGAGGCAGGGATTCGGCCTGTAGCCGCCTCTCTACAGACTGGCAGCCAGGTCGATGCTGGGAGCTCCATAGCTCCATGCAATGCTTGTGGCTGCTTCAGCCTTTGTAGAGGACGAGCAAGACTGCTGTAGTGCCTTCGTGGACCAGCGGACGAGGGCTCCGACTGCAAATGCAGTCCATGAGGGAATGTTCCCGAGGCCCCACGGGTGGGTACTGTGCTGGGCCACAGGGTTTTCTGATGGCAAATAGTCTGGAGTGAGTGCCTGCTGTGTACACCTTGCCTTATACTGCACCCAGTCATTGGAACTGGAGTCCGTCCTGGTCTGTTCCATGGGTTGTATGTTCACGTCCTGGGCAAAGCTGGTGAGTTGGAGGCGTGTCTGTCTGGTGTCAGATCTAGCCATCATCATCAGTGGGGGCTGTTCTCTCCCTTAATATATTTGTTAGGACCAGCCGGACTTGGCTGAAGCGAGACGTAAACCACGGAATCGCCCAGCCTACCCAGCAGGGAGTCTCTTGCTCATGCTCATGGTTGGTGTCCCATGAGACCTGGGAGGCTCCAGGTAGCCCTGCACACAGTGACCCTGCAGGCCAGGCTGCTGCTAGGCTGTGACTGTACTGTGACCACCCACACCCCCGCCGTCAGTATGGCAGGGCAAGGAACAACAGGAGGTCTCTGCTGAGCTTCCATTGCCTCAGTGAGGCCAAGTCCTTCCAGCACAGGCAGCGGGAACCCGTCCCACACACCCTTGGGCTGTGGGAGAGGTGACGGGTAGATACATGAACGTTCTATAGGGGCTGATTTCCTGCCACAGGGACTGGCCTTGAGGTGCACTGATTTAACTCACCTCTCAAAATGCCCACCTTCTGTATTGGAGCACTGGTTCACGTCCTGGATCTGCACTTCCAGCGCAGCTTCCTGCTAGTGTGCCTGGGAAGGCAGCAAAAGGTGGCCCGAATACTTGAGCCCCCTAGCACCCACGTGGGAGACCCAGATGGAGCTCCTGGCTTTGGCCTGGCCTGGACCTGGCTCTTGGACCACATGGGGAGTGAACCAGAGGATGGAAGATCTCTCCCCCTCCCTCTCCCTGTCACTCTGCCTTTCAAGTAAATCAGTAAATACATCTTGAAAGAAACAAGTGCGTGCCACAATGTGCTGATGATGACCATGGTGTTGACAATGAGATGTTCTCCACTCGTTCTTAATTCCCGGGCTTGAAGGAGCCCGCACTGGTAGATTGGCAGGCATCCTGTTACACTCTGAGGATGGTTGGTGTCATTGCACTGTCACTCTTCCCATCTAAAGTGAGGGAAATAGTGGTCCAGAGGGAAACTGTCTGCAGTTGGCTGGGACATGAGGAGTGCAACCAGGATTCAACCCAACATCTGACTTCCTCTGGTCTTTGTCTCCCAAAGGATTTGGTAATTTTTCCTGTGTAGCATTTTGGGAGGAATGGGGTGATCCTTAGGAGAACAGCTGTGGGTGTGCAGAGGAGGAGGACCTGTGAGATCCTCGAGCTGGTGCCGATTCTAGGACTTTGAGCCTGCGTATCTGAATCTTAGGGTAAGCCTATAGAGGTTCAGGAAGAGTATCGTTAGCTCCCTGTAAGATGCAGAACAGTTTGCCTGGGAGCTGAAAGACCTGCTCAGGACGCCTGGGTCCTTACCACAGCTTCCTGGGCCCCAGACCCAGTCTCTGTGTCTATGCAGCTGGGGGCACTCAGTCTTCAAGCCAGCGTCCCTTAGCCTCTTGGTTCCACAAGCCCCTCGGGCATCCATGGAGCTCTGTGGGGCTTGTTGCAGAATAGACTTAAAATGCATACTATGGAATACTTAGATCACAAAGGAAATTCTTTACATTGAAATATATTTAGAAAATCAAAGATGTGACATAGCCAAGTGTTCACCCTCTTTGTTAACATAAATGAGTAAGCCTTGTAATTACTATAATGTGGAAGTCATGAGAGCATTGTGATATTTTGAGGAATTTGTGTCAATGATAACGTAATGCAGTCTTGAAAAATCTGTGACTTTTCTTGGTGAGAGTCACAGTTACTGTTAATACTACCCTAATTTTGTTGCTTACATTGGTAATTAAAGGGAGTGCTAGGTTGTAGCACGAGGCTAGTACAAACAAGGATTTTATTTTTCCTACACATGTGCGCGGGCCTGTGAATTCTTTCTGGAAACATTAGAGGTCTGGGGAACCCTGTCCATTCTTGCTCTGCATTGCCTCCTGGCTGTGCTTGGATCAGTGCCCATAACTGGGTGAACCCAAGGTCACACTGTGCAAAAGGTCAAGGCTGGCATTGTCAGATGCTTGGCGTTGACTCCCTTAGTAATGTCATCCACCTCAGCGCCTTTGCAGCACAGCACGTGTGGCGTTTAACAGGTCCACAGGTTGTGCAGAGCTAACATTCCCCCGCCCCCTACCCGTACCAGGCACTAAGCGGGTGAGACTTCATATCTGTTATTCCGCTTAACTCTGGAAGATTCTATCAAACGTATTTCACAGGAAGTAATAATAGTGGTTAGCATTTATGAATCCTGTGCACTCTTCTAGTCATATTCCAAACACTAAAATAGTAATGGTCAGAGTGGTGGTAGCCGCAGCAGTAATGGTGGCATCTAAGACACAGTAAGCACTCCCCAGGTACCAGGCCCATTATGGCTGAAGCTTTTTCAGAACTTGATCTCAGTTATTCTCCATTGCTTTCCTAGTGGGTCAGTATCAGCTGCTTTCCATTTTATAGACAAGGAAATAGGTGCAGAGGGGCTAAGAAACTTGACCGAGTCTGCCTCCCTCAACTGTAAGAGAGAACAAGAGCAGGCATGCCATCCATCCAGGGGAAACATTTAGGGCTGCCCTGGAGAAGTCATTCAGTCACCACTGTTGGCCACAGTTTGTGGGCCAGGACTCAGTCTTGTGGTCCCCAGAACAGCAAGGGCAGCTGGGAAATGTGGCCAGGGGGAAGTGGCCGTCTCGAAGTAGAGGTGTGACGAGCTTGTGCGGCGTGGTGAGCGTGTGCCCCCGGCAGGAGCAGGAGGAAGGCCCCATCTTCAAGGAGGCGCTCACCCTCACAAGGCCCGACCCCATCTGGCCCATGGCCTCCCACGGGGCCTGGACAGCAGCTTCAGCCTGACTGCTCAGAGGCGCCAAGCGGGAACACTGTCCCCTGGGTGGCAGATCAACTGAACTGGCTACAAGTAAATTTTTGCAAATTAGAGAATGTGAGAGGTTTCATGCTGTCGGGATTTGGAGTCAGGGCCACGGAGCGTGTGCAAATGAAACATTGTCAAATAGGAAACAGATGAAAACGTTTGACAGTTGATTACTACACATGCAAATGAACACTAAGAATGCAGCCCTGTTGTTTGGAAGTGAAGTGGTGGTTAGCTTTGCCAGTCGGCCTTGTATTTTTAATTTCTCTGGAGCAGACCCTGCCGTCGGACCCTGTGCTGAAATCGGCTCCAGGAGGCTGGTTCCCTGTCCTGGGAGCTGGGTCCATAGGGCGAGAGACATGGGTCCCTCAGTCACTCAACACAGTAGTGTGTCTGTTTTCAGAAACTGTGGGTTTGAAATCCCAGCCTTGCTTAAATAACACATGGGTTTTGCAGTGGTGGGAGGGAGAGGATGTGGAACGCGACAGGAGAGGCACAGGTTAAACTTTTATATTCATTTTTCACATGTGTTAAAAAATCAGATCTCCAGAGAGAAACTGGAAACCATTACAACAGAGGGACCATCCCTACCACCATCATTCTACAGATCCTCCACGGTCATCCTGGAGACTGTCCAAATAAGAAGCAATGTTGCTCGGTGCCCCCCAATGCTGTGGAGCTCCTCGTGTCCCGACGTAGCACGCTGGTAGATCAGTTGTCCCAGGGGAACAGGCAGCCCCAGGTAGGGACGGCAAACCCCCACGTGTTGTTCCGAGGGAAGGAGTGGGTCACACGTGTCTGTGTGCTGCTGGCGTGCCCGAGGCAGCCTGCATCCTGCAGCCCCGTCTGATAAGCACCGGGCCTTTTGCTGTCTGTCCTCTCTGGCTTTTTTTTTTTCATCTCCTATGGCAGTCGGATAAGAGAATCACTTTGACGAGTGACACTCCTGTAGCTAAATATCTGCTCTGAATATTTTGTGAAAATATTCCTCTCTCCCAGTGAGCTCATCCTGTGGTTTAAATGATGGGACTGGGCGGAGGAAGCCCTGACGCTGCTCCTGGCAGGGACGAGGCCGCATCTTGTCGATGGGGAGAGATGAGGGCAGGTGTGTGAGAACCACAGGCTTCCACTCTGAAACTCTGAGATCAGCAGCCTGAGTGTGGTTTCCTTTCTCTTCTGGTTTGCTCTGCCACCTGCTAGCATTGCAGCTTCCCTCTGCAAGGTGCAGCCGTGGTCCCCACGTGACACTCAGAAGGTGAGCTCTGCAGGACATCAGACAGCCACGGCCTGGGGAGCCTTCACTGGCATGCAGAGGCTCCTCACTTCTCCGCTGAGGGGTATCCCAAGTGAATGCCCCCTGCAGGGCTCACCTCAAAGTGCTGTCCAGTGATAGGCCGAGCAGTTTTCGACGTTACTGGGGGTGGGTGACAGAAGGATGACAGCATGTGTTTCTGAGCCTTGCTTCTCAGGTTTGCTGTCTGCCCAGGTCTCTGCAGAGAACCTGGGGTAGCGACAGCTCTGAGCTCACTAGAACTCATTTCTTGTTCCCGTTGGGACCGTAACTGGACTACATTTCCCAGAAGCCTCATGGTCGATAGGACCCTGTGACCGAGTTCTGGTTCCTGGAAGGCAGGTGGAAGAGATGTCTGATTTTCTCCAAGTATAGCCTGATAAGGGGATTAGAGTTGGGTAAAGAGAGGTGGGAGGCAAGTTTTTTAATGCATCTGTGGCTCATCTGCCTGATCTGTCAGTTTTAACGAGCAGAGGTCCGAGGTGTCGTCAGCATGGAAGAGGCAGGAGGGTGATGGCTGAGGTCCAGAAGGTGCCTTCGAGAGGTGCTCAGATGGGACGCTGTTGCCCTGAGGCCAAGTGTGGACTCCGCCTGGGGGGGAAGGCCCTGCTCCCAATTGTGCATCCCCCAGTGCACTGGAGTCCCTTTGGGCTATACCACAGACAGCTGGGGGTGCCATGGGGGCATCTGAATGTGAGGAAACTGAGAACTGTTGCCCCGAGGGCCTGAAACTGATGCCCTACTTTGTAAGTCCGGCTGCCAAGGCTGGGGTCTCTGGGTCCTTTGAGCATGAGCTTCCTGCAAATGCAGAGGTGTGCACGCCTGTCACCTTTCCCGCTGCTGGGGTGTGGGTGTCAGCCACGGCTTCCCAGGGTGAGGCGGGCTTCCTCCTGCCCGCTCCGTGACTTGCTGCCATAAACATACTTCATACTTCACACAGCATCAAGGGAGATGTCATACGCATCAACGTCATGCTCCGCTCCTATCAGAATGTCAAGTTGGACTCCTATAGGCCTAAAAAAAAAAACCTCAAATACAACCACATTTTTTCTCCTTAAATCATCTGCCATCTGATGCCCCAAAAGGAAACTGCTAGTAAAATAGAAACTTGTAATATTAAGAAAAGCAACATACAAAAGGTTCACTAAAAAGGTGAACTTGAGCAACCCGTGCCCAGGACGTGGTGTGAGAGGGGACACAGCTGGAGGAGCTGAGCACCAGTGGGGGGTCTCTAGACTGTGCCCCCCGAAGATGATGTGCAGAGTGTTTGGGACATGGCAGGTGGCCCCCAAAGGCCCCTGGCTTGTGTTGACTTCTCTCTCTGCATTCCCCCTTCAGAATTTTCCTTAAACAAAACATGCGAGTGTTTCCCAGGGGCATGTTTGGAAGCCAGAACAGACAAATGTGTTATACTTACACATTGGATTGGGAGACAGGAAGTGATTTCTCTTGCAGATCATTGACAGATACTCCCTGGGTGTGTGCCGGGAGCTCCCGAGGGTCCTGGGGAATCTGCCGTGACCTCCTTGGCATCCTGGCTGTGTTATGTTGCACAAGTGAACTCGTGTCTCAGCATCGCTCTTCCTTTATCTGTAAAATGTACAGGATGCATAGTCAGGAAAAGATGGGTTAGTACACAAAAGGCCCTTAGCCTGGGACCTGCAGAAGTTAGGCTTTCAAAGTACTGGTTGTCCGTCATGGGGGATGTTGTCTAGAGCAGCTGGAGATCACTTGGGGTTAGCAGGTGCACCTGGACTTCCGGGGAGCCTTGGTTCCCCATGGACCATGCAGCTTCCCGGTGACTGTTCTCATCCGAACAGCAGCTACATTTTGTGACCTCCTAGGCATGAGAACAATTAGGTGGTTACCTGGGAGTGACATGCTGTTGACATCTTCCCTCCGTGGCTGTGGCCAGTTTTCTAGCCCCCAGCATTGCCAACGTTGTGGGACTGACCTGTGCCCAGGGTTGCCAGCCCCTACTCCCTGGGGACCAGTAGCATCCTGCCCCAATGGTTGATGCCCAGAAAGTCTCCATATAGTTCTGACTGTCTCTGGTGGAAGTAGAGCAGCCTTGCCTGGGGTTGATGGAGAGTTGGGAATTCTGAGACCTCAGAGTTCTCCATCAGATTCTTGGTTGTGTTGGAATCCCTGGGTATGGCAGCCCAGCCAGCATTCATGGGGCCTGGCCTGGGACACCCTGGTGGCCCCAGTGGTGCAACAGCCACAGCTGAGGCAGCCTTTCTCTGATGTCTCGTGGGCATCGCTGGGTGCCCCACCTTCCACTGTGTCCTTCCCCTGTGTTTATACAAAGGCCACATAGAGGCCCAGGGGAACGGATGTGTCCTCCTAGGCACCCAAACCAAGCAGCCAAATGGTGGAGCCAGAGTTCCAGGCCTGGTGAGGCCCTTGTGCTGACCGCGTGGAGGACAGTGTGCACGTGAGACCACAGCACAGAGTGAGGAGCAATGTTGAGGACCTGAGCTTCCTCTCATTCTGAATGAGAGGACAGACGCCACTCACACCAGCTCAGAAGTGCACGTCCACTCAGACAAGACGCACAAGATCTGCTTCCCTCACCCCACCGCGTCTCAGACTCATCCCTGGCTGATTCCCCAGCCCTGTGGCCTTCTCAGACTCTGTGTTGAGCCAGGTTCTTCCTGACTCAGGGCCTGTGCCCGGCTTGATTCCGCTGCCTGGAGTGACCTGTTAGGTTTGGTTCTTGGGCAGCTCCACCTCATCCTTGGAGCACCCTCTTCACCAGACCCTTTCCCTCATGGTCCATTAGAGGTACACAGCTTCCACGATCCCGCATGTGCCGCTTCCTAACCGCTGACTTGGTATAATTTACACTGACTTTGCTCAAGTATTTGCTCCAAAGTTGTTTTTTTTAAATTCCATGATTGTACTTACGCCTGTTGTAGGTAAACACTTAACAGGTGTTGAATTAAAAGAAATTGTAACAAATGAATACATGATGATGTATAATCTCGTCTGGAATGAGATGGAGGGGAGTTCAAGTTCATGACCTCCCAGGTCGGGGGGGGGGGTCCCTTTATCTCCTGCTTGGGCTGTGTGGATCTCTTTGCTGGTCTTGAGAACAGAGGCTTTTAATTGCTCAAGATTTTGCTAATAAAAAAAAAATCCCTTAGAGTATTGTTGAAAAATTTCTATTAAGCACCCACTTTGTGCCTGATAGGATTCCGGGCCCCAAGACTGCAGGAAAAGAGGACTCTGTGTGTATGACGGCAGCAAGCAGAGCATGGGTGCAGGGGAGCATCCAGGCCTGGGAGCATGTCCTCGGGAGGGGCCGTCCCCCTGTTCTGAGGGTCAGGAGACCTCGCAGGGGAGTCAGCATGGACACTGACGCCTGAGAGGCAGGCAGGTGTTGGTCATACAGAGGTCCGAGAGCGGCCTCGGTCGGTGATGTGGTTTTTGGAGAAAACCATTCAAGGGAGGAGCGTCTGGATGTGGTGCCTGGTTGAGGGGGAAGGACCCGTGGCCAAGCGGCCGCGTGGTTGTCGCTGCGGTAGATGATATTGCACCTGCTTTGTCTCTGCATCTTCCCAGTGGCCTGGGACAGGAAGTGGGGATTCATGGACTGGAGGTCTTGGGTGTTCTGTTCATGGCGGGGTCCTGAGCCAACCGGCACTGTTTGGTTAGTGGTGATGGAGGAAGTGCAGGGCTGCACGTGGGGATGAGCTCCGGCTTCAGGTGCCAGCTGTGTGTCCTGAGCAAGCTGCTGTGCCTCAGAGGGCCTGAATAATTAGTATAATGATGTTGCTAAGGCCTCCTGTGCATCGGGCACTGGGCGAGGCCTCGGCAGAGGCTCATTTTATCTTCAGAGAGGGGTCAGTCCTGTCTCACAGCTGCAAAGACAGAGATGCTGAGAGTGACTCTCGTCCTGAGGTCCCAACACTAATAAACTGAAGTGCTGGGCCTCACCCCCACATCCATCCCACCCTGGAGCCTGAGATCTTTACCCTGTGCAGTCCTGTCATTTAGGGCCATGGAAAGGATGAAGTGCAATGATCCATTCACCTACCTGTGTGTCTGGCGTGTGTTCAGGAATTGACCGCTGTGTGTGAGAACCACATTCTGCCTACACTGACTGTGTAGATCCCTGAGCTGTTCTGTCTGCCCTGGGCTTCATTGTCCCACCTGTGATATGGGAGGGGGAGGTTCTGTTCTCCGGGGTCAGGGTGTTCAGTGAGCTCGTGCCTGCAAATCGCTTGCACGGTGCCAGGGGCATGGCCAGCACTTGTTGCAGGGCAGTCCTAGATGGGTTTTACGAGACACAGAGTAGGCTCCACCTGAAGTTCAGCTCTTCAGCCCCTCCACTCTTCCAGGTTTCCATCTTAGCCCAAGGGCTTTGGGAAGTGCAGATCCGCTTGTCTGTCTCACGCTTATGACGTGAGGGTCTGTGACGTGAGGCCATGGCAGCCAGCCAGGGCACGGGGAGGAGCGGCTACTTGCCTGCCGCTGACCGCCCCGCACAGCCTGGCAGGGGCTGCCCTCGGTGTGAAGTTTGTTCTCTTCCTTCCCCCAACACAAGTGCCATTCGTGCCGAGCCACCCTTCCTGTGCAGCACTTTAATTTACATCTTTTAATAACTTTGGTTGCCATGGAAGCATTGGAATTTGGTTTTAAAATAGACAAACTAATTGTTTCAGTCAGTTTGGGTATTTGCTGTCAAGGAAACAGCAGCTTCTCCCCATCACCGAGAGCCCACTTAATTGGACGTACGCAGTGGCAAAATGGCAGAGGGGGTCCTTCCCGCTGCACGGCCAGGTGGGGGAGCACCCCAAGGAGTCCCAGAAAACCTCCTGTTCTTGGCACGGACCCAGAAGAGTAGTGTCTGGATGGACGCTGAAGCAGAGAGAGCAGGGAGGGCTGCCCTAGACAGAGCATCCCTGAGGCTGTGCTGGGGTAGAGAGCAGGGCTCGGGCTCCTGAGGTTGACAGAGGCTGAACAGGCTCCACCTGTTCTAGGGGTTCTGGGGACAGCGGCTGCTGCAGGTGCAGCAGCTACACTGACAACACCAGAACGCATTGGCATAGCACTGGAGGGCACTTCCTTGGTGAGACGAGGAGGGGCTGGGACTCTCAGTCAAGGACAGACCCTCACTCACCACCTTATCTGTGCCAGGTGTGCACTGGCTCCTGGGACCCCAATCAATCTGGAGGGCAGACGGCATAGTTCATCTATTCAATCATTCGGCAGATATTCATTGAATTCCTACTAGAGACATCAGTGAAGACAACAACTCTTTCTTTAGAGATCATAGATTGTCCTGGGGCAGCCAGGCAATGATCAGAATGGTGATTACATAGGATTATTGCATAGAATGACAGGAGGGAAGGAAACATGGAACAGAGGAAGGGGGTGGGGAACGCTGAGTGCCACTGCAGAACATATGTTGGGTCTGCTGAGGCTTCCTGGGAAAAAGACTTAAGCAAAGGCCCCGTAAGGGAAGGGAGCCTGCCAGGTGGGGTCTGGATGGTCGCATGTTATCACGCACAGCTCTGCCTCTCTTGTTGGGGCAGATCTGGGATGGAATTCCATTTGTGATCAGTTCATCCCTGCAAGACGGGTGCCCGGACGGTAACTCTACACCCCGGTCTCCTCCCCTCAGGTGGGGACTGCACAAAGGCTCTTTAAGATGTTCACAGGAGATGGGATTAAAAGATGTTTATTTCATTGCATAGAGTTTTTGAGGTCTCTGCCTAGTTTTTATGTAATACACATTTCTCTGTGAACTCTGTGAGGATTGCTCATAGTGCTCTCAAAGGTTTGGGTGGTTTAATGCTTGTGAAGTGCCTGGTATGTTCTAAGAGTGATGAGGAGAAGGAGAGGAGAAAGAGGGAGTTGATAAACCAGTGCGAGGCGAGCACAGAGGCCCTGTTAGCTTTTTGAATGCAGGGTGGGACTTGGGGAAGTTGCAAGGAGGATGAAATGTGTCCTGAGGGTGGGGTCTCCCACAAGGGATTCCTCAGCCAGGATCTGCGGCACAGGCAGGGGTGGCCCAGGTGCAGTGGAGGAGGACATGGTGTTCCAGTTTAGAGGGGCGGGAACAGCGTTGCAAAGGCTGCATGGCAGGAGAGTCCGGCCAGTGGAAGAACTGGAGAAAACCCCGGATCTGGAACTGAGCGTGAAGACTCAAGAGATCAGATATCAGCAGGTGCCTGGAGGCCTTGAAAGAGCCAGTCTTTAACCCATAGCTGAGTTTCCCATAATTTTCCAGGAAAGCCATCTGAAAGATAGAGAAGAGTGAACAAAATGCCTGGGGAGTCAAGGGGCTCTGGGAGCGTAAAGCTTCTGGGGATGGAATCCAGCTGGGGAAACATCTTCAGACTCTCCAGGGTCACTGTCGCAGGTGTGTGCTCCTTTAGCGTTTGGTTGTTCATTGTATCTGGATTTTTTTAAAAAGATTATTTGAGAAGCAAGGAGAGCTCCCATTTGCTGGTCCATTTTTTCCATGCACTGGCGTCGGCCAAGGCTGCACTAGGCCAAAGCTGGGAGCCAGGAACTCAGTCCAGGTCCGCTCCGTGGGTGCCGGGACCTGAGTCCTGTGCACATCAGTAGGAAGCTACGATCAAGAGCAGAGCCGGAACTCCAGCCCAGGCACTTTCGGACACAATATGAGCATCCCAGTTACCGTCCACACTACTCAAACACCTCCCCCTGCATTTCTTTAAAGTTGAAATAAGTGCCCTAAATTACTTAGCATGTAATTGAAATAATTTTCCAGGAATATGGTCAGCATCTCCCCCCTCCCCAACACACACACGTACTTGTGGACTTCTGTTTAGAATCGTGTTTTACAAGTAAATATGTGGGGGCTTTGAGGTTACCTGGTAACAGAGCCAAGTCTGTCACTGCAGAGATTAAATTGGTTGCATAAATGTAGAATTAAAGGAGTAGGGAGAAGGGAGAGCCAAGAACAAGGATACATCCTGTGAGGGGGGTTGGTGCCACTCAGATTGGGGATGGTGTGCTCTGTGGTTGTAGCAGTGGAGTAGGGGGAGTGCCCGTGGCGAGGGACTATTTTAAAAATGTCCTACGGGGGTATTTATTGTGGCATGCCGAGTTAAACTGTCACCTGGGACACTGTATCCCAGCAACTCTGCTTCCAGTTCAGCTTCCTGCTAACGTATGTGTGAGGAAGCAGAAGATGCCTCAAGTTCTTGGGTTCCTTGTCACCTGTGTGGGAGACCTGGTTGATGCTCCAAGCACCTGGCTTCAGCTTGGCTATTACAGGCTCTGGGAGAGTCAAGGAGTGGGAGGATCTTTGTGTTTCTTTTTGTCTGTCACTCTGTCTTTAAAATAAGCAAGCCTTAAAGTATATTTTTAAGTAACTTCAAAGTATTAATACCATGCTGAAGCTGCCATCGTTTTAGTCTTTCATTACACCTACTTTCAGAATGAAAGTTTTCTGATAGTGAAACGTAACTAAGTAAAACACCACAGTTAAACATTTAAAGAGAGGCATCCAAAAGAGACCACAAATCTGTTGGAACACTGAGTTTGTCTCTGAGATTCGTGAGCGCAAAGGCAGGATGAGAAGTGCATCGGATCACAGCATCTCCGCTGTGTGGTGAGAAGCAGCAAGAACCCCATTTCTAGAAGAGAGTAGTGTGCAGACCCTGGACGTGGGGAGGGCGTTAACCACTTGGATCCACGACGAAGGGGTGCTTTGGTGTAGAGAAGCAGCGTCTGTAACCAGAAGGCTGTGTGCCTCGCCGCTCCCTGCCCCCACCTGCTGCCAGTGCTGAGGTCATAGTGTGGAACCTTAATTTTGTTAAGGCAGTTTCATGGGAAAGATAAAATCATGTGGTCCAGGTGCCTGTCTCTCTAACTTAATACAAGTCGAGAGCCTAGAGAATCCCAGGAAATGGATGACTCACACGCCCATCACATTATCCACCTCAAATATTAGATTTATCAGATGAGCTTCTGGGAGAGGGAGCCTGGACTTGAATCGACGCGTGGCTAGACTCTCCAGCGAATGCCAACCTCCGTGTCATTGACTAAGAAGGAAAATGCATGTGGTCCAAACGCCAGGGCTGAGGGCCTCTGTGTCTTCCCTCTGAGACGTTGGCAGCTGGACTTGTATTCACAGGGGCCTGTGTGGCCCAGAGTGTAGAAAACAGGCTTGGGAGCTGACAAAACTGCTCTGCCGTTCCCACCACTGACATGGGGATGCGGCTGTTGGGGATGTAGTATACCCCTTGTAGACAGAATCTCCTAACACCAGCTAAGGATGTCTTACAGGATGTTGGCCAGGGTTGAATGATACCAGGTGTCAGGTACTAAGACTCCACTTAGAACACAGGCGTTTGGTACATTGGAGCTGTTACTATTTTAATTATGAACCGAAAGCAGTCTTTCTGCTGAACCTTAAAGCCAATCTCAGAATGTTAACATGACCCAAGAGGTACGCTGCCGAACAGAAAAGAATGGAAGAAACGAATCTGTCTTCCCGAGATTTCTGGAGAACGGGCACATGGAAGAGGTGTGTGGCGTCACGGATCGCGGGGTGATGTGCTCACTTAATTGTGCACTCTAAAAACGAAGCCTGGCGGGGGGTTCTTGGCAAGAGGTGTTTTGGGGTGAGCTCTCAGGACAAAGGTACTGAAAGATGCTTAGGGAAAGGAAATGCCAAAACAAGGTTGTAGGCTCAGCCAGAATCTAGTTCTAGGTAGAGCCTACCAGGGGCTTAGGGTGGTGGTGTCCAGGGGTGGCAGGGCTGAGCTTTCTATACCCCTGTGCTGCTGGCCCAAGTTTGTTCTGGGTCAGGGAAGCCCAGGCCTCGGCTGTGGGTGCAGGAGCTTACATCAGGAGGAGGGGAGACGGGGCTTATTACTGGACATCACAGTGGCAACCCAGGGCCAGAGCTCTTGGAGGTAATGGGTTGTGGTCAGCACCAATAGCATCTCCTGTGCTTGGCAAACGGTGCCTATTAATTCCCCAATTCCTCCTCTTTTCTCTTTCTCGGTAGCTGCCCACGTCTTTGTCCTTTCCCTCTCTAATCCTTACTCCTTCTCTTGAAATCAAAAAGCTTCCCTTAAAATCTCCCCACTCTGTTTTAAACAAAACAGCTATTCCACTCTGCTTTTCTTCCCTTTTTATCCATATCCGCCCTCCTTAAAGGCTCTTAGATACTTAATCTTTAATATTTCGTTTTCCTATCACCCCTCCCTCATGGGAAGCGTGGGAGGGATCAATGTTATTCTCAAAAATCAGCTTTGAATCTGCGAGAACACATGGGGAAATCTGCAGTAGCCACCCCTGGGGTTTGCTCCACTTAAAATGAAAGAGGCTCAGCGCTGGAAGTGTGAGCTCCAGCAGGCGGGACAGCGACCAGCCTCTGGGCGGCTTCTCCACGCCGGGTCAGGGAAGGAGGCTTCTGCTCCCACAGGTGTCTCAGGAGCCTGTGGCGTTGCAGGAGTGGACGGGTGCATCCTCAGCTTTGTGTTCCCGTCTGTCCACGGCCACGCGGGAGAGTGGATCAGCCAACAGGCAGCAACTCATGCCTTCCGTGGCAGCTCGTTTTACCCTTCGGCGTGAACAGACTGGCTCCACTCTGCAGTGGTATGGGTTGGAGCTGGAGCTCCTCATGGTTGGGCATAGTTCTCTAGACTTCCAGGAGTCGGAAACTGCCTCTGGGTATCACAGAACGAGATGCTCGCTCAGCTGCGTGTCAGGCAGCAGATAGTTCTGAAAGGTCTGATGGGCCTCCTCATATTCACAGACTCATGCCATCCCTGGTGCATCCTGGTCTGTTTGAGTTTCAGGGAGGAGTGAGAATAACAAGAACCAACAATGGCAGCTTTGAGGGCACCTACACATAGAACTGTATTTAATCCTCTCCATGATGTGTGTGGGTTCTGTTCACTACTCTGCTTTGTGGGTGAATAAATCAGAGGCGTTAAAGAGGTCCAGAATTGGAGCATACGCCATTAGACCCCACAGAGAGGAGTACAGACATGGTGCTTCCTGCTACTGTAGTTGCAGGCTCATGAGTTCATAGCAACAAGTCGTTGAGTATATCCTGTGTGCAAGGCGCTGTGTATTTCGTGGTAAAGAATCCAGACAGGATGCTGCCTCTCAGAGGGAAGAGGTGTTACCCGAAGGATCACAGATGCAGACACACACGTGGGAGCCACAGAGAGGGTGTCCTGCTGAAGTCACCCACTGCTGGGGAGTTGCCCTGGTCCACTGAGAGTCAAGAGTGTCTGGGAGGCTGTGACAAGCTGAGTCCCAAAGATGCAGCAGTAGAAAGTTGAACAGAAACTAATGAAGATCAGTGGAGTGGAATTGGGAGCATCAGTTCATGGTTTGCCTGCTGAGACCGAGGCTTCTCCGTGTGGATGCAGTGTGCTCTGGAGAGCAGACAGAGAAAGGAGCAAGTACAGCAGGTGGGGCAAGGTGCTGACATCCAGCGTCTGTTGTCTGGGAAGTCTCATTGGGCAGTGGCATCGTCAGTAACAGGGAGTCTGGTTTCAGCTGTGGCAGGTGTGGGTCCCAGGAGAGCCCAGCAAGTATAGCAGGTGGCTGCCCCCCAGGTACACCTGAATGGGCCTCTGAGTGTGTGGTGAGAGCTCCTGCGATATTGTCTGGGTTAGTAACTGCACCTTTCCTTGGGCGTGGGTGGGATGGGAGGGGTCCTATCTGTTGTGTCACTGCGATGCCTTTGATTTCCGACACCACGATCAGCACATGGCCAAAGCTCAGTTATGGCACCATTGACTTGTGAGTGTGTGTGCGTGTGATTGGAGAGGGTAGTGGAGAGAATAGAGGCACCAGATGGGGTGGGGAGAGAGTGGAAGGAAGAGAGCATTCTACGAACACGTGCATTTCTGCATGGAGATTCTGGTTCCTCTTTGGCCCTTTGGCCCTAGACCAGAATCCGCCAGGAGACCTCTGTCCAGAGCCGGTCACTGCAGCCTCTCTGCTCCCACTGCACGCTGCCACGTCCTCGTCCACCCTCCCAGGCCACCCCTCCAGCCTGGCAATCTGTTTCTGTCCTTTAAAGAAGCTAATGGGACAAAAACAAATCACCACTCTCGAGCAAGTCATGCAGGGTTCTTGGGGACCTGGTGGCCAGCTCCGAGAAGGTCGGGAGGGGAGCTGGCAGTGCCGGGAATGCCAGATTAGCCGACTCTCCCCGGAAGAGTTCACAGCTCACATCAAGACATCCAGGAAGCCACAGGAGCTTGCGCCTGGTCCCTTGTTCTCTGCTCCAAAAAGCTGCATCTACAAAGCCTTGATTACCTAGGGGAGGTAGGGAAGGGGGCTCACTGCCCTGGGAGAGTGACAATGTGGCAGCTGCCTTTGGGGAGCATGTGTGAGCAGGGGAAGGGAGGTGTGCTCTTTGCTCGCTTGCTGGGGCTCCAGAGGTACCTGCCACCTCTGTCTCATTCCAGACCGGAAGCGGTGCTTCCTGCTGTCCTGTGACTGGGGTCAGGAGGACCCGAGACCCCCAGGGGTCCATTCTCATGTCCTCCACCTCAGACACATCTCTCTCCAGTTAGTGTCCTCTGAAGGCAGCCTCTGGCAGCCATTCTTCCTGTCCGTCGTCTCTCCTCTCACTTGCATTGTGTGATTGACCAGACGCTTGGTACTTCTCTTCTCATACTCCTAGGCCCTGGAAATCTGGTCCTTTGGCTACTGGGGTCTCCCCTTAAGACTCTTGGTGAACTGTGCAGCTGGTCGTGTTTCCCCAGAGCTGAGCTATGACGTCTTCTAACCCAAGGGTGCCGTGCTGCTCTGAGCGTAGCACTCCAGGCGCTGTGCGCTCTGCTGTGACTCACTTGTTTTTGTGGTTCGCCCAGGTACCTGTCCCAGCTGTGCTAACCAAGATGGCAGGCACTCATGGCTTGCAGCCGTTACTTTGAAATTTAAATCAGTCAAATGATTAAGTTCGAAGTTTCGCAGCCATGACCGCCTCCTTCCTGGTGCTCACTGGCCAGGCAGAGCTCATGGCTACCATGTTGGCGAGTGAGGAAGTTCACTCATGTTTGCATTGGGAAGTTCACTCATGTTTGCATTGGGAATTGCTATTTCACGCCCACCCAGATGAAATTTTTCTCCATCCTTTGTTGGTATCTTGAGCATTTCTGATTTAATGGTTTCTCTCAAAGTCTCACCTCTCCTGGAAATGCCCTCCTTCCCCCTGCCCAGACCCCAGCTTTCCTCATTGCTCAAAACTCCTCACACAAGCCCAGCCTTACTCTGCTCCTTACTCAAACTTTTGCAGCCCTTGCTGCTTCTGGACCCATTTGTAACTTCCCACCATTGATTAGAGTCTGTGTGTCCCTGTGCCTGTGATATGGATGGGACTCAGTGGATGTTTGTTGAATGAATAAGTGGCGTTCCCTCTGTTGGACTAGAAGTTCTAACAAATGCCCTTATTGTTCACCTACTGTGAGTTGGAAAGTATTGTGGGAAGTGTATTTACAGCATCTCAACCATTAAAATAGATCCATTAAATGAGAATCAATAGTCCCATTTTATAGATGAGTAGACTGTGGCTCAGATACATGTAGTACTCTGTTCCCGTGTCCACTTAGGACAAAAAGCAGAGCCTGAATTTGAACCTAAGTTTGAATGACCCTGTGTCTGTCTGTCCACAGAGTAGTGCTCCCTTGTCTTCCCTTGAAGTGGTGTTGGTTGATTTTATCGTAAGGAGAAGACTTCATAAAACTTCGCTCCTCCTCATGACCCCCTCCTCCCTAGGGTTCCAAGCCCAGGGTCTGGTGTGCGTCGGTCACTCTGTAAACAGTGAACTAGAAGCTTGTTACTGACCAACGCCCTCCACGCTCAGCCCACACAGACCCGTAAGCCCATGGAATTGATCACCTGCTGGCCTTGCCATTGTCCGCTACTTCACCTCCTGTCCAGCGGTCATCACCCCAACCTTGGACGTGTGTGCCCCCCGTCCAGACTCCCTCGGCTCATTGGGCCCCCAGCCTTCTCTTGGCCTGGCCAGGGATGACTTACTGCTTGCATCAGAGGGGTGTGTGTGTGTGTGTTTGGGGAGGAAGCAAGTGCTTCCTTGGGAACACACAAAGCCCTCCCCAGTTTTTCAGGGGATGATCCCCATGAATGGACGCGTGTTGCAGTCATTGCCATGCCACCTCCTTGCTCTGCCATCTTCCCAGACGCCTTTTCTTCCCCCACTCTCTGCGGTGGGTGGTCTGTGTCCCCCTCTGAGAATCCGTGCCTTGCCGACCCCAGTACTTTCTGATGTTTCCGCGTAGTTGAGAACCACACTGCCTGTGTCAGCTGGTTTCAAGGGGGGTGCGGGTGGGGTCACTTACTGGCCGTGCCTGCTGTAGCTTCTTCCTGTCCACAAGACAGCCTGTGGCTGTTAGGATAGAAGCAAATAGAAGCTAGGTAGACAGAGAGGAGGTGGGAGCGGCCGGGCAGCCGTGGGAGCAGACCCCACCTCCAGCCTGCCAGGAGACCTCCGGGAAGTCCGTCTGTTAAGTCACCGCTAGTAGTGATGCTTGTGGGCTGGCGCCGCTGCTCAATAGGCTAATCCTCCACCTTGCGGCACCAGCACACCGGGTTCTAGTCCCGGTCGGGGCGCCGGATTCTGTCCCGGTTGCCCCTCTTCCAGGCCAGCTCTCTGCTGTGGCCCAGGAGGGCAGTGGAGGATGGCCCAAGTGCTTGGGCCCTGCACCTGCATGGGAGACCAGGAGAAGCACCTGGCTTCTGCCTTCAGATCGGCACGGTGCACCGGCCGTGGCGGCCATTGGAGGGTGAACCAACGGCAAAGGAAGACCTTTTTCTCTGTCTCTCTCTCTCACTGTCCACTCTGCCTGTCAAAAAAAAAAAAAAAAATAGTGATGCTTGTGTTTCACCTCAGGCGTCTGATCACATTTCATCGGCTGGCTTCTCCGCCCACCTGGATGTACTGCCTCTCAGCTCAGCGTTCTGTGCCCCAGGAAGGAGACAACCCCAAGTCTCCCCCAGCCCCCGTTGCGAGATTCCAAGAGAGCACGCGTGGAGGGGCCAGCTGGTACAAAGCCCCCCGCACGCGTTCCCCTGAGCTGGCGTCCTGTCTCCTGGCCGAGGGAAGCTGGTGGAGCCAGAGTCCCCTCTAAGCTGGGCATATGTCACCTTCGGGCAAAAGATGAGCTAATAGAATTGTGATGAATGTAATTGGCAGAAGGTCAGCGCGGGAGCCGCATGCGTCTCGAGCTTCCCGAAAAGGCCAGCGTGTTTCCTGCTCCCCTGGCTCGCGATTAGTATGCAGGTGAGGCGGATGGGCCTCTGCAGAGTAATTGGATCACTCGGAGATCGGCAATGGCTGGTGTATGTACAAAGCCTCAACAGTGATTAGATCCTGCCCGCTCATCTCAGCAAGCCTTGAAATTCTTCCCACTGTGAAAAACTAATTTTCTGTGGGAATTTATTAAATAAGAAATCTGCATGCCACTTTACCTTGCGAGTCAGGCCAGCTGAATACAAAGATTCCCCTCGACTTTGATGCCTGTTCCCAGCAGCTGCTTCTCCATCACTGGGGGCCGGCGGTGGAGGGGCGGGCTTTGTCTCAGGGCGTGCGTTGTGTTTTCTCTCTGTCCCGGGGGCTCATGGGACAGACGAGGAAGGCCAGAGCTGAGCGCCTCCGAGCTGGAGAAGTGGTGAGCAGTAGGGGCTGGGCTGGGTGTGCTGAAGCCAGGCCGTGCGTGTGGGCCACGGTGGGGTTTCTCCCCCTGATCCCCAGTGTGGAAATCCTCAGCTCTGGTGTCTCAGAAATGTGATTGAGCTTGGAGATGGGCTCTTTAAAGAGGGCACTGAGTTAAAGTGAGATCTTGAAGGCACACCCTGAGCCAGTGTGACTGCTGTGCAGCTAAGAAGAGATTAGGACGCTGGCAGATGACCACGTGGAGACCCAGGGAACACACGGCCAGGACAGAGGCCACCGGTGGACTCACAGGAAAGCGCTGCAGCCAGCCCAGCAGATGGAAGCCCCCAAAATGCCTGCCCCAGAAGCCTTCCAGATGGCCTGGCCTGCACCTGCCGCTTCTTTCCCCTGTGGGAAAAACACAGAGGTTTCATCCTGTCTGGGCTCTCGGGGTGGAGCATGGCTGCCTGAAGCCAGGGTCTGTCTGGGATGGGATTTTCAGGCCAACGGCTGGCAGGGAAGGCCAAAGTCCGCAGGTCCTTGTCTGCTTTGGCCGGCATTCAGAGAGCACTCACCCGTGTGCTCCACTGCCGGGTCTCCTACGTCACCTGTCACCTAGGTGGTGCTGGCCTTGAGAGTCACGGGTTGGGTGTTGTCCTCCTCTGACTCCTGTGTCAGTGCCTCTGATGGCGACTTTGTTTCGGAATTGGGTCACACAGACATGGTGAACGTGCCATCATGGTGGGGAAGGGTAGACCCCTGACATGGTATCATGGTGGAAATGACACGTTAGGACACAGGTGTGCCCCTGAAGATGGAACAGAGGAGGAGGGTGTTGGCCCCACAGGGAGGCCGAGTGATGCTGGCCAACTAGCAGCAGCCGGAGGGGAGAGCCGGAGGTGAGTGCTCATCCCCAGGCCCCTCAGAGGGAGCCCCTGCCCGCCCCTGACCTCAGAACTGTGGGAGGACCTGGCCCTGCCATCCGAGCACCTCAAATCTGGTGCTTGCTCACGGCAGCCTCAGCACCTGACCATAGGCCGGAAGAAACTGCTCTCAGGCTGGGCGTTGGGACGTGGAGGTCAGGTGTGTGTAGCAGGTGGGGTCTGAGGCAGGGGCTCTGTGGCGAGCAGCGTGTGCAGGTTTCCTGGGGTGGGACCTGTGGACAGGGCAGAGAACAGAGGAGCTGGAGGAAGAGGCAGTCTCAGGAGTCAAAGTGGTGGGCCTGTGTGCTCGGGGGGCAGTTGGAATGATTGGCTAACCCTCGGGACGGCCCTATGTTGGGGTGAGAGGGCCAGAGGCATGCACTGGGGCTCCCCAGGAAGCAGGAATGGGCATCAGTGAGGCAGCTGCTCTCAGTGGAGGCAGTCCCAGCAGGGGCCCAGCTGGGGCTGTCTGCGGACCATGATGACAGCAGCTGGGGCATGGAGTCCTTGATTGCCAAGGGCGTCTGGGTGGGTGCTCAGCAGCTCCACTGTGAGACATGGCCTCAGTCAGATCTCTGCGTGAGAAGATGCTTCGTGAGCTGCGTGCTTGGTCAGCTTGGCTGGGCTTCAGGAAGGGACATTGGGATCACACAGTGGCCTGAGGATGCTTTCCTAGTTCCCAAAGCTGCTTAAGCTGTTGGGAGATGTGCAGACTTCAACACTTAGGGACGTTCAAACAGAAGCTGTTGGGCTCCCCAGAGAAGTGAGGTGATGGGCAGGGGGCAGGTGCAAGTGTTGGATGAATGTCTGCAATTCTTCAGAACCAGGGAGCCTGATAGATGGTTGGCCCCCAGCAGGCTCCATGTTGATGGGAGAAGACCACACACAGGGACAGGGCCACACGCTGGGGACCAAGATGTCAGAGTCCTGTCCTGCCTCAGTCTCTTTGCAGGACTACCTGAGTGCTCTTCCAGCCGAAACCGTTCTCACCGAGCTGTGCCGCGTATGCTGTCCTGTGGTGGCCATGTGGGCCACGTCTGTGTGGCCGTGCAGGCCACGTCTCTCTGTTCTGGGGGTCTGGGGTGTAGGGGGAGCAGGGATCTGCCTGTGGATACTGTTTTTGCACTTGGATTTGCCAGGCACCGCCCACATCCAGCACACTGCTCTGATCCTCACAACACTGCTGCTGGTGCTGTTGGGTGCGGCTCCTGTCACACGAGCAGTGTCGGGGGAAGCTGCACAAGGACACGTCCGGCAGGTGGTTGAGAACTGGGTGTGAACTGGGGGAGCCTCCCCCCCAGAACCCAAAACTGTGGTGTGATATTGCAGACCTTTTTTTTCAAATTTTAATCGGAGAGGCAGAGAGATGGGGAAAGGAGAAAGACAGAGATAGAGCTCCTGTGTAGTGGCTCACTCCCCAGAGCCTGGCAGTGCCCTTGGCTGGACCAGGAACTCATTCCAGGTCTCCCAGGTGAGTGGCAGGAATCTAGTTACTTGGGCCATTCACACTGCCTCCAAAGGTCTACATTAGCAGGGAGCGGGAATCTGGAGCGAGTTGGGCTCCAAGCTCAAGTGCTTTGATGTGGGATGAGTGCTTAACTCATAGGTCAAACACCCACCCCTGCAGACTGGTAGACAAGGGAGAAGTGGTGGACTGTTGCTGCTCTCCATAAATTCACAAGCTTGAACCCAATCCTGTATGGAAGGCATTGGGATCTGGGGTCTTTGGGGAAGGGAGTGGGTCAGGGGGGAAGAGCCTCGGGAGTAAAATTTGTGTTCAAGAGCCCCAGAAAGCTTCTGTTATCCCATCTACACATGAGGGGGATACAGCGAAAAGAGGCCCTCTGGGATCCAGCAAGTGGGCCTTCAACAGTCCCCGGACCTCCTGCAGACTTGATCTTGCACTGCCTGCCCCCGCGACTGTGAGGAAGAACTTGATGCTGTTCAGAGCCACCCAGTCCATCTGAGCTCGGTGTGACGATTCCGTGGCTCAGGTGACTCAGGTGGCTCATGGTCCAAGCCAGGGATACAGGAGTAGTTTGAGTTCAGCCCTGGCCATGCGAAAGCATGGACACTATCAGCACCCTGTCTCCATCCCCGACTGGCCGTTTCAGAAATAAACTGACCACGAGAGCATCACCAAGATGCTGTCCAGAGAATGGTTCCCAGTGACTTCAGGATGGAAAGGGGAGCAGAGTTGCAGATCTCCCTGTTGCCTGGGTGTTCTTAGAGCTTAATGGGCTGGAGGGGGGTGACTTGTGTCCAGGGTAGCTTCCTGGTCCGAGGAGGCCAGCGCTTCCCAGCCTTGGGTTGGCCCCTGTGTCAGTGCCCTGCTTCTGAACTTGCCACTGGCGGGATGCACCTCAGCCCAGCTTCCAGCTGCCAGAATCGTTGTGTCTCTGTGAAAGTGTGTTTTTCAGCTTCCTGAGCTCCTCTGTATGCAGTGCAGGCGGGCAGTGCTGGCAAATCTGCTCCCCTCGGGAGAGCCCCTGTTCCATGGCAGATGGGATCTGCTCACCACAGCCCACAGCCCCCATCCCTGGGTGGGACAGCTCTGACTGGCTCAGTGTTCCCCGGTGGGACCCAGTTCTAGACACCCAGAGTGGTAATTTCCCTAATAATGCAGATTGTGCCGTTCCTTCTGTCTTCCTTATGTGCAGTCATCTTCCGAATAAACCACTGGAGCTTGGGTCTTCGGCTTAGTGTGTGCTTCAGGGCGAACAGAAGCTAAGCACGCCATCACTGCGTTGGCTTTGTGACAGCTGGGGAGGGTGGCAGGAACGGGTCCCACTGGGTTCTCCACACCCTCACATCTATGCCCCACTGTCGCCTCCACACCCAGAGCTTCCCTCCTGTGTTCTGAGGCCTGCCTTATCGCGGGCGAGGACTTTGGCTTGGTACTTGGGGAAGATCTGAGCACTGAAGTTCTCAGCCCCTTATCTCGGGCCACAGCTGTGTCCTCAGAGCCTTGTTGTAGCTGTGATAAGCATGGCTTCCCTGGGGCACCATCCTCATCTCCGTGCCTCTCCAGCCCTGCAAGGCTGAGCGCGTGCTGGGTTTCTTCCCTAAGAAGAGGGACGGGCCGCTGAGGAGCTGGCTTGCAATGAGAGTCTTGAACACATCAGCCACTGTGATGGCAGACTACCACAGACTGGGTGGCTTCGGAACAACCTGAGGTTGTTGCTCCCAGGGTTCGAGGCTGGGGGTCCAAGACCTGGGTGCCACACATTGGGTGCCTGGTGAGGGCCTGCTTCCTTCTCACTGGGTGCCGCCATGGCAGAAGAGGGAGGGCGGCTCTTGGAGCATCTTCAGTCACGGCTCTGCCCTCTGACCTCGTCTCTCCAAGGCATCTCAACTTGTGAATTTAGGATGGGACCGAAACTTTCAAAGCCTGGCATGCATCCTCTCGGGGAGATGTTTGGAGCCAAGAAGGCCATTGGAGAACCTTGAAAATAAAGATGCACCTTGCTTTTCCACACCCAAATGCTGCCTGCAAGAGAAATCAATGGAAAGCAGAAACATTGTACAGGCAGACCTCAGTCCAGAGCCGTCTCTGTGCTAACTTTGCAGCTTTGACTGAGTCACGTACCCCGTCTCGGCCTCAGTTTTCTCATACATGTAGTGGGTGTGCTGACAGTGATCTCTCAGGAGGCTGTGATAGTGGTTAAATGAGGCTAGACATATGCCTTCCCAAAAATGGCGCTCAGCTGTGGCCATTGTATCATACATGCTGGTGTTGTGTTCACTTTGTATCCATCTGATGCAGGTACACTTAGCATAGCAGGGAGAGGAATTGACCAGAGAGCATCTTTGAGTTCATCAGATTAAGGATCTACTCTGAGAAATCTGTTGTTTAGAAACAGGTTGAGGCCAGCGCCGTGGCTCACTAGGCTAATCCTCCGCCTGCAGCACCGGCACACAGGGTTCTAGTCCCGGTTGGGGCACCAGATTCTGTCCCGGTTGCCCCTCTTCCAGGCCAGCTCTCTGCTGTGGCCCGGGAGTGCAGTGGAGGATGGCCCAAGTGCTTGGGCCCTGCACCCATATGGGAGACCAGGGGAAGCACCTGGCTCCTGGCTTCGGATCAGCGCGGTGCACCAGCCGCAGTGGCCATTGGAGGGTGAACCAACGGCAAAGGAAGACCTCTCTCTCTGTCTCTCTCTCTCACTGTCCGCTCTGCCTGTCAAAAAAAAAAAAAAAACAAAAAACAAAAACAGGTTGAGACATCTGTGAGCTCCCGGCTCCTTCCCCCCCTCACCCCAGTCCCCACCGTATCTCAAATGTGCAGGAGGAAGATTGGTTGCGAGCTGAAGAACTTGCATGACAAAGTCATTTTTCTATTCATGACCTCTTGTTTTTGAACAAGAACTTAGTAGGTATCTGGCAAAACATCAGCCGCCACCCAGATAAAAGTATAATTATTTCCTATTTGCTTGCTGGGGTTTTCCAATCAGTGCCGTAATTTAAGCGTGACTCTTGGAGGCTTACAAAAAGATGTTATGATTAGTTTTATCTCCTTTGTTAAGAAAAAATAATTACAGTGAAATAATTAGAGGCGGCAGAGTTGACACGAGATTAGGGGAACTTGCTTGGCAATGAAAGTGAGGTTCTAATGAGCGAAAGTGTGACAAAGGGAGGCGTCCACGGGGACAGTGCCAGGGGCTTGTCCACTCTTGGCCTCAGAACTCAAGAACAGAGTGAGGGCAGGACAGCCGTCTCAGTGCTGCTAGGGAGAATCTCTCTTGTTGGTGTCAGAAGACCCAGGTCCAAGTTCAGACCCCAGCATGGTCCAGGGTGGCCTCATATGAGGCCATGCACATTTCTGAGCTGCATGCAGTAGTTTGGCATTGTGTTGGCTTCTCTTTCTTCATCTACACACCGACTTCATGGAGGGATTCGAAGGCTTGCATGAGAGTGGGATGGCTTCGTAGGCAGCAAGTTCCACCCAGGTGCATAGCCATCAACTAGCTTATTCCACAGTTATTTATTTTTCGTTTATGTCCCAGCCTGCCCTCGCCCATGTTGGAGGTGGGTTGAAGTTCTGTACATGTCCAGCTGGGTCCTCGCTCCAGAGGAGCAACATCCTCAACCTTGAGGCCGTTCAGCCAAGGTAGCAAGGCTTTTGCGCCTGGCCTTTGTTAACGGCACAGTGAAGAACAACACAGTGAGCATGCATTGTGTGCTGGGGTCCCATGATAAACGTTTGACATACTTAAATGCTGCCTGTTGACAGCAGTGCTAAGAGGTGGGCGAGGCGGAGGTGGTTGCTATCACTGTTATGAGGAAGCCCAGGTTCAGCCTTGCTAAGCAACTTCCCCAGGGCCACACAATGTGGAGCCGGTAGAGTCAGGTGCAGTCACAGGTGTATTGATGCAGAAGAAGCATTAACTTCCCATGTCCCTGATCTGGTAGCTTCTCACAGGATGACGGTAGCCAGGAGAGAAGGAAGCTGTGGCTCTAATAGAATGCACAAAGGCTAGGAAATTATCATGTGTTATTGTGTGTTAGCAAGGTACCTTCTCACGTTGCTTGTAGTTACTGCCCCACAACAAATTTTTCCTAAACTTGGTGGCTTCGAACAACAAGCATGTGTTCTCCCACAGTTTTTGTCAGATGGGAATCAGGACATAGCTTAGCTGGGTGCCCTTGGCTCGTAGCCTCTGGGGAGGTTAATGTGAAGCTGTCAGACAGGTACAGGTGTATCTGAAGGCTTGACAGAGGCAGCAGATCCATTGCCGAGTTCATTCCTGTAGCTGTTGGCAGACCTCAGATCTGCATCTAATCTTACATGGTTGATGGCCAGCATTCCTCACCATGTGGGCCTCTGTGTTAGCTGCCTGAGTGTCCCCATGTCATGGCAACTGATGATGACGATGGTGGTAGTGGTGGGAGAGAGAATCTCCATCATAGAAAAATACCCGAGTTGGAAGCCTTGGTCTTTTGATAACCTGACGTTGTAAGTGACCACCCTTGGTTTGCTGTGTTCTTTTCGTTACAAGTTAGTCAGTAGGGTAAGACCACTCTAAGTGAGAGGGTTACACAAGGACGTGAGCACCAAGAGACGGGACTGACGGGGGCACAGCAGAGGCTGCCCACTCTTGTTGGCCACTGCCTTTTTCCTTCCAAGTGTCTGTATGGAAAATGGACTGTCCTGTTGCAGCCTCTGACAAGTTCCCAGATCCCCAGAGGGCAAGATCAACACCGAGGTAGCTTGTGTGTCTCCTTTCCCATCCATTTGCTTCTGCGTGGTGTGCGTAGAGTCAGGGTGACTGAATCATGTATGAAATCTTTCTGTATTTTAGAATTATAGAGACCAAAACACCTGTGACTACTTAGACCTTGGTGATGCCCATCCACTCAACAAGCAACCGAGTGGCTACCTACTCCTTAGGACCTGAGAACCAAGATAGAGATCAACAGGATCCCTGCCAGCATGGAGCCCACATTCCAGTGGGGAGGACTGACCATAAAAATCTCAACAAGCAGCCTTGTCATTTGGGATTGTACTAGTGCTATAAAGGAATTAAAGAGGATGGGAACAGACCTATGCGTCGAAGGCAGCAGGACAGATTTTGGAAGACAAAAGATAGGGCACATGGCCATGATGAGCAATTATCATATTAAAACCCATGGTGGCTACAGTGAGGACGGTGCTCAGTGCACTGCCCTGCAGGCTGCATGTGTTATTCCCGCCAATAGTTGTCCCACTCATCTCTTCAGCCTTCATGGAAGCTGGTGATGCCTCCTGGTGGAGGCTGGCTTGTGAGGAGCCGTGTAGGACATACTGGGGATTGTGCGCCTTATCTGAAGGACCAGTGGAAGGTGCTGATAGCTTGGGGTGGGAGGCCATGCCGGAGAATCCATGCAGTGTCTGAATGGACTCTTTGTCACCTGCGCAAATGTAACAGGTTAGACAGACTTACCCATAACGGGCACACTTGTTCTTAGCTCTCCCCTCTCTTGCCGGAGGTCACAGTCCTCTTCCCATGTGTCTTCCTGGCTTGGTCATTCTCTCATTGCTTTCCCCAGCCTTTTGCTCACAAGATTAAGCTCAGAGAAAAGACTTAGGAAAGACATCTGTACTTGACCTTGACTTTCTCTGAATTTAGGTCATTTACCACTGGGCCTAAGCTGCACAGGGCCCTGGGTGCCCAGCCCTCCCAACATTTTCCCTTTAAAATTAGGAAATGCCAAATCCCCTGCCACGTTCTGGCCCTGGAACTAATTTCTGAGGACACAAGAGCCGGCACTCCCAGGGAGGAGCAGTAATTCTTGCTTTCCCCTTCTTGTGAGCCACACAAGTGGTTCGTGAGGTGAGAGAGCCGCCGGGTCAGCGCCCGCCTCCCACGCTAAGCTGCTTATCACAGCCTCCGCGGCTGCTGCTTTATTAGCTTAGCTCCTGGAAGGCACAGCTCCTGGGCTGAGCTGGGACAGAGTGGGGAATGGCATCCTCTTTGCCCAGACAGAAAATGACCTCATGGGGCGGGGGAAGGCAGCAGATTTCTCATGCCGCGGGTGACTGCCTCCGGGCCAACACTGTAGGGTGAGCTCAGGTGTTCGTACCTGCCTCTGCTGCAGGCGAGGATGGCCCTGGTGCCCTGGCTGGCCCCCGCAGTGCTGGACATTAGTCCAGTCCCAGCATTCCACTGACATGACTCCACTTGCAACCACTGGGCGCCTGGGAGTGCCTTGGCCAATTCTTTTTCCTAGTCCTGTGCATTGAGCAGCTGCCGGGTGAGCCTGGGCATGGAGCTGGGCTCACGTTGCATCCAAGCACCTGCTCTGCGGGCCCACATTGCACAGCAGAAGCTCATGGAAGGGCTCCCTGTTGAGAAGTGTGCCCGTGGGAGCAGGAGGACTCTGGCTACATGAGCATATGCATTGCTCACTGGCGACATTCTGCTGGACACCTGTGTGTGTCTCTTGCACTGACTCCTCCCAGTAGCCTCAGACACGTGGCCCTTCCAGGACTTGCAGTCATTTTGTATAGAAACCCGGGGTTTGCTATGCCCTTCTCTCAAGCTCGCCTGGCTGGTTAGGATGTGGTTCTGACCACCCCTGCGGAAGCCAGTGTGCGTAGGAAGGAGCTGGAGCCTGCGCAGGCTCCGCGGGTCCTCGCTTGCTGTTACTGAATAACAGGCACCGAGAGGAGCCACCTAGGAAGGAAGGAGTTGTGGCTTCATGTTTTGGAGTTCATGGTCTGGGACGGGGCAGCCTCATTTGTCTGGCATCTGATGCAGGTTGCGAGGATCTCACGGAGCCAGGGTGCAGGGAGACAGAGCTGGTGCATCCCCATGGTCTCTCCTTAGAAAGCTGGCATGGCTGGATCACAGGCCTCCACCCCAGATGCCAACACTCATCCCTTCACCCAGGCCCTGCCTTCAGATGCCACAGTCAGACCCAGCCTCGACTGCACCGTGTTTTAGTTGCGTGCATGTATTTCTCTGGGGTCCACGCTTTGGGGAGGAGTTACTGGATCATGGGCAGTTCTTTGTTGAGCTACTCAGGGAAGTGAGCACAGTTTCTGTGTGTTGCCTGTGCTAGTATTGACCTGGCTCCCCTTTCCAGTCCCTGTGGCAGGACAGGCAGCCCTGTGCTCGGCTCAGAAACCAAGCAGTTCCCAGGGGCAACCGGAAGCCCTCGTCCACAGCCAGGCCACCTGGAGCCCAGGTACACGCTCAGGTAAGCTCCTGCTCCTTCAGCAGCCAGGGCTCCCCTGGACAATGACTGTGGTGTGGGACTGGTAGTCGGACACCTCTTAGGGCACCAGGGTGGAAAACGGCGTCGGCTTGGCGTGACCGCTGCAAAACAGGACTGAAAGGACAAAAGGACACAAGACAGTGACCTGATGCAAGAGCCCCGCTGTTGCCCGCCCAGCAGGATCACCTTCATGTCAGTCCTGGCAGCCTGCGGGCACGTTGGGCACAGGGAGTGTGCCCGCAGAATCCCTTCTCCTTCTCCCCATGTGGATACCGGCAATTCCAGTTCCAGGCTGTGTTCTGTCTCTTGTGTGTTAGCGCGAATCTGCCTTAACCCCTCCAAATCCCACGCAATTCTTCAACATTACTGAGCGTTTGTCAGTGCCTGGGTACCGCGCCAGCCCCCTAGAGAATGCAAAGGTCAGAGTGAGCAGTGGGATCTGGGAGGGCGGAGAGACCAGGATGAAACAGCTCTCGTTCATCATTCTGTGGGTGATGCACTTCCCGGGAGAAAAATCCTTCTGATGGGAAGAACCCCCTCCCCGCTTCAGAGACAGGCTCTCCCAGCACGCGCCGGTGTCCACACCCTTTGCCTGTGGAGTCTCCTGTAGCGCAGGTGGAATCTGATGGCTGGGGCAGTGGTTGTGAGTGCAGCCTTCCGCTGGGAAGAATCTTCTCAGACTTAGAAGGCCAAGAGAGGGCATCGGGATGAAATTGGTTTTGAAACGGAGCCAGTCATTGATACTGATGAGACGACTGATAATAGCAAGTATATCCTGAAAGATAACGGCGGGGAGGACACCACAAGGAGGAGAGAAGGAAGGCAAGAAGAAAAGGGGAGCAGACGTGACAAGGAGAGGGCCCAGGTGAAGACGGTCCTGCTCAGTCACAATGAGTGCACAGAGGATTCCGCCTGGCTCAGAGCAGAGTGCTCCCACCCCGGGCCCTGATGCACTTCCAGGGGCCCCTCTCTGCTTGCTGGACACACGTCCTGGGAGAGAGGGACCCACGGTGCAGACTCTGCAGCCCCACCGGGCAGAGAGATGCTGCTGGCATGGGCCACCCCTCCTGCATCCTTACTCACCCCTCCTGTGTCCTTACCCACCCTCCTTCGTCCTCACCCACCCCTCCTGCATCCTTACCCACCCCTCCTCCATCCTTACCCACCCCTCCTCCATCCTTACCCACCCTCCTGCGTCCTCACCCACCCCTCCTGCGTCCTTACTCACCCCTCCTCCGTCCTTACCCACCCCTCCTCCATCCTCACTCACCCCCTCCTCCGTCCTTACCCACCCTCCTCCATCCTTACCCACCCCTCCTCCATCCTCACTCACCCCCTCCTCCATCCTTACCCACCCTCTTCCGTCCTTACCCACCCCTCCTCCATCCTTACCCACCCCTCCTCCATCCTCACTCACCCCCTCCTCCGTCCTTACCCACCCCTCCTCCATCCTCACTCACCCCCTCCTCCATCCTTACACACCCCTCCTCCGTCCTTACCCACCCCTCCTCCATCCTTACCCACCCTCCTCCGTCCTTACCCCCTCCTCTGTGTGGTTTATTTATCTATTCGTCCTCCCCCCCCCCCATTTCCATAAACTGCTCTAACCCCACCGTGTTTTCAGATGGAAATAAATGAGTTTAATTACTGGAAGTAAATTTGGAATTCAAGGGAGGACGCTGCATGGGAGCCCAGCCACAGGAGGAGGCGTCGACCCTCACACCTTGGAGGGGCTGCAGCCCCTGGGCTGGGCGGACATCAGAGCCATCCTCCTCCCCGGGGGGGGGGGTGCTCCCGAGCTGGGCAGGACGCATGGGCCCTTGCTTCTTCAGCAGCTCCTGTGCAGAGCCGGGACAGAGAGGGTCCAGCCAGCCCTCTGCTGTGCTGGCCATATGCTGGCCTCTAGGCGCTCGCTCCAGCAGCTGGAAGTTTCCCTCAGTGCCAAGGGATTCAGATGAGAGAGGAGTCTGCACCCAGAGTGCAGGGGATAGGGCAGTGCAGGCAAGACTTCCAGGGGAGGGGGCGTACACTTTACATCAGATCAGTGTACTCGAAGGAAAGGAAGGAGACTAAGGAAAGGATGGCCGCCTGGGGCTGCTGGTGGTGACCGCGCAGGCCCCCGCCTACAGCAAGGCTGGGAGGCCTTCAGTGGGCTCTGCTGACGAGCAGTGGGGGCCTTCAGTACCCGCTGCCCTCAAGCAGGGACAGGAGGCCCATGGGACTGGAGCAGGTGTCACGGGCTGCACTGAGAGTCAGGTCCTCTGTCTCCCCGCCCCCTGTCCTGAATTCTTGACGTTTGCCTTGGGGACCCTCAGAGGCCTTCCTGCTTGCCCGAGGCCCCCGCCGTATCCTGGCTGCGTCTGGGTGTCTCCATGTTTTCCTGACCTCATTTTTGTGAGTCGGGATTGGATCTTCCTTCACCAGGACCGACTGGGACCTCTGGGTTGCAGGGGTGGGGAGCAATGTGTGGCTGGTGAAAGAGTTCCCTTGTGCAGAGACTGGGAGTACAGTGAAGACTAGAACTGTCTACACAGCACCCCAATGTAGCACCCCACAAAGTGCCAGGCCCCTTGTTCTCCTACCTTGGCTGTTCTGGTTAGAAGTCTGGAACTGCCCTGCCTCCAAGACTCTAAGGAGGTCCACCATCCAGGCTGCCCTGCCCCCTTCCCTCAGTGCTGGGCCTCAGACCGCTAAACCACTGCCGACCAACTTAGGTTGAGCCAAGGCTTCCCCAAACCCTGAGCAGGATGCCCAAAGCAGCGTGGTCCCCAAGAGGCAAGGGTGGGAGGCAGCCCATCTGTGCTTCATCAAGCGAGTCGCTGGACCACAGGTGGTCTGTCTGTGTGATAGGGGAACGATCCCGCCTGTCAGAGGCCCAGGGTTCTTGGGCATCTGCCGTGTGGGAGAGCCTTGAAAGCACCAGGCTAGGTTGAGAAAACCAGGCCCCCAGGTCCCACAGGGCATGGCTCCATTGACACAAGGCATCCCGAGGTTGGGGTCCCACCAAGGCAGAATCCTGGGGATGGGGACAATACAGAGTGACCGCTCTGGGGAATGGGAGTTCCTTTCCGGGTGGAGGATGTGTTGTGCAGGCAGACACTGGTGATGGTTACACAGCATTGAGTGTGCCCAGCCCCACTGCATTGCATGCTTATGCATGGTGGAAGAGGTAGATTTTATGAAATGGATATTACACCACAAACAAGTATATATTTATTGCATGAGAACCGGTTTTCCCTTTAAAAATTATTTATTTGAAAGGCAGAGCAACAAATGGAAAGAGGGATAGAGAGATGTTCTATGCACTGGTTCACTGCCCAAACAGATCTCCCACGTGGGTGGCAGGGGCCTGAGCACTTGGGCCATCCTTTCTTTCCTGGGTGCATTAGTGGGAATGCTGGATGAGAAGCAGAGCAGCCGGAGCTAGAGCCAGTGCTCTGATCCTGGAAGACAGGCATCAGAGGAAACAGCAGCTTAACCCCCTGCACCACAACGCGCAGGCAGGCAACCGGGCTCCATAGTCTCCCAGGCCTGCTCTATCCTCTCTGAAATAGCAACTTTGTCTTCTCCTGGCTCAGCTCCCTCAGGCAATGTCTCACAGCCACAAATCAAAAACCTGAGTGTGATGGCCAAGCTCATCGCTCCCTGGGTTGATTCTAGGCCAAGCTTCTAGTCTTGGCCTCTGTCTCCTTCCCTGCTGTTCTCTGTTGACTGGGCTTGGGGAAGGGAGGTAGCAAGACTGGTTCCCCAGAAAGGGGATGAACTGGAGGAAAAATGTCCGTTATGTGAAAATGAGGCCACTCAAAGAGCAACTGTTACCTTAGTGCAGGGGGAGGTATGAAGGAAGCATGCCTTCCACATCCAGGGCTGTTGAAAGTGAGGTCTGCACCCAGCTACCTGTCAGCAGGATTGGGCTTGACTCTATGTTGCATTCTGTAGACACTTGATTTCTAAAATGCTCCTAGCCAGTTGGGTGGAGAACGGTTGGCATCGTATGCAGTGGGATCTGGTGGTTCTTAACCCCAGAGCAAGATGCTACCTCCTTAGGGTGCCTCTGGAAACGTGTGGGGAGGTGTGTGGGCTTCTTTCAGTGACTGGCGGTGGGGGTTTCTTTTGGGATTGAGGGGGCAAGGAGATCAGACTGCCCAGTGATCCTCTCCCCGCCCACCCAGTGTTAGTCTGTAGCCCGTCACCCGAAGGAGTTTGGGGCTCTCCTACATCTCTGACTCCGTAGCTCGTTGTGTGACCTTGAGTGAATCACCCCAACGTTGGTCTGCCTGTCTTTTATTTTTGCCTTGAGTCCTTCCACGGTTGACACATCGGGTCCTTAGCTGTAGGCTTGAGATCTGCAAGCAGTTCCATCCACACTGTACACTCCGATTCCCGATCATTGTTTTAGTCCTTATGTAAGAAGTTTGAGAAACATGAAGCTGATTTTGAACAATCATAGAAAACTGTTCCTGGGTGATTGCTTATTGTGTGAATCTGGAGAGCAGGCTCTGGAGGGAGGTATTTTTATCCCCTCTGCTTTGCAGAGCGGCGCGCTGGCAGGAGAGAGTGAGCACTCGAACACCTGCAGACCTCCCCGGGCTGCCCAGCAGTCTTCCCCAAGCCTCTCTATTTTGGCGATATCCATATAGTAACGTGATTTCGCTATGTATTTATGTGCTAGCTCTATTACTCACTTAATGCGTTTAGATTGATTCAATTTTAACTGAAATCTATTTAAATTGGAAAGCATGATTGTGTTGTTTTCCCTGTATTTTGAGGAAAACAATGTGACTAAATTCTCTCTAGATTTCCCGTGGGACCCCAAATGCGAGCTTGCTGTGTCTAGAAGAAGGTATTGTTGAAGACAGACCTGTAGCAAACTAAGATTTTTTGTCTTGATGAATTCCAAATTTGGAAGAAAGGACTTGGCTACACTGGGCACTGTGGCTTCTAATGATCTTTGTGGTCTGTAGTAATCTGAACGCCATTTACCAGTATTTTTGTCCAAAAGACAAAGGTAAGTGTTGGTCACAGAGTGGATACAGGAAACCCTGCCTACTGCTGGTGGAAATGCCACTTAGTGCGGCCACTGTGGAAGCCAGTGTGCAGGTTCTTCACGAAGCGAAACAGAGAACTGCTTTAGGATCCAGCAATGCCCCTGCTGGGTGTGTGTCCAAGGGACTGAAAGCAGCTCGTACAAGATGTGTCTGCACACCCACGTTCACGGCAGCACTCTGCATGGTGGCCAGGGTGTGGAAGCAAGCCCAGTGTCCATTGCTGGAATGGAGGAAGAATATGTGGCTTGCACACGTGACAGGCTACTACTCACGCTTAAACAAGAGCTTTGGTCACTGGCAACAGCAGAGACGAACGTAGAAGCTGTACCGTGTGAGGTAAGCCAGACACAGAAAGACAAAGCCCATGCACGGTCTACTTGTAGGTGAAATCTAAAGAAGTCAGCCTCAGGGCTGTGTGGTGGTACACAGGTTTAAGTCACTGCCTGCAGTGCCTCCATCCCATGTGGGCTCTAATTTGAGTCCCAGCTGCTCCACTTCTGATCCGGCTGCTGGCTAATGTGTCTGGGAAAGCAGCAGAGGATGGCCCAAGAGACTGGGCCTCTGCTGTCCACGTGGGAGACCTGGATGGGGTTCAGGCTTCTGGCTTCAGCCTGGTCCAACTCCAGCTGCTGTGGTCATTTGAGGAGTGAACCAGTGGATAGAAGAGCTCTTTCTCTCTCTCTAACTCTGCTTTTCAAATAAATAAAAGCTAAAAAAAGAAAAGACAAATTCATTGAAGTAGAGTAGAATGGTGGTGACTGTTGGGCTTTTTGGAATGTTGATAAAATGGTACACAGCTCAGAAAGATAAGTGCTATGGTCTCACTCACGTGGAACATGAAAAGTCTCAATTGTACAGTGGTACAATTACCAGATGCTGGGGAGAATAAGTGGGAAAAGCTGGTGGACAGATACCATGTTAGAATAAGTTGGGAGTTGGAAGCTCTGTTGGTCTCGCATACACAGTAGGATTCTTTGGGGGTGAGGACCCCTGAATTGGACTGGGGATTGAGAGCCTGGTGGGGTTGGAGAGACCCCCAGCTTGACTTAGTCCAGATTCTTAGCTTCCCTCGAGTAAGAATACGACTGGGAGGCATGGTCAGAGGTGAGCAGAAGAGCAGGGTTTACTGAAAGGCCAGTAGACACACACTCGGGCACGAATGGGGACAAGCTCATGAGGAAACACTGACCCCACCTAGGCTGGGGTTTTCCTTTCATAGGGTGGGACCTGGCGGCTGAGCCAGAGCAAGGAAGAGCTTGGTGTGGGGCTGCACTGTACTGGTGGTCTCCAGGTCCCTGGCATCTGGAGCATGATGGAAAGTGAGGCTGAGCTGCGTGATATACAGTGGGTGTGCCCGCGTCTTCAGCCATGTTGATTTGGCACAGAAGGCGATGGATTTGGGTCGTGCGTATGCTTGGGTATTGGCAGTCCTTAGCTCCTTGTCCATCACTGGCTCCACGTCTCCCTCACATCAGGGTGACTATAAATAATAATAAAATGCTATCTTTTAAAGATTTATTTATTTATTTGAAAGCTGGAATTACACACAAAGAGAAGGAGAGGCAGAGAGAGAGAGAAAGGTCTTCCTTCCACTGGTTCACTCCCAATGGCTGCATCAGCTGGAGCTGCACTGATCTGAAGCCAGGAACCAGGAGCTTCCTCTGGGTATCCCAGGCAGGTGTAGGGGCCCAAGGACTTGGGCCATCTTCCACTGCCCTCCCACGCCACAACAAGAGCTGGATTGGAAGTGGAGAAGCCGGGACTCGAACCAGCGTCATATGGGATGCTGGCACTACAGGTGGCAAGGATTTTGAATGTTTTTACCATACAGAAAACTGTTACATGTTTGAAGAGATAGGTATATTTACCTTGATTGGACATTATATTATATATACATATAGGGTGACATCACAGGGTGCCCATTAGTAAGTAATAAGAAATTAAGTTAAAAAAAGAGTTTCTGTTAGTATGCGTAAGTTTGATCAAGAGTGTTACAAGGCATGGTGACTGTTTAACAATAACACATTACATGTTTCAGAGGAATTGGGAGTAGAGACACTAAGTGTTCTCACAAAAAAGAAGTAGGTGATGTGACAGATGGCAGTCAGCTTGATCTAATCATTATCAAACATCTCGTTGTATCTCACAAATACATAGCATGATTCCTGGATTTGATGTGCACTTGTGCCTTGGATTCTTCTTGTGGAAATCACCGAACCTTTGTCTGGCTCCTTGTGTCCTTCCCAGTCCTGAGGCCAGCCCTGTGGAGCACTCCCGGCCCAGTGTTTCCTGGACCAGGAGACCCTGTGCTGCCTGCTTGGCTGGCCCCAGCTGCTTAGGAGAGTCGCCATTTTGGTTTCCCATTTGTCTGACCAGCTCCTTCCCTCTCTGGCTTTGGAAGGTTAGGAATCTTTTGTTTTTCCTCCTTTTCAATTACAAAAGCCTGTTTGAACAGCCTCTGTGACAGCCCGTGTTCAAACAAGCTTTTGTAATTGAAAACAGAGCCTGCAATGTGGCTGCAGGGACACCTATCTCAAAAGAAGGGGATGTGGATCTTGCTGGGAGCTGGTCCCCCAGGCCACTTTCAAAGGACTTAGAGCTTCCTTCCAATTTAACCAAAAAAAAAAAAAAAAAAAAAAGAGAGAGAGAGAGAGAGAGAGAGAGAGAAAATTCTGCCTAAACACAATACAGAGCCAGAGCCCAGAGCCGCAGGCTTGGGTGATTGAAAATGGAGACGCTGCCTTGGGCTGTGCTTTGCGTCCATGAAGTCTTCATGGGGACGGGAGATCTGTGATGCTTCCTGGTCCCTTTTCTAGGATCCCTCCAGGGCCCTTCCTCCTGCCAGTCTTCTCAGGGTCTCCAAAACTGAGTGTTCGGGGCTCCCCAAGTTCATGCTCAGGCTCACTTTAGAGTTTCTCTCTGGCCCTCGCCTTCTCTCTCTCCCTCTGTCTCTCTCTCTGTTTTGAATGAAGGAGAATTGGGATCGAGTTCTTGCTGTGGTTGTGGGCGGTTACTGACCCACTCTGGCACTGTTTCCTTGCCTGTAAAACAGCATCGTATTATCATTCTCCTTAGAAGCTGATTTGAAGAGTAAGGAGGTAACCTACTTAGATAATCTACAGCATACGGTAAGGTAAATTCTCAATTTTCAGTAACATGTGGTTATTTATTCTACTATAATATAATATTAAGAACATTATTGATGTAATAAAGTGGAAGATTCCATTGTGGTTGGGAAATGTAGATTCTTACATTGAGTTAGCCAGAACCTCCCTGAACCTGTTAGTTTTAGCATAAAATGCGGTAATGATAAGTGTATGCCTCTCCTCAACACACACATGCAGAGACCGTTACTGTGTCCCAGACACTGGGGAGAGATGTGAGCAGGACTAAGAGCAGGCGAAGGGGTGGGTGTTACTGTGTCCCAGACACTGGGGAGAGATGTGAGCAGGACTAAGAGCAGGTGAAGGGGTGGGTGTTACTGTGTCCCAGACACTGGGGAGAGATGTGAGCAGGACTAAGAGCAGGTGAAGGGGTGGGACTGGTCAGGCAGGTACAAAGCCTCCTGAGAGTCCACAAAAGGGTGCAATTAATTCCTAATGAGGGTGTGAAGATCACAAGAACAGGAAGGCCATTGAGTGGGAACAGTGGGAATGGGCAGACAGGAGAAAGATGGACTGGTCAGGCAATAGGAGTGTTGTGCGTGAGGAGGGAAGCCCAGGGATGGTTCGTGTTGTGTTTGGCTGGAGGACGGGTTGGGGTGGGGCACTGTAACTGTATAGAAGGCAGATTGGCTACGGGATCATAACCTGCTAGTGTGCGCAAATGAAAGAAACGCCACCACCAGTAACTTGAGGGATGAATGGATGAGTAGATGCACAGGCAGATGAATGGCTAAATGAGAGGGGAATTAATCTGCTCGAGGGCAGTCCAACTTGAGGCTCAGTGGAGTTGGAGGGCTACAGCGATGGATGGCAGCAGGACCCATCCCCTGCCCCTGGGGCTGCTCTTTAGGATTTGATCCAGTACCAGGCTGTATCTGTTTAACCCTTTAGCTCTGGGCAAATCAGTCATCTGTATTGCTCAGAGCTTCCATAACAAAAAAAAAAAAAAAAAAAATGGTTGTGATGGCTTCCATGCCTGTCCCTGGGCTGGCTACTCGGGGTCAGCTTGGGTCACAGAACGGCTTGACAGGAAGCATGGAGGTAGAATGCTGGGAGTGCGCTGAATTGACTGAACAGCATCACTTGCTCATCTCTGGGCTGGAGCTGGGGTCCTTGCTGGAACCACAGGGACTTTAAGTGGGGGGAGAGTCCGACAGGGAGAACCAGGTGGTTGTTAACAGAGGGGAGAGGTGGTTTTTCAGGAAGAAAATTCAAAACCCAGCCAACGTGGCCTTGCATTCTCAGCTTATTTTGATTTTTATGTAGGCTGTTGAGAAGGGACGGAGTGGGAGAGCATGGTGAGTTTTTTGAGCTGTTACGACACAGAAGAGGTCCAAGAGCCCAGAGCGGTTGGTCCAGGTGAGCGTTTGCAGGATGGGTGGGCTCAGGCTGACGCAGATCCCAGTTTGGGGTGCGGGGTTCCTTTTTGTGTCAGGCAGAAATCTGACATCTGACATCCTGGCTTGCCACGGATCCCCGCCTGTCCCTCGTGACGGTGAGCAGCATGGATGCCGCTGCTGTGATGAGAAGGTCGTACAGCCCAGCCGACCTTCAGACGGGAAGCCCACACGACTGCACCTGACCCGATCATGTGCGAGGTCATTAAAAGCAGAGCGTTTTCTGCAGTTGGTGGAGAAAGAGGACGTCGAAGGTTGATTGACAAGGATTTGATGCCCCTTGCTGGCTGGGAGCCATCCCTGGCCCGTAGCTGGCCGGGAACCAGGACCCCCAGTCCTGCATCCTCAAGTAACTGCAATTTGCCAACGCCGAGGAAGCACTTGAAGGAAGGTTTTTCTGTAGCGCGTCCAGACAGGGGAGAAGTCTGCCCGGATGACACCTTCAGTTCAGCCCTACGAGACCCTACACAGAGACCCCAGCCCCACCGGGCCAGAATTCTGCCCAACAGAACCGTGCACGTTTAGCAGAACCACTTTTGAGCCTCTGGGCTTGTGGTGATTGGTTACAGGGCCCGAAAGTCCGCTGCTTAGGTCGTTGTTGTGGCTTGGGTGTCGGCTTGGACGTTGAGCGCCTGTCACTGTCCCCTGTGGTAAAGGCTTGGTCCTCAGGGTGGCGCTACTCGGAGGGGGGCGGAAGTTTTCTGAGATGAGTCTGAGGGGTGCTCCGTCCTGGGGAATGCTGCTCGGTCAGAGGTGGCTCTCCAGTCAGTGCTGTACAGAAGCTCGAGTGGGGTCCAGCCACTCTCTGCTTCCTGGCTTGCCATGGATCCTTCCTCGGCACTTGCCACGCCGTTTCTGCCCGCTGCCCTCACCAGGCCCTAGGCCCATGGAATTGGGCACGATCTTGGCCTGAACTTCCAGGACGTGAGCTAAATAAAGCTTCTCTCTCCACAGAGGGAGCCGCCCCATGTTCCCTTACGCAGCCCTGATTACTTGCATCTTGGGTCTCTCAGTTCTCAAAGACAGCGGGATGGTGAAGAATTCAGACTCCTCTCTTGCATGACCTCAGGGTGGGGCGCTCAGCTCTCAGCACTCTGGCCCCTCCCTGCTCCCCACTTCCCACTCCCCTCTGTAGCTGGGACCCTGCTCAGCTATTTGGTCTGCTTCCCTTTCTGCCAAAGCAAGGGGAAAAAAAAAAAAGTAAAGCTCTCAAAATTATTAGGTAATGATATCACTTTAAAAAGCGACACAATATTTTAACAGCGTGACGCCACTTAGCTGTGGTTTAATAAAATGCAGAGAGCCCAGAGCTGAGGAAGCTGGCAGTGTTCGTGGGGGCAGACAAACAGCTCTCAGACTCACATCAGGAAAATTACTTTTTCTTCAAATGGAAACTTTTCAATTGCTTTCAAATAGCTGGAGCTGATAGAAATAATTTCCTTAGCACGTCTGCATATGCTGCCTGTGTCTTCTCCACACGGGGCCCGGGCTTCATTAATAAAGATGGCTGCGAGGTTCCGATGGCGCCAGGCTCTTGTTATTTAGAAAAGGCACCAAGCCAAGTCAAGGGGGGTCAACTGATGACTAAATGCAATTCTCATCCCGTGTCCGCGAGGCAGATGGAGGCTGCTGGAGGAGAGCGTGCCTGTGCGTGCGCGTGCACGTGTTCTTGGGCACACAGCTATGAGTGAGCAAGGGCAGCTCTGACATTGCAGCCCGAGCCGTTGCCCGCGTGGAGCCCTTTCTCTGGGAGGACAGCGCTGGGTCAGGGCTGGGTCGTCTTGTTCTGCTGCTGGACACACTGAGGCTCAGGGAGGGGAGAGAGTGGCTCAGGTGTAGTCCTGCAGAAAAGCAGATGTGCCTGAGAGAGTAGGGAGGCCACGCTGGCGTTGGGTGTGCAGCACACCTGATGGTGTCTTTGCGATGGCTTCCATTGTTCTCTGCCTGGGCCTTGCTGCTCCTGGCCCTGAAACACCTAGCAGAAGTTTGGGGCCGAAGATGGATGAGCTCATGTTTGCAGCAGTGAGGTTTGGGAGTGACCACACAGTGGCTTCCTGTGGACAGGGCATGGCGTCAAGCACAGGGACTCACAGTGAGGTGCGTGCTCCAGTCCCTTTTCCTCTGGCTCTCTGATCCTCGCAGGGGGAAAGGGTGCAGATGGTGCAAGCGTAGCCTGAGCACCCTCTGAATTCCCCAGCCTCCCTGTGTTTCGGAGGCACAGAGCCTTGGGGAGACTGTTGCGTTCAGCTCATTATACTCACAGTATCTGCTGTGTTTACTTTTGTTATTACCTATTACTTTTGGCAAATGGCATTCATTTCTCATTTATGTAAAGCTTCCTTTGAAATCCATTATCTCTGCCCCCCCCCCCCCCTTTTAACATTCCGTTTAAGGAAATCCATGAAGTACATGTGCTGTGAATTGCAAGACATCAGAGTGAGGGTGAGGCACACTTCACTGGTCTGTGAGTCGTGCTACACATCAATGGCCTGGGACCCACAGAGAGGACAGACCCACCTGAAGGCTTTCCAAGATAGAGAATTATGGGGCTAGCGCTGTGGCGTAGCAGGTAAGGCCACTGCCTGCAATCCTGGGGTGCCGGTTCATGTCCAGGTTACATTACTTCCGATCCAGCTCCCTGCTAATGTTCTGGGAAAAGTAGCAGAAGATGGTCCAAGGCTTGAGCCCCTGCCATGCATGTGGGACACCTTGAAGAAGCTCCTGGCTTCTCTCTGGCCCAGCTACTGCTGTTGTAGCCATTTAGAATGTGAACCAGTGGACGGAAGATCTCTCTCTCTCTCTCCCCTTCTCTCTCTGTAACTCTTTCAGATACAAAAAACCAAATCTTTTTAAAAAGCAGAGAATTAATAGGAAAGTCCAAGTACACAGAAGTTGACCAACCAGGAGACGACTGCCACTTAGAAGGTGATGTTACTCAGAGTCCCTGTGCACCAGGCCATGGTGGGCACATGGGAGCTCTGGTGTTGCACGTGGCGTGGGCAAGAACCTGTGCTGTCGTTTTTGTGAAAGGAATGGGGGAGGCAGGGCAGTAGGCAGGCTTAGGATTGGCTGCACTGTGTGATGTCAGCGGGCGCCGTGTGTGTGGGACCTGGCACAGGTGGACAGTGGCCTTCAGTCTGAGAGCCCAGTGGTGGTGGTGATGCTGGGGGCTGTACTGTGGACTGGCTGGTTGCATTTGAGACGCATGGTGTCAGTAGGGTTTGTCACCATCTCTGGGGGTTGGTTGACCCTGGAAAGGCAGGTTCTCCAGGGTTGGTACGGACTCGGAAGCGCTGCCTTCATAATATAGGAAGCAGAAGACACAGCAGTACGCCAAGGTCACGGTCTCCGAGATTTCACACTGGGGTCCTGCAGTCCCCTGGTTACTTCGTTCCCTACGCTACTCCCTCGGTTGCTGTGAGTGTCCCTTTAGATGTCCTCCTCGTGGGTGGTGTCCACAGAGCTGTGACCGCCGTAGACGTGCAAGCCAGCCTCCCTCGGAGCCCCCAGGCCTCCTCCTCCTGCACCTTGCACATCTCCTTCTGGAGGTTTGTTCGCTGCCTTCTGCTGATCTGCACCCACGTGTTTATGTCCCAAGTGGGCAGACAGGGTGAAAGGGATGTGATGCTGTGAGCTGCCACCATCGCAAGTCCTCTGAGGGAGGATTTGGTTTGGGGAAAAAAAAAAAGCGAGGCAGGATGATGAGGCTGAAGAGAGGCCGGTGAGAGCCAGGCTGGGGAGGAGAAGGGCCATGTCATAAGGGCCACGTCGTGTGTCCACGTCACGGAGAGGGATGCCCTCTGCTCCTGACAGGGACGGGCGCAGGGAGAGTGGAGGAGCTGGGGAGCAGCAGGGCAGACCACGGCTGCATGGTGAGCAGGGAGTCAGCTCCAACCTGCCCTGGGGTTTTCTCTCCTCCTCCCCTCTTTGTGCCGTGGATCACCATCCTCCTCATCAAGGGGCTTTTGATGGGAACAGGAAAGGAGCCTTGTCCCACCTGTGAGTGACTGGTTTCTGCACTTGCTGAAGCAAAGCTGCACAAGACCCCGGTGGCCCCCAGACAGCTTCCCTCCGGGCGGCTCAGAAGTCTCACAGAGGACTTGACCAGGCCGACCGCAGACATCTGTCATTCACTAGCATGTTCGCTGTGCCAGAGTATCAACAGCTCCCTCTGAACCTCAGTTTTCTTGTCTGCCAAATGGGTGTAAGCTCTGACTCGATGGCATCACAGATACATTGTGAGAACTAAAGGCAAGGTGTTGACCAGAGGAGCTATGGTCCCTCCTGGCTCCATGTTCTTCATTCTCCATTTAACTGAGATCCCTTTGTGGCCTTGAGAGATGGGGTGACTTTGCCTGCAGTGTGCGAATTTCTAGGAGCAAGGGTGTGGCTTTGTGGATAAGCGAGGCAGATGATGGAAAGACACAGCTGACAAAGCAGTGTCCCTGTTCTCAGCAGGGTCGCCAGGAAACCCCATGTTTCTTAGCCCTTCATCCGGTGCAATGGCGCTATGTTCTAGAATGGGTGGGAACAGAGTGTGGCGTTCCAGAGGAAAGCTATCACCTGGGTTAGGAAGATCTGCAATAGTGGAAGATTTTCCATCAGGAATAGATACATGTTTCTGTGTAATGTAACTATGTAGCAGCTATGACTTCATGGTATAAATATGTTGATAGTATGAATAATACAGTTGCTTTTTTATGTAACTATTTCCCTCTTAAAATGTGAATGTATATATAGTCATATATAAATATACACATATGACGTGTTTGTATGTGTATAAATCTACATCATTGTGTGTATATATATATATATTTTTTTTTGACAGGCAGAGTTAGAGAGAGAGACGAGAGAAAGGTCTTCCTTCTGTTTGTTCACCCCCCCAAATGGCTGCTACGGCTGGCGCGCTGCGTCAATTCGAAGCCAGGAGCCAGGTGCTTCCTCCTGGTCTCCCATGCAGGTGCTTGGGCCATCCTCCACTGCACTCCCGGGCCACAGCAGAGAGCTGGACTGGAAGAGGAGCAACTGGGACAGAATCTGGCCTCCCAACTGGGACTAGAACCCGGAGTATTGGTGCCGCAGGTGGAGGATTAGCCTAGTGAGCCACGGTGCCAGCCTACCTCATTGTATATTAATAGTATAAAATATGTATGCACACACATACATACATTTATGTGAGCAGGCTTCAGAGACTTCATGGAAAATTCACATTTTTTAATACTTTTTTTTATTTATTTGAAAGGTAGAGTTCTAGGGGAAGAGAGGGCAGGAGAGGGAGGTATTTGTTCTGCTGGTTCACTCCCCAGTGGCCACAAAGGCTGGGGCTGGCCCATGGTGAAGCCAGGCACCTGGACCTCCATCTACGCGGGTGCAGGGCCCAGGCAGCTGGGCCACTTTCTGCTGCTTTCCTGGGCCATAGCTGGATTGGGAGTGGAGTAGCGAGTGGCATAGGCATCAGCTTTACCCGCTGTGCCACAGGGCTGGCACCTTCCTTCTTTAACTCGATGTTTCCAGGAACTTTTCAAAACTGCTTGTGTTGCAGAACTTGATTTTCTTCTGACAATCCATTCTTCTTGACAGGAAATACCTTTCACAAAAGGAAAAAGCGCTCACAAACCAGGTGCTTTGGTGTACGGATTTGAATCACGTTGAATGTTTGATTTCTGTTGTTAAGTCAGTGAAGGTAGTTCCACAGCAGTGCTTATTTTTTGCTAACCTTCCTGCCCAAAGCTGAAACAGCCCTAATCTCATTTCACTTCTCTTTTCCCCCTTTATTTGCTTTTGTGTTTCATTTGGAGAGCCTGAAGCAAATATTCCTTCTGGAATATTCTACCTACCTGGGAAGTACCTGGCTTTCAGGTCTATGTGGCGGCTTTTCTGGAAATGATGGTGACAGAGGGGCCGGTTCTCCTCCAGGTTTGTCACTGCCCCCATTGAACTGTTCTCCTCGAGTCTTTGACCCCAGCTCTGTCCACACACTCAGGCGGAACGGCTTGGTGACTGAGAATGTTCTTGTTGCTAGGCTGCTGCTGCAGGTGCTACCCTGTCTATAACCAGTCAGTCTCTGCGGTGGGTGGCAAAACATCCCTGATTCCCCAGCCTGCTCCACAGCCGCAGCCTTGGCTTCCCTGGAGCCTACCCCAGGAAGACGTGGAGTCTCTTTCTTAACTCCTGGAATTCCGCCTGGACTTGGGACTGGCTGTGGCTGCTAGCATACAGCAGATGTGCCCAGGAGCAGCGCTCACTCCAGGCTGTGGGTTTGTGGCTTTGTTATCCTCTGGAACGCAGCTGACCAGCCTGCTAGAACTCAACCCTGCTGGTGGTCAGACAACCCCAGTGAAGTCATCAACTCACCTGCAGCAGGAAGCCCAGCTCAAAGCAGAAGGACGGCTCAGCTGGGGCCCGCCCATTAGTAGTGTCTGCAGATACACAGTACTGGTGTGAAACCACTAAACTTGGGGATAGTTAATACACAGAAAGAAGTTGATAGTATTAATTATCTGTAGTTATGTAATCACCCAGACTTAGCTTACAGATAACTTCTTATCGCACAGTTTCTAAGGCCCAGGAATTTAGATGCTACTTCACTGGTGGTCTGGCTCAGGGTCTTTGAGAGGTTGCCATCGTTTGCAGGTGTGACTGGGGCCGGAAGATCCACTAAGAAGTTGGCTCGAACCCCTGCCTGCTGGGGAGAGGCCTTGGTTTCTTGCCCTGGGGAACTTCCCACAGGACTGCTTGGGCATCCTCCCAGACTGGCAGCTGGTCCCCCTCCAGGGCAGTGAGCCAAGAAAAGGCCAAATAGGAACCACAGTGCCTTTCATGCCTTCGCCTTAGGAGGCACACACGGCTACTTCCTCCCACATTCTCTTGAGTGGGGGAGACCCACTGAAGTCCAGCCCAGACCAGGGGCCGGGGGGGGGGTCCCTGAACCTGTGAGTGTGTCTCACAACCACCACACTCATGGCCAGATTGAGCCTCACACCAAGGACTTCAATGTTCAGCAGACGTCACAGAGCACAGAGCATGAACGTGGCCCTGGGGATCCTGGACGTGTGGAGTGTCAGTTCAAGGGTGATGGACTGAGCTGTGTGCTAGGGAGAGTGGGCCTCACAGTCCAGTGGGGTGAGTAGCTTGAGGGGTGAGTAGCTGTGTGACTGTGATCATCTTGCTTGGGTTCCCTTCTCTTTAAGATGCCACAGATGCCATCTTCATAGAGCCGTCAGGTCAGAGTGAGCGTCTCCTCTCCTGCATGTCCACCCCATTCTCCAGGCTGACGAGAATCCCCTGGGATCAGGGTGGATGAGGAGCAGAGATGCTAGAACAGCCACTGAGAAACCGTCTCCGGCTGTGTGTGTGCCTCCCTGTCTGCACTGCTGGCTCCATCTGAGTTGATGCAGGGTTTGGACCAGGCTTCCTGTGCCTTCGCATGGAGCGTGGAGGTTTCTGGGAGTGCCTGAAGAACTTCTCGCTGGGTTCCCATAACGGGAGGAAACCCATGCCCCGGCATCCGGTGGACCTTTCAAAGTCACCTGTCTGGGAAGCAGGAGGGACGTCAGCCAGAGTCCAGACCAATCGGGTGTCCAGACGCTGCCAGTGAGGCCTGTGGAATTTTAATGACAGCATGCGATGGGAAATTAGCACTCTCCCATCCCAATCAGGGCTCTCAGAAGAGCACCAGAGAGCTCCTTCAGGAAGCAATCACAGGGCCTCCCCTGGTGTGAGCACCTGTGGTCAATCAGCGTTCCAGTGGGCACTTTCCAGGCCGGGGATTAGAGGGGAAATACAGTCGTTCAAGCACAGGAAGCCGCAGCTACAGGCAGTTGGGCTGGCCGCCAAGCAGTGTAATGTTTGGACTTTTAAAAGATTATTTTATTTGTTTGAAAGGCAGAATGGCAGAGATTATCTATCTGTCTTCCATCTGCTGGTTCGTTCCCCAAATGGTTCCAATAGCCAGAGCTGGGCCAGGCTGAAGCCAGGAGCCAGGAGCTTCATCTGAGTGTCCTACATGTTTTCAGGGGCCCAAGTACAAAGGTCATCTTCTGCTTTCCCAAGTGTGTGAGCAAGAAGCTGGATCAGAAGCAGAGCAACTGGGACTTAAACCAGCACTCCAACAAGGGAGGCTGGTATTGGAAGCTTGACCTCCCGTGTCTCAACACCTGCCCCAGCGGTTTGACTTTTTAGATCAGGGTGGGAGAGTTGTGGGCCCCTGCTGCCTGAATGCTGTTTGTGAAACTTAATTGAGTGATCTGTACAGCCTGTTTCCTCATAGTTACAGTGGAAGGAAGACTATACCTAGGCAGTTAAAAAAGATTGCGGGAAAATGGCATTAGAAGGTCAGTCTAGGAGCCGATGTTTAGCCCGGTGGTTAGGATGTCTGCATTCCGCATCAGAAAGCGTGGGTTCAGTTTCTGGTGGCTCTGCTTGCCACCGGCTTCCTGCCAATGCAGGCCCGGGGAGGCAGCAGTGATGGCTGACCTGGTTGTGGTCCTGCCGCACTCTGATGATTGCATTTCTCGCTCGCAGCTTCGGTCTGGCATTTGGGAAGTGAACGACCAGTCGGAAGTGCCTTCTGTCTCACTTCATCACAAATACATGTTAAAGTTGTTTCAATGAAAAAAGAAACCTGTGCATCCAAAGTGATGGCAAATGTGTATTCTGAGAAGCCTATATGCTGATTTCTAATTTTTGCACCAAAATCATCATTTAATTGCAGTTTTCCACAGATGTTTGAGGTGCTGTCATACTTACCTCCTTGGCTTTTGTGTGAATTAAGGTGAGATGATGCATGCAAACCCTTGAACGTACTGGATGATGTATAACGACCGTCATTCAAGTAATAGCTTCCTCCAAAGGCATTTTTGGTGATGGAGGAGAAGTCAGTACAATAATGAAGTTTCTCTAGAAGTTTTATTTTAAGTATTTGAAAGGCAGAGTTACAGAGACAGAGAGGGAGAGATACTCCATCCACGGGTTCACTTCCCAAATGGCCACAGTGACCAGAGCTATGCCAGACCAAAGCCGGGAGCTAGGAGCGTCATCTGGTCTCCCATGTGGATGCAGGGGCCTGAGCACTTGGGCTGTCTTCCGCTGCTTTCTCAGGCTCATGACCAGGGAGTTGGATCAGAAGTGGAGCAACTGGGACTCGCCCAGCGCCCATATGGGCTGCCAGCATTGCAAGTGGCAGCCTAAGCCATTATGCAAAAATGCCGGCCCTGAAAATGAAGCTTTAAAAAGGAAACGGGACTTTTAAAGAAGTTAACATTTACAGGGACTCCTAGGAGAGTGGAAACTGGGCTGATTGTGCACACAGTTGTTTCCACCACAGGCATAGGGTGTGCCATGTGCTCAGTGAAAATGTGCAGAGTGATTGAACTGAATGGAGGACCTCGTGGGGCGTCTTGGTCACTGCAGCTGGCCCAGGCGGGACTTGCCCTACATCTCCTGCACAGAGGTGGAAACTCAGACTGAAGCGCTTTGCCCGAGCCTGCTGCTTCTCCCTGGGTCTCGGGATTGCCTCGCTCTCTGCAGAACAGACGAGACTAGGGGCTTTTATGTGTGCGATGCAATACAGCCTCTTGTCAGGTCTGAGGCTGCTCTAGAATAGGGAAATGCTATGCATTTTCTGCCCAATTCTAGGAACAAAAAGGAAGAACATTATTTTTATGTTTTTAAACCTAAATGTGTACTTGGGGATTTTTCTAAATCCTACCTGACAATGGAGGCTCTTGAGTAGGGGCAAATCAGCGGTCCGTCACTAACGGAGTACCCTTCTCCAGCCCGCCACTGTGTTCAGGTTTCCTCAACCAGCTGAGGATCCAGGCCCGGGGGGGGTGGGGGCACTGACGGCTGGCCCACTGGGGTTGCCATCTTGATGATGGCTCTGTGGGGTGTGCAGTGTCCCTGTGTGGTGCTGCTCTCCCATGGTCTGGGGGCCTTGGATGCTCTCGAGGAGTTGGTAGACTCCGGGACAGAGCTCGGCCTGACCACTGCAATTGCGCCTCTGCTCCTGGTCCCGCATCAGAGGTCTTTTCACCCCTTGGGGTGTCCCTGGACTCCTGGACACATCCCATTCAACAAGATAGGCACTTCCATAAGCCGAAGCCGGCGTTTGCAGGTGTAGCTGACGGAGCCCATGAGTTGCGCCGTCTGGGGTCATTGTGTAGCATGCCATTTTGCCTCAGCCCCATCACAGATGTAATGAATAAAAACACCTGGGTGTGTGGCTCCTGAAGCCACACTGGACTCTTTGGTTGGTTCTCCTGTAAGTTACAGTTTGAGAATTGGGGGCCTGAAGTGTGAACGCCAAGTCTGTTGGCTGAGTCCACACACCCAGCCCTCGGCAGGGCACTTGCTTCAGTGGGGAGAGGGTAGGGAGCATTCCTGGGTGAGCGAATTTCTTGCTCAGACCACAGAGTGAGCTGAAATTTAGGGCATTCTCAGGGCGGGAAGAATGGGACGAACACACCAAGATGGAAGCACGTGGAGGCCCAGAGTCAGCTGTGTCCTGGCCCTCCCAGCACTGGGTCCCGTGGGCCGAGCCCTGACTCCTCTGCATCTTGGTTTATCTGTCTGTGAAATGGAGCCAATGAGGCATCCCTATCAGCTTCGGGGGATTCTGCAGATGCTGATCTCATCAGGCAAAACTGATGAGCAGCAATGTGCCAGGAAAACTGCAAATTGAAGCCCAGTAGACCACAGGGCAAGGGGTGGAGCCAGCATCAGAGCACAGGTGTGGCTGGCGTGGGCGTCCTCACCCTAACGTAGCACTGTTCTGAAGGCCCCTGCTTCCCATCAGCACCCCTTGGTCTTCCAGGTCTGCCTGGCCTTTAGGGGCTACTCAAGGAGCCTCATATCCTAAGTCCAGTATTGCTGAGTTCCTCGTGGGGTGTTTTGGACACTTCATCCCACTCCTGTATGGTGGGGAGACACGTGGAGACACCGGGAGCCCCCTCTGGGTGCTGCAGATCTGGTTCCATGCAGTGGACCATCCACACTGGGGTGGAAAACAGAGGGGTCTGTTTTGTTTACCAGTAAGCTAAGGGCAAATGTGTTTTAACTTGTGGATTTACTGATCAGTTATTCCTCTCTCATTTTAGATTCTGTTACTATGAGGGTACTTCAAAAAGTTCATGAAAATTGAATTAAAAGATGTTTATCTGAATGCAAAAAAATCTTGAAATCCATGCATCTACCAGGCTCCGGGGAAGTTGATGCAGACTGAGTATCACAAGGAACTGAGTGGATCTGTGGGGCCTTGGCAACTGCCAGAAGGTGTCTATGCCTCAGTTTGCTGCTCTGTGAAAGGGAATGATGCCTTGATGGACGTGAGCCTGCGTTCCTTGATTCTCTTCCACTCATGATTTCTGTTCAGTCGTGGATATTTATTGAATGCCAATCAAGTGCCAGATGCACTCCTGGGCTCTGGGACAGAGCCATGGACAGCTCAGCCACGATCTCCGCTCTCATAGAATTTGCATCTCAGAGTGGAAGACAAACCACTCAGGCACTGAGAAACAGGATGAGTCAATGTGTCTGTTCTGAGGATGCTAAGGGCCAGAAGCCGATAGCACTTGGCACACATGGCTGGAGGGCCTGTGAGAGCTGCGTGCTGACCACTGCAGGTGGGGGTAGAGCAGGTGCCAGGGGCTGTGGTCCAGAAGCAGCGAGCAGGCTTGTGGAAGTGGGATTGTGATGTGGGGATACCACGAGAAGAGATACTTGGTCTTTACCTCTGTTGGTGGCACAGAGCTGCTAAGACCCGTGGAAATTCTTGAACGTTAAGGATGACAGGTGCATCTTTTGTTCATCATGAGCCCCTTGAACCATCCCTGAGTTTATGCCGCTGAGAGACACTTGGTGCACCAGTCGGTAGTTTCAGAATGGGTGTGTCGGGGACGGATCAGAGGAACCAGCTCTGTCCCCAGAGGGTTGGGATTTAAGCTTCACTTCTGGCCTCTGGGGGGTGGGGTGGGGCTGGAGAATGAACTGATTGATAATGGCCAGCGATTCAATCGGCTGTGCCTGTGTGCTGGATGCTTCATAGAAACTGTAAACCATGGGCCGGTGCCGTGGCTTAACAGGCTAATCCTCCGCCTTGCGGCGCCGGCACACCAGGTTCTAATCCCGGTTGGGGCGCCAGATTCTATCCCGGTTGCCCCTCTTCCAGGCCAGCTCTCTGCTATGGCCCAGGAAGGCAGTGGAGGATGGCCCAAGTCCTTGGGCCCTGCACCCGCATGGGAGACCAGGAGAAGCACCTGGCTCCTGGCTTCGGATCAGCAAGATGCACCGACTGCAGCGGCCATTGGAGGGTGAACCAACGGCAAAAAGGAAGACCTTTCTCTCTGTCTCTCTCTCACTATCCACTCTGCCTGTCAAAAAAAAAAAAAAAAAAAAAAAAAAAAACTGTAAACCATGGTGGGTGCCAGAGGGTGGTTTGGCCAGGAAAGGGCATGAAAGCTACCTACCCCTTCCTCATGTCGTGCCCTGAGTTCTGTGAGCCATTCTAGCAAACTGTTCAGCCAGAGAAGGGCACTGAGGGCTCTGCTGGTTCTTAGTCAGAAGCCAGAAGGGGGGCGGGGGCAGGCTTCTGTCACAGCAGTGGAGACGCCACTGGGGTCCAAGCCCCAGCTCTGTGCTCGATTCCTGCTTCCCGTCCATGTGCGTTCTAGGATGTGGCAGGCGATGGCTCAGTATGGATCCTTGCTCACGCACCTTGGAGACCCAGGCTGAGTTCCCTTCTTTGACCTGGCCCATCTCCAGCTGTTGGGGGACATTAGGGAAACCAAGCAGATGGGTGGGAGATGTCTGTCTTTGAAATAGGTAGATACAGTTTTTAAAAGAAGGGAGTTCAGGCTTTCGATGGGCATCTGAAGAGGAGGCCATGTGGTAGCACAGATCCTGCACCTGTGGGGTGTGATGCTGAGTCCAGGTAAACAGCTGCGAGGATGGGATTGAAGTGCAGCACACCCAGCTGTGTCTGCAGGGAGTTGGAGAAGGCACTGTGTGGAGTGAAACGACCTATCTGAGTACCCACGGGTGCTTTGTAAGTAGAACAGTGGTGTTTGTGAGGAGGCTGGCGAGCTGAGGCCAGATAAGCTTCTGATGCCAGCTTCTGCTCACAGGTGCACGCCCTGCATTGTGGTGCTGGGCCATGTCAAGGCCATGTCAAGGCCATGTCAATGCTGCCCTTGCAAACTCCTGCTCTCATGGGAGAGTGCGTAGTGGGTTCTTCATCCCTTCCACTCCATCCAGCAGCTTCCTAAGGGGAGGTCTTCACCTGGTAGTGTGAGGTTGCACCTGTTAAAGATGATCTTGATGAAGGGGATGGGACCCTACCTTGCTTTTTAAATTTTCTGAAAGTATCTGTTGTAATTACCATGCCGCCATACCGGGCGCTTATGTAATTATTAGTTTGAATGGTTCTGCTCGTTATGGTACACGTTTTTAATTTGCGAAGGCAGCATCAGGTTCTTGATTGGATTCCCTTCTGACCGTGAAGCTGAGGATATAGGCTCATGCATTTTCAGGGCAGCAATGCTGTGGCTAGAACTGCTGGTACTCAGAGGGGCAGGTGTAGACGGGCCGATGTGTGAGTGGCGGGATGGGGAGATGGGAATATGGCAGGAGCACTGGATCGTGTAGGCAGGAGGAAGGAGAGGAAGAAAGGAGACACTGCTGTGAAAAATGGAGCCCATGAAGGTGGCCTGATGTGTGGGCCAACACTGGTCCAGTGCTAGTCACTAGCTTTTGTGAATTGGAGGCCAGAAGGTGGCCCAGGGCTTTGGTGGGAGCCCCTGGGCTCCTGGCCACGTTCTTCCCCATGGCTTGGATTGCATGATGTCCTCTTTTCCCGGCCCCCACGAATCCAGGCTCACTCAGACCCTCAGAGTATGATCTTAGCGGAAAAAAGGTCTTTGCTGATACAGTAAAGTGAAGATGAGATCGTACTGGATTCGAGAGGGCCCTCAGCCAATTGCTGGTGTCCTTATGAAAACGAGGAGAGGGTGGAAGCACACAGGAGAGCAGGCTCCCCTCGGAAGGTGACCATATGGAGAGGGAAGGGCTGCCTGGTGCACACGGGTTGTGTGCAGTGTTGGGTGTGAGTCTGCTCCCTCCAGGTGAAGCTGGCTTTCAGCAGTGAATGGCAAGCTGTGGTCTATGTCATAATCACCCCTGGGGGTTCTCAGGGTCTCAAAATGACATACATGGCCCGGATGAGTAAGGAGGGGAGCTTTGAATCCTCATTGAAATCCACATACCTACAAGTAAACGACGTGATGTTGGTGGTTGAGCTGTTAAAATGTATACGTTAGAGCCCACTGCCCCACTTACGACTTGGAACATGTCCAGCGCCACAGAAGCTGCCCACTGATCCCATTTCCCCAAGTCACCCCTGCAGTGGCCGGGCCCTGGGTCTGTTTGCAGTATTCCTGTGCCTCACCACTCGTTTGAGCATCTTTAAAAGGTGCAGAGCTCCATCGCTGAGTTGCTTGGTTATGAAAATGCTGAGGAAGGTACTGTTCTGGGGTCTTTGTGTTCCTTATAGACCAGCACTGCTGTGTGCAGCTGAAAATTATTCATTCCCCTGCTACGTCATATTCTGGGGGTGGCACAGTATTTAGTGGTCTCTCACCCTGGGTGTTGGGGTCTTCTCTTTGGCACTTGTGGTGAGTGTGGGTCCCCTCTGCACACACGGAAGGGTTTCTCCTGGGAGGGGCTTCCCAGGCTCGTCCCAAGGTCTTGGTGAATACCCAGGGTTATCAGACCATGGCCTTAAAAATGATGTTTCAGCCAGATTGTGCTGGGAGTCCTTTTGTTGGCTTCAGTTTCTGTTTTGTTTTTACAAGTGCGGCAGGTGTTAATGCTGTCATCGGGGATTTTAGGAAATAGTGTGACAGCAATTTTCAACTGTTCTCCATGGCAGATTTGAGTGGGGAGAATAAATGAAGTAAAAGGAAGAATGGACTCGACCATACCTGGGTTTTGAGAGGGCTTCAACACTGACCTGGAAAAATGGAATGAAAAGATCAGTTGTATTTTTCTGCAAAAAAAAAAAAAAAGTACAACCCCTGATAGTTCTGTCCATCATGTACATTTCCAGGAGCAGTGTAAAGGCCCCTCATCCACGCATTGTGGTTGGTAAGGGGACAGGATGTTCAGCAGCCTGGGACTTTAATAGTCACTGAAGACCAGGTGCCCTGGGGCTGTGCTTCTCAGCCTGGGGACAGTGTTGTTCCTCAGGGAGGGGGCCTCCAGGTACAACACAGGATACTCAGTTAAACGTGAAACTGGGGGGCGGTCCTAGGTGTTGGATGGATATACACACTGAGAATTGTGAGTTCTTTGTCTGAAATTCAAGTTTAAGTGGGTGGGCCCTGTTGCTGTTGGCTAATCCTGGCAACTGAACCCCCAGGCGATGTTTTGAAACATCTAGGGGTGGGGCTGACACTGTGATGTAGTGGGTAAAGCCAGTGCCTACAGTTCTGGCATCCCATATGAGCGCTGGTTCAAGTCCCAGCTGCTCTACTTCTAGTCTAGCTCTCTGCTTATGACCTGGGAAAGCAGCAGAGGTGGTCCAAGTGTCTCAGCCCCTATACCCGTGTGGGAAACCCAGAAGCTCCTACTCCTGGCTCCAGCTTAGCCCAGCCTGGCTGTTGCAGCCATTTGGGGAGTAAACCAGCAAATGGAAACTCTATGTCTGTCTGTCTGTCTCTCTCTCTAATGCTGAATTTCAAATAAATAAAATGTTAAAAAAAAAAAAAAGAGAGATAAATGTCTAGGGACATAATCATTGCCACAGCAGTGTCATGTGCTGGTGCACCTGGAGGATGGAGGGTCCTCCCTAGCACAACATAGCCACCCCCAGCACAGGCATGCACACACATGCACAGGTACACTCACACATACACACATGCATGTACACGTGTCTGCACGTGCCCACTCATGCACACAGATGCACACACATGTGTGCACACAAACATATACACACAGAGTGATCCAGTCCACCTTCCAGCAGAGCTGAGGTTCAGGAATGCATCCCTTGTGTCCATGCTTCTGCTTGGGAAGCACGTAACCAGGCGTGGCTTGCCATGGGCAGGAGAGATGAGACAGGCCCTTCAGGTGGAGCACAAGCCAGGTGGGGCAGAGGCCAATCACGAGGTGAGCAGTGGCTCTCGGGCTCTCCTGTCACCACCACGGCCAGACCCTGCTGGCACAGGAGCAATTAAATCCAGGGGCAATGAAAGTACAGACCAGGGAGATTTTTCACGCTAATTTCCAAGATGCTCGTGGTGCCCTTGTGTGGTGTGGTGCACACTCCATTATTAAAGCTGTTCTTAATTAGAGTGGTGTATGACCTTGAGAGGGGCCAGGCCAGGAGGGGCAGTGCTGTGTGGTTCTGTGCAGTTTTTTTCAGCTCTGAGACACCTCCTCAGGACTGTGGAGGTAGCAGAGCAGCCAGTGCTCACCCTGGGTGCTCAGCAAGGCCCTGGTGCTGCCCGCCCTGCGTTATTCTTTAATGCACTCTGTCCAGAACGCGGCCACACTGCCGTGGCCAGCTGCAGATTGCTGCCTTCCTGCCCTTGCCACAGTGTCTTCACCCATCAGCCAGCCTCCCGGGAGTTTGTGGAGGAGGGGGACACTCCTGGGGTGGGCAGGTGGACTGGGTGGTGTGACTCTTTAGGGACAGATGTCACTGTTGGTTGTTGCATGACAACTGTAGCCCCCTACCTCACACCCCGGCGGTTCTTGAAGACAGAGCTTATACTGGAGGGGGCAACAGCCTAGGAAAGTCAGTCTCTTTTCAGTGCCTGGGAATGGACTGTACTTGCTAGACGTTTCTGTTAGGGAAACTGGGAAGAAATAAGAAACAACGAAGGTTTATTGAACACCTAACACAGTCAGCACCAGTGAAATGAATGGACACCATCTCCTTTGCTGCTGAGCCTCACCTGTTAAAACAGGCACAGATGTTGTCGTTCTAAAAGGAAAGACCAATCACCTTGACTGCAATAGGATTTTAAAATTCGCCTGGATAAATGGCACAAAGAAAGCTCATAGATATTTGTAGCACATAAAAGGGAATATTTAAGGACAGGGACAAAAATGCACAAAAATAATTCTCAATAGAAAACTGCATGTGCGTGTGAGGGAGGGAGAGAGGAAGGGAAGGAGGTAGCGAGAGAAGTCCTTAGGGAAGTGCAAGTCCATTTAGCAAGGGGACATTGCCACTGCTGTGTTGGGAAACACTGAAGAGTGGCAACACCAAGTGTTGTTGAGGACATGGGGTTATCAGTCTAGCAAATGACTAGGCAAAACACATTTTTAAATTTCAATTTCAGATAACAAATGTCTAATGTGAATATGTTAGAAGTATTGACATATTTCTACTGAAAAAAAAGCCACTGTCTGTCTGGCGTCCAACGTCGACCAGCAGTCAGCTGTTGTATCTGGGTGGGGATGTCTGAGTTTCTCTGCCTTTAAGTGCATGTGAGTCACGTGGGGCTCCTGAGGTTCTGGTTCAGCCAGGGACAGGGCAGGATGCAGCCGGGGTTGCTCTGGGCAGGCCAACTCTTACAGGGAAGGAGAGATGGCTACCAGATCTGTGGGGGTTACTGCAAATCGATTCTAAGGAGGGGGAAGCTTGAATTAACGTGGGAGAAGTATTTGCACCAGGGTAATTGGCAAACACTACAAATCGGGGCTTATTTATGTTTATTTTTATTTTTAAACTTTTTTTTTTTTCCAAAAGAGCCAGTCATTAAGCAGGAGCCACCACGCTGTTTGCTTAACAAGCCCTCCGGTGCGTCACGTGCTAGGACACATGGTGAGAACCATCTTCTCAGTGTTGGCCCCAGCAGAGCAGTTTCTGTGCAAGTGTTCCTTTGTAAGGGGAAGCAGAGATCTCCCGGAAGTGTGGTTTGAATGTGAACTCGCCCAGTTGTGGGTGGGCGGGCTGAGGCAGGAGATGTAACTGGGGGTGAAGCCCTTCCGCTCCGTCAGCTGCGGCCCTGACTGCCCACTGTCGGGGGATGACTGGGGCAGACAGCTTTGCGCAGAGGGCCCGCCACACTCAGTGCCCGTGAACAGGCAGCCCTCGGCTTCTTACCAGAGCAGCTGTCTCATGGCCGCCTACCCGAGTACGTAAGTCTTGCTTGGAATTAGCATTGTTTGCTCATCATACTACACTTCGGGCAGTAGCTGTGCAGCTACCGAGCTGCCGCAGAACCCATCCAGGTTTTCTGTACTCAGACCTCACTTCCTGTTCCCCAGTGGTTAAGAGCACGGATTCTGACGTTGGGCCTCCAAAGTCCAAACTTCAGCTCTGCCAATTTCTAGGTGCATGAAAAGGAACATTCTTATGCCCAGTTAAATGGAGTAGCATTTAAGTGAGCAAAACAGATAATTCGCAAATCGAAGAGCTCCCAGGAGCAGAGCAAGTTCTGAGAACTGTGCGAATAAGGGAGGCTGATGGCGTTTATAGAAAAACAGAAGTGACAAGAAATCAACCTACTCAGCTACATCTTAGTCAGCCTCCCTCTCAGCTGGCTACTGCTTGTCTGGTTAATTGCTTGCAGTGCGATCTGTTAGCCAGAGACAGAGCCTTCTCTGCCACCAGCGGAGGGTCAGGTACTGGAATTATACCTGGTGTTGGCTGGGCCTGTTGGACCCAGAGCAGGTGCCCAGTAGAGATCCATTGGTCCCACGTATTTCTTTCCTTCCTTCCTTCCTTCCTTCCTTCCTTTCTTCCTTCCTTCCTTCCTTCCGGATTTTATTTATTTGCTTGAGAGGTAGATTTACAGACAGTGAGAGGAAGAGAGAGAAAGGTCCTCCGTCCACTGGCTTACTCCCCAGATGGCCACAACTGCCCAGAGCTGCGCCGATCCGAAGCTAGGAGCTTCTACCAGGTCTCCCACGTGGGTGCAGGGGCCCAAGGACTTGGGCCGTCTTCTGTTGCTTTCCCAGGCCACAGCAGAGAACTGGATCGGAGGAGGAGCAGCCGGGACCAGAACTGGCGCCCATATGGGATGGTGGTGCCGCAGATGGAGGACCAACCTACGGTGCCACAGTGCCGGCCCCATGGCTCCCACATATTTTAACAGTTGGGAGAGACTGGTTGTGTTACTTAACCTCACTACAGCTCAGCTTCCTCATCTAGAAAAGGCGTTGGAAACAGTGGGTGCAGATTTAAAGGAGGGGACATGGTGTATTGTTGTTTTTTTTCTTTTGCTGTTGCTGTATCAGTTGACCATGTAATGACTGGTTTGAAACAACACCGCTCGATTCTTTGCCAGATCTGGAGGTCAGAATCTAAATTCAGTCGATGTTCCTACTGGCAGCTTCAGGGGAAAATCCACTTCTTGCCTTTTTGGGCTTCTAGCGGCCGCCCACATGCACTGGCTCCTGGCCACATCCCGCCGGGCTTGGCTCCTGTTCTGTCTGCGCATCTGTAGCTTGGACCTGCCTCTCTCCTACAAGGGCTCTTGTGAGTACAATACTGGGTCTACCCTGCTCATGCAGGATGATCTCCGCTTCTTCATCGTGTCCGTGAACTTCCTCCTGGAACATACTCACAGATTCTAGGGTTTAGGATGTGAACATTTTGGGGGGCAGGCTTTATTCCGCTTACAATGGGGGGAAACCCGTACAACTGTGGTAAGCACAGAGCAGGCATGAGATGCAGGCTTCCCGACGTGTCCACTAAGTGTGTGGAGGACATGGGCCGCATGTCCTGCCTTGCTGGAGCTGTCCGTGAAGCCTGGGTCCATGCCATCTCAGCATAGGGGGACCACTCACCCCTGAGGCTCCCCGGTAAGCTGCTCTGGGGCCTCTGCACCATCACCCTAGCCCCCTTCTCAAGTTAAAGCTCCCTTCATCAGCCTGCATCTGTGAGTTGCCTTTCTGGGCATATTGCCCAGGACCCATAGGTCAAAGGTTACCCCAGTTTTCAATTGGCTGAAGGCAGACCCTGTCCCACACCTCAGTCCACTTATGTCACTGCCAGTCTGATGCAGCCATGTTAGCCAAGATGGACATTCTTCATTGGGGAGGGGGCGGGTTATAGGTGAGACAAATGGACATCCTTATGCCAGCCAAAGCCAGCTTTATTTAAGTTTAGGGTGGAACAGAAGAAAAATAAGACAGCCACATTAAAACAAAGACACTGGGTGATTGAGCTGAGCTGCAAGAATGTATCAAAGATGGCAGAGTTGACAGCTGTGATGTTCGTTGTCCTCCCCCTTGGACTGCGGGGAAGTGCTTTGGAATGAGAGGAACAGCATTTCTTTGAGCCCTTTTGTCCCTGTTAGTTTGCTTAATTCTTGACACAACTCGTTTTGCACCAGCGCACTGGGGCTTAGAGAAAGCCAGGACTGGGGCACAGTCACACGGACCCCGGGAGCAGAATATGATGCAGGCGTGTGTGGGTTTGTGTCGTTACCAGCCTCATGTCTCTCCCACTAGCGTGTTTCTTTAATTTGGCCCCAAAGTACTCCATGAAAACAGCCGATCCAGAGCTGTGACAATGTCATCTTCAAACATGTTCCCCCAATGTAGCTATAAATAGATTCTACTTGCAATTAAGCATTGTGCGTTTCCACCTCTTTCTTCTCTTGCCTGTTTTTAGTGTTAATCAGATTCATGCCTTTCACAGAGCAGTCATATCTCGGAAACTTCCAGCTCCTCCTCTAGTGTTTGGGGAGTTAAGAAGTGGCCTCGATTCCCTGAAAGAGCCTGCAGCTTCGCAGAGCTCAGCCCCACCTCCTCCATCATCCTGTCACTGTTGATCAACCCCAACACACTGAAAGCCAAACACCCCTTTGATTTATCCGCCGCTTTTATGCAGAAACGGAGCCAAGAGCTTCTGCCTCTCACCAGCACAGCACTTCCTGGAACCCGCGGATCAATGGTGCTGATAGAACCGTGACACGCTGGTGCCCATCGGCCCATTAACTAGGAGGTGGAGCTGCGGTTGAGGTCAGAGGCCCCCTCGCAAGGTGGCCCAAAGCCAGCGGGGCCGAGGGAGTCTCCTTCCTGGGGGATGTTAACTTTCACGGCACGAGTGTGGTCCCGGGAGGGGTCGGCGGAGTTGGAGAAACGTCTTTTCCAAGAAGCGTTTCTGACTTCTCCCAACCCTCCGAGAGAAAAGGGCCCATCACTTTCTCATGGCTCCCCTCTCCCAAGGGCTTCGAGCCTTCTCTTTGGGTACCTTCTGGTCTGCTTTGTTTGGCATCGCTTAAGGAAGTACTTACCCAAGGGCATGAGACCACGTCCCTCTAGTTGTAGCGTTGTACTGCCTGTAGTTGCCACTGTTGTGATGGAGCTACTTTCTCAAGCTTGCAAAGTTACCAAAATGACAGAGACAGAATTCAAATTCTGGTGACAGGAGAAGCCCTCAGCTCTTACCCCGCACTCTCTGTGGGGCTTCTCCTATCTGCTCTTGTTTTCAGACCTCTCGGGGTAAGACTCGAGTCGGTTGCTTGTAGCAGACTCCAAAGATGAGTCACTTCTGGGAGGTCAAATTGTTTCTTGCTCTGGTGTGAAAGATGCCTGTGAGCTAGACAGGAGGCAGCCCTTGGCTGGTGTGGTCACCCCTGAGTGCATGGGGCCAGCTCCCTGCTCAGCCTGTGTGAGGGGCGCTGATGCTCACGGCGCAGCATCACCTTGGGGGACTCGGCCCTCATTTCTGTGTCTGTGACATTCAGATGAAGAACGTGCTCCGTCCTGTAAGAAGATTTTCCAGAGGTCCCGCGCTGCTCTTCCACTCCTGGGTCTTGGGCCGTAACTGAGTCCCCTCGCTCAGTCCGTCTTAGGCAGGGTCCCCCGTCGTTGGGGCTGAGCTCTTTGAAGTAGTTTCCTAACTTGTCTCCGGACTGCAGTCCCCTTCTTGTCGAAGTCTGACTCGTGCTGCTCTCTGACAGTCATCTGTGGGTAACGCGTCATCATGCAGGTTCCCTGATCTAACACCTTCCATACGCCTTTATCTGGGAGATTGCATCTCAATTCCATTTCCTGCCAAGAACGCCTGCCCATTCTCCCCTCGTGTGACATGCATCTTCCTCCTCTTCCAGCTGCTTTGTGCGGCTCAGGCCGTGGCCTCTGACCGGAATGTCATTACCCTGTTCCCTTCTCAGGGTTTGGATCTCATGTTTCCTTTAGCCCCCTTCATAAATCCTACCTCATTCATTCATTCACTCACTCAACAAATACTGTTCATGACACCGTGTCAAGTCCTGAGAACCAGGGCTAACAGACTAGAAGGTGATTAATATTATTAATAGCAATGATGACCATGAATAGCAATGGCGACAGTGTGTACATCCTGTTTTCCAAGCACTTGATTAGGGATTGCGTCATTCTCTTCTCGATGATCCAGATGCTGAGATACAGGAAGTGGACTATTTTAATGGTAATGATGATTATCATTATTGTTTTGCAAGAAAGAAATTCCTGTATCTGATAGAGCTTGCAATCCAGGCTTAACATGATCATTTAATGTTGAGGAATCCATTGTCTCCCCTGTAGTCCTGCATTTGGAAGGTATTAACTGAATAAGATGATGTTTTATATTGCTAATTGCACTGTGTGTGGGCTAACCTCTGAAAATGTGTTTTTGGTGGCTACTAGATCCATCCCGGCTTCAAGGAGATGCTTGAGAGTATGTGTTGGAGCACTGGTTAGAGCCCACCTCAGTCAGTGGAGGTTAAGTAATGCTGCCTTTGTCACCCAACCCAGGAGCAGATAGCATAGCACAGCCCAAATTTGGCTTTTGCTCACAGTAACATGTCCATCCTGAGTTGGTAGCAGGGCTGATCCAAAGTGACAGAACAGATATCATTCCCTACATTGCCAGTCATTGGGTCAAAGTGAAAAAGATGGCTGGCTAATCCTCCACCTGTAGTGCTGGTACTCTGGGTTCTAGTCCCGGTTGGGGCACCAGATTCTGTCCCGGTTGCTCCTCTTCCAGGCCAGCTCTCTGCTGTGGCCCGGGAGTGCAGTGGAGGATGGCCCAAGTGCTTGGGCCCTGCACCCATATGGGAGACCAGGAGAAGCACCTGGCTCCTGGCTTCGGTTCAGCACGATGCACTGCCGGCACGCTGCGGCCATTGGAGGGTGAACCAACGGCAAAAGAAGACCTTTCTCTCTGTCTCTCTCTCTCACTGTCCACTCTGCCTGTCAAAAAAAAAAAAGTGAAAAAGACAACTTTGGAGGTCTGCACAATAGTTTAAACCAAGGCTATTTACAGAAACAGGAAAAAAAAAAAACCTGAAATTTATATGGAAGTGCAAAAGACCTCAAGAAGCAAAAGCAGTCCTGACCAAGAACCAAGCTTGAGTCATCACACTTTCTGATTTCAAACAATATTACATAGCTGTGGTAATAAAAATAGCAGGGCACTCGCATAAAAATAGATACACAAACCAATGTAACAGAATAGAGAGTCTAAAAAAATGCATGCGTGCATCTCCACTTGAGCAGCCTTCAAAGGAGTGTCCAGAACACCCAGTGGGGCGAGGACCGTCTCCTCAGCAGTAGGTCGTGAGCAGAGTGGATGCCTAGCTGCAGGAAGATCACATCAGCCCCATGTCTTACACCACATGCGAAAGGCAACTCAGTGTGCATTAATGACTTACTGTGTAGGATCGAAACTGCGGGTCCACCATGGAGACATGGGATAAGCCACCACCTGCAGCACCAGCATCCTATATGGCCGCCAGTTCCAGTTCTGGATGCTCTGCTTCCAATCCTCATCGCTGTTAAGGCACCTGGGAAAGCAGCAGGGGATGACCCAACTGTTTGGGCCACTGCCACCCATGAAGGAGACCTGGATGGAGAGTTCCAGGCTCTTGGCTTCAGCATGGCCATTGTGGTTATTTCCAGAGTGAACCAGTGAACCAATCTCCCCCTCCTCCTCTCTCAATCACTCTCCCTGTCAAATAAATCAGTCTTTTTAAAAAGGGACCTGACACTCCTAGAAGAAAACAACAAAAGCTCCAGTGCATTGGCCTTAAGAATTAGTCTTTTGATTTCATCATCAAAAGCTCAATCAATGAAGGCAAAAGGGAACAGGTGGGACTGTGTTAAACTAGAAAGCTGTGCAGAGTAAAGGACACCCTTAACATAATGAAAAAAGGCATCTCAGAAAAGGGGGAAATATTTGCAGACTACACGAGGCTACTTGAGAAAGTCCCAGGAAACATGGAATTAAAAGATAAGGGTATGTTTATGCAACATTTTGAAATCCAGGTATAGAAGGATCTTAATGAAAAATGCACTATGAAGAGTCTCTGCATGCGTTTTAAAATTCATTTTGTACCCAAATAAACTTATTTTCTGTGTGTCAATGATTTTTTTTAAAGATTTATTTGAGAGAGTTACAGAGAGAGAGAGAGAGAGAGAGAGAGAGGCCTTCAATCTGATGGTTCACTCCGCAATTGGTTGCAACGGCTGGAGCTGTGCTGGTCCGAAGTCAGGAGCCAGGAACTGCTTTCAGGTCTCCCACATGGATGCAGGGGCCCAAAGAACTGGGCCATCTTCTACTACCTTCAGCAGAGAGCTGGATTGGAATGGAGCAGCCGGGTCTCAAACCGGTGCCCATATGTGATGCCGGCATCGCAGGCCAGGGTGTTTACCTGCTGCAACACAGCGCCCGCCCCGTGTCAATGATTTTTTTAAGTGCCCATGTGTGCTTGTTAAAGGGTTAAAGCCTAAGGAACTGAGCTCAATATAAAAAAAAAGTTAAAAAATGAGTGAAAGACCCAAAAAGACATTCTGCCAAGGAAGACACAGAAATAACCAACAGGTGTATGACAGCATGCTCAACCTTGCTCATCTCTAGGGAAATACATATCAAAACAACAAAGAGGTGCCACTTCACATCTGTGAGGTCGACTACTGTATGAAAACAACAATAGCAAGTATGGGTGGGGAAGAGGAGGAGCTGGAACCGTAATGTGCTGTTGGTGGGATTGTCAACTGGTGCACCTGCTGTTGTTAGGGTGGCTCTAACCTCCAAGGTAAGTGCTGGTGAGCATGTCCCAGGAAGGAGCCCTTGTCTGTTGTTGGTAGGAATGTAAATTGGTCCCACCATCATGAGAAAAGCCCTGACACAGTGACTCTGATCACACGCAAGTGACGGGGGTTGTGGTGCTTGGTTCCCACCCACCTGTATTTTGACTTTGATGTAGATACACATAGATATTAATTGCTTTCTAATTTTGGTGTTTGATTACTTTTAGTGTGCAGATTTTGAAATTTTGACAGCTGCCACTGTCTCTCCAGAACTCTAAATAATAGTAAGTTATGTGCTTATATTTATTTATTTTTATTTTTTGACAGGCAGAGTGGACAGTGAGAGAGAGACAGAGAGAAAGGTCTTCCTTTTGCCGTTGGTTCACCCTCCAATGGCCGGCGCACCGCGCTGATCCGATGGCAGGAGCCAGGTGCTTCTCCTGGTCTCCCATGGGGTGCAGGGCCCAAGGACTTGGGCCATCCTCCACTGCACTCCCGGGCCACAGCAGAGAGCTGGCCTGGAAGAGGGGCAACCGGGACAGGATCGGTGCCCCGACCGGGACTAGAACCCGGTGTGCCGGCGCCGCAAGGTGGAGGATTAGCCTAGTGAGCCGCGGCGCTGGCTTATATTTTATTTGCTTGAAAGAGCCATGGAGAGTGAGGGACAGAGAAATCGCTCATCATGGGTTCACTCCACAAATGGCTGAAACAGCAAGGTCTGGGCTAAGCTGAAGCCAGAAACTTTATCCTTGTCTCCCACATGGGTGGCAGAGTCCCAAGTACTTGGGCCATCTTCTGCTGTCTTAGCCACGTTAGCATAAAGCATATACATAAAGTATATACAAGACAGAGGTGGTCCCTGAGCAAATGCACAGCCTACAGAGAGGACAAACTTTGGACCCATCAGGTCAAGCTAGTACTTGTTGGACTGCTGAGAGGTGAGGTCAGGACTTGGACCTGATTGTGCGTGTGTACCTCTGTTTCTCAGAAAAGGACCCCAGCAGGTTGCCACGAATGTCAACAACAGCAGAGCCTTAGTTCTGTGCCCCTGTGTCCACCTCTGCACAGAGCAGCGAGCTAGGCCTTGAGTATCAATCATGGTGCCACACACTCGTTTCTCATGTTAGGGATTGGTTAGACCACACTTACGCTTGCTCAGTCACTGTTTTCTGTGTGCCCTGAACAACTGACCCAGGTCTGTCTGTATGTCTGTCTCTCTCTCTCTTTAAAGATTTATTCATTTATTTTGAAAGTCGGAATTAGAGGGAGAGACAGAGAGGTCTTCCATCCACTGATCCATTCCCCAGGAAGCCACAACCGCCAGTGCTGGGCCAGGCCAAAGCCAAGTGCTTCATCTGGGTCTCCCACACAGGTAGCAAGGGCCCAAGCACTTGTAGCATCTTCTGCTGCTTTTCTCAGGCCATAGCAGAGAGCTGGATTGGAAGTGGAGCAGCAGGGACACAAACCGGTGTCCATATGGGATGCTGGTGTCCCAGTTGGCAGCTTTACCTGCTACGCTGCAACACCAGCCCGAACCAGGTCTCTTTTGTACCCAGATGCTTTTTCCTGAACCATCTCATCTCAGAAGGAGGCATCCCTGTCATGGCTTGCTGTGTGTTTGTAGCCGGCTATTTCTCTGTTGAACTGACATGATGGTGTGACTGCCCTTACTCACGTGCCAAGGTGTCCATAGGCAACACACTTACTGAGGGCCCGCTGCGTTCTAGGCACTGTGCTACTCCTGGGGATACAGTGGTGAACCCGATTCCCTGGAGACCTTGACTCAAGGAAGTGACAATAGCTGGAGCAAAAGATCTGTGTGCACGTCTCTGAGTGGATTCTGCGTTAGGCTCTCGTGGTGAGCCCGCATCACGGGTCAGGAATAGCACGTGTGCACACTGTCCTTGGGAAGGGAAGGCTCGAGCTTCACCCAGAAGAGGAATGAGGGAGGACAGCTTGGTGTGGAGGCTGGCGGCTCCTGGACCTCAGGAGACTTCAAGGCTGGTTCCCCCACAGGGCCATTTGCTGACAGCGTCTGTGTCTTCTTCATGAAGAGATGGATCATGGTACTTGAAGGGAAGGCTGGGAGCAGTGCTGTCCACCCGGCTGCAGCTGGGAGCAGTGCTGTCCACCCAGCTGCGACTGGTGCCATGTCTGTAGTGCCTCCATGTCACTTCAGCCGTTGACGCCAGTGTCCTCTTAAGCTGGTGCCTGCCCAGGCCAGAGTCTGAAGGTCCACTCTGGGCTGTCTTGCCTTGTACTCTGTTTTCTTTACCGTCTTGCTAGGTGTAATTCTATGTGTCAGTTTGACCAGGGCCGTGGAGGGGCCAGCTGTGTGGTCAGATCCCATCCTGGATGTTTCTGTTCGGGCACTGGGGACTAAGGCTAACGTTTGTGTCACAGGCTCAGTGAAGTTCCTTGTTCTGGTGATGTGGCTGGGCCTCGTCCACTCCGTTGAAAGCCAGAGCAGAAGCCTGACCTTCTCCCTAGAGGGAGATGCTTCCTGCCTGGCTGGCTGGGATGTGGGAGGTCAGCTTTCTCCTGCCTTTGGACCTGCATGGAAACACCAGCTCTGGCTCGTCTCAGGCGCCCTGGCCTTGGCACTGCAATGGCCGCGTCCTTTCTCCTGGGGCTCCCTCTTGCTGATTGCCTGTGCATACCCCTGCCTTTGTCAGCCTCTGTAGTCGTGGGAGCCAATTCCTCATAATGAAAAATACATGTACATTCCACTTGTTCTGTGTCTCTGGAGAACTGTGACTAATACAGTTGCTAAATGGATTTCTAGAATAAATATTATTTTCATAGGTTATACATGGGAGCCAAATTCCCTAAGCAGCCTTACAAGTAGATGGTGTGACTGACCAGCCCTAGTGCGTGCTCTGAACAGCGAGAGCCTGGCTCCTCTGCTCCGACCCCTGCCCCATGTTGTCTGTGCAATGCCTGAGTATCCACCTTGGATTCTATCACACATTTCAGGGTTTGCTCAAGTGAGAATACTGGTGTAGGGCAAGCATTTTGGCCATTACGGCTCCTTCCTTAGCTACAGGTGGCTGTGTATGGGAAACCTGGAGGGGATATGATGTTCATATTAAGTAGCTGGGGGGATCATGCAAGGTGCAGGAGTTTGCTGACCAGCAGGTGGGAGGCGTCCTGTTCACCATTTGACCTCAGGCTGTCTCCATAGTTGGTGCTCGGGCCATGTCTCCTGGGGGCTTTCATGTGTCCCTCAGCCTCTCCAAGCTGAAGAATCTGTTGTCTGTCCACCATTCCCCTGGAAACCCTCACTCTGGGCCGTATAGATTGCTGAGTTGCAGGAAGGGTTGGGCTTGTCTTCCTCTCCAGCTTTGAGGGTGTGAAGCCGTTTGCGCAGCACCAGCTGCCGTTCCCCCTGCTTGTGCAGAGTGAGGTGAGCCTTGTGTGAGACATCCTTCCCGTTGGATCCGGCGTGTCTGCAGAAAGCGTATGAATGCATGAGTCGTGCAGAGTCTCAGACCTGGGAGCTGCCCTGAGGAGCAGCGGGCTGAAGGCTCCGCTGATGTCCCCTGGAAAGAGCTGGTCAGAGCGCAGTGTGCCGTTCTCCACTTTATGGTGTTGACGAACGTGGCCGCCTATATTTAGCAGTGGTGGAGAGAACTTGACTCATCTGTGTAAATGCCAGGCTTGTCATGGTGAGCAGAGGAGCATGGGAAAATACATGGAGGACCTATAAGATGTGTGTGTTGGCTAAAACCTCAAGTGTCGAGGCTGGCGTTGTGGCAAAGTAGGTAAAGCTGCTGCCCGTGATCCTGGTATCCGTTATGGTCACCGGTTTGTGTCCAGGCTGCTCTACTGCTCTACAGCTACGAGCTAGTGGCCTGGGAAAGCAGTGGAAGATGGCCCAAGTGCTTGGGCCCCTGCACCCACATGGGAGACCCAGGTGAAGATCCTGGATGCTTCAGAGTAATAAAAGATTGACACCATGGATGCACTCACCTCCCTGAGCAGTGCTCTCCGGGCTGCCATCTTTTGATTCATTGCTTTCTTCAAGTATGCTACTGTTAGCGCATGCTGTGTTGTGTGCATCCTGGGGTGCATTTGTTCATGCATTTAGAACAAGGGCAGGGATCTGCTTCCTTCAGAACTTTGTTCCCCATGCACAGCACTCTTTGAGGCTTAAAGATGGAATCTCTCGCACCTTGCAGTTAGTAGGGCCCCCAAAACACTTATTGGATGGAAGCTAGCAGCCTGCAGGCTCTCTTTCCATCTTCAGCTCACTTAGGTTAAATTGGTTGAACATCTGAAGCCTTCCTTTCCTCATTTGTGGAATAGGGATTGCAGGCACACTTATACCACAGAGTTCAAATGCAGGGGAAATGAATTTGGGGGTATAAAGGGCTTGGCACAGTGGCTAAAAATTATTTTCAGATTTTTTTTGTCTCTGAAGTCATTCTTCTTATTTTTTAAATATTTATTTATTTGAAAGACAAAGTGAGAGAGGGAAAGTGAGAAAGATTTTAGATCTGCTGGGTCATTCCCTGAATGGCTTTGATGGCTGGGACTGGGGCAGGCTGCAGCCAGGAGCCAGGAACTCCTTCTGGGTTCCCATATGGGTGGCTGGAACTCAAGGACTTGGACCATCTTCTGCCTTCCCCGGTGTGTTAGCAAGGAGATGGATTGGGAGCAAAGCAGCTGGGACTCCAACCATTGCTCTGATAAGGGATGCCAGCATTTTGCGGGCCGTGTTGTAACCCAATGCTCCATAGCACTGGACCCTGAGGCCATCTTTAAATACCTGTGATGTCCAACAGGCAACGCCACACACGCTTTCTTTAACTCAAAATTATTTCACGTGTTCCAAATGCAGCAGGATCTGCACAGAGCCAGGAAGGCATCTGAGGAGGAACTGGTGAGGCTGCCTGCCATTGCAGGAACATGCTCGCTCACAAGTGCTCACCCCCAACCTACATGTTAACTTTGGCTTCAAGGATTTCTTTTTTTTTTTTAAGATTTATTATTTATTTGAAAGTCAGAGTTACAGAGAGAGAGAGAGAGGGAGACAGAGATTTTCCATCCGCTTGTTCAGTCCCCAGATGGCTGCCATGATTGAAATGAGGGGCTTCTTACGGGTCTCCCATGCAGGTGACAGGGACCCAGACATTTGGGCTATCTGCCACTGCTTTTCCCAGGACATTAGCAGAGAGCTGGGTCAGAATAGAGCAGCCATGATACAAAACAGGACCCATATGGGATGCTGGCCTTGTGGGCAGCGGCTTTATCTGCTGTGTTGGCTCTGGTTTCAAGGATTTATTTACCCACACGCATTTTATAGAGAAGCTTCACAATGGAAAAGTAAAAAGCCACAACTACAAAAAAAAAAAAAAGTAGTCTTTCCTTCTTTTTTTTTAGTAGGTTAAAGCAAAACAACAAAAAAGTGCTTTGATGCCTTGGTTGTTTAGGACTTAATAAATCATGGCACATAATTATGTTGATAAATTCCAGCATCCCAGCCGAGTCCTCTTTACCAATGCCGGCTCGGGATGCCCCTGATAAATTGATCTCGGCGTCTTCCGTGCGGCGCTATCCGGCACAGGATCTGCGGTGCGCCTCCCTCGCGGGATGTCGGGGCCATACATCACGCAGGCGCTTCATCTTTCTTCCATATCATTAGAGCAACAGCTGGTTCTGATAATGCATTCATGCAATACATCACAGGGCTGGGTGCCTGGCTGCCACATTACTCACAAGCCAATGTGATAGGGAGAGAAAAAACGCCGTGTGCTGATAAGTCCCAAAGTCGGGGCCTCGTTTCCCGGCTTGGCTTGAGTTTTCCTTGGCGCTTCAAACTCCAGAGTGTACGTTTCCCCAGCCGCACCCTTTGTGGCAGGCTCTGCCCACTTCTGGGACTGCTCGAGTCCAGAAAGCGGTTCTAGCCGTGGTCAGCTCCTGCCTGTGCTGGAGCAGCTTCAGGCCTAGTTATGAATCTGGCTTCTGAGAGTCTCCAGGTTGCAACTTGGGCTGAACAGGTGCATGGGTGATTCAGTGAGATAATGAATGACAAGTGCTTGACACACAGTAATAACTCAATCAAAATAGTTATTAAGAATTCTCTTCTTGTTCAGCATTTACCAAATTAGACATCCCAGCAGGCAGAAATATCATACAAAAAAAGAGTAACAGATCACAGTGCTGTGGGCCTTGGAGTTGGGGGGACACTGGGTCCCAGGAGTCACGTAGACTCTTTCGGTCTTAGTGTCTGATACCAGGACGTCTTGAGTCCTGGAGAGAAATAGAGTGAACCCTGGTTCCCAGACTGTTGGAATTGAGAACCCCCTGTTCCGCTGGGCAGCAGGGTTGAGGACATGATGTTCCTCATTGTTGGGAAATTCCGGTGTGGTCCCTTTCCCTTACGGACATCCTTGACTTCCTGGTCAAGGTGACAGAGGTCCCCAGTGGCAGGATCACATGGGGATTGGGGATTAGAAATGTAGACACTTGTGCCCTGTTTCAGGCCGAGTGGATCGGGGTCTCCACTCAGGAGCCTGCCTGCTGTTGAGGCTGTGAGGCAATGTTCTTTTTTTTTTTTTTTTAAAGATTTATTTTATTTATTTGAATGACAGAGTTACAGAGAGAGGCAGAGACAGAGAGAGAGGTCTTCCATCCGTTGGTTCACTCCCCAGAGTGAACGGCCAGAGCTGCGCCAATCCAAAGCCAGGAGCCAGGAGCTTCTTCCGGGTCTCCCATGTGGGTGCAGGGGCCCAAGGACTTGGGCCATCCTCCACTGCTATTCAAGGCCACAGCAGAGAGCTCTGGAAGAGGAGCAGCTAGGACTAGAACCGGCGCCCATATGGGATGCTGGTGCTTCAGGCCAGGGCTTTAAACCACTGTGCCACAGCGTCAGCCCCAAGGCAATGTTCTTGAAAGCGGAAATCTAAGGACCGCTTGACTGGAGCTGTATGGGCTGCCCTGATGTTACTGTGCCTTCTCCCTCAACTCTGAGGACTTTGGCAAGTGGGTGAGGCTGATTCCTTGTTTCTCCTTGAGAGAAGGTGTATCCCTTGAGAGGCTGCTCATAGCATCCTGGGTTTCCACGGGCCGAACTCTGTGCAGGTGCCTCTGTGAGGCCCCTGTGTGCCCATGTGGATGGGGGAGCTGCCGCTCTGTGATCCCTGGGGGGTGTTCCTCCCGGGAGATGTGTGGGCGGGCAGGAGATTGGTTGGAAACGAAGAGACACAACCTGGGGCCCTGCCAAGTCTCTCTGGAGAGAGCACGACAATGCTTCAGTTTCCATGGCGACCAGGTGACTGTAAGCTCACCTTTGGCCCTGGAAGCCGCCTCCGGCATCTGGATACCAGCTCAAGGCTGCTGCTTACTGTGAGAGGGGGGAACAGGAGAACGCCGATGGAGGGAAAAAGCCCACTCCTGATTCCAAGATCAGCTCTTTGCCGTCCATCCTGAGGTGCGAGCGTGGTTAGAGGAGCACCTGCCCCCGGGCTAGGAGGTCAGGCTAGACCAGCAGTCGAGAGAACAGCATGTGTGGCAGCTTCTCCCCTGTCCACACCCAGGGGTGTGTGAGCACTGGGCACCCTCAGGGGGACTCCTTGCTCTAGGGGAAGGCAGTTTTCCTCCTTTAAAGGAAGCATTGAGTAGAAATTCAAAGTCCTCGCAGGCTTCAACAAACAGTTTTTGGGCCGTTCCTGTCTTGGCTGCTGGAGTTGCCGCTGCACGAAGCTCCGGTGGTGATGTGCTGCCCCGCGTCCCGCCTGGTCTACGCTGTTCATCTCTCACGTGTCTGAGCTGCTGTGCATAGCAAGCTTTGTGTCTGGGAGTCCTTTTGTTGCCAATACGGTGCAGACATTTGCTGTCTGCCCTTTCCCCATACCACCCAGGGTCAGCACCTGAAGTCAGCAGGTGCATGGGAGTCCACAGGTGTGTTGGTCACCGCGAGGGAACCATCATGGCTGTGTTGTTACCGACTACACTTTGTGCTGTGTGTGGATGTTGCCGTGTTTTCCACGAATGGCCTGCTTCCATCCCAGCACACATTCCAGGCTCCCGCCTGCCGCTGAGTGGTCACATCTCCCTCGGCTCCTCTGTCTGAAAAATCTCACTGTTGTCTTTGGCAGTTTGGGACAGCACCAGTTAGGTGTCCTGTGCAAGCTGCCCCTCCCAACCCGGGTTTGTGTCGTGTTCTTCTCGAGAATAGCCTGCAGCCCCGGCAGTGAAGTGCCCCTCTCATGTCGCTAGACCCCTTGAATTTAGGAGTTCATTTGAGCAAAGAAAGCACGATTCATGAATTAAGCAGCTCCAGAAACAGAGCAGCTGCTTAATGCCCCCCTCCCCCAATGTGTGCGGAGAACATTGAAGACGAAAGGTGGGCACGGAAAACAGCGCCAGTGACCACAGGGCCCTGGTTACGGGTGACCTCGTTAACGGTGCAGCCAGTTAGGGGTCACAGGGACTTGTGCAGCCAGCCACCGCTCAGTCGCTGGCGTTAAGCTGAGTGCTTGGTTGGGGTCTGTTGGGCCCAGGGCAGGTTCCCAGTCCCAATCCTTGGCTTCCTCCTGTGGCTCTGTTCACCAGGAAGTACACACCAAAGGCTGTTGATCGAAGTCTGCCATGTCTCATGGCAGCGGCGGTGTGGTGTCAGCCTGCTCTCTGCACTGCAGGGTTCCTATGCTTTCCTGGCTGTGTGCTGTTCTCTGTCGCACAGTTAGCAGGTTACTGTCTACGCTACCCTCCCACCTTCGTTCGACTTCTGCAGATCTATCTAGGGTGGGAATGTGCTCTGGAAGCGGCAGCCCCTTCCTCTTTGGCTGCCGACCCTCCGGCGCCCACCCCCTTAGCTGTCTGGGGTGCTCCCGGGATGCCCTGCTCTGTGCACTCATGGCAAACACCAGAGTATTTCTGCAGTGGAGGATTTGTTCCGCATGTGGCTCGGGTGGGTGTAGCATTGGCTGCAGGATGGAGGCATGTCTTCCTGAGAATGAGTGACACGTGGGATTAATTTTTTTTTTCTTTTTTTTTTTTTTTTCACAAGGAGAAGGAGAGAAAGATCTTCCATCTACTGACTCACTCCCCAAACAGCCACGATGAGTAGGGCTTGGCCTGGTTGAAGCCAGGGCTCCATCCGAGTCTCCTATGGGCGTGGCAAGGGCTCAAGTACCTGGGGGACCTCCTGCTGCCTTTCCAGGCTCATTAGCAGGGAGCTGGATCAGAAGCAGAGCAGCTGAGACCAGCATCCCAAATGGTGGCTTTGCTGTACTACAATGCCGGCCCCAGCACTGGGATTTTGATGTTACCTTCTCTTGACCACCCCAGCCAGCAAAGTGTGTGATTTTGTTGTTGCCGCTTGTGATGGTGTGAGAGGGGAGCCTTCCTGCCTGCCGAGTGTGACTGGTGGTGCTGGGGCACCAGGCCCCACCCTGGCCCGTTAGCTGCTTTCCCCGAGCTGCTGCTCCTTACTCCTCCCGGCCTTTAGCTTAGCTGCAGGGGCTTGTGTTGCTCTCCCTGGGCCACACGCACAGGTGGCAGGTGTTGGAGCTGGGATTTGCACTCGGTCTGACCACTGAGCCCACTCTCTGGCCTGTGCAGGTGACCGTGCTGGAAGATGTGACCAACGAGCTCCTGGAAAGTGTCCTGACCGCCTCCCTCCCCACATCCCTCTCTCTAGGAACTTGGGCTCCGTCCTTCTAAAAGCCCTTGCTCCATGGAAGGCAGAAAACTGGGATCACAGCCATAGTAAACAATTGTGTTTGTTTAGCTTGGGACATAAAGGTCGAGTGTTAAAATGCGTTAATGTGTCCTGCCACTGTTTGCATCTCTCCTGGCTAAGTGAATGCCAGCGTCCAAATAGACTGGTTCCTTCCAGCAGGGTCTTGGGGCCAGGCCATGGCTCACAGAGGGAGCAGGGCAGGGCTTGGGTCCAGGCCATGGCTCACAGAGGGAGCAGGGCAGGGCCTGGGCAGGGCCCTCCCAGTCCTGCAGGCTGGTCCCAATGAGGAAGGAGGAAAATGCAGACGGAGTGCATAGAGTGGGAACCCCAGGCTGTCTCAGGATCCTGCAGGAGTCACACACCCCCCACACCCACCATGGTCCTGCACCTGCAGCCTCACAGCTTAGTGTGGGGGCTTGGACTGGGGCAGCATTTCCCAGAGCATGAGGGGTGTGCAAGGTGGGTCCAGAAGGTGCCTGTGGACATCTGAGATGTCCAGGCATTGAGTAACATGAGACAGTGCATGGTGCAAGTTTCATTGCCTCCCAGTTCCTCTGGCGGCCTGAGGGAGGAGATGGCAGAGCTCGTGGATTTAACACCTTTTAATTCACTCCAGACTCAGAGCTTTTGCATCTCCCTGCACATTACCGTGGCTTTATTTGCACTGGTTCTGCCCGGTGCAGCCGCCTGTGGTGTCACACGAGGGTGGCCTCGGCCTCTGGAGGTGCTGTCAGGTTTCAGAAGGGAGTAGGTGATGTGCACCCTCGCTGCGATCCTGGGAGCTCATGAGAAGTGGGAAGCAGACCCTGCTGCAGGCCGCGTGTGTGTTCACAGGATGCCCAGTGATCACTGTACCTGTGGTTTTGGGGTTGGGAACCACTGACCTGGAGGTGCCATTTTTAGGATGGGTTCTTAAGTAAACAGAATCGGCTGTGGCAGGGAGACAAGTGAGGGAGTAATAGCACAGGTGCTGCGGTGGGCAGCCATGATGAAAAGGTTGAGGACCGAGTTGTGCACCTGGAGGGCTGTCCCCTCTCCAGGATCTGGACCCTCTCCCTGTCCACACTGGTTCTGCAGATCTGTGCTGGTGCCCTGGGCTCTGCTTCATGGCCGTGTTCGACGAGGTGTGGGAGCTGCAGGAGACGATGGCTCCCTCTTGCAGTCATGTGATGTTCTTAAACTGCGGCTGGAGCCCTCAGCACGGTGAGGGAGGTGCAGGGGGCTTTTGTGGAACTGCTGGTAGTGTCCAGTGGGCAGAGGCTGGGGCAGTGTGGTACAGAGGACAGAGCCGACAATAAAGAACCAACCAGGCGAGGTTGAACAGTGCTGGGGACGAGGAAACCCAACATAAAAGGATTTGTTGTTATCCCAGGTGTTGAAAAGCCCCAAACTCTCCAGTTGTTGGCTCACATCCAATGGAAAGTAAAAGCCAGAGGCCTCCTAAAGCCTACGAGCTCCCTGTGCACCTGGTCCGGCTGCTCCTTCCGGCTTCTCTGCCCACTCCCTGTGTCCCAGCACACTCAGCTGCCACCACCTTGACCGTCAAGTTTCTATTGGGATAGTCCAGCTCGATGAGGAGCTCAGGACTTTTGTATGGGATTAACACTCGACTGCTTAGCTCTGTTCCTTTTCTTGCCCTGGCTTCCTTTCACACCTCCACGCTGAGGCCTTTGCCGGCCACCTCTGTAGGACGCAGCGCCGTCTCCATCATGCTGTCTTTCCTGGGTGGTGTTTGTCTTCACAGAGCTTGGCGCCGGGGTCTGCTCTCTGTTTCCTTCATCAGGCCCGGAGCTCCTGGAATACAGGGGTTTTGTTGCATTCACTGTTACGCTACCCGTATCTGAAAGATGAATGGTTTCCGTGGACAGTGATGAGTTGACGGGGTTGCTGCATGCATGAGTGTATAGAGTAGGCTCCTGCCTGGGCCCTGTCCGGTCTCCACTCTGTCTCTGCCTCGGTTTCCTCGGCCCAGCTCTGTTGTCTGTAGGTCCGACGCGGGATGAGTGCGTCGTCGTCCTCACGTGCAAACTGGTCTCTGTAGTTAGCTCTCTGCACGTCCCCACCCCTGCTCCCCCCACCACATTACCCCAGATGCCTCGTGTCAGAGCTCGGAGGCCCCAGAGAATTAGCGATGTCAGAAACGCTCAGAAAGTGGCAGATCCATTGTGTGCACCGCTGAATTGGGTAATTAGGGCGGGTGGCACTTCAGTCGTTTTAAAAGCTTAGTAGGTGGGAAGAAGAATCGTGGCCTGACAGCTCACCGTGCTTCCACTTAGTCTCGGGCTTCTCCCCGGGAAAATGTGCTTGTGTCACCGAATGGTGCTTTGCCGCCGTGCGTCGGGGGCTGGGGATCTGGAACTGACATGAGACCCTTGGATTGCAGTGGAGAGAGGAGGATGGTGGGAGAGTGGGGTGGGCTGCGTGGCAGCTGGGCAGAGACCCTCCGTGCTGTGAGAGACGCCAGCCTCACAGATGCAGGGGTTGGTCTGTAAGCTTTGAAGCGCAGGATCGGCCACCTCCTTCTGACCCGTTATTGTTCCCATACTGCCTGAGGAAAATGGCCTGGCTTCTCCTCGGGGGCCTCCATGTGCCCAGGGAAAGGCGTCAGCTGGTGGGATTCCGTCGTTTGTCCCTCTCCTGGCGTCACTGCTGTTTCAAGCGGTGGCTCACAGGGCCAGGGCCTGAGCAGTGCTGGGGTCTGGCTGCGCGTGACTCCTGGGCATCCCCGTGTTGCTTCCTCCTCCTCCCCGGGCCAGGCCCTACCTTCTCTCGGGAGGGTGGACAGAAGCCGCCCTGTGGCTCGCCCAGCCCACGTGGCCTTTCCCAGTGCCGACAGTGAGTGACTCCCCCGAAGCCCCATGCTGCTGAATGAAGGGAATCAACAGAGAGGAGAGGAGAGCGGCGATTAATTTCTCTAATTGCCAGGCAGCCATTGCAGCCATGGTGAACCGTCACCTGTCCAGCATCCGCTGCACGGCAGGCGCTGTGCTGACGGCTTCTTAGATGTGGATGACGGACGGAACCCTTGGAACAGTTGGGAAATAACGGCACACCCCTGTGTTCCCAGCATAGGGCGACGTGCTTTGCTTAAACTACTTCAGTCCTCTCTCCCTACAACCCTGAAGAGCCCTGCAGTTACCACTCCCATTGTACAGGTGAGGTAATGAGGCGCCCAGGACTTAGGTGACATGCCCGGGGCCACACAGGCTGCCCTCCCCACCCGGCCCTCCCCAGCACAGTGATCCCTCTGCTTCCCAGGTGAGGGAGAGGATGTCTGTCCTCCTTGGGACGTGCCCAGGGGTGCTGTGCCTTTGTCTGGTAGTTGGGAAACTGTTGGCAACGTCTAGGCAGCTGCACTCACCTGAGAGCATCCTGGCCCTATAGACAAGATCTGTGCAGAGTCAGCTGAGTGCGGTGGGCCAGGAGGAGACAGAACACCTGCCCTGGGGGCGCCACAGCCCGAGCAAGGGTCACTCAGCAGTAGCACCTGGGCCAGGGAGGCCTGAGGCCCATGCAGCCCGGTGCTGCCGTTTCTCGGGCACTGATGGATCACGCAGATCCGTAGGAACGTTTCTTGTAGAGGAATAATGGCTTGTTTTTAGTTTCTTTCACAAGAAGACCTTTGTTTTTCAATTGAAAATTTTTTTATCCAGGTAATTGCTTATTTACATGCGATTTTAATTGAAAAACTAGAAAGGTTCTTGGCATACTTTAACCAGTTTCTTCCATTGTGAACGTTTCGTACAATAACTAACATTATCTTAAGATGCTGGATAATTGCGGGCACCTCCTTCTCCTCCTGCCTCCCGTCCCCAAACCCCTTCTTTGTTGCTGTTTTTCAGATTCACTTTGCTAATCACAGAGTGTGCAGCCTTGAAAGGTGGGCTTTGTGTCCCCACTCTGCATAGCTCCCTAGACGTTCACCCAACTGGTGTCTCAGGAGCGCATCCCTTTGCATGGCTGAGGCGTGTGCCGGAGTGGAGCCCTACCTCAGTCTGACCATTCGCCTGCTGGAGGTCATCTGGGTGGTTTTGGGGTGACAGAGACGAGCCTGTTAAGAACACACACACACGTGTAGAAGCTTTCACGTGAACGTGAAGGTTTCAGTTCTTGGGACAAACGCCCTAGAGTGCAGTGGCTGTGTCGTGTGGTGCCTGCGTGTTTAATTCATAACACAGGGGTGGCCTGTCTTCTGGAGTGACTGACCCGTTTGGCGTCCCTGCTGCCCCGAAGACTGATCCAGGCTCCGTGCATCCTTCCTGCCCTGTGGTGCTGTGGTTACGGCGAGTGTCACATTGCTATCCGTTGTGGTTTTATTGTGTGTTTCTGGCATGACTAATGGTGTCGAACCCTTTCTCGAGGTCTTACCGCCCGTGTGTGCGTTGTGGTGAAATGTCAGTGTCTCCTGCCCAGTGTCCAGCTAGGTTGCTTTTTTTTCCCTTGTTGAGTTCCGGGAGTTTCTTTATAAGAAGGTCTTCAAAGCACTATGCAAAATATGTGTTGGGAAAAACTGCAGGTGGGTTTCAACTTCTCTGCATGAGAAAACACTTAGTTTCCCACAAACTAGTTGAAGGCTCCTTGTAGATGGTAGATAATCTTTTGTCATCTCTGTCTTCGTAAATGCTTCCCTCCAGTCTCTAGACTGTCTCCTTGTCCTCTCTCCAGAGTCTTTTACACAAAAAGCTTGTCAGTTTTGATGAGATCAAATTGATCAATTTTTCCTTTTACGGGTCATGGGTTTGGTGTCAAATCGTAACATTCTTTGGCTCGAGGTTCTGAAGGTGTGTTCCTGTGTTTATCAGAAGCATTTTGTAGCTTTATCTTTTGCATTTCAGTTTCTGATCCATTTTAAGTTAAATTGTGTATAAACGATGAGGTTCGGTTTGAAGCAGTTGGAAGCAGCTTTTTTTTTTTTGGCCTTGGATGTCAGATTGCTCAAGCACCATTTGTGGAAAAGCATAGCTAATTTTCAAATCTCTATTCTGTACCTGACACTGAGCTAAGCATTTAAAAAAAAAAAGAATTTTCATTTAAAAAAATGTATTTGAGAGAAAGGCAGAGTGAAATCTTCCGTCTCCTGGCTTATTCTCCAAGTGCGGAGGCTGAAGCTGCAAGTCTGGAAGTTAACCCAGGTCCCCCCGAGGGGTGCCAGGGACCCAGGTCCTGGAGATGTGCCCTGCGGGCTCTCAGGGTGCGCGTTAGCAGGAAGCTGGATCAGGAGCTGCAGGTGGGCACGACACCCAGCAGCTCTGTTACAGGGCGAGTACATCTTAACCACAAGAGCAAAGCCCGCCCTGAGCGAGGCGCTTTGAAGCCTCATGTGACATAACCTGCACCATAGCCCCGTGCGGCAAGAACTGTGTTGTGAGTTTTATAGATGCAGACACTGGGCATCTGAGAGGTTTGCTTGTTTTTCCTGAGGACACACAACTACAGCCAGGCTCCGAATTTCTGCCTAACGCTAGCCACTCGCTACCTTGATTTGGGTTTCTGAATGGTGGTGTCTGCACTCACACGCCCACTCTCACCACCACAGCCCAGACGGACTTTCAATCACTGCCTATCTGGGGACCACTCTTGCGGCTGTCACTAAATCAAATTTTCAGGAGGTGCAAGCGTAATCTAATATGGAATATCTGTTCATCATTTGACTCAGGGAAGTCTTCTCCCCCTCACTAATATCCATGATAAAGCATATGCAAATGTCTGTAATTGAACATAATTAAAATAATGAGAGTTGAAAGAATGTGATATTCAAAATAAATGCAATAGAGTTGGACACAGCCATTATCCTAATTCAAAGTGATTACTTTATGATTACATTATCAGAGCCTCTAATATTTCTGTCTTTAATATTATTTACTTTTGGGGGGCAGGTTCTCTGTGATTGGGACACATTCCGTCGGAGGTCTGTTGAACAGCCATTGGGGACTTCTTCCTGGTGGAAGGATTGGCGTGCCACAGGTCTCAGAGCACTCTTGGCCACCCTGCATGGAGGCGACAGGCTGAGGGCAGTGATGTCACACAGCCTGGTGTCCCCGTGAACACATCCCTCAGTCCACCTGGAGTGAGCAAGTTGGAGGCATCGTGGGCCAGCAGCCACAGCTCAGGGAGGGCCGGCAATGTTGTGACTAAAGCAGACAGAGTTCCTTGTCCTGCCAATTCTCATGGTTTTGTTTCTGTGTTTTAAATTTATTTATATTATTTGAAAGGCAGAGTTACAGAGACTGAGGCAGAGAGAGAGAGAGAGAGAGAGAGAGAGAGAGAGAGAGAGAGAGAGAAAGGTCTTCCATCTGCTGGTTCACTCCCCAGATGGCTGCAACGGCCGGAGCTGGACTGCTTTTTAGCCCAGAGCCAGGAGCTTCTTCCGGGTCTCCCATGTGGGAACAGGGGACTTGGGCCATCTTCTTCTGCTTTCCCAGGCCAGCAGAGAGCTGGATCAGAAGTGGAGCAGCTGGGACTCAAACCGGCGCCCACAGGGGATGCCAGCACTGCAGGTGACGGTTTTCCCCGCTGTGCTGTAGCGTTGGCCCCCTCTCATTGTTTTTTGAAGCTAAAACTCAGCTGAGGTGCGTGGTTGTGATTTAGAGTGGGGGAAGGGAGCTGTTCAGTGTGCTCCAGGGAGCGTGTGCACACGCTCTGCCTGGGCGTAGTGGTGCTTTCCTCTCCCTGCCGCCTGCATGTCCTTGAGCGAATTCCACACCCTGTGAGGGTTTCCTCTTGTTTTCCTCTCACTGGGGAGACAAAGACTTACTTCCAGGGCCTCCTACAAAACGGGAAACTATAACACGAGCAAGTTGGCATTCAAAGATGCTGAACAGATGTCAGATGTTGAATGTCATGGAAATGGAGATCATTTTGAATGTCTTGTTCAAAGTGAATTGCGGGGAGACAGATTTGGGTTGGGAGTATGAGACAGGGGCCCCCTGGCCCACTGAGGTCCTCTGACTTCCAGGGGCCTGCAGCGTGGGGCTTGTGCCGTTCTCACCTGTCCTTTCCAGCCCTGGTCAGCAGGATGTGGCGGCACCCAGAGCTGGGCTCCAGCGTCCCTGGGGGTGGAGGAAATGGCCCCCCTTGCTCAGCTCGTCTCTGTGGGGCCGGGTGGCTCATGTCCTTCGGGACAGTTGTCCTGTGCTCAGGCAGAGGTTAATACCCTTAGAGCTCCTGAGAAGTGAGGGGCAGACCCCACCCTCACCCCATTCACAGCACTCTGCTTTGGAGGAGGAGGGACAGGCGCAGCCCAGGGCTCACCGCGCTGAAGGCAGATCCCCTTGGAGGATCTGTGTGTAGGGCTCCTCCCACTGCCTGCAGTCAGAAGCAATCGGCCAGCCTTGGGCTGTGAACGTGACGTTGTAGTCCGCAGGCGGGGTACTGGGCACGCATTTTCCACATGAGCCATGACCACACGTGCATACGGGATCCCTGCCTGCCTGTGCTCCCCGTGGCTGGGTGCTGGCCGGCACTGTGCTGTTTCTTGCTTTCCCTGTCACCTTAAGAGGTTCTCCCACAGCTGCACTATGTCCTGGGCCACTCTCTGTGGGCTTTCTACAGAGAGTACTAGAAGTGGATGAACTGTGCCAGGCACCCGTGTGACAGTGACTGAGATGGGGGCGGGGCTTACACAGGAGCTGTGCATTGGATGATGCCTCCCGTCATAGTCCTGGTGAGACCAGGGAAGACACCCAGTTGATCTGGCAAACATTCTTGGGGTGCTTATTCCCCAACAGGAGATGACTGTGGGGTTACCACCATTGTATCGTACTGGCACCCACAAACACCTGTCAGGGTTGAGTTTCACATTCCTGGTTTATGGAGCGGCCCTGGAGCTCTAACTGAAGGCCACACGGTCCAGAGGAGGAGGAGGAGGCCTAGGACTTGGGTGGAGGCCTCCATGGTCAGTGCTGTCCATCCATTTCCTGCAGGTGACCTGCTGCTCAGAGTTAGGGAGCAGGGCCCGCAGGGTGCCTTGGGCTGTGAGTGTGTAGCCAGAACGAAGGCATAGTCGTCATCTCGGCACTGTGCCGGGAGCTGGCAGTCAGCCTGGCGTCTGAGTGGATCCGTAGCTCTGGAGACCTTGACTGGCGTGTTGTCTGTGGGCAGGTTCTGTGCACACGATGCAGGAGCACGCGGGAGTTCTGTGCTCCCTGCCATTGCTCCTTGCTTTGAGAAATGGCTCCTTGCTGGGTTTCCTTTCTTTCAGGAGTTGTGTAGCTTGTGCAGGGACATTTGTCGGGTGGGGGAGCCTGCACTGGGGGCTCCATAGACATGGGTAAACACAGCCCTGCCCACATCAGCAGCATGTCCTTGGGTAATCACAGGCCTCAGCCTCCTGGAGCTGTTGCTCCTACCTGGGTGCGTGGCTGGGGAGCTGGGTGTGAGGGGCATAGAGCTGCAGCCCCAGAGGGACGCGTAGACACAGCCGTGCTCACTGTCACAGGTTTTAAAATCTGAACCCAGGTTAGCCAGAATCACTGAGCACAACATGCTAAAGGGGTTGCGGTAGTGAGAAAAACTGAGGCTTACAAGCCAATGAGGGGCCGGTGCCGTGGCTCAATAGGCTAATCCTCTGCCTTGTGGCGCTGGCACACCGGGTTCTGGTCCCGGTCGGGGCACCGGATTCTGTCCCGGTTGCCCCTCTTCCAGTCCAGCTCTCTGCTGTGGCCCGGGAGTGCAGTGGAGGATGGCCCAAGTCCTTGGGCCCTGCACCCGCAAGGGAGACCAGGAGAGGCACCTGGCTCCTGGCTTCCGATCAGCGTGATGCGCCGGCCGCAGCGCGCTGGCCACGGTGGCCATTGGAGGGTGAACCAACAGCAAAAAAGGAAGACTTTTCTCTCTTTCTCTCTCTCTCTCTCTCACACTGTCCACTCTGCCTGTCAAAAAAAAAAAAAAAGGCCAATGATGAATTACACACCAAGTAAGTATTTTGCACAGTAAGTTATGAGTTGACCATACATAGAAGAAGAGGTAAACTGGAAGAATCAATGGTGATTCTAAAGGAAGTGGATTAGACTGAATTTTCCTTGATGGAAAATATATAAAACCCTTTTAAAAAAATCAAAGGAAAAGAAGAGAAACAAGAAAAGTACCTTCTTCTTCCAAGGATGGTGGGAGTGCGTGGCTCCGTGGTTAGGATGCCCCTCGGGATGCTGGCTTCGCAGATTGGAGCGCCTGCTTCAAGTGCTGGCTCTGCTCTCCATTCCAGCTTCCCGCTGCCTACATCCTGGGAGGCAGTGCTGAGGGCTCGAGTCCTGGGGTCCCTGCCACCCATGTGGTGGATCCAGAGAGGGCCCTGGGCTCCTGACTTGAGCTTAGCCTGGCCCCAGCTATTGCAGGCAGATGAATGAAAGATCTCTCTCTGGTTTTCAAGTGAAACGAAAATAAATAAGTAAACATTGAAAACAGAGCTTTGCACAACTCCTCCATGGAGACGTTTTGTAGAAAGGTGCAGCTGCTACATGGGCAGCAGCCGATGGAAACAGAAGGTCAGCACCGCTTAGGCCGCGCTCTGCAGCAAGCGCCACTCCTGTAATTAACGCGGATGCTGTCTCTTCGTTAATGTGCTAACCCATAACCCTTTCTCAGCCTCTGCTCGGTGCTGCAAGCAATGCAAGCATGCAAGGCTGAGTTCCTTGGAACAGGAGCCCCTGGCGTGGATCTTGCAGCCTTTTAGGTGACCCTCCTGCACTTCCTGAGTCACTGAGCCCTCCTCAGTGTGTGTGTATGTGTGTGTGTATGTAAGAGAGAGAGAGAGAGAGACTGACAAAACAGTGGCAGATATCTGCCAACCAGAACCAGAACCAGAATGGAAGACTCAGCCGTGCCTGGCTGGAGGACTGGGACTTGGAGCCTGCCATTCCCCTGTGGATCACCCCAGGCCATCTCAAACCAGCGAGGGCTGTCCTGTCTAAACTGAAAGGAAAACAGACCATGCCAGGCCCACAAGGTTGGACCCTCTGTCTTCTCTCCATTTACACGTGATAAATCCACAGAGGCACGGGGCCTCACAGCACCGCTTACTCACTGGTCTCTGAGCCACATCAACATATCAGTTCCTCTTTCTCTTTGGTGCATGTGTGTGAAAACTACAAGAGTAGAAGTGCCTTCCTGTAGTTTTAAAAAGTGTGTGTGTGAGAGAGAGAGAGAGAGGGAGGGAGAGAGGGAGGGAGAGAGGGAGAGAGAGAGGGAGAGCCAGAAGGAGAGAGGGAGGGAGAGAGGGAGAGAGGGAAAGGGAGGGAGGGACGGAGGGAGGGAGGAAGACGGAGACAGAACTTGCAGTGTGTTTCGTGACCTTGCTCTTGGTAAATCCATCTGGTGGAGGAGGTGGGAGAGGGCCGCTGTGTCTGCAGGATTCACCTTCTTACCCAGCAAGCCTGAGTCTGTGTCCATGGAAATGTTGCCCATTATTCTATTTGCCTCCTCTGATGTGCTCGGGTTGATATGTTGGAGATTAATGAGGCATTAGTTCTCAATCAAGGAGCCATCGTCAGGAATACCCATTTAGCTGCACCGGGTTGTGTCACTGCATTAATTAATATCGCTTGACCTTTGTCTTTCGGGTGGAATGATGCATCGTCGTGTTTTCCGTGAGCAGCGCCGTAAAATTGATAGCTCGGACGCTGCTGCTGCGCGCACGGTCGAATGGTTCGTTGACGTTCAGCGCTGTGCCTGTCATGAGTACGGGACAGGTAGCTCTGGGCAGACGACGGGCATTAATTCTTACTGAGCAGAGCAGGCCCCCCAGGATGGGAGAGTCAGGGCATGGGTTGCCCCAGGGAGAGCCCTTGGCTGCTGGGGGCCTGGGGTCTGAGGGACTTGCTGAGGGTCTTTTCCCAACTCACAGGTCACGTCTGCAGAAACCACTCAGTGTGATCGTGACCCTGACGGTTTCTCCAGCTTTCATGGCGCCTTGCTCAAGTGCATGCACTGGTGGCTCAGCTGATCCAAGGATTCAGAGTAAATGACTCAGTTGTCGACGCTCAGCCACGCCCAGTGGTGGGAAGTGAAGGGGCGTGGCTGTGTTCCCGTGAGGCCTCATTTACCAACGTGGGGCAGCGTTTGCTGGCCCCTGTGCTGGACCGTGGGTTCCGCATGGACAGCACTTTATGGTTTTCAACACTGTATTTTAGTGCCTGGCAAAGTGCATATGGGGGAATGCAAGAATTGCCAAACTAAGCCGTCAGTTTCCACTTCTTCACCGAGAGCTGGTCAGCCAGGTCCCTGGAGTGAGCCACACCCACTGATACTGGAACCAGAAGGTCCGGCTCCAGACTCCACCGGGCTTTCACTGGCTGTCCGTAAACACCAAGGCGGGAGGGTGGGTGGGTGGGTGGGAAGAGGGTGTCCTCCTTAGCTACAGCTCAGCTGATCTTAAGAGAATTGTGTTTACGCAATGGAACATTTCCACACCCGGCATCTTTTTCTGTTTGTGTTTTCTTGACACACATCGGGTCAGAGGGGTGCAGGTCACCTGACAGCCTGCTTTAAAATTTTCACGACATCGTGAGAATCTCTTTGAGCGCCGTTGAAGGTTTTCATGCCGTTGCTGTTACTGACTGTGTAGTACTCCGTGCTTTGTTTCAGCAGCGCTCCCTCAGGAGGTCTCTGCGTGGCTTCCATGTTCTCCCATTTCTGAGCTCCTGACCACGGCCGCGTCTGCCCCGAGAGCCCGGATCCTCACGTGTCTTGGAATAAGTACCCGCACAGCGCATTTCTGTGCAGAGGGGCGGCTGGCGACATTGTTGATTTCCCTGCACGAATCCTCAAGTGCAGCAGAAGCCTGTGTTAGAGACTGATTTTTGTGACAGGTGTCACAGCAAGTCTGTGTAGGGCTAATTATCATGGCAGGGGGCATGCAGGGTACAGAAACACAGGGGCTGAAGGAAGTCGTTGTGTCCCTGTCTCCCTGAGACCTTAGCTGCAGAGGGGAGTCCGGTGCAGCAGGATGGACATGTAGGTCTCTTAGATGTTTCACGTCAACCCTCTGCTTCATTATAAGCCTAGATCGTGCTCACACTTGGGGGGCGGCCTTGGGCCCGAGCAGAAGCATGGCTCGTGGGACTCTTGATCGAGGGATTTACGCCATATTACCATAGGGATGGGGCTGGGTGGGGGCTTGGTCCACCTCAACGTTTCATTAAAAGGAACATCTCTCAGTCTCTTTGCACTGCTGTAACAAAGCACCACGCACCGGGCCATTTGTCTGCAACAGAAATTTATACCACATGGTTCTGGGAGGCTGGAGTCCCAGAGCAAGTCAGGTTCCTGTCTGGCGAGGACCTGCTTCATGGCTGCTCCTGCCTGCTGCTCGCAGGTGCTCCCATGGTGGGGAAGAGCGAGTGTGCTCTCTCTGTAAGGGCACAAGCTCCCTTGCTCACCAGACTGCACCCCCACGCACTAATCCCCTCGCAAAGGGCCCTCCTCCTAACCTTGGGGCTTAGGGGTTGAACCTGTGAGTTTGGGGAGGATGCAGCTGCTCGTGCCACAGCAAACACAGACGCTGACCTGCTGTCCAGGAGCTCTGGACACCCGGCAGCACGGCAGCTTTCTCTGTGTCCCTGCTGTGGTGTTGGTTTGGGCATAGGAAGCAGGAGGCCCCACTGAAGCCGTGAAGCCGTGAAGCCGTGCGTCTGTGTTGAGTCCGTGAGAACCCAGGACGCCACAGCTGTTTGGGGCAAGCATTGCTCGCTTTCAAGTTGTAGAGAAGCTGGGGGAGGTGTGGAGCTGGTGGCTGCTTCCCGCTGAGCAGGAGGCTTGGGACCTGTGTCTTAGTGGAGGCCCCGGAGGGAGGGGGCAGCATGCTCCAATCGGGAAACTGGGCATGAGGCACTTTGTATAGAGGCGTGGACTGGGGGGGGGGGGTGCATTGTGGCTTAATGGGTAAAGCCACTGCATGCAATGCCAGCGTCTCATGTGGATGCCAGTTTGAGTCCCGGCTGCTCCACTTCCAATCCAGCTTCCTGCTAATGGCCTGGAAAAAGCGACAGAAGATGGCCCAAGTACTTGGGCCCCTGCAACCCACATAGGAGACCCAGTTCCTGGCTCCTGGCTTTGGCTTTGCCCAGTCATTGCCATATTAGCCATCTGGGGAATGACCCAGTATATGGAAGATCTGTCCACATCTCTCTGTAACTTTGATTTTCAAATAACTAAGTAAATCTTAAAAAAAAAAAAAAAAGGAAGTGTAGATGGGCATAGGAAGATGACAATGAGTAAGCCTGTAACACAGGGCAGCTACCACCTCAAGTCCTGAGGGGATGAAGAAGGGAGCCATAACAAGTCCCTTGGGCAGAGAGAACCATGGGGTTTCTTTGGGGACACGGCCAGATCACAGCTGGTTGGGCGACAGGGACAAGGTATGGGAAAAATACACCCTGACCCCCGTCTCCTTCCTCCCCTGGTCTGCTGATGCTGCCCATGGGCCACACCCACCTGGCAGTCAGAGGGAAGAGAGCTCATTGAAGAAGCTATCCAGGTCATGGATGAGGTTGTCTGGCTCATGTTCCCACCTGGATCACAGAGCCGAATGGAGATGTTGAGCTTGAAACTGTGAGTGTGTAGAAGGAGGCTGCTTGGGTTATTAAATCTTCCTCTGTTTTCTGGGGAGAGAAACTTTGATTTAGACTTGAATCTGTAGGCACATGGTATGATTGGCAGCAGGATTCACAGAAACCAAGAGGCTGCCCGAGTGCAGCCCTGGCAGTGACGGTGGGATTTGTGTGGCTCTGTGGGCAGGGGAAGTGGTGCTCTCCTGTGCTTTGCCTGATGGATTTCTACTCGGGGAGCTTCGAGAGCTCCTTGAAGAATCACTGAGTCTCCAGACCGAGTGGACACTCGAGCATGTCTCCTGAGTTCATGATGAATTAGGCCCGGGCTAGCAAAATGCTGATTGCAGTTTTAAAGGTGGAAGAGAAATGGTTCTCACGCTTGCCCCAAGGCGGCCCACGCAAGAGCAAAACACGCTTCATCCCCTTAGCATTGTCCCTAAATCTTCCTCGGCTTGTTGTAGCATCAGCTCAGCATGTCACCCCGTGTGCCTGGTGCTCTCCAGCCTCTGGTTGTCTGGGACTTGAGTTGTCTGTGTTTTTCAAGGTAATATTTTATTCTTATTATTGTTATTATTGAGATGACATTTTTCTCTATCTTTTGCTTACTGTATGAAGCACTGGCTAATTTCAAAGATATCAGAGTATTGAATATGAAATCTCGGTTTTGACTTCTCTTGAAAAATGTGGAACTTTGACAGTGTTGGGCTCGTAGTCCCGTGTTGGGAAGCAAAAACAACGGTGGTGAAGTCCTTGGTCGTCCCTGTGTTAGCTAGTGCCCTGTGAGCTCCTGCCAGGCCTCGTTCAGGTACCCAGCAGGGGAAGGCGTTTGGGTTCTCGGCTTCTGAACCCTCACTGGGTGCTATGCAAGGAGGCTTGTTCTGAGGGCAGGTTCTGTAGCCGTGTGCTGCGGAGGAGTCATGGATGCACACTGGACTCTTCCAGTGGGGATGCACTTTCCCTCCTCAGCTGAAATCTCTTTGAAAATCTCTGATTAAAAAGAAACCTGTGATAGTCTTGGCAGTTGAACCTACCGCAGTTTATCACATTTAGGAGAAATCGAAGTCGACTACCCTGACATTTACATTTGCATTGTCTCTAACAAAAGATGGCCGGTGCAGCAATTCCCCAAAGCACATAATCCGTGGGATAGATCGATGCAGGGGCAGGGGTGGTTGTCAGGGACCCTGAGCGGGCCAACGCGAGCCTTGGGCATTCTGAGCCGGAGAAGTCTCCAGGAAACCTGCAGCTGCTGGTGCTTCACCACGGGGCTGAGGTTCCCGTGGATGCCCGAGCTGCAACGCAGGTCGAAGCTGAGTGGCTTTCAGTGAACCGTCCTCCCTCGCCCTTCTCCAAAGCTCTGTCCTGGTAATGGAGTACCCCTGCGGCCCCTCAGTTGTGTCCTGATTTCCCTGGGGGATTGCTCCTGTCCTTGTAGCCTTTCTGTTGTTAGCCCTGGAAACCATCCCCAAGCCCCAGATTGTTAGCAATAAATGTAAAGATTTTCTCATGTTCCTGCTGGCTGATCGGAGTCTCCTAGGCACTGCTGTTGGATGTCACCACGACGTGCAATCCGGTGTCATTGCTGTCTGACTTGTGACAAATTCCAGTTGGCATCCCTGCCCCTTGAGTTCATCAGGCCATTCATGACCTATGAGACATCTCTCTATGTTCGACCTTGGCTTCTCTGCATTTCCTAGTCCAAAAATACCCCTGTGTGAGCAAACTGTTAGAGGAGATACTTGTCCTGATGCATCTGAGCTCTGCATTGATCACAGGGGTCAAGACAGAGACCTTGAGTGAAGGAGTTGATCAGTAATCATTGCTGACCCCTTTGTCTGTGGCATTCTTCCAAATGGTGTTTTCACTTTTACTCCGTGGAATGTACCTATAGCCTTCTGCCACACTGCAGCTCCCGTTGGTGACTCCCACCTTCTCTTCTCCAACCTCGTCTCTGCCACAGGGCCTTTGAACATACTTTGCTAACTACCTGGCATGTGCTTTCATGCTTCTTCCCCAATTAGTTACCTTTGGTCTTTCTACAACATCACTTCTGCAAGCATTCTCACCAGGACAGCCTCCTCGCCACCCCACCCCCACCCCCGGTAGCTCTTGCAGCAGCCTGTTGATATCTTTTTGCGTGTGTGGCTGTTAAATTAATTTTTTGCTCTCTTGTTTCCTTAGAAACAGACTCTGCGATGGGTTATACAGCAGAGCAGTACCAGGGCAGCAGGGATGAAGGAAAAGGAGTAACGCAGGAGAGGCAGGCAGTGTATGCGTAAGAGGGTGTCGAGTTGAGCACAGCTCTGGAAGGAGCAGTGGTGCGCTGCTCCCGGACAGAGGGCTGCAGGGACCACTGTACCCTGGAATACTTTGTCGGATGGGAGGACGTGTTTGCCGTTGGTTGCCATCTTGTATTGCCGTGTTGGTCACCTTGACTGTAGGGGAGAAGTGACTCACCTGTGTGCAGAGCACGTGTCTCCTGGCCTCAGGGAAGCCAGATCTCCTGCCCTGTGGTCTGACACCTCCTCTTCACTTTGAAGCACAGGAAAGAACCATAGCCTTCCTGAGTCTGACTCGGACTAGGAACATGAAGACACGCAGGCGAGGCGCAGGTCGTGTCAAACCTAGCCCTTAGCTAGGAGAGGCGGTAATGGCTGGATGACGTGAGGGTAGGAGGCACTGTGGGGACAGCCAGGATTTCACCAGAAGAGGAGGAGCCAAGTCCCAGGGGCCAGGTGAGGCTCAACAACGGTGGGGCAGATAAAAATTGGTTCCCATATGTGCCCGTCTGATGTCTCCTGTGTTTGAACCAGTTCCTTCAATATCTGTGGAGAACACGGCTAAGAGGAAAACTGAGCAGGCGGATGGGTGAGCAGTTTGGTGGATGGCGAGATAGATGGTTGGACGGGTGGACGGGTGGAGTAGGTGGGTTGGTGGGGGACGGTCGGTTGGTTGGATGTGTGACTATTTCATTGTTAATGGAAATCTGATAGACTGCTCCTCTTGGTAAGAATCACAGTGAGTGCTCATCAGCTAGTGGGAGCAGTGCTTAACCAGCTGGACAGACGTCTTTGTGTGTCATGGAAACCATGTCATCAGGCCGGCGCAGCGGCTCAATAGGCTAATCCTCCGCCTGTGGCGCCAGCACACCGGGTTCTAGTCCTGGTCGGGGCGCTGGATTCTGTCCCCGTTGCCCCTCTTCCAGTCCAGCTCTCTGCTGTGGCCCAGGAAGGCAGTGGAGGATGGCCCAAGTGCTTGGGCCCTGCACCTGCATGGGAGACCAGGAGAAGCACCTGGCTCCTGGCTTTGGATCAGCGCGATGCGCCGGCCGCAGTGCACCAGCTGTGGCGGCCATTGGAGGGTGAACCAACGGCAAAAAGGAAGACCTTTCTCTCTCTCTCTCTCTCTCTCTCTCTCTCTCTCACTGTCCACTCTGCCTGTCAAAAAAAAAAAAAAAAAACAGAAAGAAAGAAAAAAAGAAAAGAAAACCATGTCATCCGCCAAAGCCTGCAGCCCTGAGCTGCTGACTGGATCCCAGGAAAGTCTCAGGTGAGAGAAGGGTTCTGTGGGTTATCGTTTTCTTCCCAGGATGCGAGTAAGAGGTGCTGGTGTGTAGAAGCCAGGGTTGTGGGGCTGAGGAAGCCACCGTGAGATAGCATGTTTCTCACGTGCTTCCATGGACTGTGCGTGTAGTTCATCTTTAGGAACATTGTTTGTACGAGGCAAATCCTTCTGAGCAGTGACCTGAGACTGGCACTTGGTCGCATCTAATTCGAGAGCCCGTGCTCTGTACACTGGCATACATTTGTATGTCTTTCCAGTTTTGCGAGGTGTGTTTAAGAAGCTACACAATTGAGCATTTCATGGTTTTGTCTTTGCTTAAATGTGCAGTGGGACAATACTAGGAGGACAGCGAAGTTTCACTTTAATTTACACTAACAGAGACACAGGAGTTTCCAATTTTAAGAAAAAGTTTTCAATGTGGGTGGTACAAGTATAGTGCAAAACTCAGTGGTTTAGTTTGGCAAGTGTTGCTCTTGGTCAAGAAAGCACCCACAGGAACTCAGAACTCCCCGTTGTGCTCTCTGAACCTCTACCCTTGCCTTAATGTTTGCTCCCTTCAGCATGAGCAAGTTATACTGCTCATCTGTTTTCAGCCTGAGTTTGTCCCGTAGGTTTTCTTGCCATCATACATAAATGGGCTGTGTAGGGAGAACTTGGGGAGTTTCAACATGGAGAAACAAGGGGACAGGTAGCCTGCAGATGCATGTGTTGGGTAGCAGGACTCAGAGTCAGCAGGAGACCACATCACATTTCCAGCTCACTTTATCCCCCCTTTTAAAGATTTGTTTACTTTTTTGAAAGGCAGAGCTACACTTAAAGAGATCTTCCATGTACTGGTGCAGTCCCCAAATGGCCATACCAGCCTGGCCCAGCTGAAGCCAGGAACCTGGAACTCCATCTGGGTCTCCCGTTTGGGTGTCAGGAGCCCTCATACTTGAGCCACCTTCTGCTGCTTGCCCAGGCGCATTGGCAGGGAGCTGGATTGGAACTGAAGTGGCTGGGACTCAAACCTATGCCCGTGTGGGATGCTGACATCACAGGTGGTCTCAGTTCACTGAGTCACAACGCAGTCTCCTATCCATTTTCTTCTAAAATAGGACGTCTTCTCTGCCCGTGAGTTTGAATGAGAAGTTGGAGTATGTTGAGACAAGATAATGTAAGCTCACGCCATGCCTGAAAGAGAGGGGCTCCCCTACATTACCCTGTTCATAGCACCTGGTAGGCGCTTAGCCAAGTGAATTCATCCATGCGGTGTTTTTAGGGTAGTGTCTGGCATGTCTTAAGCACATGTCCGTGTCTTCTGTCATCTTTATTGTTTCTTTATTATTTCTAGGATGGCAATTTGACTGGGTTGCAGCAAGGGAAGTGGGAGAGCTTGGATTCTGGAATCCAGGCTAGGGGACTGTGTGTTCGGTGTCTTCCCTGTTGTAAGCCCCGTTTCCCTCCCGACCGTGCTTTGCCCTTCATCAGTAAGGTCCTGAGCTGCCTTTTCGATTAGCCTAGTGGGAGGCACCTGGGTAAGAAACGGGAGGGAGAGAGAAAAAATGAGGTCAGGATGTTCGTTCTCGGGCTCCTCCCCGTGAGATTCCCGGTGCCCTTCACCTGAAGGCTGCTGCTCTTCCTCTCACAGCACCTGCCCCGACACTTCTCTGCCTGTAGGATCTGGCTATGAGTCCCTCCTCTAACTGTTTCCTCCGTGGGGGAGGGTGATGGCTCCGGTGGTGTCTAGTGCCATTCCCCTACACCTGCCATACCTCTGTCACCAGCGCCTTTTTTTTTTTTTTTTTTGATAGGCAGAGTGGACAGTGAGAGAGAGAGAGAGAGAGAGAGAGAAAGGTCTTCCTTTTTGCCGTTGGTTCACCCTCCAATGGCCACCGCGGCTGGGGCGCTGTGGCTGGAGCATCGTGCTGATCCAAAGCCAGGAGCCAGGTGCTTCTCCTGGTCTCCCATGCAGGTACAGGGCCCAAGGACTTGGGCCATCCTCCACTGCACTCCCAGGCCACAGCAGAGAGCTGGCCTGGAAGAGGGGCAACCGGGATAGAATCTGGCGCCCCGACCGGGACTAGAACCCGGTGTGCCGGCGCCACAGGTGGAGGATTAGCCTATTGAGCTGCGGTGCTGGCCACCAGTGCCTTTTAAAATCCTCCAGTTGCCCCAGTTTGAGAGCGGCAGGTCTTTTCCAGTGGGATCCTGCCGCGTCAATCCAGCCTCTCCCACTCCCTGGATTTGGGGTTTTGGCCACATCCCTACCCTCTTGCAGGTTCTACATCTTCATCTGCACTACAGCTGAGCCCGGGGCTCCAGTTCGGATGTGCCAGGACGTAGGCAGGATAGCAACAGAGCAGGCAGCCCTGCGCCCCACCTGAAGTCTCTTCTCGGTTCCCTCTGCACTCCCACAGGAAGGCAGGCCCAGGTGGCCTTGCGCTCTGATTTTTCAAGAGCATCCAGAAATGCAAGCTCTGTGTGAAGCCTCCTGATTTTGAAATGATGAAAACTAATTAAAACATTGATTTTAGAAAAAAACGAGCCCACTGCAATCTGAGCTCAGGGCTTGAGAGGGCTGGAGGCAACACAGGGAGTGTGGCATAGTGGTTAGGCACAGCTCTCGTAGTGCCACACTGGCTGCCGCGTAGATAGGCTGTGCTGCTCCCCCCGGTGACCTTCAGGTTCTGCTTCCCTTCCTTGAGCCTCAGTCTGCTTATCTGTACAGTGGGAGTAATGTTACCCCCGCCGTCCACAGCTGTACATGTACTAAAATAGTACAGAGGTGCTTCCAAAAATTGGAGGAAAATGGAGTTTAAAGACACATATTTTGGTACAAAGAATATGGGAACCCATGTACAATTTTTCATAATATGTATTTTTCATGAAATCTTTGAAAACCTTTCCATGTGCATGGATTTCAAAAACAGTTTTGCCCCACACTGATGTTTTAAACAGTTTTTCATATAATTTTGTGTCATTTTAGGGCGACGGGTGGACAGAGATCTTCCATCCTCTGGTTCAGTCCTCAGATGCCCACAGCATTCGGGCTGGGCCAGGCCGAAGCCACCAGGTAGAACCCAACCTGGGTTTACCACATGGATGGGAGGGCCTGGGTGCTGGAGTCAGCACACCTGCCGCATCTCCGGGAGCACATGAGCAGGAAGTGGGGTGAGATGTGGAGCCGGGGCCCAAACCTGGGAACTTGGGTATGGAATGGGGGCGTCCCGGGGAGCGTCTTCGCTGCTGCCCCAGATCTATCTTGTAATCCCATTTTTCCCACCAGGGTTTTGAAATGTGCTCCTGTTTGTAAGGACTTAGGAGACAGTACGTGGACGTGCCCCTTAAGTTTCTGTGACATAAAGAACGTGAACAGGGTGTGGGTGATTAACAGGTGGAGAAGCCCTCCATGTATGGGAGGTTTTCACGATCTGGGAACACAAACACACATTCCTCCAGCTCCTCGTGTGTTCCGCGGCTCACACGAACTCTTCCAATAACGGAAGCTTTTCATTTCATTCCTCCCTGCAGAGTGGTCTCTTTAATGCCACTTGCCTTGAGATAGGGCTGACTTCGGAGGTCCTCATCCCGGAGCACTGGTCCTCGGCCCTGAGGTTGCTCTAATAAGCTTTATTGACTCGGTGCACCTTGGAGGACTTTTTATTGCCACGCAGCGTGAATTGTTCCGTCTGACATTTGAATGTCCTTTCTGAGCAGCGTGTTAGACCTCCCATGGAATACGGAGCTCTGGGGATGGGTGCCTTCCTTAGCCAGGCGTGCAGTGCTGAGGAGACTTCACACCTGCAGCCCTCATGTGAACCGAACGTGCATGGGGAAAAAGCAACTTGAAGTTCTGTTCTTTTTTTTTTTTTTTTTTTGGCAGAGTGGATAGTGAGAGAGAGACAGAGAGAAAGGTCTTCCTTTGTCGTTGGTTCACCCTCCAATGGCCGCCGCGGCCGACATGCTGCAGCCGGCGCATCGCGCTGATCTGATGGCAGGAGCCAGGTGCTTATCCTGGTTTCCCATGGGGTGCAGGGCCCAAGCACTTGGGCCATCCTCCACTGCACTCCCAGGCCACAGCAGAGAGCTGGCCTGGAAGAGGGGCAACCGGGACAGAATCCGGCGCCCCGACCGGGACTAGAACCCGGTGTGCTGGTGCCGCAGGTGGAGGATTAGCCTATTGAGCCGCAGCGCCAGCCTGAAGTCCTGTTCTGTCAGAAAAAATGCTTGGGGTGGTGGAGACAAGGGGAGAGATGTGTGTTTCAATGAGCGTATGGCTGTTTCCTTCTTTGTTAGAAATTATGAAAAGCAAGGGGCCATTTTATGAATGACAGGGGAAGTGGCGATAGTAGTGGATTGGTAGATTAAAATCACATGACCTCAGATCTGGAAGTTTAGGTTTTGTTCAGTTTTCTTCTTGGAAAGGGAGAAAAACACACCCCACGGCTGAGATTCTCTATTACAACAGCCACTTAGGGCACCATCAAGCCTCCCAGGATGTTGGTTTCTTGGCCGATGTTTCATAAGCCCATGTGGACACTCATTCCCTTTCTGGGTCATTCTGCCAGTGTCTGTTGAGCATCTGCTGTGGGCCAGGCACCTGCTAGAGCTGGGAGTGCATTGACACACGCAGTGGTGTCCCTGCCCCGATGAGCTCATGGTCTAGTTGGGAAGATAGCAAATCGAGGACGGTAGCAGAAGGTCCTGAGTGTTGCAAGAGAGCAGGGCTTTTCCACGTGGCCACTGCCGACAGTCCGGGCTGGATCGTTTTTGTGGTGGGGCGCCCTGTGCTCTGCAGGAGGCCGGGCAGCATCCCTGTTCTCTCCTCCCTGGATGCCAGAAGCTCTCTCTCTCCAGGCATGAGGACCAAAAATATCTGTAGACGCTGCCAGACATCCACTGAGGGACAGCACTGCCCCTGTTGAGAACTCTGCTTCAATACAGATCATTACTGAGTTTCTGGGGAAAGCAGCAGCTGCTTCATCTAGGCGGAGTTGGGTGTGTTTTTCAAAAAGCACGATGCCATGGGAGCTGGGTCTTGAATGTGGCTCAACAAACGATGACGTGTGGAAGTTCAGCACTGCAGGCGGAAGGGAAGGAGCCGTGCGAGGAGCACAGACCATAGAGCACAGTTTGCAAATCTTTGTGGGTACGGCTAGGGAGGGAAGTTTGCACCAGCTGGTGGGAGAGTCTTATGTGGGAGCAAGGAGGTCGGAACTTCATCCTGTGGGTAATAGAGAGACAATGAAGCCCTTGGTTTGGAAAGTGACGCGTTAATGTTTGCATTGCATCGCCTGAGTGTTTGACCACGCAGTATCCGAAAGTCCCTGCTGGTAACAGTGCCCCACTTGGCTTTGAGCAAATCACCTGTCTGCCATTCTCAGACCGGGTGGTTCAGGGAGTGTGAGTGCACTGTGCTTCACGGGCCTGGCCCATCAGAGCGTGTGTCTCCTTGGTCAGAGGGAGGGCCCAACGATGGGTAAGTGACAGCTGGGCCAGTGAGGGAGACCTCAGGAGATTTTCTATTACTACTGTGGAAAAGATAGGCTACCTTTTTTGTTGTTCTGCTGGGGTTACTGATTTGGTGGAAAATTATATGTAAGCCTGCAGCTGTTGGAGGGCACGTTAATGCCGTAATGGAAGGACATGGTGAGGTGGATACCAACACAGAAGATAACAGAAGAGATGGAGAGAGAATGGTTCTCACTGTTTGGGCTCCAGTCACACCTGAAGCCCATGTGCTTTGAAATCATCACTCATGTGTGCCCATTAACTCAAACTAGTTTGAGTTGAGTTTCTATGGCTTGAAACTGGAAGAGACCTGACACATACTGAGTTGGAAAAATGTTCTTGGAGAAGTAGAGAATGGGCATTGGCAGGGGAGGGCTTTCCACAGGGAGAGGAGCTAAGAGGCTGTTGTCCAGTCAAGAGAGGATGAGATGAGCAATGGGAAGGAAAGAAAAGGGAGGCGTGGAGGGGAAGTGGACGTGTGACCTGAGACCTGCTGAGTCGTGTGCATGGCGTGGGAGCTGTGCTGCCACACGGGTCCATCCTCTCCCCTGTCCCTCCTTCCCATGTCTCTTCCTTCCATCTGGGATCAAATCTCACTTGAGCCAGTGTTTCTGGGTATGGGATGTACGAGTCGGCCCCTATGACAGCCCTCAGGGACCCCTTCGTCCACGCCCCTGGTCTTAGGGACTGGGATCCTCAGATACCACTCGGAAGACTGGGTCGTCAAAAGACACTGCCTTGCTTCCTGGGTTCTCTCTCTCCTGTCCTGTGGGAATCCAGCTGTTGTGTCATGAGCTGCCCAGTGCAGAGCCCATGAGACGGGGTGGAGGGCGGTCAGCAGCCAAAAGCCGCCGAGGCACTGAGGCCTCCTGTCTAATGACCTGTGAGAGCTGAGCCTTGCCCACCCGTGAGCATGGACGTAGGTGGTTCTTTAGTGGAGTCTGAAGATAGAGCTGTGGCGACAGCCGATGCTTTGATTCCTGTCCTACTAAAGGGCTCGGCACAGAGGCACCCACCTGAGCCTTCCCCCTTCCTAGGCTGTTAGACACTGTGGGATCATGTTCATTGTTTTGTTAAATTTTGAACTACATACACTAACAAGAGCAAGAGCAACTAATACACTGGAGTTCTGTTGGTATTGTATTTTACAAACGTAGTAGGCACTCAGTAAGTACTTAAAAATGAATGAGTAGATTGATTGTAAACAGCAGCTCCTCCCTAACAGTGGGGTGATGACAATGATGTTTTGAGCAGGATGGGGGATGGGAACTAAGGTGAGACATTAAGGGCGCAGAGAGCTTTGGGACCCAGCAGCCGTGGGGATGGATGTGCCATCCACAGGAAGTGATTTCAGGGGAATGTGTGGAGGGTAGAGACCTGAGGTACTTCACTGAAGGAGGGCCGGGCAGAGAGGACAGACAGAGAGCAAGGATGGGGCAGTCCAGGGGCAAGAAGGTGGTCGGGGTATGGTGTGTCCGAGTTCACAGGGAGTGGCCCGGCGATGGACCGATGGCAGCTGACGCCATGGAGTGGACTTGGTCATGGATGAGGAATGAGCTCACCCACCAGCTTCAATGAGCTGAGCTACATGGGAAAGCCAGACTACGGTACTGAAGCAGGTGGCAAAGCTGGAGGTGATGAACCTAGGTCGCTGTTTCCAAAACTCTTGGTGGTCAGAAGCAAACTGGAACCAAGGGTGGGTTTAAGGCTGAGGAGGGTTGAAGAAAGGTTGAACAGCGGCGTAAGGCAGCTTTGAACGACGCAACCCTGACACTTGGGAGAGCTTGGGATGGAGCACAAGGAAGGATTATGTGATGGAAAATGATCCCAGAAGAGGGGAGGGTGGGGGCAGTGAGCACTCTGGCTGAGCGTTCAGCCTTGGCACCGAGGAGAGTGTTCACATAAGCACTGAGGTTTTGGTTCAACATCTGTCTTGTGCTGTTCTGTATTCTCTGTGAACTACTCCAGAAAGATGTGGCTGCTTTTATTGCCAAGTTGCTTAATTGCCTTACGGAATAATGGCAAGCCAGCCCGTGTTGGAGCCTCTGAACACTGAGACAAAGCGGAGAAATCAAACAGACTGATGGCCTTTTCCTCGACAGTCCTCACGTGGCTTGCCCCTTCCTTTGCCAGTCTATTAATGGTCGCTGACATCCGTGAAATACTTTTTAGACTAAAAATAGAGAAGGAGGAAAGGAAATTCTACCTGATACTGTAAGGCAGTGATTCGCGCTTTCCTCCCCCCGACACACACACACCTTCTCTTGTCTGTCATGAAAAAACTTTTTGTGTGAATGCCAGGTCCACAGCATACAAGGGGCATTGCTTCTCTCTCTCTCTCTCTCTCTCTCTCTCTCTCTCTCTCTCTCTCACACACACACACACACACACACACACAGGAAGAATACTCAGCAAAAAGATTATCTCAGTTTGTTTCTCACCTAACACTGCCAGTGCATCTTCATTTGCTTGTGTTTGTCTTCATACCTTGAATCAGGTAGGCCTTTGATGGAACAGAACTGGTTCAGAAAAATTTGATTGCCTTTGCGTTGCATGCTGGACTTGATTTTCCTGAAGCCCAATTTGTTAATGCTTCCTAATGCATCGTGTTACTATTCCTTAGTCCTCGTTATGGCTCCAGCAACTTCGAAGCAGCACTTCCTGAGTGTTCCTATGGGCTGCCTGCAAAATACCTGTAGATTGGAATATATTCGTAGTGCACAATCAGTGCTTCAGATTGCTACTGGCAATTACTGCCTTTCTGTGAGTCTCAGAGCACAGCTAGCAACTGTTTTCAAGACGGCAAACATCAAGGCACAAAGCCCTCAGATCTTAAAAATATGTTAAACTCCCACCTGCAACCCTGTCTACAAGTTATTCTGCAGTCAGACTAAGTACCCATTCCACATCAGGTACTTAGAACATACCAGAAGAATATGTGTGTGTGTGTGTGTTTGAAAATACAGATTCTCTTTCTCATCTCAGACTTCCTGAATCAGAACATGTAGGCTGGGACCCGGGATCTGGGTTTTCGTGAGCGTTACCAGTGTCTCCTTTATGAACTGCAGCTTGGCGACCACAGGTTGTGCAGTGCGTGGAGCTTGACAGGTATTGAGACACGCCGGTGTTCCCATTCCTGCAGCGTGACTGACCCTGCACAGCCAGTGTGCTCCCTTCTCTCTGCCTGGGGAGGCTGAGAATACAGAGGACAGTGCACCATCGCCCACCTCTGGGCCCCGTCCCTGCGTGTTTACCACTAAAACCTATGGATCTGGCCTTCCCAGGGCCAGCCCATGGACGTCCTTGCCTGCCAACTCTTCCTGACCACTGGGTTCCACTCTATGCATGCCTACGGAGGGCATGGGATTATCAGTCCCCACCTCTACCCACACACCCCAAGCCCTCGACCAGTGGTGGATGGCAGGTGGTCCATGAGCAGCCGATCCCCATTGGCCTCTGGGTGGGTAACTCTGGTGGACAAGCTCCATGCTGATCCCTAAATTGTTGAGTAAAAATGATCTGCAGTTGCTCATACTGGTTATTTGCTCGATAACAACTTTGTTTTGACTTCTGTCCTTTCCCCAGTACCTGGCCATTGGGACACTGTTTCCCAAGTTCACTACTTGGTCTCAAATATTTGGGTGAGTGTCAGCCCCTGCAGAAGTCAGAGGGCATCTGTGGATTAATGAGCAGAATGTATTTTTAAGACTTACTTCATTTATTTGAAAGGAAGAGTGACAGAGACAGAGAGATCTTGCATCCACTAAGTCACTCCCCAAGTGGCCCCAGTGGCCAGGGCTGGGTCAGTCCAAAGCAAGGAGCCAGGAACTCCATCTGGATCTTCCACAGGGGTAACAGTGGCCCAAGCACTTGGGCCATCTTCAGCTGCCTTCCCAGGTGCATTAGCAGGGAGCCAGAGTGGAAGAAGGTGCTCTACTATGGGATGTCACACATCACAGGTGGCCGATTAACTCACACCGCCACAATGCCAGGCCTGAACAGTCTCTTGAGCTCATTTCAAAGTAATGGGGTGGGTAACTGTCAGAGAAGCTTAGGGCTGATGGAAACATGCTTCATGGGAGAGCATTCCTGAGAGACTAAATGCCCGAGGTATGTCCATTTGGAGTTGTTGTTCAACTCCTATTACCCAGAATCTGAGCTGGGTACTGGTATTACTTCAGGTTATCTACTACATAGTTTAAAAAAAAAAACTCAGTGATTTATTTTTGTTCAGATACCTCTTAATTGAAATGTAAGGAATAAACGGAGAGCATTGTAAGGCGTGCCGTGAACATGATTTATAGATATTTTGCTTCCCAGAGCATCAACAGTCTACCAGTAACCATTGCAGATGCATAATCTTCCTTGTATGGTTCCATATTTCATCCTAAATGGCTTAAATATCTTTACTTATCCATTGGTGATAAAATGACGGGAACTTAAAATAACTGCATTGGAAAAAATCAATTGTCAATATTCTGTGCTGCTAATACATGGAACATTTTTCCCCCTGAGGTGTTTGTACATTAAGGCAGAACTATTTATGTTCTGATTATAAATTCATTATTTACACCTCATTGACTTTCACTTTTTTTGTTTCCTTGAGAAGTCTTATTTGTAACCTTCGTGGCTGACTTTTGTTGGGACTATTTAAAGCGGCATTTATGTTTTATAACGATGATTTCTTCTAGGACATTAGAATATTTACATCATCGCTGGTATCTCAGTTGCCTTTGGATCCTCTGAACATAAGGACGGGTTTTGGAGGGGGCTGCAGCTTGCCACGCTGCCATCCCACGCCAGAGTGCCTGAACTAGGAGTGCTGGCTGCTCTGCTTCTTTTTCGTTCCTGTTGGCGTACCTGGGAAGGTAGTAGAAGATGGTCCAATGCTTCGTTCTCTGCCATCCATATGGGAGACCTGGACAGAGCTCCTGGCTTTGACCTGGCCCAGCCCTGGCTGTTTTGGCCTTTTGGGGAGTGAACCAGTGGATGGAATATCTCTCTCTCTCTCTCTTTCTTTCTCTCACTCTGCCTTTCAAATAACAAGTAATTTTAAAAAAATAAATAACAGGTTGTGCAGTTGCAATAGTTCTTATAGAAGACTACTAAGCTTTTTTAATTTTTTAAAAATATTTATTTGAGAGGTAGAGTTGCGGACAGAGAGAGGGAGAGACAGAGAAAAAGGTCTTCCATCCGTTGGTTCACTCCCCAAATGGCTACAACATTTGGGGAGCTGGGCTTATGTGAAGCCAGGAGCTTCTTCCGTATCTCCCACATGGGAGCACTGGGGGCCCAAGGACCTGGACCATCTTCAGCTGCTTTTCCAGGCCACAGCAGAGAGCTGGATCAGAAGAGGAGCAGCTGGGACTTGAACCAGCACCCCTATGGGATACCAGTACAGCAGGTGGAGGCTTAGGCTACTGCGCCACAGCATCAGCCCCAACTACTAAGCATTTAAAAAGGAATTCTCAAGCTAACTAAGCCTGTAAGCTCTGAAAATTTTCTTTGTTTCTCCAAGCCTCAGATTCCTTATCTGTAAGATGGGAGTAACAGTGCAGATCTCTGGTGTTGTGTGTTCTTCAGGCTGCACGCAGTCAGGCCTCAGGAGCGTTCTTGTTTTCCAGTTCTGAGTAAGCACACAGGAGGCATGCGATGGCATCTTATTCCTTACCTAGCAGGAGAGGAGAGCGGACATCTCACTCCCGGTTTGCTGTTCCGTAGTGAGTGAGGACAGCTGACAAACATTCCGGTTCAGACTGCTCTTACTTCCGGAGCAGGAAAAGCACTTTGTGATCAGCTCTGGATGAACAGGGATGGGAGTGCATCGGTGTGTTCATTGTTGGCCAGCAGAGTGGCTTTGGCTGGAGCACTTAGGTCAAAGACATCATCTCCAAAAGAGATGAGTGACCTTTTCCCAGAGCAGATGACGTGGAGTCTGTGGTGGGTCCCCCACCACTCACCTACAAGGAGAACGAACCGTGCATGGGGGTGGGAGGCACTGCAGTGTTCACTGTGTTCATAGGGACCCTTGTTGTCCCAGGTACATCATCATCACCCGTGCCCTCACAGTCATCACCCCCTACCCCATTTTACATACAGGAGCATGAAGGGTGGGTGGTGTTCAACATCTCCTCCTTAGCTCACATTGCCGCTAAGGCAGGCTGTCTTACTCAAGAATTTCATCTGCTTATCTCTCGATGCTGGATGATAGCATGTTCGTTTAAAGTTCTAAATGGCATGTCAAGTAGCCTTCCCTGCATCAAAGACACAGCTTACTGTCTACTTAAAGGGCAAGCATTTAAGAATGTTTGCTTGATTCTAGTCAAGCTCAATTCATTTGTTTCTGGAATGCTTTTTACATAAGCTGTCTCTCCGAACCCTGTGCTCGCCCTTCTGTCTGTCTTCCTCCGCTTGCACAGACAAGGAATCCCTGCTCTCGTGAGGATGTTTGAGAAGCAGGGCTCTGAGTGACTGAGAAGCAATGTGTTATGATGGAAAGAATACTGCTTTGAGAGATAAACAATATTACATTCATGGGATGTTTGGCTTGGATAAGTCATAGCTCCTCTGAGTTTCCATGTCTTCAAATTGGGAGATTTTGGGCCCAGAGGGGCTCCATAATACCACCGAATTTGACATTGATTTATTATCCCCTAAATAAGATCCTCAAAGTCTATTCTTGCCATTGGTATCTTTCTCCCACTAGGATCTGACAGAAATCTCAAGATAATACTTTCTCAGCAATAATCCGTTGTTTGCTTGACTTGCCATAGGCTTATACAACATACATTCACTTTCAGATGGTGGCATAGATAACTTTGTGGGAGAGACAGGTCAGGTTACTGATACAGCCTGTAGGCTTAGGGCTTGACAAGTGATCCAGACAAGCTGATGCATTTGTTACAGAAGAAGCTTCAGGAAGGCCTGAGGGGCCGCTGCGCTGGCAACTTTGACTCAGATAGGAATTTCTCTCCCAGCAATCCATAGCCCCTCCTCTGCCTCTTAAACGTAGCTGCCCGTCAACAGGAAAGCACATCCTGATTGGACTTAGAGCTGGAGTTGTCTAGAGACCAACCACTTAGGAGCTTGTGTGGTGGGTGCCTTGTGCTGCTGCTTGTTTTTCTTACTGGCCTTGGTGTCCTCCACGTTGCTGAGGTTGCTCTTTTGCTACCATTGCTCTTTTCTTTATCGTTATTTAGTGTTGCCCAGGCAGGATGGGAGAAGGGTCGAGCTCAGAGTGAGGAGGGGAAACTCTCATGGTCAGTGTTTCAGACACATTTCAGAACAGAGCGTGAGCGCATGTGTCATTTCGGAGAGGAGGAACTCATTCAAACACTGGAGAGCTCATTATTAAATGGCTTGGTTAATATCAAATCCTTGGACTCCATGATAGATGGTGAGTTAGTTCAGCCAATCAATAACTAAATATCGAATATCTGCCATGTGCCCGGAGACTGAATCGGGGAGTGGAGAACTCAAGGCGCAGTCCGTCCCCCGTGGGCCTCAGCCTGTTTTAATGAGCTTGTTAGTTGACCCAGATGGCGATAAAGCTTTCAGGTAAGCCTGAGGGTGAGAACTCTGGGGCTGGAGAGGTCTGATGTAATACCAGGATCGTGCAAAAAATTTCACTGAATCTGGAGTCGTCGATGAACCGATCTGAGCACAGCGCCCTCTGTTCTGTGGCTCAAGAGGGGCCTTGCAGGGGTGGAAGGAAGCATGTCTGGCTCTGAGGATGGTTTCTTTTTCCATCCTTCTCCTGTCTCAGAGATCGCTGATCATCCCTAAAATTCTAGTGTGTTTGGGAGCAATCTACTACCCTGGAATTCACAAGTCTACATTCTGATCACCTGGAAAATTTCTTAAATATAAGAGATCGATGGGGCCGGTGCCACGGTTCACTTGGCTAATCCTCCGCCTGCGGCACTGGCACCCCGGGTTCTAGTCCCGGTCGGGGTGCCGGATTTTGTCCCGATTGCTCCTCTTCCAGTCCAGCTCTCTGCTATGGCCCGGGAAGGCAGTGGAGGATGGCCCAAGTGCTTGGGCCCTGCACCCGCATAGGAGACCAGGAGAAGCACCTGGCTCCTAACCTTCAGATCGGCACAGCACGCCGGCTGTAGCAGCCATTTGGGAGGTGAGGTGAACCAATGGAAGGAAAACCTTTCTCTCTGTCTCTCTCTCTCTCACTGTCTAACTCTGCCTGTCCAAAAAAAAAAAAAAAAAAAAAAAGAGATCAATGGGACAAGGTGGTCTCTGAAACACTTGATGCAGGATGTTGGCCATGGAGGTGGTGGTGGTGATGGATTGGAGGAGCCCTGTTTGATGCAGTCAGAGACCCTCCCTGCTGTGGAAAAGCAAATATGCCTTACAATTCCATTCAGTGCCTTAGGACAGCTTCCTCAGCCTGTGTGTTGAGCTTTCTCTTCTATTGTCTTATGCCCCATGCCACCTGCCAGGCCTTTGAAGTTCACATGTTGATTTATATTGAACAGATTGGCTGTTCCTTGCAGGAACTATGTTGCTTGCTTCAGGCCCTCTCACAAGCTGTGTTCTCCAGTCATGTGCTCACCTCATTGCCTAATTCCTGTTTATCTTCTCTGCTTGGCAGTGTCTGCCCCAGGCAGCTTTGTGTGACCGTCCACCTCTCCCCACATCTGGCTGTGTGCACCCATTTGGTTTTAGCCAAATTGTTCATAACTGTTGCCACCGCTTATTGATGTTTGTGCTTGTCCTGTGAGACTGCATGATTTCAGATCTGAGATCTGTCTCATTTATCTAGTAAGTGGACTATACGGGGGCCTAACCTCAAGGTAGGTTCTTGTTGGATGACTGAGAAAAGGAAAGACTAAATGATGTCGCAGCCCAGCCCGAAGTGGTGAGCCCATTTAGACACCAATTTTCTGCTGGGCAGGAAGAAGCAGTCAGTGCGCATTGATGGAAATTTTTATGTGGCTGGCTATTTACTGGACAACAGGTGCAGGTTAATGGAAGACAACAACATTTACAATAGGCTGGCGGTAGTGATATGATAACATGCAGTATACAGTAGAGAAGCTCCAAAGAGGTGTGTGTGTGTGTGTGTGTGGGTGGTAGGGATTGTCAGGGAGAAAATGATGTCTAAATGGAGTTCTAACAGAGAAGTAGAAGCTATCCAGGAAGAGAGAGTCTGTATATGGATTTCTGCGTGGAGGAACAGCAAATGCTTCATCTCATATTAAGAAACAGTCAAGAACCATAGGAAGATTCCAGGGTTGAAACAGAGCTCATGGAATTTCTAAGGTAGATAACCTGTCCCCAAGGGTGAGGCTCCCAAGTCCCTCTGTTGTAACAGCGTCTCGCAAGGCATCTGGTTCTATCACAAACGGCAAAGTACTTTTCATGTCCAGTAGGCGGAGCCAAAGTCTCCATTGTTCTGTTTAACCTCCTCCATGTTTCTTGTCCCTGGGATGTCCTGGGAGCTGTCCACTTCAGCACCTCTCATGACAATGCAGTGGCTCCACACGGAGAAATGACGGAAACGCTCTCTACCTGCAACGGGAAGGGTCCCTGGGAGGAACGAGTGCCTGCCCAGCGAGTAGCACAGCAGCATGCCATACTGATCTTTGCTCTGATTTTGTTTTAAACTGTAATGAATGTCTCCCTTACTCACTTTAAGCTTCCTTAAGCCACGTAGCAACACAGATGCCAGTGAGTCATGGCTGGCACTCACTGCTGATCTGTCTAAGCCTGTTTCTACTTGCACATAAGTAAATCAGAGCAGATTCAAGCTGACCTTGATTTTCAGATAGTTGAACAGGTTTTATTTCATTTCCAATGGTAAAATATATATTAAAAACAATAAAAGGGCTCAGTGATTCCCCATTTTAATGAAACAACAGCCAGCGTTTCTGCTTTGAATGATGGAATTCATTTCTTCCCTTCTGGAATAAAAATGAGGGAGTATGGAAGAAAACAATTCCTGTTGGTGAATTTGCACAAAACATTATATTTCAGCCGAACTTCCCATTAACTGCCATTTATTTCTTCTCTCATTATTGATAATTTGCTTTTAAATTGAGACTACCTCTTTTACAACCCATCTCATCTCCCTGCACCGCTAGACAATTACATTTAATTCGGTGGCTTTCCCATTGTAAACAGTTTCTGGGGGGAAATGATGATGATGTTACTAACCCAGATTTATGGCTCCATTGTGCTGTCACTGGAGGAGAAGAGACTAGTATACAGAAATAAAAAGTCATTTACATACACATCTATTATTACCGAAGAGAGTCCTGTGAAAGCCAATGGGAAAAAAAACAACCCAAATTGCCAAATCATTGGAGCCAATGATAGAGATGTCTCTCTAGATTTTGCAAACTTACTTTCTCAAATGATGAGCAAAGATCGCGTGGCTGGGCGAAGTTCTAGTTCGAGGCAGGGGCTCCCTTCCTTGGTTTTATTCTGACAAGGAAAGAAATCTTAGCATGATAGGACTGAAAAGAAACTCCTGTCGAATCTGCTGTTATCTGAGGCACTGGGAAATTGGAGACAACCTCAAAAAGCCTGTGGAAAATGGAATTAAGAGAGAAGTTTATTTTTGTGCAAGAGATACTTGAAATCCACGAATACCGATGATTTTCAAACTTCATGGAAAGTGGGTGTTATGCAGAAACCATGGGTGGATCTCAAAATGTATTTCACAGCACAATAAATGTATCACTGCGCTTTCCTTGAACTTTTGGAAGTACCTGCATTTTCTTGGCATGAAAGGACACACATGACGTGGTCCCTGCTTTGGAAATCTTACAGCTCATCTTGGAAGAGAAGTACAGAAACAGCCTGCAGGATGGGAAAGTGAGCACGAGCCCCAGATGTCGCCATCCCAATTGGAATCTAACCCGTGCCACAGGAGGCAGGGTGGTACACGTAGGAGTTTGTAAACCTTCAAGGGGTGTGCCTGACTCCTTGCTAATGACATGACCTGGAGCTGATCTGAACACACTAGACCTTACTTTGTTTTCATTGTACAGCAGAATCACTTGGAATGTTTGCTCAAAAGAAAGGGAGAGGGGGGCAAAAAAGAGGCTGGGTTAGGGCACCCAGGGTGGGGCTGAGGAGAGGAGAGATGGTGCTGGGGCCTCACCCATCCTCCCATTTCTGGGGGGTGGAACGGAGAAACCACCAGCGTCAGACCCATGCAGCAGTGTAAAGGCATGATCAGTGCCTGAAGCGGCCCTGGGTCTTAGGGGAGTCGCGGGCTCCTGGCTCTGAGGACATGGCGAAGAGAACGATGGTCAGGCCCCATACAGGGGTGGCACTTGGGGCCGGACCTGGCGCCCTGCAGGAGCGCTGTGCAGGTGAGCCCCGCATTGCTCCCATCCCCTGCCCCGCCCAACCCTGGGCTGGGTCTGGCTAACTTTTGATCTCATGTAGGACTTGAACTCTGCCAACGTTTGGGATTTGAAAATGAGTCAGAAAACTTGCCAGAGCAGAAGTCTGTGGGGCAAGGAGCTGCCTGCGTGCGCTGAGCGTGCCTGCAAGGGGTCGGGATGCAAGCAGGTGCAGGTGCGCAGGGACTGAGCCCTGTGGGGACCATGGGGACCTCGGGGACTTACTCTCTGCAAAGAGAGCGCTTCTGGACCTGGCATCCAACTTTGACCCTGTTTGCCCTCAGCAGAGCTACCTGACACCAGGCTGCGTGTCCGCCGCCGCCCCGCAGGGATCCAGGGCCGCACGCGTGACCGCGGTGGTGCTGGCCAGGGAGGGGGAGGGGGCGCTCCCGCGAGCCCCAGATTATTTTTGGCTCGGCAGCCGGGGCTGCTCTCTGCCTGTCGCGCGCACACATACACACACACACAGGCGCACACACACGCCCGTGCGCGCACACGCGCACACACAGGCACACGTTTCCTTGCGCGCTCTCCTTTGTTTATTTTCTAATCTGTATTTTTGTTGGAAGATCTCCCCTGCGCGGTCTCCCGCCCACCCACGAGCTCTCCGGTGGGCTCCCTGAGTGCAGCCGCTCCTCCCCACCGCCCCAGCCCCCTCCAGGTCTCCCCGGACGCGGGGTTTGAAGGTCACCTCCTTTCCCGTCCCCCTGTGAGCCGAGCCGCCTCCTCCTGCTGGAGCCGGTGGTGCTGTCTGCGCTGCCCTGAAGTGGTTCTCGCCGAGCCAGCAGCCGCGGACAGAGCCCGGGGTCCGCGCAGGGTGGGGAAACCCGAACTCGCGGCGGGGAATCCCTCCCCCTTTGCCCCGGCCCCAGCTGCACCTGCCTTGGGGCGAGGACGCTCCGCCAGCCCCCGGAGCGGCAGAGGCAGCAGCGGCCACCGGACCCACGCGTGCGCCTCCTCCGGGGCGGTGGAAGGAAGGAGGGGAATCGCGCACCCCGCGTCTGGAGGGCACAGCCGCGCGCCCCGCCCCGGCGTCCAGAGCCAGAGAACTGGGAGCCTCCAGCACAGGCAGAGCGATCCAGAACTGACCGCGCACCCAGGGCTGGAAAAACCTGCGCTGGGGCCGCGTTCCCAGTGGGCATCAGGGCCCCCACGCTGTCCGGACCCTCGCGGTGCCCAGGCGGGGGCACCAGGGTGGGGCCGACCTGCCCACGAAGTTACTGACGGCGTGCAAGAAGCCAGCGTCCTGTTTCGCCTCCTCCAGTTAATGGTGAGCGTGGCCTGGGGGGTCCAGAGAGCGCTGGGGGTCGGGGGCTGAGGAGAAGCCACGACCACGGGGCTCGCTCAAGTTCTAGGTAAGTCCAGGCGGAGTGATCCTGCCCGCGCCCCACCCCCCCCACCCCCACCCCCGGTGCTGGCCCTGAGGCTCCCTCCTTGGGGAGGACTGGATTCCTCAGAGCTGGCCTTCTTTCAGCGCCAAGTCTGGGCTCTGGACACGAACTTTTCCTGTGCCCGTGGACCTGTCTTGGGGCGCAGCCCCCTCCAGCCGAGACCTTGGGCCCCCCCGCCTCCTGCGCTTGGCTTCCTTGCGCACGTCCTTCCTTGCCCCAGAGCGAGCGCTGGGGTTGCCTGGCCGCTGTGCTCCCGGGAGCCAGTCCCAGGCGTCTAAGCTGCAGGAGGCTGCCTGCGCACTTGGGTCAGTGTCCCCGGCCCATGGGAAGCTCCTACTCGGCTCGCCCCCCCGCCCGCCCCCGCCAGCCCCACCCCCCCACCCCCAGTCGCTGCCTCTGAGGAGGCCTTTTGGAGGTCTGAGGGAGGAGGCAACTAGAGGCTGGGAGAGCGCTTAGATGCGTGCTGCTGGCCCACCCGCCATTCCCCCCCCCCCCCGTGGGAGGCAGGAAGAGGAGGCTTGGTGGAGGGAGAACAGCTGTGTGTATTGGCGCCCAGCGATCCTGTACGCGACCCCCCCAGGGTGGGGATCAGTCTGGAAACTCAGGAGCTGCGACTCCTGCCGGCCCCTGGTTCCTTGGGTGCCTCTGAGCAGCGTCACCTGGGGGAGCAGACGCAGGGCAGGGGTCTCAGTTTTCCCGGATGTGTGGGAGCAATGGCCAGGGGCGCCCTTATCTGCTCCAGGCTCCTGGTTGTCCGGGGATCCTGGCAAGGATGGCACCACCAGGGCAGGTCCTCACCTCCCCGGCACTACCCGGGGGTGGACTTGGCTCCTCTCAGGCACCGGCTTGAGGGACCAGGTGTCACACAGAGCCCAGAAGCTTTCTGCGTGGACAGGGAGGGGGAGAACTGGATCCTGCCCTGCTCCTGGGCTGCCAATTCCATTTTCTGCTGTCAGAGAACGGGGTGTGGGGGGGTGCTCAGCTCCTGGGGGCCCAGAGCTGGGTGCACCTGCTCGTCCAAGACCATCTAGAGCAGGGCTGTTCATAGCTTCGGGATCCCAGGAGGCAGCTGGGAAATTGGCACCTGACAGTGGGTCTCTCAGTGGAACTTGGAAAGAGTGGGGGCCGTATGGTGGAATAGCTTTGCTTGAGCTGAACACAACACATCATAACTTGGGTTTTCCTTTATATTCATATTTGTGTCTTGAAGTCCAGCACACAGAGAGGCCTGGCCGTGTCCCCACAAGTTTAGGACACAGCACAAGCCCCGTGCCCCTGTCCTTGGTCCCCTGTTCCTGTCCCAGTTCGTTCATCCTCCGTGTACCATTTATCTTTGTTGTAAAAGGAAGGGAAAAAAGGAACATGAGAGAGTTCGAGCCTTTGAATTTTTCAGTGACCACAGAGGGCACCGCTACCAGCAGATTTATTTTTGGACAAGATATATTTTTTTTCTTCGGAGGCAAAGCACTTGGGGCCCGGCAGGTAAAAATAGTGGTGGCACAGGGGGCTGCCTCCCTGCCCCCCTTGCTTTTCCTCTGAGCGCCTAGATCCCTGTGAATGCCGTGGGTTTCCCTTAAGTAAACTTAGGGTTGCGTAGGGTTAGGACGAGAAGGACACGAGTCCTTAGAACAGGTGGTGCCTTGGCGACCCAGAGGCTGAAGTTTTGTGGCAGAGAAGAGCAGGGGCTCTGGGCTGTGTTAGCTGCTAGCCATGTAACCTTGGGCCACTTGCTTAATCATCTTTGTGCCTCTGTTCCCCTGTGAAATGAGAGTTTTTGTCCTTGGGCTTTCCGTGAGAACTGAGTACAGCAATAAACAGTCAGCAGGGTCCGGCATAGGGTGAGCGCTTGGATTGTGTTAGTTTTCTTTCCTTGAAGTGGAACGCTCCTATCCATCAGCATGTGACACCAGCAGTATAGGAGAGGTAGGAGCTTGCTCTCTGCACACACTTTTTTTTTTTTAAGAGATGAAGACTTGCATGTGGAAGCCGAAAGGGAGTGTGACAGGTTACTTGACAGAAGCCTCAAGCCCTCCACGCTGAAGCTGCCAGACCTCTGCCACCTGCTCTCCTGTTCCCAGGAGCATCAGGGCCAAGCTGCCCACTGGCGGGTGGACGTCGGTTGGTGAAGTCTGGCTTCCTGTCTTGACACGACTTGCCCCGAAGTTCAGTTCTTAGAGCAGGTGCACGTTTCTTCTCACTCACAGGAAAGCCTTCTTTTTTTTTTTCCAGATGGGCCTCCTAGGATGGTAGCATTGCCTTAGTCAACCTTGTTCACTAATTGTAAAGTCATTCTCTAATACACACAGTATGTGGAGAACATGGGGTTTACATAAGATGTGAAATGGCCCTATCTGTCCTGGATCTTCTGCTTTGCTCACGCCAGTCACCGTGTTTCATGTGACACTTTGTGGCCTTACTTATCTGCGTGAACTGTGAACTGTGGTCATGGATTGCCTGTAAAAACACCCCATGCGTATGCCTGAGCGTTTTGATCAAGGTTGCCATCACTGTCATTATGGTTTTGTCTCAGCAGGCACACAACAGGCCTACCTTCTTCACAGGTATTTAAGTGTCCGTACGATGGCAGTGGCAACAGGCCCTGTCCAGCAGCTCATCGCAGCCTCCCAGGGTGCAGCTCACTCACACAGGGTCTGGGATCAGAGAGAAGGGCAGCTCCTAGGTTCTGGGGAGATGGCAGGGGCGGGGCCTGGAACCTGCTAATCCACAGGTGTGGGGCCACCGTGATGCCGGAGGGAATCTGGCTCTTTGTGTAACACAGTCAACGTCACACCGTGGCCGGAGCTTCCCCCTCGGAAGCCAAGGTGAAACCGGACTGAGCAGGCTTCCCCTGCTGGTAGTGACGTGTCCCGCCCCATTTTCTCTTCATGATAATGGATGCGGGTTTCTTTGTGTTTTTTTTTTTTTTTTTTTTTTAACCTCCTGCTCTGAGACCCAAGCACAGGACTTGCAGATGCTCCTGTCCCTGACGACTTTTCTTTTTACATAAATAGGTTTGTCCCTTTCAGCCGAAGCCACATCAAAGCATTTGGTTTTATTCACGTCCTCACGGGTCACATTTTTTTTTCCTGAACTCCTGGAAATCGGGTCTATCGTGTATATACGTCTAACATTTGACCTTTACCAGAGATAGACCATTTTGTTTGCATCCTGTAAGCTAACGTGTGGAGTAATGAACACGTTCCTAGAGGGAGATCGTATTTGACACAGAAGGACTTCAGGGACACAGCGATCCCCCAGTGGCATGTAAGGAGATGGTTGAAATCCTTGCTCTGAAGGACATGGGGCTGCTCGCCGTGCCTTTGCCACTCAGCACGGGAGTCACACAGGAAACGCGGCCGCAGATGAACACCGGCTTCTGCGACTTTCCCCAGGTCACCGGGTCACCTGTCAGAGTCACGTCTCCCCATGCTGTTGGGCCACCGACCTTCACCGTGGCTGTGTTGTATCCTCAGGCAGCCACGAGGCTCTCCCCAATGCTCCCTCCATTATTTAAAATACCGCCTCAAGGCACAAGTATAAATATTAAAACTTAATTAAGGAGTCTATCAATGATGGAACTTCAGAACAAGGGGACCCACGACTTTGAGAAAATGTGACGGCAAATAAGGTTAGACTAGCTTGTGGGGTGAGGGGGGCGATAGGACGAAATGATCCCCAGTCACGCGGAGGGGCGGCTCTGCCGCTCGCCGTGTGTGCAGCTGCCCAGCGCCGTCGGGACCACTGGCCTGCGGTGAGTGCGTGCTGCCTGCTGCTCATCTGGGTGGGTGTGTCTGAGGGAAGCCATGCTCCTGCCGTAGTGTCTGCTCGGCACGCGGCACGCGGAGGGCGCTGTGCTCAGCGCACAGCTCTGCTTCCCTGGAACGTCTGTTACTGCGGGGGCCGCCAGACCATAACCGAGAGACGGAAAGACAGTTTTGCAAGGCTAATGACAAGGGCTGCAAGTTGGCAAATGGGGCAGTGTGACAGACAGGAACTCTGAGACCTAAGCGGGAAGAAGTAGCTGCTAGGAACTGCTCTGTGCGCTCCTCCGCTGAGTGTGCACCGAGCCCTCTGTGTGCCACGCTCCTCAGAGCACTTGCGCTACCCAGTGACCAGTGGTGCAGACGCCCTGTTCCCATCCATGGTGCTTCCCTTCTAGGTGAGGATCTAGGGAGTGAGAAGAGGCAGTGCTAAGGCCCTGAGGCAGGAACCGAGACACAGTCCTAGGAGGAAGTGGGTCCATACAGTCCCTTGAGGCCTGGGTAGGGCGTCTGGGTGTTATTCTGGTAGGAGCCGCTGGAAGATTTCATGCAGAGAAGGTTTGTCTCATGCTTACTCCTGCTGTAAGCATTGTGGGAATGTTCTTGGATGTTTTTGAGATGAGCAAGGCTTCACAGTTCCCGTTCATCTGTGTGTCCACGTACGATCTGTGGAGTTGGTTGTGCCTGCGAAGGTAAGCCTAGCAGCATCTGAGGACTCATACATCACCTTCCCTCTCTTGTGGGCTTAGGCCCGAGTCTTCAATTCAAGAAGAGTGGGGATGAATCCCTCACGTCCTGAGGAGGTTTGTTGTGTGTGGGTGGAAGACTTGAGCGGACGTCTGTGCCTTGTCATATTGGCTGGCCTTTGGGGTGTCTTTTCAGGGAGGCACCCCCTCCCCAACTCCCCGGTACACTTGCAGGACCTCCCTGTGGCTTGGCTGACATCTGTCCTGGAAGTTTCCCCAAAAGTAGCTATACCCAGGCGCCCTATCAGAGTGTGGACACCTGTTCCTCTGACAGCAGGTGTGGGTCAGGAGGACGGCCAAGGGGGATGAGGTTGGCACCTTTCATCTGCTGAGGTGCTTGTGGCCTTGGGTGGAGGAGGCGGTTTGCTGGAGGTTCGGGACATTGGGTAGCTCCACGTAGCTCTACCAATGACCTCTGCACCTGTCTCTTTGTCCACAACCCTGGAGCTCCGTTTCTGCCCATCCTTGATGTCTCCTGTGACGATCATAGGCTCACGTTCGTTGCACAAGCTGTGCCAGGCCCTCTGCCTCCTGGGCTGTGTACAATGCTGTGCTTTTACTTTCTCTCATTTTTTAAAGACTAATTTATTATTTGAAAGACAGAGTTAGGGAGAGAGAGAAAAGGAGAGACAGCTCCCATCTGCTGGTTCACTCCCCACATCACCACAACAGGCAGAGCTGGGCCAATCTGCATCCAGGAGCAAGGAGCTTCTTCTGTGTCTTCCACTGCTTTCCCAGGTCAAAGCAGAGAGCTGGATCAGAAGTGGGGCGTTCAGGACTGGGACTGGCATCCGTATGCGATGCCAGCACCATGGGTGGGGGCTCGACCTGCTAAGCCACAGCGCCAGCCCCTGTGCTGTGCTTTTCTGACAAATGATCCCCACCCTCTCGCAGCTTCACCTTGTTCACCTCTTGCTCATCCTCCAGGTTACCGTGCGACAGCCTCTGATTACAGAAACCCTCCCGATCACTCTGTTGCTTCTTGGGGCTTGCCGTCAGCTCAGGGGCAGTCTACATGCTCCTCCATGGTTCTCTTCCCCTCTTCCGCTCACCCCTCTGCATGGCCAACTCCAGGTGGGCCACCTGCAAACCTGGTTGGACCTCAGTGCATCTCTAGCATCTCGCATGGTGCTTAACACCGGGCAGAAGATGGGGCTTATCAAGATAGGGAATGGCTCCATTGTTGCCTCTGGCACACTGAGGTCTGGTATTTTTTTTTCCTCTTCCCATTTTACAGGTGGAAAGCAGGGTGTAGGCAGGTGTTGTTGGGCAGTTTGTGCAAGGACACCGTGGTGGATAGGGGCTGCCTCTGGGCTTTCGAACCTTGCAGCCCATTTGTGTGACTCATGGTTGCAGTCCTATGGTCGCCACCCCTTCTGCTGCCTCTGGGAGACACGGGGGTTAGGAGGCAGCACAGCACGTTGGCTATGGAGGTCTTGATCTCGGCGTGAGTTGTTCTGAGCGGTGACGCTGAGGCCATGAAAGAGACAGAAGAAAAAGTGGCCTGCCCTTGAAGTCTGCCCCGGTGCAGCTGTGTCTAATTTTGTTCTTTCTCTCGTGGAACCGAGGTCCGGCTGCCCAGGGCACCTCCTGTCTCAAGGCTCATGTTCTGCGTGTCCCTTTGGGGGTGTGCTTGGCCCTCCTGTGCTCGTGTATGACCCAGTCACCCCTCCAAGTGCAGCGCACACACGACTGCTCATTGCGTCTCGTCCCGGTCATCCCAATCAGCTCACCTGCTTTTCTTTTGAGAACACAATTAGGCCCTCCAGGCGTAACAGGTGAACTTGTGCAACCACCTCACTCATTGCTAGGCTTTTCTTTAAGATGCCGATATCTCTTTTTGGTGATTTACCAAGTAGAGTGTGAGAGGTGAGAGCATGGGCTTGAGGTTTTCAGACTTGGTGTCCGGGTGTTTTCACGGCTGTCCCAACGGCTACTGTTTCTTGGGTGCTGCTTTTGTGCTGTGGCTTCCCATGAGTTTGTTCTGTTAAACTGTTCATCACAAGCCCATTTTGCAGGTAAGGAACTGAGGCCCGAAGACTGAGTGGCAAAGGCAGGTTGCAGATGCAAGCAGGTGACGGGTGAGTCCCTTGGCTTCTGTCACCTTCTCTATGCTAGGAGGACATGCTGGACATGTGTGGAAGAGGGGAGTTGTGGAGAAATCACTGCGGGGTGCTGGGAAGGAGGCAGTGCGGGGTGCTAGGGGAGGGTTTCAGTGTCACATTGTCTGGCGTTGTTCCAGCTCCATGACCTTCAGCTTGGCTCAGCATCCCGGAACCTTTGTCCACCCACGTCACTGGAGGTGGTGGTGGTTCTTACATTGCAGGGTCACCTGGCGATCGGTCAGCCTTGGAGGTGATTTTTGTGACGTGCCTGGTGCAGAGCGTGTGTAGGAGCAGTGGCGCTCACTGCGGTAGTCATGACAGTTATTATTATTCAATAACAGCAACACCCTTGCTATCGGCAGCGTTTGACAACCTCTCTAGGCAGCAGATTGGACACAGAACATGGTTCCCATGTTTGCCTCTCGACGACCGTGGAAGTGATAAATGGGGAGTGAAATGGGGACGAGCCAGTGGGGCTGCCTGTGCAGAGGCCATGGCGACAGACTTAGGTCCCTGTGTGAGCCCTGCCTGCAGGGGACTGCTGACAGCAGGCGTATGTTTGCCTCTGATGGATTGGCAGAGAGGGGCGCTGATGTATTGGAAGTGTTATGAAAAGTGACGGTGGGGCGGGGGGTGCTGTTGCAAGTGCTGAGTCAGCACCCGCTGCTCCAGCGGGATCCCAGGAGAGGAACTGGTGCCCGCTCCCTTGGGTCCAGCCCCCACCATCTTGATTTGGAGGCCACTGCTTGTGTTCTGGAGCGTGTGTCTTCAGAGATGCCCAGGCCGTGGCTCAGGGGCTGAGCCCACGTTTCTTCCTTCAGCATCCCTGGAGAGTGGGATCGAGTGGGGCTGTGGCCGATCACAGAGGCTGAGGAGGAGAAGGGAGAGTGTGAGTGTGGAGATTGCCCCGGTGGTGGAAGATGGGTGTGGCTTCTGAGGGAGAGACCCGATGTTACCGTTGCATCTGTGGGAGGCCTTACAGCTCTTGGCAACTGGGGAGGTTGAGTGAGAAGTCCTGCCCTTCAAGGTGATGGTGGACAGACCGGAGCTACTGGAGTTACTTTGGAGTCTGAAAAACTTTGAGAAGACCCAGCTCCTACAGAGCACAGGTGCAGGTGCCTAAAGAGCCTGCCACTTGCTGGCTGTGTGACCTCAGGCAAGTTCCTGTACCTCTCTGGGCCTCCACTTCCCTATAAAAATGAATAACGCTGCCTCCATCTGCAGAAAGTGGGGCAGTCAGAGTGGGTTCACAGGGACCCCCCCTCCTCCCCCCAGCAGCCCTTCCTCATCTCTTGATTGACTTTGAGATGGTCAGACTCAGGCTTCTCACTCCAAGACTCTTGAATAAAATAGCCCTGGTGGTTAGTGAGCTTGTGGTTCTTGGAAACATAGTTTATGTCCCAGTTATTTGTATTCATTTCACGCATGAATTTGTACAGGTTTCTTTCTTCTGGGTGTGCTTGAAATCACCATCCATGCCCTCCAGAAACTCAGTTCCGATGAACTGCCCTCTGTTGCTGTCAGTTTATGTGGGAAGCCTTGTAAGAAACGCATTTGGTGTTGTATTTAAAAAATAGATACTTTGTGTCTACACACAGAGAAAAAGAATCAAACATGCAGCCTGAAGTTGAACAGTCACTTAGAGGAATGTGGCACTTCAAGGAAAAAAAAAAAAAAAAAACAGCATTACTGAAAACAAGCAAGCAGGAAGACACAGGCTGTGAAGAATTCCCACTCCCTGCTCTTCTGCACCAGGGGCTGTCACCTCGTTACCTCTCCTCTCTGGATCAGAAGGAGTTTGTCCTGTCCTGGGGCACTGATTGCCGTTGTAGATCCAGCACGTTAAGTGCCGTACCTGTTCATGTTCCCTTTTCCCCTAGCCTGCCAGGAAGCTCAGAGCTCACTATGCAATCTAGCCACAATGACACATAGTATTTGTTAGCATGGGTTTTGCATATTAACCTCACTGTTGACTCCAATTCATTTCCCTGCTCCCCGTTTAAAATGTTGACATTTTCTTGTAATTTTAAGGTCTCAAAAATGTGTTCAGATAGCAATCAGTCAGTGGTACAGAGCTGCGCGAGAGAGCTAGGGATTGAAGGGCACAGTAGACTGCAGCCTTTTCAAGCGTGAGAAACGCTGAAACAGGACAAAGCAGCGCAGAACTTGGGAGGAAAAGGTGTGGTTTTGAGCCCAGCAGCGTCAGTGGACAGCCTTTACTGTTTTCTCTTAAAAAAAAAAAAACTATTGGGCCATTCCCTGTGCTCACTGAGACTGGGTGCTCCATTGTCTTTTTCGTGCACTGGCTGCGTGAGTCTGGATCCATGCTTGAGGCAGCACTGTGTGAGGTGCTGGGATGTTGTATTGGGTGGCTGGATGCTGGCTTTGTCTGGTGAAGCTCATGCCTTCTGGAGGGAAACCCACAGAAGATGGGCAGCTGATAAGAGAACAATGGAATTAGCTGTTATGTGTTAGGATGGATAAGCAATGGGATGTTGATACAGGAAAGTGGTGGTGGGGGATCCTGCTAGGGAGGAGGGTCAGGGAGCTGTGTCCATGGGGCCCAAGGACTGAGAAGGGGCTGGCTGTACTGAGGGAGAGAGGGCAGGAGTGCAGGGTGCACAGAGGTGGCGACGGCTCGAGGTGGCGACGGCTCTGTGTGGCCATCAGCGTGGCTGGGGCAGTGCCAGCAAGGGAGGGCGTGGGGGCTGCAGGAAGCTGCAGAGGCCTCGTCCTGAAGAGTGCTCTTGGTTCTTCCTGAGCTGCCTGAGATGGAGCTCAGGGGATGGGGAGAGACTAGGCTGCTGTGGAAGCACCTTGTGGGAAAGACGTCATGTGTGTGTGTGCATGTGTGTGCATGTGTCATGCATGTGTGCATGTATGTGTCTGGGCGTGTGAGCGTGCCTGTGCACATTTGTGCATGCCTGCCTTGCATATGTGTGAATGTATGTGTGTGCATGTGTGTGTAGCAGGGGAAGTGGAGGAGCAAGGAGCCATGCAGTGCTGGAGTGCTGGTCGCCTAGTCCAGAGCAGTGTCAGGGACACTGTCCATGTGTGTGTGTGGCCGTGGCGGCCTCCTGTCCGGCTGCTGGAGCAGCTCCCTTCATGTTTATCTGGTGCATGTAGCGTGTGACCTCTTAGAAGGTGCAGCCAGACCCCAGCTTTGGGGACAGTTGAATGAGAAAGTGGAGTTCACACTGTGCCTCAGCCACTCCTCTGTGCCCGAGGGCTCCGTGTCACTTCAGGGGTCTTTGCCAGAGCCCCGTGGAGGTGTGTGCATCGCGGACTCTGCTGTTGAGTGTTTTGTTCACACAGTGGCGGCCCTCAGCTCCTTACCCCATCCTTGCATTTTAGGGGCCCCCGCCTCGACTCCCACCTTTAGTTCTGTGCCTCACCCGCTCAGAAGGTCCCCTCTCGCCTGTCCGTTTTGGAGGAAGGGAGCATTGGGTTTTCTTTGTCTTCCTCTGACCTGGGCAGGGGGTTGTCACCCTGTGTCCCTCACTGGCTCCCTGTTCACAGACGAGAGTTTGGCCATTCTAGGACTTACTGAAAAGTTAATTCTCCGGCTGTAGGGTGTGAGCTTGCTCTCCTGAAAGAAGGGATGGGACCCATCAGGAAGGGAGTGGGCCCTGGGGTTTGATGCTCTCTGGATGTAAGTTGGGCGCTCATTCATTCTTGCTGGACTGTGATGGGTGTGCCTGCGTGCAGGAGACAAACAACGAGCAGTCACCAGAGCAAGTGCCTGTTGGAAGTGCAGGACATGCCAGCAGATGTCAGTGTGTCCTTGCCATTTCATTGTTTCACCTTTTAAGTTTTTTTTTTTTTTAAGCCACGTTAATTATTTTCTGTAATAAAAGAACACAGGTGTGTTCTCCTATAGTCATAAATTAAGAGACCATGAAACAACATTTTGTTAGGTTTAGGGGAAGATATAAAGCCTCATTTTGCAAGGTGAATTCATGAAATTATCTAAATGGGTACCAGAATTCTGTCTGCCTAGAAGAGTGGCTTGAAAATTGAAAGCCTAGTATGAGGGCTTTTTTTTTTCCCTCTTCCTTCTCTCCAAGCCATTGTTCAGAAACTAATAATAGCCCAAGATCCAGCTCAGCTTCTGAGAAGCGACCGGCTCTGCTAATTGATACAGCTCTTGATTTGAGAGCTGGAGTTGGCAAAGGAGGGGGCTCCGGCTGGGCCCAGACTCACGCTCTGTTGCCTGAGTTAGAATACGAACCCCTTGGAGTTTGCATTGTTGTCGCAAGAACAAGACACCACAGCTAGTGGTTGGCTCTGCCAAGGACGCTACTGGGGTGAAAAATTGGGGGCCTTAATAGTGAAACCATTTGATAAACATATTTAAAATGGTTCCTGTTAAGCGAAGGGTGACTTTGCCAGCGTTGGCAGAAGTCAAATGCTACAGGAGGAGGGTGTTCCTGGGCAGCGGATGATATTTTTAACCTAGCATTTTTGATGCTTTGTGTTATTTCTTAATGGTTTAGGTTAAAATGCCACAATACTAAAAAAAATGCTAGAGTATGCAGAGAATAATACATGTGACGTGTTCTTGCCTCCTGCTCACCAGAGTTAACTGCTGTTGTGGTATTGTATACATCTTTATTCAAACATTATGTACCTGCCTGCGTTTTGCAGTAACAGAAGATAACATATGAGATGCATGGTTTTCCTCACTCTGCTTTATTTTTTCTTTTTGAAGTAGGGATACATGGGAGTACTTCAAAAAGTGTGTGAAAATGGGGTTGAAACCTATGTTTAAGGGTGAGCCAATTTGGCACAGTTGAGTCACCTCCCAGGGGGCCTGTCTGCCACATCAAAGTGCCTGGTTGGACCCGGGGCTACTCTGCTTCTGATTCAGCTTCCTGCTGAGGTGCACAGTGAGAGGCAGCAGATGCCGACTCAGGTACCTGGGTCCCTGCCACCCTCCTGGGAGATCTGAGTGGAGCTCTGGGCTCCTGGTAGCCTCAGGGCCCAGCCCCCGCTGCTGTACAGGTTTGGGGAGTGAACCAGTAAATGGAAGACCTTGTGATGTGTTTCTCACTGTCTCTCTGCCTTTCAAATACAAATGGAAATAAGTAAAAACTAAAAGATAGATGTCTTTTGGTGTAAAAAATTGGAAATCCATACAGTTTTTTGTTAGGCTCCATTTTGTATGAAATGGTTGAAAACTCCCTTGTTGTGCATGGATTTCAGAAGTTTTTGTCCCAAGATAAACTTATCCTTCAATTCCATTTTCCTCCAACTTTTTGAAGGATCCTCGAATATTAGGGACATTTTTATATCAGCCCATGTATTTCTCCCCCATTTTGATAATGGTTATATAGTATTGCATTGCACATATTCACTGTACATTATTTAATTGGTTTCCTCTTGTTGGGCACTGAAGTCGCAACCAATAATTTGTTTAATTGAAGTGCTATAGGGAATGTCTCCGACCAGAGCCACACGTGTGAGTCTGCCTGTGAGACCAGTCCCCAAACAGGCCTTGCTGGGTCACAGGATGTGTGTGACGGACGGCACGGTGGGCAAATGGCATTTAGAGCCGGGTGGAGCCAGGCTGCGCTCTGGGCTCTCGATCTGGCTGTCGGGTGCAGTCAGTGCCTTGTTTACTTGGCTGAGATGTTGTGCAGCTCTGGCGTTGCTGTTTCTTGAGATCATCTTCCATATGCAGAGTGCTTGGTGAAGAGCTGCAATTCCATCCTCAAACAGCCCTATGGAGTAGACTCGTGCTGGGAGCCTCGGGGTGAGAGTGCAGGTGCTTTGCGTGGAGTCTCACGGTGCGTGGACAGGCCAGGGTACACACTCAGGGCCGCCAGACTTAGCCGTTGCGCCCTGTGGCCGCGGTGTGTCTAGACTGCATTGTGGACTCACACTAGGGTTTAACCTGAAGGCTCTGGCACTGTTAGCATTTTGGGGGGCTGGTTATCCACTGGGCAGGGCTTTCCTGGGTGTTGCACAGTGCTGAGCCATTGAGCAGCATCCTTGGCCTGCACCTACTCTATGCCAACAACAGCCCCCCTTCCAGAGCCGTGTCAATCGGAGGTGTCCCCAGACATTGCTGGAAGTCCCTGGACATGGGAGCTGCCCCCGGCTGCAGGTCACTGATTAGGACAAAGAGCAAATATGTTTCGGACATCCACGTGCAGCCCGAGAGATGTGGATGTGAGGAGACACGTGGTGGCTGGTGCCACGGGATTGTCTGTTCAGCTGTCTCGGTTGAGGGTCCGTCCGTGAGTCCCCACTCAAGGTGGAACAGATGAGTGCCACTTGGCCACAGACGCCAGCGGCAGAGGAAACGAGGTGTTGTCGGAGCCTTGTCTGCACTCCGTTCCATCACAGTCGTGGTCCCCACACGACTTTGTCTTTTAAAATGCAGTTTAGAAACGCCCATGAAAAATTGCCTGGTGAAATAGACTTATAAAAAGTCATGTTCTCAGCTATAGCCCAGCTTATATATGACACAGTTTTTCTGTTCATGCATTTTCATCCGGCGCTCAGCAATGCTCTACATCAAAATGGCAAGCGTGAGGCGTAAGTGACACCAGCCCCTGCACGTGGCACACATTGATAATCAATTCCTCTCCCCACGTCGGCGACACCTCCTTCGACTCCCCCATCCATCACTGCAGGCGTACACCATCAGCCAATTGGAATTACTATGCGAAATGAAATTTATTTGCCATACCTATTACATGGTGCCTTTTTGGTAGAGAAGAAGGATTAGGCCTTCCAAAGAGGCCGGCTTATCAAGAGGCATTAGCTTATTTTTCAGTTACCCTGAGAAAAGTGCCTGATGGATGGGAAGAAATGGCTCTTCTTACGGCAGGAGCGAATGTCCTGCTACCTAACAGTAACTGGGACCTGGGGGGATGCTCCCGTGCCCCGAGCATCTTGCAGATGCCTCCCCGTTACGGGTCATTGTTTTTATTGCAACTTCTCTCCCTGTCATCAAAAAGTAAGACCCTCCCTGAGAATCCCCTCCAGGCAGCCCACCGAGGGCGACACAAAGTGATGTGGAGACGATGGGAACTGAGGTGGCTCCCGGGGAAGCAGCTGTGGGAGTCACTGGAACCCTGTCACCTCTCAGCATGGGGCCCGGAGGAAGCTTGAGAGGGGTGGGAGAGCTGGACCGGCCAGGGCTTCCAGAGGGGACGTCTGGTGTCTACAGGCCCTGGGCCCAGGCTGCTCGGAGAAGGCAACTCGCATTTCAGATTTGGAGAGGACTTTAGGTGGCACTTGAGAACTGTACATTCTGGCATACCGTTTCATCTTTCCTTTGCTTTTCTGGGGCAAGGGATTGGGAGAACTCTTACGGAACTATGTGCACAGGTTCAGGAGCTTGGCTAACTCATGCCGACACCCACCACTGTGTAGCTTGCTTTCTTTTTCTTTTTCTTTTTTTTTAAATTAACCTCTCGTTTCTGTTCTTAAGAAAATGGGCAAAAATGACACTAGGGAGGAGAAGCAACAGGTCCGGGACTGTCTTCCGCCGCCTCTGGTCCCAGTGGTGATGGTGTCCCAGCTCTGCTGGTAGCTGGTTGGGTGCGTGAGAGATGGATGAATCACTCACTCTCTTGTAGTTTTTCCCTTCTAAGAGAGGTTTTTCTTTTCTTAAGGGTTTATTTATTTGAAAGGCAGAGATACACAGAGAGAGAAAGAGAGACCGATGGAGAAAGAAGGATCTTCCATCTGTGGGTTCACTCCCCAGATGGCCTCAATGACTGCGGCTGGCCCAGGCCAAAGCCGGGAGCGTGGAACTCCATCTGGGTCTCCCAGCCTGGGTGGGAGGGGCCCAAGCTCTCTGGCACTTTCTGCTGCTTTCCCCGGTGCGACAGCAGGGAGCTGGACAGGAAGTGGAGCAGCCAGGACAACTGGGGCTCATACGGGATGCCCATGTTGTGGGTGGTAGCTTAACCTGCACCATGACGCCAGTCCCAAGAAAATGCTTCTTGGCTTCAGTTGTAGGCACCGCTGAACACCCTGGGCTTACTGAAAAGGTAACCAAAATTGCAGAAATAAGTGTTTTCATCTGGGTAGAGGGCCTTTGGCCTTTTAAAATTTAAATTCTGAGAGTATCACAGGATAACCTTCGTATGATCTTGTCATGATCCGGTTAGATGAGGAGGGAGAATGTCAGGTCAAAGAGGCCCAGTGTTCAGCTTGTGGTGCAAGTAAGTCCACCATGGAGTGCCAGGGTCGAGACAGGAAAGGGCTGGAGAACTCGGCGCCATGGGCATGGGCCGTGGTGCAGCGTGGGTGGGAGCATGAACGTTAGCCCTCTGATGAGCAGTGGTGATGCTCTCTTGAATCCCTAAGAAATGATCACCCAAAGATACAGCAGCTGCTGGAGCGACAGGAAGGAAAATGTTCCAGACCACGGCCACGTCCTGATACGTTGGCTGCCACGCCCCGCAGCGGCTGTGATGCCAACACGGAGTTGGCAGGTCCTTCCTGGACATTCCGAGAACGTCCTGGACATTCCGAGAACTGCACCTGTGCACATGTGTGGATGCTTGCCTGAGAATGTTCCCTACATTTCTGCACAGGGCCTGGAAGCGAGGGCAGTGTTACTTCCAGTCCCCAGAAAGCTTTTCTGATGTCCTAGGTTTATTTTTCAATAGTCAGTGGAAGTCTGCCTGTAATATTCTTTGGGCATTTATCATAAGTGAAAATTTATAGCATGCATTTGAGCGATGAGGATTGATGTTGATGAAAAGAGTTAGATTTCTGGACCATTTAGTGGCCTGTTGTGGGGACTGTGTACTTGGGCGTCATCAGCGCTGTTCTAGGAGGTTGAGGAGCTGGGGCCAGGGGCTGCCCTGTATGGTCTCCGGTCTACAGACAGCCCTGTCTTCAGCTGGGTGGCTAAAAGCCATGCTTGGTAAGCTTACACACGGTCCCTTGTGAGTGTGTTGGCCCAAACCCGTGCTGTGTGCACTGGACACGGTGTACGTCGGTAGCCTTCTGTGCCCAATTGTCGAACATCGCTGTTGAATGAAGTTACATGGTCTCTCAAATCCTCTTCATCGGCCGCCTTATTTCCAGCAGAGTCTTTTGCCGGTGTCCATTGGCAGGGCACGTAGTAGGAGCTTTTACAATTTGCCATTTTATTAGGCAAAATCAAGTTCACGTACATGAAACTGGGTTTGATGGCTTTAGAGCTTCCATTTCTTTTCCCCCATGGGTGAATTCTGCAGAAAAGCTCGGGAGGATTGTTTCCCACTGGGCTGGATCTGGGCTGTCCTTCCCACTTGCACCACGGACGTGAATAGCTGTGTTTTTAAATACACAGATTAGGAGGGACTGTTGCCAAGAGGCAGCTTCCGCTTCCTCTGGCAAGCGCATTGCTCTCCTCACATACCTGCCAGTGTCCTCCCGCATCCTGGCTTATGGGGGAAAAAAAAAAAAAAACAAGAACCAAAAGTGCTGAATCCTACAGAAAGTTTCCACTTCCCAACCCAAGCTGTGAGCATAGCGGGGAGAGGAGCACAGATGGCCGGTGGGTTGGAATCCGCAGAGAAGCAGCTGGGATGCACGAGAGGGCATTTCCTCCTCCGCGTCCCAGGAAGCCTGGCCAGGGCAGCTCCTGGAGCTCGGAGCAGGACAAGAGGCCTCAATGTCACGACCTCAGTCTGGCTCTCTGCACCCTTGGACGAGCCCACGTTGGACTGGAAGTCAGCGGAAAAGCTGACACTGAGCTCTCTGCCTCCTCCTGCCGAACAGCGACACAAAACCCCCGCGACGTGCCAGCTCGACAGAAGGCTTGGGGGTAAAATGCCGATGAACAGGAAATAACCATATTTCCCCGCGTTAGCACCAGCTTGGAGACTGCGGCTCTGTGAGCAGGGCACGCCTTTGGGTGGTTTTGCATCCTAAAGGGAGGAATTTTTTTTTTCCCATTTAAAATGAAACCTTTCTTTGCCACTGAATAATTGCTTGTTGTGTAGCTGCCAGCTGGAGCAGCCCTGATTCCTAACCCCTGATTTGACTGCGGGTTTGCCCGGTTATTCTGGGGAGAGCTGGGGCCTCTGCCAGCCCCAAACGCTTCTGATTCTTTTGCAAATGTTACTTTTAAGGGCTCTGCCTTTTTGGGTTCAGACATGGGTTATCCATGGCTGCATAACAAATTAGCCCCAAGCAGAGCAGTTGGGAAACAGCAGGCTGTCTGCTGTGTCTCTGGGTCAGGCACTTAGGAGCCTCCTTGGGGAGGGGGATGCTCAGGCTCAGAGCTCTGAGGAGGCTGTGTTGGGGATGCGGGCAGGGCCTGGAGCATGTGGCTCTAGGCGCCCTCAGCTCAACAGCGGGGGCCGCAGGCTTCTACTCTTTGTCAGATGTTTCTTTGGGGGTGCATGGAGTCACTTAGAGCATGGAAGTTAGCTTCCCCTTGAGCTGGATTAAGTAGGCGGATCGGGGAGAGAGAGAGAGGGAGAGGGGGAGAGGGGGAGAGGGAGAGAGATGAGGGAGAGGGGGAGGGGGAGAAAGGGAGAGGGGGAGGGGGAGAGAGGGAGAGGAGAAGAGAGGGAGAAGGAGAGGGAGAGGGAGAGAAGGAGAGAGGGAGAGGGAGAGGGGGAGAGAGAGAGGGAGAGGGAGAGAGGGAGAGGGGGAGAGAGGGAGAGGGAGAGGAGGAGAGGAGAGGGAGAGGGAGAGGGAGAGAAGGAGGGAGAGAGGGAGAGAAGAAGAGGGAGAGGGAGAGAAGGAGGGAGAGAGGGAGAGGGGGGAGAGAGGAAGAGGGGGGAGAGAGGGAGAGGGGGAGAGAGAGAAGGAGGGGGAGAGGGAGAGAGGGAGGGAGGGAGAGAAGAGGGAAAGGGGGTAGCAGGGAAGAGAAATCTGGATGACTTGGGGGGGTACAGTTTTTTCTGCAGACACCTGGTGAAAGTGTGGGGCTCTTGCTGCTGTTGGTGGTAGAATAGGGAGAGGTTTGTATGGTCTGTAGCCTAGAGTTGACAGTAGAGTTGACTCTGTGTTATACAGTTCTGCTTTTGTAAAAATCTTTTGTCGTGGGCTCACAGACTTTGCCTTTATGTGCCTGGCATATTTCACACAGTGCAGTGTCTCAAGGTGCACCCACAGTGATGCCGTCCGTGTGAAGGCTGGGGAACGTTGGCTTCCGTGGATGGACCCCGTTTTGCATGTCCCATCCTCTGTTGGTGGCCCCTGACGTGTGTCTGTGTTGCAGGGACAGTGCCACAAGTTTCGGCAAGTGCGTAATGGTATCCGTCCTCCGATACGGTAACCCCTCTAGGAGCCTCACTGCTCTAAGAACCCCCTGTCCCCCTTTAACACGTCCCTCCCACTCCACCTGCCCGTCCCCGGCAACCACTCCTCGCTAGGCTGTTTTGCCTTTTGCACTGTGTTCCGTAGTTGGGATCCCAGAAGACACAGCCCCAGTGGTTTCTGTGACCCCGTTTCAGAGTCACACACCCTGATTTCTGCCTCTGCTGCTTGTTCCGGGCAATTCCAGCCCACGCTTCAGGCAGGGGTGAGTGAGCTCCAGCCCTGCAGGGGGCGCCGCTGAAGCTGCTTTCAGCCCCCGGCAGTGAGGAGATGAGAGCCAGCGGCCAGGATGTGGCACGTTTGCTTCAGCTTTTGCTCGGGGGCCCTTCAGCCCTGGCCCTGCTCATCCTCTTCCTCACCATCGCGTCTCAGACCCCCTGGATGCACACCTGGCTCAGCCTCAATCCAGAGCTCACATCTCTGCTTCCCCTAAGGGATCGTCCTAGTCGGGGTCTCGGCCAAGCGGAGGTGTCCCAAGGCGTGGGGTTGGCACCTGCTTCTGCAGGGGCGGCCGTGGGCGTGCAACCCCCGCCCAGGTCAGTTCCTGTAACACATCACCCCAGACTGGGTGGCTTCAGACAGCACAGATTGTTAGGTTAAGGTTCCCAGGTCCCCACGGGGCTCAGGGGCCATCATGCAAGTGTCAGGGAGACGCCCACTTTTTTTGTTTCCCTCCCATGGAGGATCCTTGCCTGACTTGTGCTGGCTTCCAGAGGCCACCGGTTGCTTAGGGCTTGAAGTCATTTTCTCCGGATCCCCGCCTGCCACAGTCACCCCTGACCTTTCTCGCCATCGTCTTGTCTCCTTCCGGCTCTCCTCCCTCTCTCTTGCAGTTGGCAGGATCTTTGTGCCTGTCCCCTCCCCACCATCACTCAGAAAGTCTCCCCAGCACCAGGTAAGCCGGTTGACAGCCCCCATTCCTCTGCAAACAGAATTGTCAGGGTTCACAAGGATTCAGAGGCTGGGCATCGTCAGGTGCGGGCGGCTGCCCTGTTTTTCCCAGGAGGCTGGTCCCTATGGGTCACACCCTTGGGTTCCTTGCCCCTTGACTTTTTTAAAAAAAATTATTTATTTATTTTGAAAGTTGTTAGACAAAGGTTGGTTCACTCCTCAAATGGTCTCAATGGTTACGGCTGGGCCAGGCCGAAGCCAGGATCCAGGAGCTTCATCCTTGTCTCCCACGTGGGTGCAGGGTCCCAAACACTTGGGTCATCTTCTGCTGCTTTCTCAGGTGCATTAGCAGGGAGGTAGGTGGGACATGGAGCAGCTGAGACACGAACCAGCACCTGTGTGGGATGTCGGTGTCACAGGTGCTGGCTGTACCCATTATGCAGCAACACAGGCTCGGCCCCTTGGTTTCCATTTGAGCTCTACTTATGGGGAATTTTCACAGATCAGAGGGAGGGAGGTGTATGTGGTCCCCGGGCCCTCCCCAGGTGGCCAGCGGGAACCTTCAGGCCCAGGCCCAGGCCCCCTCTCTGAGTAATCTGACCTTCGGGAGCCTGTGGCTTCGCCTTCCCCCAGGCCCCTCTGGCCGAGGCAGGAGAAGGCTGCTGCTGCACATCCTGCCTCTCCCCGTGTGCTCTGCCTGCACCTGAAACCAGTGCTTCTCAAGGCGAAGTCTCCCTAAACAGCCTCCTCGGATCGTGCCCTCTGTCTCCTACGGAGGCTTGACTGCTGCGGTGACTAGCGCTGTTCATGGTGCATGTTGGTTTTAGCGTAGGGTGTGCCGAGTTTCAAAGCATGCTGCTTCCCCTGGACAGAGATGCTCACAGGTCTCCGGCGTCCTGGGCTGCCGCCGCGTTTGCCCAGGGCAGGGTAGGTGTCTGTGCCAGTGCAACACTTTGTCCCTCCTTCACTGGGAACTTCCTTAGGTTGTGGGGGGTTCTGGCTCTGAAGTGGTCTGTTCCAGATGACGAGGAATTCGGGAACAAGCCGCAGCTCCTGGTGCCCAGGTGGGACTGGTTATTCCTCCTATCTGAGAAGACTTGACTCAATTTAAAAAAAAAAAAAAAGCTTTAAGATAATCAAACAATTCCACAGGTGAGCTAATGAGCTAATTACAGATAGTGGTTTCAAAACATTGGCATTGCACAAGTAAACAGCATCTGCCTTTGATTAAGGTGTGAAATTTTAAGAAGGTGTGAGAAGATGGTAATAATCTTCAGGTGTGTTCCTTTATTTATTTATTATTTCAAGGAAATAGAAAAAAAAATGTGTGTGTCTCCCTCTGCGAACCCTGAAAACAGAATAATCCACGCTAAGACCCTCCCCTGGCGTGTGGTTGACCGCCCCCGCTTGGGGCACCGCCTGCTCTGTTGACTGCAGAGCTGGGCCATTGCTGTTTTGTCATCGTCCCCTCCTGTTTGGTGTCATCACTGTTTTAGCTTGGGAGTGAGTTATCTCCATGAACGCACAGGGCTCACAGTTGTGAGCTTCTGGTCTCCATGTGTCAGTGGGTTTTGTTCCTGACTGTGTGTTAGGTTAAGGAAGAGCTTTAGAAAGCAGCCATGGTGCCCAGACTGTGACCCCAGGGCCACTGGCTGAACAGGTCTAGATAGGTCTTCTAACCTGCACCCAGCCTACAGACCCACGGACTGAAGCAGAGCGGCGTCCATGTTCCCGTGTACAGATTGCTCAAGGATCTCGTGAAAATGCGGGTGCTGATTCAGTGCGTGTGGGGTGGGGCCTGAGATTCTGAGTTTATGACAGACTCACAAGCCATGCACCTGCTGCTGGTGCTGGCACAGGAAACACGTGCCGAGTAGGGGGGAGGTAGAGCACTCGGGAGAGTACTGATAGCATCCCAGAATGGCTGAGCCTCAGTGCTTGGGCCTTGGGGGATCTGGATGGAGGCTCCGCAGGTTCTCCAGGAAGAAGCAGCTTCTGTCTTGTTTGGGTTACTGGGGTGGCACGCCTAGCAGAGTACTAGTAGCACAGTACAGCCAAGCCTTTTCACGTGAATTAGTGTCACATTAATGATACAAGTTGATTCATCCATTCATTTGTGCAATGGCTCATTCAGTAAACATGTATTGGATACCTGTTGGACACCAGGCATCTTTTTGGCACTGAGAATAGATCAGTGAGGATGAGAAGTGAAGTTCTTGCCCTCACATGGTCAGGTGAAGGGAGTGGAATGAGGTCCGTAAATAAATAGGACTCCAGGCGAGAAATGCAGGTGCTGATACAGACTGTGCGTGACACAGCTCAGACACTGGTTAGGGAGTGTCCTTGGCAGAGGGAGTGGCTGGAGTTTAACAGGGGGCTGTAGGCGGGGCAGTCACAGAAAGTTTCTCAGGGGAGGTGACATTGTAGCTGTATGATGCAAAGGGTGAGAATGAGACGTGCGAAGATCGGAAGTCCTTTCCCGGAAAAGAGGAGAGCGAGGGCCCTCAGGTAGGAAGCAGATGGCTCTCCTGGGAGCAGAGAAGTGGCACAGTGTAGCCTTGGTGCTGTGAGGGAAGAGGGGAGTCGAGTAGGGGTTGGGAGGGCAGTGGCAGGACCTGCAGGGGAAGGGGAGTCAGATCTTTCAGCACCAAGGAAAGCCCTCTGATAGTTTTATGCAAGGAAGAGACACTCTGATTCTTTGTGTCAAAACAATCACTTTGGGGGCCGGCGCCATGGTTCACTTGGCTAATCCTCCGCCTGTGGCGCCGGCATCCCATATGGGTGCCGGGGTCTAGTCCCAGTTGCTCCTCTTCCAGGCCAGCTCTCTGCTGTGGCCCGGGAAGGCAGTGGAGAATGGCCCAAGTGCTTGGGCTCCTGCACCCGCAAGGGAGACCAGGAAGAAGCACCTGGCTCCTGGCTTCGGATCAGCACAGCGCCGGCTGTAGCGGCCATTTGGGAAGTGAACCAACAGAAGGAAGAACTTTCTGCCTCTCTCTCTCACTGTCTAACTCTACCTGTCAAATAAGAAAAAAACAAAAACAAAAACGATCACTTTGGTTGTCATGTGGCAGATACATTGGAAAGACGGGTGCTGAAAGTGGACCCAGGGGTGAGAGTTGTGGTGCAGCAAGTTGCTACTTGGGATCCCTGTGTCCCATACTGGAGGTCTGGTTCAAGACCTGCCTGCTCTGCTTCCTATCCAGCTTCCTGTTAATTCATCCCGTGAGGCAGATATGATGGTTCCAGTGTTGTGGCCCCTGCCACCCAGATGGGAACCTCAGAGGCAGTTCCTGGCTCCTGACTTGGGCCTGGCCCAGACCTGGCTGTTACCGATATCTGGGGTGTGAACCGGTAGGTGGGTGATCTCTGCCTCTCCCTCTCCTTCTCTTTGTTTATCTCTTTCCTCTGTCACTCTGCCTTTCAAATGTATGCAAATAAGTATTTAAAAAAAAAAAAAAAACACTAGCAGACAGAGTAAGCCAAAAGAGTGATAATGGTGGATGGTTCCAGAAAACTGGCAATGGGAATGGGTGTGATTTTGTGGTGACACAGATGAAGGGATGAAGGAAAGGGAGGAATGGTGTGACTTGTAGGAAATGGACAAATGGGAGTGCTTTACCCAGCTGCAGATGACTGGAAGTAAAATGAAAATGTAGTTTGTGATAAGACCAAAGAGCTCCTCTTTGGGCAGGTTTGAGAACTTTGGGATGCCTGTTAAACTTTCCGGAGTGGATACCGTAGTAGAGTTGTGTTCCCAAGTCTGGAGCTCAGGGAAGAAGTCGGGTCTAAAGACTGTGTTTTCGGAGTCTGCTGACACAATGTTCCTATCAAAAGTCATCTTATGCAGTGGTTTCATCAAAAAGAGAGAGAATGTAGCTAGAAACAACCAGAAGTCAAAAAATTGGATGCTTTTACAGAAGACTGGGTAAAGATTAGAGAAGCAAACTTTGGATTCATATTTGTTCAAAAGTTTTTAAAAAAGTTTACATTTGCGTATTTGAAAGGCCACTGCCAAGCTCTCCCATGCACTGCTTTACTTCCAAATGCCCACAGCAACTTGGGTAGGCATGGCTGAAGCCAAGAGCCCAGAACTCAATTGGATGTCTCCTATGGGTGATGGGGATCCAGCTGCTGAAGCCATTGCCTGCTGCCTCCCGTTTTTCCCATTGGGAGGAAGCTGAAGGGACGGCAGAGCCGCGACTTCTAGCCAGGTATTTTGAAATTGGATGCAGGTACCTCAAGCAGTGACCTAGCCCACTGCCCCAAACGCCAGCCTCTGAATCTTCTTTTTTTTTTTTAAATTTATTTATTTGAGAGGTTGAGTTACAGAGAGAGGGAGAGTCAGAGAGAAAGGTCTTCCTTCCACTCATTCACTTCCCATATGACCACAGCAGCCAGAGCTGAGATGGTCTGAAGCCAGGAGCCGGGAGCTTCTTCTGGGTCTCCCACATGGGTGCAGGGGCCCAAGCATTTGGGCCATCTTCTGCTGCTTTCCCAGGCCATCAGCAGGGAGCTTCATTGGAAGAGGAGCAGCCAGGACACCAATCAGCACCGATATGGGATGCCAGCGCTGCAGACAGAGCTTAGCCTACTACGCCACAGTGCCGGCCCCTGGATCTGTCTTGAAATCAGCCCATGGCCTCGGTTCCCAGACTTTTTATTCAAGATGACCTTTGCTGTGATCTCTCAGTGATAACTAGTGTGTAAACTTTGAGTAAATAAGATCTCTCAGGCATGGAACATCTGGCCAAGCCAGTGTAATTTTTTTTTTTTTTTTTTTTGACAGGCAGAGTGGATAGAGAGAGAGAGACAGAGAGAAAGGTCTTCCTTTGCCATTGGTTCACCCTCCAATGGCTGCTGTGGCTGGCGCATCGTGCTGATCCGAAGCCAGGAGCCAGGTGCTTCTCCTGGTTTCCCATGCGGGTGCAGGGCCCAAGAACTTGGGCCATCCTCCACTGCCTTCCCGGGCCATAGCAGAGAGCTGGCCTGGAAGAGGGGCAACCAGGATAGAATCCAGCGCCCCAACCGGGACTAGAACCCGGTGTGCCGGCGCCGCGAGGCGGAGGATTAGCCTGTTAAGCCATGGCGCCGGCCCAAGCCAGTGTAATTTGAAGTGACGTCAGCTTTATGTAGGTGTCTCTCTCAGAGGGATGAATGATGAGGGTTTTACTTTGGGTGTTGAGGACAGTGGGAAGATAGGCTCGTTGCTTCCTGGGCCAGATGTCTAAAAACATGGGAGGTGGAGTCAGTGGGTGGTGGGGATAAAGACACGTGCAGTGCCGGCATCCTTTCAGCAAAGCCAGGCACGGGGCCGGAGCCGGGGGCGCCGCTGCAGGTGCAGCTGAAGATATGTACCCAGAGGACACCTTATCACATGGAACGGTCCCTTGGCTAATGAGCCTTGAGGGGCAGGTGAACGCTGACTCCTAAATGGCTACCCCTGCACGCTGACCTTCTGCTGTCCTGTATAAACAAGTGAATGCTTCCTTGTGCTGGTCCACTCACTGTCCCCAGCCCGGCACAAACGCCCAGTGACGTTGCCTCACTCCCCCTTCCCTAAGCCTTGACCCACGGGAATGGCGCTGTGTGGGGGGACAAGGTCGGGCTCTGCGCTCGATGCTGTCCCTGTGGCTGTGCTTGGCAGATGAAAGATGAGATTTCTCTGAAATGCTCATCCCTTTGAATCGTGTTCCTGAGGAAGGGGGCCAGATGCCACATGACCAGAGCTTTAGAAAGCTCCGGGATTTCTGGTGATGAGCACGCGAAGTCTGGCTGTCTTCCATCCTCAGCAAGAGCAGGACCAGCAGGAAACAGACGAAAATGCAGAGAGAGGAAAGGAAGTTTGGGGGTTAGGGAGACCTGCTCCCAGATGGGAGTGTGTAATCCCCACGTGGGACGGTTGAGAGGAGTGAGAAGGAATCCTTCCACAAAACCTTATTGGGGGACCCTGGTCTAGCTGTCCGGACGAATACCACATCAACATTCTGTGAATGGAATATTGGCAGTGGTCATACTTTGTTCTAAAGGTTCTGCATCCATTGGATCACATAACTCCACAACAGCGGCAGAAGCAGGGTTGTTACTGCTCTACCTGTTTGTGCATGAAAAGCAAATGTGTCTGGAGACAAGAAGCAATTTTCCTTGGATTTCACTGCCAGTAAAAATTGGAGCTTGGGATTGGCACTCGGCAGCTAACCCTTCAGAGGCTCCTTTTGCTCCCTGAGAGAAAGTAAGAGAAGGAAGTGCTACCTACAAGCAAAGGCGAGAGACTGTGCAGCTTCATAAACTAGTTGTAATTTAAAATAAGTACAAGGGTATTTCAGAAAGTTCATGGAAAGTGAAACTGAAAGATATGTATGTATGAGGGATTGACAATAAGTTCATTGAAAATGCATATTCAGAGAAAAACTGCATAGACATCAACATTTTTGGTATCAAATTCTCTCTCTCTCTCTTTTAAAGATTTATTTTATTTATTTGAAGGACAGAGTTACAGAGAGAGGTAGAGACAGACAGAGAGGTCTTCCATCCGCTGGTTTACTCCCCAGATGGCCGCAACAGCCGGAGCTGCGCTGATCCAAAGCCGGGAGTCAGGAGCTTCTTCTGGGTCTCCCACACGGGTGCAGGGACCCAAGGACTTGGGCCATCTTCTGCTTTCCCAGGCCATAGCAGAGAGCTGGATTGGAAGAGGAGCAGAACCGGCACTAGAACCGGCACCCATATGGGATACCGGCGCTTCAGGCCAGGGTTTTAAGCTGCTGCACCACAGCGCTGGCCCCATCAAATTCTCTTACAGTGTCCGTTTTTTCCAAAGTGCTTTGGAGTATGCCATGGTTAATACGTGCCTCGAGTTTTGCCATAAAGTTGGATCTCTAATTTGAATTCATCTCAGTAACAGCTCCGAAGGGTGGTGGTTATTGTCTTCATTTTGTATCTGTGGAAGTCGACTCTGGAAAACTCGCTGGCCAGGGCCACACAGCTGCCCGTGGCTGAGTCGGGGTTGGATGATTCGGGTTTCTGTCTCTGTTCCTGAACCCTGACACGTTGCTCCTCACTGCCCCACTGTTGAGTGGAGAGCTCCTGGTGCATCCTGCACCGGTTTGTCTGAGCCCTTGGGTGTTGAAATTCACGGATGGTTTGGAAGCACAGTGTGAAGTCTGACTGGTGATATTATTTTCCTTACAGGTGTCACAGTGATAAGTCTGTGGGTTCTTTAGCCTCCACTGCTGGTTTTCCTTTGAGAATGGCACGTGTTGGCTAGAAGCCACCAGTAACCCACCCAGTGGTGATTTCCTGTCTTCTTCCAGACAAACTTCATTATTTAATGTTCCTGGTAACAATACTGGGCATGCATTTTTGGATTACAGTGTGTGCCTTCTCAAATGATGCGCCCTGGAAAGGTTATTATTAATAAAGGTAGCATTAAAGCACCACACATAACTCTGTACCCTTGCTCGAGCTTAATATATTCCCTGCAGAAAATTTTACTAGCAGTAAACCCTTAAAATTCAGCTTACTTTTTAATATACTCTGACCTTCAGTGACCCTTATCATTCATCGCATGGGAGCGACCTTTCCGAAGTTGAGAAGGGCGGTTGCAAATGGCTTTATGAGTATTAATACCTGTATGAGGTAGCCACAGTTTCCTTTCGTTCCTGCTGATAATTTAATCCATGCACTTTTTTTATTTTTTTATTTTTTTCACAGGCAGAGTGGACAGTGAGAGAGAGAGAGACAGAGAGAAAGGTCTTCCTTTTGCCGTTGGTTCACCCTCCAATGGCCGCCGTGGCTGGCGTGCTGCAGCCGGCGCACCACGCTGATCCGAAGCCAGGAGCCAGGTGCTTCTCCTGGTCTCCCATGCGGGTGCAGGGCCCAAGGACTTGGGCCATCCTCCACTGCCTTCTCAGGCCACAGCAGAGAGCTGGCCTGGAAGAGGGGCAACTGGGACAGAATCCGGCGCCCTGACTGGGACTAGAACCTGGTGTGCTGGCGCCGCAGGCGGAGGATTAGCCTATTGAGCCACTGCGCTGGCCAATCCATGCACTTTAAAGGCACTATATTTTTCCTCTTATGACACAGTCTGTGATGGTTTCAGAAGGGCGTGGAATATGAATGGTTAATTTCGCTAAAGTCAGTTTCCATCATTTATTTAGACACCAAGCTCTACAGCACATCGTGGGCTGGGGCCAGACGCAGGAGTGGCAGTCTAGCCTGACGGACACTTGCTCATCATTTTCGTCTTCACCTTTCATCATGGATGAGTCTTGTTTTTTCAGAAAAATTATGGGGTAGGTGTTTTCTACAGTGGTTAAGTGCGTCCCTTCTCAGAGTTCCTGGCTTCAAGTACCCACTCCACTTTTGATCCAGTGTTTTGCTCATTTGTACCCTGGGAAGCAAAAGGTGATGGCTTCAGTACTTCTGCCTCTGTCACCCATGTGGGAGACCTTTATTGAGTTTGGATGCTACTGGTTTGGGCTGGCCTAACCCTAGCTGTTGCGGGCATTTGTGGAGTGAATCCATGAATGGAAGATGTTGATCTCTCGGTGTGTCTCTCTGTCCTTTTGCCTTTCAAATAAATAAAAATAAGTAAATGAAACTTTAAAAAAAACTTGAATTTTTATGATGTAAAACTTGAAGTTTATACCAAAGTAGAGGCTAGCATAAAAAATAACCTTACAGCTCTGAACTGCATTTGATAATTATTGAGATATTACTAATCTGATTCTCTCCATGCCCTGACCAGCAGTTGTTCCTCTTTAGTCTTAGGCTGTTTTGGAGCAAACACAAGATCCCTACCACTGTCTCCATGAATGTTTCAGTTTGTATCTCTACAGAATAAGAAGTTTCTTGTAACATAATCAAAATACATACTAAAAATTTACTAATGGTTCTGTTATATCATCAGTTATTAAATCATCAGTTGTTTTAGGTTCATTTATTATTGCCATTTGGGGGGAGGATAGACTTATTTAAGAGTGGTTTTAGGTCCACAGCAAAATAAAGCACAAGGCAGAGATAATTCCCAGACTGTCTCTGCCGTCTTCCTCATCGTCACCCCCTCTGAAGATGGTGCATCTGTGAAAACAACCATACACCGTCAAGATCTGCACGCTGAGGTTGGTTGGCGAATCTTTACACGACCCTTTACTCTGTTCAGTGTGCCTCCAGCATTTCTGTTTGTTTTTCTTAGTAGTTGTTTTTGACATTGAAGGAAGCAGAATTCCTGACTCCTGGTTGCATCTTGTGTGCAGTTTCACATGTTCCTTTCCTTTATTTATGTAAATTTTTACTTAATCATTTGATTTGAGAGATAGGGAGAGGTTGAGAGCAAAAGAACTCTGGTGTGCTGGTTCACTCCCTAAATGCCCACAATAACCAGGGCTTGCCTGGGCCCCATAGGGAGCTGTGCACTCAACCCAGGTCTCCTATGTGAACAGCAGGAACCCAGCCACGTTAGCCATCATCCTTGCCTCCCAGAGTCAGCATCGGCAGGAAGCCAGAGTCAGGAGCGGGAGCTGGAGATCCCATCGAGGCACTCCAGTACGAGGTGCAGGTGTCCTAACTCCTAGGCCGATGTCTGCCTCTGCTTGGCGTTGAGGTTGGTAGCTGGTTCTGCGATCTCCATCACATACAGCTTCAGTTCCTTTAGTAGTTTTTTTTTTTTTTTTCAAAGAAAAGGCACAGCATACAAGATCGCCTCTGTTTTTGTGATGTTGTAATCATGGATGTACATCCGGCCTCAGAATCAACCCTTGGGGCACTCGGATCTGGCTAAAAGGCCCATGGGAGTCTCACAGGCATGGAAAGCCAAGACATTGTGGCAAAAACAACCTAAATGAAAGGTCTCGGTGAACAAGACCCCAGCAGAAAGAAGGGGCCATCAAGGAGGGAGGCACCTTTCTCTGAAGGGAGGAAGGAACCTCCACTGTGCTATGGCCTTGACTAAACAAGTTCAGAGTTGGTGAACTCAAGGGGCTTCCATAGCCTTGACAGCTCATGGCAAGAGCCTCAGGTGATTGCTGACATCATAAATAAGAGTGCCCATTGTTAAATCTACAACGGGAGTCACTGGACACATGCTCCCCATGTAGGATCTCTGACATTAATGTGTTTTACTATGAGAATTAACGATAACACTACTAGTTGAACAATACCCTATACCTTGTGTGGTTGTGAGGGTGCGGTCTGTTGAATTCTTTGCTTAGTAAATACTAAGTTGATCTTCTGCATATAAAGATAATTGAAAATGAAACTTGATGAAGAGTGGGATGGGAGAGGGAGTGGGAGATGGGATGGCTGAGGGTGGGAGGGAGGTGGGGGGAAGCCACAACAATGCAAAAGTTGCACTTTGTAAATTCACAATTATTAAATTAAAAAAATAATGGATGTGCAATTTCTAGGCCATTTGGTGAAATTTACTGCTGTTCTTCCTCCTGGATGGATTCCTGGAATATTTCATTAAAATAAATTCCCTAATTTACTGTTAGTATAATCTAGGCTTCAGCTTATAGAGCAAATATGGGAAAATGTTTGATTTTTCCCTTGATTATTTCAAAAGTCCTGAGTTTTTAAAAATTTTTTTAACATTCTTTAATGGTGAAAATGGATTTTCTAGTATCATTAGAGAGAGTCATGGTTTGAAGTTCTTGCTTTATCGGTCTTTGATTTACTTGATATCTGATGATCAGGAAATGCTTCAAGTTCCGCAGTGAGTCCTCCTGCCCTCATGTCTTCCACAGCTTCCTTGCTGTGCTGTGCAATATGAAAACACAGCTTCCTCTGCTCGTTTCAGCCAAGACCTGGAAAAAAATCCATTCCCCAAGAAGTTCTAGTTTCTAGCGGCACCTCAGGATCACAGGCTGGCTGCAGAATGTCCCGTGGGTTTTCAGGTGATCTTGTCAGTTGCCCCAGATGCCTGCTGCTCCTGGTCCCTTCTGCAGATGTGCAGGCTGTCCATGCAACCAAGCATCCAGGCAGCTGATCTCCAAGTTCCCTCGTCTTCCTCCCTCCCAATCTCTGCTCTCCTTTTTCATCCCATTTCCACTGCTCTGGTCACTCCTCCGATTCCCTCACTCGGACTACCCAGTGTGACCCCAGCATACTGCTTGATCTTTGGTCATTCTCTTGTCTAGTCCAGTGATGCCATCCAAATCTACTGTATGCAGAACAAAACGGAAGAGCAACCCGGTGCAGAAGTACTCCTTCTCAGGAACCTTCCGTGCCCCCCTGCTGCCCACTGAGCAGCTCCTCACTGGTGCAGCGTCCATGCTGTTCCAGTCTTTGCTGACCTCTGCTTCCAACCTCTTAAGCCACCACTTCTCCCATTTTGTGAGTCAGGAAGACTCCGCTGTATGTCTCCTCCCTTTGTTCCTGCCTCTCCTATCCCTAAGGCAGCTCTGTTCGTCTTCCCACCTCACTCAGGTTCATGCCAAAATTTATATCAGCGTTTTCTTCACAATCTTCTATGCTGTGAAGACTCCCATAGACCTTGTCGTCAGAATTATTGACTCCCTCTGTTTCATTTCCTTGACTTTTGCTTGTTACACCTCTGTGTACATTGGTTTCTTAATCTCTTTTTTTTGGACAGGCAGAGTGGATAGAGAGAGAGAGAGACAGAGAGAAAGGTCTTCCTTTTTGCCATTGGTTCACCCTCCAATGGCCGCTGCGGCTGGCGCATCTCGCTGATCCGAAGCCAGGAGCCAGGTGCTTCTCCTGGTCTCCCATGGGGTGCAGGGCCCAAGGACTTGGGCCATCCTCCACTGCACTCCCGGGCCATAGCAGAGAGCTGGCCTGGAAGAGGGGCAACCGGGATAGAATCCGGTGCCCCAACCAGGACTAGAACCCAGTGTGCCGGTGCCGCAAGGCGGAGGATTAGCCTGTTAAGCCACGGTGCCGGCGGTTTCTTAATCTTTAAAAGGGAGAATTAGTGATGGTAACAGCATCATGGAGTTGTGTGGAGACTCAGGGCGATTGCTCATTTGAAGTCCTTAGCAGTGGGTTTGGATGTAGAGGAGCACTTCATGAAGAGTAGCTGATCCTGTTGTGGCTGCATGCTATAATCATATTGGTAGTGGTAATATTTGTTTATGAGTCTACTAAGACGAGCAGTTTTACCTGGACCTGGGTTTGTCTTGAAGCTGAGAAGTACTTCTGGGTAAAGGTCTCATCTCAGCACTTCCTACTATGGAATCCTTGGGCAGGAATAGTGCCTTATGCACCCTGGGCTCATGGTGGTTCCCATATCTCTATGTCATGGACATAGCAGGCGTGCATGGGCTCACACATAATCGGTGACTCTGTTGTTGCATTCTACCTGGAAACCATAAATGATGAGATAATGCCATCTGATATCAAGAGTTGTCATGGAGAAGGAAGTGTTGAGAGAGCAGAAGGGGGGAGGACCGAGTGAAAACCCTGGAGCTGTGGCCCCTGGACAACATGAGGAGGAGCAGGCAAGGCTTCTGGGAGGGAAAAGCATCCGAACACAGAGATGAGCAAAGGCTGTGCCTGAAGGGGCTCAGCTCAGGCAGCAAGAGGAAATCATCTAGTTGCCAATTACTCAAATCATACGAAGAAGCAGCCTTAGGAAGCGTGGCTCTTAGTCTCAGTTGCATCTTGAAGGGGAAGATGATGGATGAAATCAATCATCACATTGAGCACTGTACCCTAGATGAAGTTCAGCAGACAGAACGTGATTTTGCCCATGGTCTGCCCCCACGCAGCAGAGGTCTCCAGGGCTCTGTGGTATGTCCAGCGTCTCAGTCTGTGCCTTGCTGGCACCTGGTCGGCAGCCTCCTTTGTTGATCATTTCAGGTGATGAAGAAAGCTGCAGGCCGGTGCTACGGCTCACTAGGTTAATCCTCCGCCTGCGGTGCTGGCACCCCGGGTTCTAGTCCCCATTGGGGCGCTGGATTCTGTCCTGGTTGTTCCTCTTCCAGTCTAGCTCTCTGCTGTGGCCCGGGAGTGCAGTGGAGGATGGCCCAGGTCCTTGGGCCCTGCACCCGCATGGGAGACCAGGAGGAAGCACCTGGCTCCTGGCTTCGGATTGGCGCAGTGTGCCGGCCGCAACGCGCCGGCCATATGGGTCACTTGGGGGTTGAACCAATGGCAAAAGGAAGACCTTTCTCCCTCTCTCTCACTTTATAACTCTGCCTGTCAAAAAAAATAAATAAAGAAAGAAAGGTAGAAAAAAAAAAGCTGCAGGTTGAAGATGCTCCCTGACGCATGGCCTTTTTGTCTCATGGTTTGGTCTGTACTAACCGCTTGTTAGGAAACACAATAAAAATGTTTGGGAGCGGGGGACAGAGAGGACATATCAGATTTATGTGTAAAACAACAATTTGTAGCTGTGAGACCTGAGTATCAGTAACGTAGGACCACTGTTGTCTTGTGTGTTTGCAGTAATGGCTGTGCAGTTGGAGCTCTTGGGCTGTTCCAGGCTTTGATACAAACCCATGTCTTTGAGCTGTGTAAGATCCAAGACTTCAGGTCCCCTGGCTTTCCCGGAGTCAGAGCCACGTGTTCCAGGCCAGATGAGGTCTCTGTTGAAACCTGTCCACTGACTGACGTCTCAGCTGCCCTTTGTACTGTGTCTGTAGGGTGCATGTGGGAGAAAAGTGTCATGCTTTCACTGTTGCTTGTCTACACAAGTCACTCAAGTGGAAAATTCTTGCTCAGATCCGTGTCCTCTGTGTTGTTATGTTTTGTGTCTGTGAGCACCAGAGCCACAGGTTTACACCCATGTGCACATGGATTCACCAGTGGGTGCTGCATTGTATTGGCTACTATTTCAAGTGCGTGATATTTAGTACCCCGTTACAGATGGAGATTGTAGAATCCTGTGTTCCGTGTGCTCCCCCTGGTTGTGGACTTGGTGTGAACATGGCACTTCCCGTGGGACCTTTTAAAAATAGAAGATGCAGCCCACAGTCTTCGACAGGATTTCATAATGTTAAAAGCTTTGTCTTGTCCAGTTTAATCTTTCAGAATCGTTTCTTGTTATCCTTGCTATTAAGTAAGCAACCGGTTTATTTTGCGTTGAATGGGTTGTTGTTAAGCTACTGTGAAGACACGAGAGAACAGGGCTCATTCTGCTCTGATGACGTTGTTAGTCTGGGAATAGAGAAAGGGAGCAAAGAGAATGAAAGAATGATGGTGGGGGTGGTGACGAAGGCTCCATGGTGAAGGGTCACGTGGCATGAAGACCAAATGAGGGAGGGGAAAAATAAGTCAAGAGCGGCAAGTGACATCCGCGGGGCTGAGCTTCTTGTTGAACGCTTGGAAAAGACAGAAAAATTCATGTAGAGAGACAGGCACTCAGGGCCCACGTCCATGGTCACTCATCGTGTTTTGGTTTGTGTTTAGGGTTTGTTGGCCTTCAAGTGGGAAATGACTCCATAAATTTGAAAATGTCTCTCTTGACTGTTTGGAGACAAGATCCGTTTCATTCCTTCACTCAGGATGGTGATTGGGGTGGTGCTAACTAAATATGAGGATCGGCAGTCCCGGCTACCTGGAAAGATCTGTCCCTGCCTGTGTCTCGTAGTTCAGCAAACTCCCTGGAGCATCGTCAGCGTCCGTGATCTCCTTCACTGTGGTTTGCCTGTCAGCGCCGTGGAGCCCAGGAGTTAGGCAAGAGAGCCAGACTCCCTGGCTAAGGACCTTGTGCTGGAAGTTAAGCTTTGAAATCTCGTAAGCCAGATTCTAATGAGTTTGAATCGATCTGCAAATAGAGTGTTTGATTTCTCTCTGTACATACAAGCACACTACAAATAAACACATATAAGGAACACACACATGCATAGGTACACACGTGCATCTTCATATGGAACAGGCATGTATTGCATGCTTACACATATATGTATATATGTAAACATACAGAAGCTTCAAAAAGTTCATGGAACATGGGATAAAATTGTTTTGGTGCAAAAATGTTTGAAATCCATGTGTTGGATTTCCGTGATACTCACTCTCCAGGTATATGTGCGATAGGAGAGAGGATGGAGAGTCATCTCCACACTGTCTCCTTGCCCGTTTGTATTTGAGTAACAGGCATCTCCCAAGGTCACATAAGAGTTTCTTCAGAGACGGGAGACAAGCATGCTGCCATGTGAGCATGCAGAGAATTGTCACTGTTCTTCCTGGCGTCTCCCCAACCCCGGGCCCCTTGTTCCCCAACTACTGAGGGTCTGTGGCTGTTAGCAGGAGAGCAGACAGATGCCGTTGCTGACCACTTCGGTGGAACAGACGCTGTAGAGTCTGGGTTGCGATGTGCACTGTGAACTTCTCAGTACGATGGTCTCTGTGAGCTCCATGATGAGATCTCATCTCCTGTTACCCCACTGACTGCTGATACAGATCGCCAGCGATAAATCCTTCAGACGGTGGCTGGCTGAATGTCTGATGAAGAATTAAGACTTTGTTTGCAGAGCCTGGAAGTGAGCCGTGTGCAGACAAGGACTGAGGGCAGACGAACAGCCACGGTTGGACGCCGCGCAGTTGGTGGCTCCCGCTTTATGACACCTGTGCTGCAGAGTGAGAAGCAAGTTTGAATTTGTAAATGCCTCACGGGCTGGAGTCCCGTTTCTCCCTTGAGAAAGAGATCCGTGTATAACTGAATTTTCCCCGGGGAACACGGGACAGGGAATGCAATAAATCAAGTGAGTTTTATGATCCCTGTAAGCAAAACCATACCCTGGTTGTGACGGATTGTGTTCAAGAGTCAATGAGATGCAGGCAGGCTGGGTACTAATGGCGGTGTGTGTTTGCAGTGCTTGGACGTGTTGTCTGCCGCCTCTACACACGGCTCGCTCGCTGGCTTTCTGTTAGGAAGGAAATAGTGGAATAACACACTGGTTTTTTCCCCCTCTATCTTCATAGTTTAATATTGTGCAACTGTTTATTAATAGGCTGAAGACCCCAAAGGATCTTTCTAATCCTATTTTAATATCAGACTAAATTTAATAAGATTATTTCTTCTCCCTACTGCCCATGCCTCATTCATTCATTTATTCAACAACTATTTGTTGAGGGTCCCTATGGTGACTGGACGTGGGGTCAGGCTCTGGGAGGGTAACATAGAATAAGGCAGGCTCGGTCGGACCGCAGGGGCCGGGGCCAGACCGAGGCACCAAGCCAGGGCTGTGAGCAGGCCTCGCATGGTGTATAGCGGCCCTGTAGCACGCTGTCTTCCGGGCGACGAGACAGAGTTTTAGAGTATCTGAAGGGCGATGGGTGTCCTGGGAGTGCCAGGGTTATCTGCTGGGATCAGGAGGGGAATCGTCTTGCCGTTCTCTCATTTTACCAAAGCCCCTTTGGCACTACTGAAATTTCCCCATGGTTTTGCTGCGTTCCTTTGAGGCAGACGTAGCTTTGTTCAGGTTACCAGAAGCCGGGAAGTGCCTGATTGAATTCCACATGCGGGACAAGATGTCTTGTTGACGGGGAGGTCAGAGATGAGGGGAAGGCTTCAGAGAGCAGGAGAGCCGGAAGGCCTCTCTTCAGACAAAGGCCTGACCCGGGCTTTCACACTTGAAAGGATGCCGGATTTCAAAGGGGGCCCTGGCGGAGGAGAGAGGCAGGCACCTGGCAAGACGTGCGGAGGGATTGTATTTGAAGTGAAGTTTTTTGAGGACTTGATGGGGTTGAGGGTAGAATGGAAAAAAAGCCAGTAATGTGCTTTTTCATCCCAGGCATTTTGTTAACGTAGCAGATGTGGGGGCGTTTGTGGAGTTTGGGTTTTTCTTGTTCCTTTTCTTTGTCTACCCCCTTTCTGCCTCCAGTCTCCCCCCCCCACCCCTTTCTTCCTAGATCTGCACGAGTTAAACCTCCAGCTTTGCCACCTTCTTGTACGTGCTTGGAGCCGTCTCTCGGATTTACTGTTGTTTATGCCGGTTTAAATCTTTAAAGATCTATCTGAAAAGCTAGCATGTTCTTGATTAAACCCTGGCAGGTTTGACCATATAATAGCGAGATCAGTTTATACGCATGTCTGTGCGTTTGTCCGTGTGTTCAGTTGTCCTCATCTACCTATCTTCCCATCACTTACCCATCCACCCATCCAACATCCTTCATTCATCCATCCATCCATTCATTTCTCCACCTATGCCTCGTTCATTCATCCTTGTCTCCCTTCCATTCATGCATTCCCCTCCCCCACGCCTGCCTGCCCACCTGCCTGTCTGCCTTCTGTCCACCCATCCATCCATCCATCCATCCATCCCTCCCTCCCTCCTGTTTATATCAAGTACACCAGTACCATTTTGTGCGATTGTTTTCACGTCAACTTTCTGATCATTGAAAATGGAACAGTATGTTCAGACTGTGTGGCCGAGGAGCCAAGAGAACTTGTGACTGGAAATGAGTGCCACGCCTTTTCTGAGGCCCACATCACGGCTTGCTCTACCCATTTTTGTACCGCGTTCTCTTCTCCCTAGCAAACTCACTGTTTGCATATGTGAGGTCACAGTTTATTAGAAGGGTGGGTAGAAGAGGGGAAGGCATCATGCGCGCTTCTGAGTGAAGATTTTAATTATGCCTGAGCTCAAGCTGTCTGCTGCAAATCCAGGTGGCTGTAAAAGAGGACCCAAAGGAAGACATGCAACAGCCGTGGGTTCTCACTCAGCAGTGGGCGTGTGGAAATGAATGGAATCCTGCAATGCTGGACCCTCCAGTCCAGGAGCCTGGAGTAGGGTGACTGACAGAGAGGAGCTGGACAAAGTCTGTTGTAGAGATTTGATTCACTTTAATATTTGGTTTACTGTGTACATTTCTATGCTCTTCTTTTAAGTGAAAGTGAATGTTCTACAAGAAATCTGGAGAGTCCATTTCTGCTTGTGAGGAGAGAGTGTTCCTGTGGTGTCTGTGTAAAGAGATGTATTTCAGATGCACAAGGTTATTCCAACTGAGCATCTCTCCGTTCCATCTACTGCATTTCTTCTTTCTTCTCTCGACTTTGTTTTACTTTTAGAAGCTGCAACAGGGCCTCAGCCATCTGTTTATCTATTTCAGCCAAATTCACCATTCAGATAATGTACATTTCACAACTTAAGCCCACTTAGAGATCACTTTTCACCACTTAAAGAGCATTTAGCCGTGATTCCAGGAATAGAAAATGTATCCTGAGACCCATGATGACTTGATGAGAGAATAAAGGACCATTTGTTATGCAGCAAGTATAAAATTATAACAGCGTTCCCCCTGTGTTTACAGTTGAAGGACGTTCTGGCTGGGGAGGAGGGAGGAGCCTCTACATTTCTGACATCAGTGGTTGGATGCCATACTTTCTCTATTTGTTGTCTTGGAAACAAACAGAGTGCAGCATTTTAAAAAATACAGAATTGGCACCATTTGGGCCTAAAATTAGGATAAGAGTTTTTTTTTTTTTTTTTTTTCATATAACAAGCATGGGAGAACTTCTTGTTTACTAATTGGGATGAAGAAGCTTGTTGCTACGATGTACTTAATTTGGCTCCCAGATTCTTTTATTCTTAGCCACCTTTTGGCCAAAAGAATTTGTGCCTAATCTGTAAAGTGGGCATATGAATAGCAGGTGCCTCCGGGGCTGCAGAGTTAACTGAGGTCAGTGATGGAAAATGCCCAGGACAGCGTCTGGCCCGTAGGCCATGTTGTGTACCCGCTAGCTGTTGTTTCTGGTTACGGAAACACTGTTGGGTCAGTGCCACTCTGTAGGACCTGCTCTCCTGTTGTGTGTTCAGTCGACCTGTTGGCGTGTACCTGTTCACGATGAACCTCTGAGGTTACAAGTCAAGGTCCACTGATGCTTGACTGGGGCTTGACTCATTGCACTAAGAGAATTCCGCTGCCTGATTGTGTTGCTAGGCAACCCAGCATCAGCATCAGTGTGAGCATCCATTAGGCTGCAGGTAACTCAAACCCACCTGTGTTATCTGGAGGCAGGAACTTCCCAGAACTGACAGGCACAGAGTTCAGTCATAGAACCCATGGGAAAAAGTTACTCAGGAAGAACTGAAACCAGGGAGAGAAGAGCCCATAGGAGTGCAGGTCACTCTGTCTTCTCAGGGGTGCCTGGGGGCTGCGGCTGCTCTTCTCTTCCCTGCACTTGGCAGGTGGACGAGCACAGCCATGCTGCACCTTACTCAGCCCCTCCAGCGCCACACTGATGGCAATGAATGTACTCCTGTGCACCTCAGGAAAGTGGAATCTGATTAGCACCAGTCAGTCCTGAAGTTTCTCCTCACCAGAGTCTGGGACAGAGCAGTGGGAACAGGTGCATTCCGCGAGAAGGGCTGTGGAAGCGCAGGGACGCACTGTGAGCAGAGGGTCTAGAGGTTGAGAAGCAGATATGTATGCCCAGTTACCAAACATGTATACCCAAATATGTAGACTGCAGTGGGTTGGTTCTTACTAATATGAGAACTGGAGGTAATGGGTGCAGGAGACAAGGGATCACATTTTAAGTCCCAAAGAAGAAATTTCTGAACACTGGTAATTTTCGTTATATATTAATTTTGACATAAATACAGAGATTTATCTAAACTGAGAAATCCCTGTGATGGGTGTAAGATGTATGATGGTAAAGGAGAAAGGAAATTAGTTTTTCTTTCTGCACTTGCACCCACCACCTCACAGAACACTTTCCACGTCTGAGCAGGCACTACGGGAGTGTCCTGTCGTGCAGCTCTGATGCTGTGTCTACCTGGAGCTAGACTGAGACCCCACAGGTTCAGGATTCAGTTTGACAGGGCTGCCCCACCCCTGCCCAGAGGTTCACCACAGCTCCGGGTTGTGGCACGAGCTTCCAACCAGTTGGCTGTTCCCTGTCCCCAAACTCCACTGCTTCTCTTTGATCGCTTTTTGGGGTGGTACACTGAACTCAGAAAAACACTCACTGGCATCTGCTCATTTATTATAGAGGGTGTTTCAAAGCAAGCAGATGAACAGGTTGATGGAGGCCATTCAGATCATGTGGGACAGAGCACTGGGGCCTTTGACAGACTGGATGAGGCCCAAACAGGTTCATGCAATTCATCTCCTTTACTTTCCATTGACTGATGATGGATGGGAATCCCATGTCTGCAGTACAGAGTGACAGACACACACACAGGGCCATGTCCAGACTGTGTGAGGTCAGTCAGGTGGGCGCCATGGCCCAGACAACCAGCACCTAGCATTGGCCGTCACGGAGTTCTCCATCACCACAAGGAACCCAACCTCTTGGGAGCAGTGAGAGGGAAAGAAAGCAGTTCATGGTCAAGGCTGCCGTGATCTCCGCCTGAAACGCCAGTTGGCACAAGGTTGAGTTTCAGTTGAGGCTCCCCAGGCAGACTGCCATCCACATAGTGCCGGCATCACGGTAGCGTGGGTTCCTTTGTGCTTGGGTTTTCCAGCACACTGTGTATCAGGAAGGGAACTGGTGGACTGACTTACCCCAGGCTTCATCTGTCACGTGACCGCCCTGCCCTCATATCTTGACGACTTTCCACTTCATGTGTCCATGCCTGATGATACCGTGTTCTCTGGTAACCTCCAACCAGACTTCACACTGAGTCCGAGTTGGGCCCCTCTGGGTTCTTCGGCCGCACTCCTGAACTCACCATGTATTTTATTTCCAAGGGGTTGTGTGTATCACAAAGCCGCTAGAGTGATGTGAGGGGGCTGTCACCAGGGTAACCAGGAGCACAGAGTGTGCAGCCCCCCTGGCTAGTGCCTCATTCCCTCTGCGCTGGACTCCGACTGTGTCTTTGATTCATTCTCTTTGTGTGGCCACTGGGCTGTAGACGCCTGACAACCCCCTGATCCTCCACTTGTCTAGTTCTCTATTGCTTCCTGGCAAAGCTCTGCCCTCCAGAATCCATTAATTTTCAATAAACATGATACATTAATATCTCCTGGCCTATTTGACTGCTACATGGTTATACATCTACAAATTCTCTCTGTTGAGTGTTGGATCTATTCGTTACATATCCAAATGTGTTTTCCTATTCTGGTACAGTGTATTTCCCCTTGGATCAACAGTGAGCTCCTTGTCCCTAAAGAGATCATCCCGATTTCTGGGATATTCTAGAGCTGATTCTTGCATCAGGAAAGGGCTTGGAATAGAGGACAAAATTCTGAAGCTTTGGGGGTGGGCGTTTAGCCTAGTGGTTGAGCTGTGAGTTGTGATGTCTACATCCCAGAGCAGAGCACCTGAGTCCAATGGTGGCTCCACTTCTCACTCCAACTTCCTGCCCATGTGCACCCTGGGAGGCAGCGCAAGTAGCTGGGACCCTGCCACCATGTGGGAGACCCAGGCTGAATGCCTCGCATTGGCTTTCCTCCTGGACCTACCTGGCTCCTGCAAGCATTTGGAGAGTAGACAGAAATGCATGGTCTTTCTCTCTCTCTCTCAAAATAAATGAAACTTTGGAAAATCCATAAGCTCTGGATTTATTCCTCATCTATAACTTTCCCTCTTGTGTATAATTTTAGCTCCAGCAGGTCTCTAAGTGGAGGCACCTGGAGCATTCCGAATGGAAGTGTTGGTGTAACGTGTCTACGTGTAGTTTTCCATATTCTTAGAATTCAGGAATGATTTCACGAAATTTGCTTTTGTTGCTATACCTGACACAATGAGCTTCTAAGTAGACAATCTAAAAAGCAAATCCACACCTGCATTTTCTGTCACTGATACGAGAATACATATGATTTCGGTGTGATGACTTCCTGGTTTTGCCTCTGCAAGTCATTTCCAAACTGACATCTGTCACTCACCCAGCACAGTCTCTGGTCTCAAGACCTGGGGGATCTGAGTCGACAGTTCAGGTGAGGCCTGGTATTAGCAATGAAAATGAAAGGAGAACTCTACCCTTGTGATTCTTCGGCATATTTGAGGTGTGTCTCCGTGCGTTCAGCAAGGTCTCGGCCTCGGCAGTGTGTGCCCCACGCCGCCTGCCCGTGAGGTCTCCCGTCGTGTCCAAGCCCACTCTGTTCTCGTCGTCTGTGTCTGCTTAGCCCTGGAGAAACTTCCGCAGGCCCTTAACCCGCTCAGGATCAGCGCAGGTTTGTCAGCAGCGGCAGGAATCAAGCTGCACCCTCCCACACCCCCAGCTGGCTTGCAGGAGTGGCCGAGCCTTCCTGTCTCCTCATTCTAGGAGGGGAAACAGCAGGCTCATCCTCTGTGGAGCTGCTTAGTTCCAGGCAGCATCCGTGCGTTCTCTCACTCAATGCTCTTCCAGGCCTCTGGGTGGAGCTTCCTGTGTAACCAGAGACTGAATGGGGGCTCAGTTCCTTTAAGTAACTTACTTAAACCTGCAGTGAAGGTCAAGGTGTGGATTTTGGCTCAGGTGCGCCTCCAAAGTCTGGGTTTGGGTTATCGTGATGTCATCTTCCCTCTGTCAACAGGATGCCCGGTCTCCATCGTTTGGAGAGCATGCCAGCACGAGCTGTGTCTCTTCCTTTGCTTTAATGGTATAGTAAGAGGTATAATTTAGATGTGGTGGCTGAGAGGGTAAATGGAAAGCACTAATTAAGAAACATTGCAATTGCTAAGGCTGCCGAGCATCAGCTATTGTTGAACAAGTAGACATCAGGAAGAAAAAAAAGCAGTTATTCAAATACAATGCCGCTAAGTTAGATGCTTCTTGGAAACGGGGCTGCGCACAATAAAACGGTTCTTTAGGATGTTTGGAGTTGTCAGCCCGTGGCTGAGGAGCCGATGTCGTCTTAATAGGCTCTTCTGAGAATGTACTTAGAGCATAGCATTTTAGGCAGCGGGAACTCATGATGTCAGAGAGAAAGGGCAGGTCATCTACACAAACAGGTGAATGTTTGGGCAAAAACGGCCGTGGGCGCCCTGTGCCAAGGGCCGGCCTCTGCCCAGGTGACCTCACGATGTCAGATAAGGATGCAAGCTGGAGCGGGCCATATGGGTCCCAGAGCGTCTCTGCTCGCTCCGTCCTCCGCTCAGAGGCAGAGCCGCTGCCTCTGCTTCACGTGCAGGATGAGGTAACTGCTTCAGACTTCACCGGCGAGTCTGACCCTTGGCTCCCCGTCACGCTGCATTGCCGAGTGAAGCGCCAGCCTGCAGCAGGCCGTGGTCTTCCCCAGGAGGGGGTGAGGCAGGAGGGAGCGGCTGGTGCCTCAACCATCCACATGGCACAGTTTAAATGTCGAGCTCCACAATTTACGAGTGATCTGAGTTGCATGGGGAATGCAGTGGAAAAGTCATCCTCTCTCCCCCTTCTCCCCTGTGTGGTGAAATTGAGTGTGTCATAAATTCCGTGCGTCGCCAAGTTCACGGGGCTTCTGTAAGGAGACATTAAAAACAGAACTCCGTACAGCTCTGATTCTTGCCTGGAGAGCGTGGACACTGCAAGTGTACACACAGAAGTTAAGCTGCCTTTTCCTCCTGCTTTCTCATTCTGGGGCTCTATTCTTTCAAACCAGACACTTTTTCAAAGACAGCCGGTGTCTGATAGAGCTTCATTTTGGTAACAGCAAGAGTGGATAGAGGTTAGGAAACTGAAAATACAAGTGAGTGCCTTCCCAGGAATTTGAAGTTTCATTGAAACTAGGATAGAAGTAAATTACTAATAGTGCTTGTATTACCTGGTGATGTGGAGAGGACACAGCTTAATATTAGGTGCAATATCCAAGCTATTTTGATGAAATATGTTGTGAGAGATGTATTTTCTGTTTCATCAGGGGAGTTTAGCTGTTCCCTGAAGCTACAGCGCTTGCCTCCCTGGAGAAATCTCTTCATAGAAGGAATTGTATACAAAGGGTGGGCTGCCAAGGGCTAAATCCATTAAAACCAATTGAAGAAGAGTTGTTACTTTGTTAGGAAGGGAAAAAAAAATAAAAATACAAAGCTCATTACCTGGAACCGAATGACTGCTTTCGGATTAAGAAATTGACAGTTAATGTCTAATTGCGCCAGCCCGCTGCAGCACGTAAACACGGGGCTTTCAGACACTTACCACGAGCATATGCGCATTTATTATTCCATCATTGGGGAAAATTAATGATCGTAAGTGCCAATAACTTGAACAGTTACCCACCTAACCTTTGAGTGAATAGGTCTATTGTGTTCATTTTGCAGGGAAAACACAGTGTGTCTATCAATATTGCCAAGATTTCTTCAATTTTCTTTTCTTCCCATCATGCTCTTTAATTACTTGCAATCTTTCTGATTTTAAGCTATTCACTAATTTTTTTCTCCATTAGCAGTTTCATTAAGGAAACAATGCTCTTGCTGCTGAAAGCTCCGTCCCTGTCCCCAGTGCCCCATCGGAATAACGAGGACAATAGCAGACCTTGTGGCCCCCAAGAACTGCTGTCCTGCTGAGGGAAGGTGGTCTGGGGCTTGGAAGGAAGCCACAAGGGAGGCCGGGCTACTGAGCCAGCTGCAGAAGCCAAGACTCTCCGACGCCGGTGCAGTTTCTTGGGAAGCTTGTTTGCTGGCTTGACTTTATTGTGAGGAAGACATAGTGGCATGTTCTGCGCAACTAAATAGCAGGAGAACATTATTTGGCTGAGATCTGAAAGAGACGGAGCATCGTGTTAAGAGATTCCAGTGTTTCGCTGAGGAGGATGAAGTCCCTGCTGGTCTTGCCCTTCATTACTCCTACCCTTTTGCGATTTGTTAAAACAAATTCAAACCTCGGGGCCGGCGGACCAAGGAGGGCCAGAAGCCTTGGCAACTGCAGCTGGCTTTCCCGAGGCCAGGATCCAGAACTCAGATGCGGGCGTTACGTATCGATGTGAACAGACGCCTTGGTCAGTCACAAGCTCAGTAGTTTGCCTTCGTTTCGTCAGAATAAGAAAAGGGAGAGAAAGGTGCATTTGGTCCGGCCACGCTCTGTGTTTGCAGCTGCCTGGGTCTGGTGGGGGCCTGGGGAGTTGCTGTCTTCAGTCCTTGTCTGACTCCAGGGAGACGGGGCGCTTTCTTTCCCCTTTGCTCTTTGTCTTGTTTCTTAGCACGATGCCTGGCACAAAGTCCGACTACTTCAAAAAGCGCAGTTAGGAGGTAAGTATATTTCAGTGGGAAACATCTCAGAAGTCTCCCTGCAGCTTTTTCGTACTATGGATTTTCCACGAGCTGTTGGATAGCCCCTTGTATGCAGGGCTGTCAAGAACTTGTTCAGCACCAAAATGAACTCATCTTTCCGTTCCATTTTCTCCCAATGTTCTGAAGGACTCTGACAGGCACTGAGCACGTTTAGAAGGGAGGGGGGTGGGAAGGTGAAGAGAGGGAAGAAGGAGGTGATGAGGGCAGGATGGGGGTGTGCAGGGGAGCCCTGGCCTGCTGACCAGGTAGCAGTGGAGCCTGGCCCTGCCTGCGGCCTGCCAGCGGGTTCTGTCCCTTAAAGGAAATGAGGTTACTGTGCACTTCTGTGTGGCTGGGGCCTCCAGCATCGTCCTCTGGGCCATCTGCAGGTCACCTAAACCCTCCCAGGGAAAGTGGAGGAAGCAGCAGTGCGATGCTGAGGCTGCCGCCCTGACCCTTGCTGGGTGTGAGGACCCCGGCTGGATAATTCCCACTCAGTGCTTCCAGTCCTTTCAGACTGTTTTAGAAAAGTTTCCTGTTTGTTCAGGAAAATGTGATTTGCCAAGGAATATAATATTACCTCTGCCTAACTAAACTTTGCAGAGACAAACCTGCATTGGAGAGACTAAGAAATTCTCTATTTCTGGTTCCCCCAGGGTACCCAGAGGAATCAGAAAATTTCAAATAAGATATGGCTGGGGGTTAGAAGTTAAGGTTGCGCTTCACATTGAGAACTTAAAAAAAGAAATCTAGCCGATGCCTGTATTGTTTTGTGCACTTCACCATACCTGCAAATACAGCTCTGTGTATTTCATCAAGTTTGGGCTTTTGTGAGGATAAGCAGAGCCAAGAATGTGAAGGCTCCTAAGACGTACTCTATATCCCATCATCATCAAGTCTGACCAGAAGTCACCCTCCTTTTTAGATTGACTCTGTCCAGATAAATCTAGACAGAACAGAACAAATCAACCCCAAGAGGCAGCTGGCTTGGGAGAGGCAAATTCATGGAAATTCTGGGTCATAAATTGTACAACGCAGTTCTGACCTTTTGCTGGGCATTGTAATTCAGGTGAATGCCTTTTGGCACCTGAGTCCTCCTGAGGAGTTTACTCCTGGGCAGTAAAGTAGCATACCTGCAGACACGTATGTAGATAAACACATGTACATGCACACGTGTGCGCGTGCACACACACACACTGCACCCAATGTAAAGTTCCCTAACTTCTTTACAGAGGCGCATCCAACAGTCAGGGTATAATTGAACATTTTTCATCTAATGCTCAAAATAAAGCACAATGTCAGGTTGAATTATTTGGGAGGTCTTCATCTAACTACTTTCATTTTGATGGCCCAGCGTTTTCTGTGCCCCACTCAGTAAACTGGAAGAGATCGCTAGTGGTGTGTACTGAAAGAAAGCGTAACCTTGACAGCTGAGGGGCAGGAAGGAAGTTTTATGAAATAGCTTTTATGGGGGCTGGCGTTGTGGCACAGTGGGTGACAACCACTGCCTGCAAGGCTAGCATCCCATATGAGGCTGGTTTGAGCCCTGGCTCTGCCAGTTCCAAGCCAGCTCCTTGCTAATCTGCCTGGAGCTGCAGCAGAAGATGGGCCAAGTGCTTGGGCCCCCGACACCCTCGTGGGAGACCCAGATGGAGTTCCTGGCTTCTGGCTTTAGTCTGGCCCAACCCTGGTCATTGCAGCCATTTGGGGAGTAAGCCAGCGGGTGGAATATCTGTGTCTCCTTCTCTCTGTAACTCTGCCTTCCAAATAAATCTTTCAGAAAAGAAATATCTTTAACTTAAATGAAAGCAATTCCTCTATTGAAAAGGCAACTAAAATAACTGCTGTGTCGTCTAGATGGAGAAGCCGGTGTAAATCTGTAACCAATTTTTAAGCCCATCAGGCAGAGGTCTTGACTGTGGGCACTGTGCTGTAGCGTAGGCCTGTAGCTGGCGATCATCTTGCCCAGCTCCGCCTTCGTGTCAGTTGAACAAGAGCTCCCATCTCCCCTTGCACCCTTCTTTTATTCCTTTTGTGAATCTATTACAGAGGTGTAATAGTGGAGTATTTCTCCTTAGATGGCTGGTCGACTCCACTTAGTTGCACACCTTCTACATTCATCTGTTTTGTTGCAAATGACAGGATTTACTTTTTTCTGAAGGCTAAATAATAACCCATTGCATGCACAGACCATGTTATCTGTCTATCTGTCAACGGACACTGAGATGACTTCGGTATCTTGGCCGTCATGATTACCAATGCACAGAACGTGGGCGTATAGACGCGTCTTTAAGGGTGTGGTTTCATTTCTTCTCAATGGGTCCCCAGAAGAGGGCTCCCTGGATCATAGGGTCCTTCTGCGTCTGGTGTTTGTAGGAGACCTTCATACCTTTCTCCCCAGTGGCCGCACCGCTACACATTTCCACTTGGTTTCTCCACGTAACACCAGAGCTTCCTGCCTTTTATATGTTAATAGCAGTCCTGACCGGTGTGAGACAGACTCTCATGGTGGTTCTGCCTTGCATTTCCCTGGTGAATGATCTGTGTTAAGCACTTACAATTCTAAGAGGTCAGTCTCATGTGAAATGGCCTCAGCCGCTACCTCCCCTGAAGCCCCGGGAAAGTGGAAGAATGCAGAGACTTGGGGAGGTGAAACAGCTCTGTGTTACCTTGGTGATGGTTTCACATACACATATGTCCCCAATCCCACCAAATCGTATACATTAAATACAGGTGCATTTTTGTGTATCTGTTTTACTGGAATAAAGCTGTGGAGATCAGTGATTCTGACGTAGAGGAAGCTGCCTCTTGAAAGGCATCCCATGTTGGAGCGCCGGTTTCAACGCCGGTCACACCGCTTCTGGTGCAGCTGCCTGGCAGTGCATTCCTGATGGCCCAAGCACTTGTTCTCTGCCACCCGCACGGGAGATCCAGATGGAGTTCCATTCTCTTGGCTTCAGCCTGGCCAAGCCCGGCCATTGCAGCCATGTGGGACCTTCTAGCAGGTGGAAGATCGCTCCTCTCTCTTCTCTCTCTGCCCTTCAGAGAGACAACAAATAAATAATTCTTTTTTTTACAAAAAGATACTGTTACATGAAAGGTTGGCGTATTTGTGGAGGCTTCCTAGTCCCATCTTACTGACTGATCACCGTAAGTCACAAGCTGCCCTGGTGTAGTTTTGTGCTAGTTTTCTCAGCGCTCAGACCTAGGGGCAAACCCTAACACCTAAGGCGGGTTGGCTACCTGTTGGTGGAGGATCCCTTAACTGTGGGTGTGGTCTGCTGCCCTACATCCCAGGCCTAAGGTGAGCCACTGTGGTCCTGCGTGTTTAAGGAAGATGGACACCTTGGCCGCTGCCATGGCTCACTAGGCTAATCCTCCACCTGTGGTGCCTGTACTCCGGATTCTAGTCCTGGTTGGGGTGCCGGTTCTGTCCCAGCTGCTCCTCTTCCAGCCCAGCTCTCTGCTGTGGCCCAGGAAGGCAGTGGAGGATGGCCCAAGTGCTTGGGCCCTGAACCTGCATGGGAGACCAGGAGGAAGCATCTGGCTCCTGGCTTCGGATCAGTGCAGTGTGCCGGCTGTAGCGGCCGTTTGGGGGGTGAACCAACGGAAGGAAGACCTTTCTCTCTAACTCTGCTTGTCAAAAAAAAAAAAAAAAAAAAGATGGACACCGGTGAGCAGGCAGAACCCACTCCTGTGTGTGGGATTGGCCGTGGCCCTGGGACGTGGCAGAAGTGACCACCACTTCCCAAGGTGCTAGTTCTGTGCAGCTCAGTGCCATCCTCTGGGAACTGAAGAGCCCTGGGGGCTCCTCACTGGCGCCCTTCCCTGCTCAGGTGTGCACTGAGATGGAGGAAGATAAAATGCTGGATTCCGCTGCTTAGTCCACAATATGTGTTTCCTGTTGGTGGGCTCGAGTCCTCCTTCCATGCTAAGTTGGCCATTGCACTTCAGCGTGGAAACCAACATAACCCCCAGGCACAGGGGACCCTGTTCCCCAAGAAGGTGGAAGAGAAGCTGGGTAGGCAATCACCGGGATTTTCCTGCACTCAGCATTCCCATTTGCCAACTCAGAGTGAGATTCCAGGACATGATCTCACTGGCACAAAGGCTCTCGGATAATCAGCCTTGAGGTGAAGCCGGTGAAAGGGTTTAGTCTGACCTGAGAACGCAGCACTGGCAGCACAGATGCACCTGCTGGCCTCACCGTAGGGAAGTGTGGGCACCGTGTCTCCATCCAGCTTTGTGAGAAGGGGCAAGCCAGCAGGAGAAGCCCCACTCACTCATCTTTGACAAATGTCGCCCGAGTGCCCTGTGTGTGCCAGCTGCTGTCCAGAACAAGGAGGTTCAGCAGAGGACAACACAGACGAGCACCTGTGTCCTTGTAGGTTCTGTGTACGTGTGCACCATCCGAGTAATCGGCTGCTTTAGAAAACAGACTGTGTACCTCCACGTAATAGGATGTGCTTTGCTGTTTATGAGGTGTGGAAAGTGCATCATAACACAGTTTGTGCCACAGGATGGAGGTGTAATTCTCATTGTGGGCTCTGCATGCGCACACACAAATACACACTCAGGGTTTTTATTTTAAAATAATCACAGATCCTTGAAACATTATGGTGTGTCATCCTGAGCAATTTATTTGAAAAAAACATAGAACTAAGTTTGGCAAAACTATATTTACGGCAGTACTGTTACACTCAGGCATTTCTTTCTTTTTCGTATTTTATTTTATTTTTTTATTTGACAGGTAGAGTTATAGACAGAGAGACAGAGAGAAAGGTCTTCCTTCCGTTGGTTCACCCCCCAAATGGCTGCTACAGCTGGCGCTGTGCCGATCAGGAGCCAGGAGCTTCTTCCTGGTCTCCCACGTGGGTACAGGGCCCAAGCACTTGGACCATCCTCCACTGCCCGCCTGGGCCACAGCAGAGAGCTGGACTGGAAGAGGAGCAACTGGGACTAGAACCCAGTGCCCATATGGGATGCCAGTGCTACAGGGGGAGGATTAACCAAGTGAGCCACGGTGCCAGCCCCTTTAGTATTTTAATAATTTTAGCTCACACATATAAGGCAGCGCTTGGGGTGTCATTTTATCACTTACTGTACATGAGTGAATTGACCTTTGATTACTGTCTATGGCCCCTGCCTCTATTCCTGCTGATCCATAGTCTTTTTACTTGTTGAACTCTTTATTTAGTGGAGTGTTAAGCCTTTTGATAATGTAAATTTTTTTATCTCAAACTTTTAAAAATAAAATTAAAAAATATTTGTCGTCTTGGAAGACACACGCATGTACACACAGAGATACCTTCCACCCAATTGTTGACTCACAAACGCTGGTAAAAGTCAGGACCTGGCCAGACCGAAGCCAGGAACGTGGAACTCCGTGAGGGCCCTCCCCTCGCCGCAGGTGGCAGGTTCCTGAGTACTTCAGCCATCACCTGCTATTCCCAGGATGTGTGTTAGCAGCCGGAAGCTGGATCAGAAGCAGAGGAGCTGGGACTCCCACAGGCACTCCCACAGGTGCTGCTGGGGTCCCGAGTGGTGACTTCATTGTTGTGTGCAATGCCTGCCTCTAAGTCAGGTCTTTGTGATTTCCACCAAGTCCCTTCACCTGGGAGTGTTCTTCTGTTCTTAACATGGTCAGACCATTGTTCTGGAGGGGGCTTGGCCCTTTGTCTTGGCTCTCAAGCAGATGCGCAGTGATCACCACTGTTGGTTCTGTCTGACAGTTGCTGGGCGCTGTGCAAATCGTTGATCACACACTGTGTCTCTCAGTCCTCATGACAGCCCACCCAGCATGATGGGCACCCTTGGTGGTTATTCCCATGTCACAGGGGGAGACAGAAGCTTATGTCCTCCGTTTTCAGACTTGCAATATGGGGAATCTTTAAAATTCTTATAATATATGTGAGGATACTGATGGAAAGATTTGGAGTCCAGTGCAAAGAGGGAAGGGATTGGATTGGCTCATTGGTCAGTTTCAAGGGCTCTTGGAGAACAAAGGCATTGGGCCAACCCCAGGGTGGGAGAGGGAGGGAAAAGGAGGGGGGACTCTGAGTGCCAGGAAGCCCCTGCTGTGGGTGTGAGGTTGGGGTAAGGTGGGTAACGGTGCCAGCACCCTGGGGACTGTCCTCCTTCAAGACTGGCAGTGGAGATGGCGTGTGCCTGAGAGTGCAGACGAAGCTCTGGGGGACTCGAGTTTTGCTTTCTGCCTCGGCCATTCTCTGTGCTGTCCTCTAGTGGGAAATGCAAAGTGGGCGTGACTGCTTTAAATGCCTTTGATACTGGAGGCCAGCCTCTTGTGAGCCAGCGCCTGGGGAGCCCTCCGTGGTTCCCTGCTGACAGTTCAGAGATGGGGGACCCACAGTGGCTCCTGGGCCAGGTAGCAGCTTGTGTGGGTAGTGTTTGTCACTTCGACGTTAAAAAAACAAATCACATTTTTGAAAAGCCAGCGTGGTCGGTACTGCCCGTGTGAGCCTGGAAGGACACAGCTGGGACAAGCAGATTGTGCCTCTTCCAATCAGAACTGGAGTGTTGCCTCCACGTGGAGAATTGGCCTCTGAGAAAGGAAGTCCCGCCCAGAAGGGCTGCGCTTCCCTCAACAGACACGAGCGTCTGGTGGCACCATTGCTGTTGTCCTCACTGTTCGTCTTACCGTTCGCTTCCTCTGTGTCTCCCGCAGCAGTGCCACTTCTGATGAGTGATGGTTAGGACTGCAGCTGGGGCCTCAGCGTGGGGGCACCCCCGAATTCTTTTGTCGGCACTTGGGCCCCATGCGGAGTGTGAGTGTATTCCGGAAAGATCAAGGAGGGGCAGGTGTGTGGCCTAACGGCTAACATGCCCACGTCCCACATTTGGGTGCCCAGGTGCGAATCCTGACCCAGCTCCGGAGTCCAGCTTCCTGTTGCTGATGCAGACCTGGCTCAAATACTTGAGCTCTGGCCACCCCTCATGGGAGACCTGGCTTGAGTTCCTGTCACCTGGCTCGGCTTGGCTCGGATCTGGTCACTGAGGGCATTTGGGGAGTGAACCAGTAGAGGAGTGTTTCTCTCTCTCTCTCTGCCTCTCAGAAAAAAGAATTTTTATTTTTAATTTGTGAGAAGTGGAATTAGAAGATTATTTCAGGGCAAATATTTTTGAAATCCTTATATGCCAGGGATCTTTACAGAATTTATGGAAAATGCATATTACAAAAAAAGCATCGATTTTAGAATTCTTTTAAAATTGTCTTTGAGGCACACACATACACACAGGATGGGAAGCAGGCAGACAGCCAGTGTGTTATTTCACTCCTCAGTTGCCTACAATGGGCAGAGCTGGGCCAAGCTGAAGCCCAGAGCTAGGAGCTCCATCCAGGTCTCTCTTGGGGGTGGCAGGGACCCAGTTACTTGAGCCGTTACCAGCCTCTTCAGGGTTTGCATTTATGGGAAGCTGGAAGCAGGAGCCAGGCAGGGATGGAACTCAGGCCAGGGAACCTGGGCCTCTTAACGGGGAGGCCACCAATGTAAATTCCAGTGCCCACGCACCTTCTGCTGTCCCTGTGGCTTTGCCTTCGCGAGTGGGATCCGAGTCCTCTCAGAGGGACCTGGGGAAGCCTGCTTGCCCTCGGCTGCCCGGTGAGGCACAGCCGCTCCCCAGACCATGGTGCCTTCATCGTGGCACTCCTGTCATCCAAGGCTGTAGGCAGCAAATCTCTGTTGTTTGTCAATGTCCTGGCCAAGGTGTTTTGGTGTTGCAGCCTGAGCAGGCCAGGACCGTTCTGTGTGGAGGGGAGTTAGAAGATGCTGTGCTTGTTGGGATAGACAGGGTACAAACTCAGACAGACCAGCGGCTTTTTCAATGTCAGCGGTAGGAAGCTGAAGTTGTGTACGCCCAGGGAGTCCTGGCGGCCTGTGTGCGTGGCCTGATGCAGCCTGAGGTGGCAGCCAGAGAGGTGCAGGGCCCTAACACGCGTGTCCATAGACATGCTGCTCTGATGAGCTGGTGATTTTAGAGAAACGGTTACTTGGCAAGAGAGATGATGTGGAAGACTGTCAGGGAGTGGGTTTGGTGGATGAGTGGATTCTGGGACGTTGCTCTGTTTGCATCCCTCTCACGTGTCACTGTAAGATCTCTTGCTCTCACTGTGTTTGTCTAGTGGCCACCATGGGCCTCTCCCTTTAGGAGGTCTCTCTGTGCCAACTGCCAGCTGTCAGGGGGCTCATGTTCCAGAATGTTCCAGAAGTCCTGAGCCTTGTTGGGGCTCTTCCCACAGCCTCCCCACCAGTGCCCCTACTCTCCTATCTCATGTACTCATGGTGTATACATAAACGAAGCTGGCCTGGTGATGGGGGGTACCCTGAGCCTTGTTGGGGCTCTTCCCACAGCCTCCCCACCAGTGCCCCTACTCTTCTATCTCATGTACTCATGGTGTATACATAAACGAGGCTGGCCTGGTGATGGGGGGGGGGGGTGTGCACTGTGCCCTCCTTCTTGAAGGTGGTGGTTTCTTGTGGAACTTGCTCTCAAACCGATCTCTTTTTGTTAGATATACATTTTACTACATAGCCATGGGCCAGTGAACAAGTACCCACCCAGTATTATCCCAAGCTTTTTTCCTAAGGATTTATTTCATTTATTTGAAAGGCAGAACTACAGAGAGAGGAGAGAGAGAATTCGTTCACTGGTTCACTCCCCAAATGGCCACAATGACTGGGGCTGGGCCAGGACAAAGCCAGGAGCTAGGAGCTTCCTCCAGGTCTCCCAAGTGTGTGGCAGGGGCCGAAGCACTAGGGCCACCCTCCACTGCTTTCCCAGGTGCATTAGCAGGGAGCTGGATTGGGAGCGGAGCAGTCTACACTCTAACTGGCACCCGTGTAATATGCTGGCATTGTAGGCTGCAGCTTTACCCACCACACCACAATGTCGGCCGTTTTCCTAAGCTCTTGCACCAACGATGCCTTGTGAGAGCTTGTGTGAGATGATGGGTGTGACTCACGTCAGTCATATTCCAAGAAGTTGATGTTGGCAGCGTGGCTCTCGGGCCTCCATGCGATGTCATAAAAAATGAGTGTTGTCACAGGAAGGTGGAAAGAACTTAGAGCGGAGGTAAGAAGATCTGAATGGGAGGTGGACACCACTGGTGTCATGTGGGCGGCCTCGGTCCCCCACAGCTTTCTAGACTCTGGGCTTCCTGCCGTTTCAGGTGAAGCCGCTATGGTGACGTTGTGATAGGACGTGCAAGGAAACACTTCATACGCAGCTGTCCTGCCGAAGTGCAGAGCGGACTGTCCTGCCAGCCCTGTCATTAAATCCAGTTTCCCGTTGCGTGTTGTCCTGCCTAGGAGCGAGACTACAGCCAGACCGCCTGGGTTGGCGTGTGAGATCTGCTGCTTTCTACCGAGCAGTGTGCCCTTGGGCAAGCCGCCCGTTCTCTGATGGTCTCTGATGTCCCCCTGGAGAGGCACTGCAGAGGGCTGCTGGCAGGGTCCTGCACACAGGCAGCCCAGTTAGTAAGGACTCGGCGAACAGTAGCCACGGCGGCGGTGGCGTCACTGCCTGGGGTGGGTGTGCTTAGCTTCATGGTCCTTGCCCTCCTCTCCGACCTTTGTGGTCTTTCCAGGGCTTCAGGTGAGTCCACCTGCTGGAAGCAGTGTGCTTCCGTGGCCATCGGGCCGTCTCAACACCGCCCCCAGCAGGATGCTCCCCCTCCCGGCCCCGGCCACCCCAGATCTGGATTAATTCCTCCTCCCACACTCGTTATTTACACTTGTGTGAATATTTAATGATTTTTTGAAAAAATCTTTCTCCTGCTCTATTTTCTTAGTTACCTTTTAAGATTTATTTGCAATCAAAAATCCCGAGTACCTGCCTGGCCCATTGAGAATGAACTTACGGTACCCCTTCAAGATCCTCTTGTGGATTCCTAACCCACGAGCAAGGAGGTTTACAACCGCTTAATAGTGCTCCTGACTCCAGGAGAGGAGTGTCCATCCGGCAACGCCATTGGCGAGAGGTGGAGAGGAAGGCAAACTCTGATGCACACAGGAGTCTGGGGAGGGGTTGCGCGGGGAGACTTATATCGCGTTGCTCGCCTGGAGCGGGGAGGCACGAGGCACAGGAGGTGCCAGGGTTGCCTTTTCAACCTTTGCCTGGTTCTGATTCATCCTCTCCCCCTCCATCCTCCCACACAGCAGGTGGATGGGACCTCGTGTGGGTTAGCTCGCGGGGACAAAGTGTTAGCACCACTCTTTCTGAATGCTTCCCGTGAGTCAGAGAACCGGGTGTCGCTCACCTAGAGGGCCCAGCCCTTGACTTGGGAGAGCCAGTGCAGGAATCGTCCACATACCGGCCGCCACCATGCGATCTGCACCCCTACCAAGTGTCAGCCCGTGAGCTCTCACCAGCAGAACAGGGGTGATCATCAGGGAAGTTCACGTCTAGAGGGAGTCAAGCATGGACCAAAGAAAGCTACGGTGAATGCGTAGCAAATGTGGGGACAAGCATTCTAGAGGACGGACACAGATTCTGTGAACCAGATGGCCCAGGGGAGGGGTGTGTGTGAGAACGGGGATACGGGTGTCAGAGACGAGTTCCACCCCAAATGGGGAGTTTATTCAACAGGGAAAGCAAAAGAAGTTCTAGAAAGGAATGGCAGATTCTTGTGGGAGTGTTACCGAGTGGTCTAGACGGATTCTGGCAGCCGCTGGTTCTGCAGCTCCCTGCCCCCGACGTGGACTTGTTTTCCTTTCTACCACAGGGCTGTTCACGGACAACCGTGTGATGGTGCTGGCATGGTCTCCATCCAGAGGCTCCCAGGACCGCACCCTTGCACCTGCCACCCCTCCAGCCCCCGGGAGCTGGTTCTGTTTGCTTTCTAGGGCCAGGTGGGGTTGACTGGGCCAGGAAGCTGCATGTTAACTGAATGTAGAGCGTGGTGTCCCTTTGCCCTGGGTATTTAAAAATAGACCGTGGATCTCTCAAAGGGCATCGCTCAGAGCCACCGGAGCAGGCGGAGGAGGGCTGTTCCCAGGACGGATTTAAACCTGAGGCAGAGCGCAGTTGAACAAGGTGAGGCTGCTCAGGCTACGGCTCCTGTCCCTTTCTGCTCATCCGGGGCCATTCCTGGGTGGCCAGCATCCTTCGGCCTATGCTGGGCTGAGTCCCCGGACGCTACAGCCGTCAGCAAAACTGCACAAGTTGGGGTCTCTGCTCCTTGTTCTCGCTGCCGAAACCCTGGGCTCTTGAGTCTGTCTCCCCATCGTGTCGCGGGGGTCTGACCTGGGGTGCTTTTATGCCGTGATGCTTGTGGCTAAAGATGAAGGTTTTTTTTTTTTTGTTTTGTTTCTCCCTTCTCCTTTTCAGCATTTCGGGATCACGTAGTTTGCTGCTCTCTGCTGCCCCCTGTTGCTCTACAATGGGAACTGCTGGTTTTTCCTCCAGAGCTGATTCTTAGAATAACCATAACCGAGAGCTTCCTGTAGGGGCTGGCACCAGGCCCTGCTGCCTGCACAGGTGCTCTGCAGCTTTTGAATCCAGTCCTTGTGCTGGGGCCCTGGGGTCAAGTTCAGTTTAGCAAGTCCCCTGTGAGTTCCACTTTATTGCTGGCCGTTGCTGGGAAGGGGAGTGTGGCCAGGTGGGTAGCGAGTGTGAATGCGCTCATCTCCGGGGTCAGAACAGCGGCGAGAAACCCTGGCCGCAGCTCTGTGCAGCTGGACAGCTCCAGCGCATTCCGTAAACCCAGGGGGCCTCACTCTCTGCGTTTGCATGGTGGGGTGAGGGTGGTAACTGACTTGGAGGTGGCTGTGAGCAGTGCTGAGAAAATTATGATGCTCGTCCCGTGCCCGCCCCTCAGGAGGGCCGCTGCGTCTTTAAGCACTGTCTGTCTGTTATCTTTTCAGTTCTATAATCTTTGTCAGTAGTCATCCCCGTCTTACAAATCAAGTAGAAGTTCCAAAACACTGATAGGGTCGAGGTGAAGGGTAATGTTTGCCTAGGACTTTGGTTTTGTTGTTTTTGTTTTTTGCTTTGGATTGCACATGATAGAAAATCCACAAACAGAGACTTCTGTCCTGCAGGTGATGTTTCCTCACCTGTGACTGTCAAAGGTAAATGACTTGGCAATTGTTAATTTTGTGATGCAGTCAGATCATGAGGAATCCCTGTCCCGTTGTGTCTTTTCATCTCCCTGTCAGGGAGTAGTTCCTTAGATTTGTTCCCTCTTAGTACAAGACAGCTGCTGTAGCTCCAGACATCACGACGTCAGAGCTACAGTCAAAGTCAGCAGAACCGCCTCTCTTCTTACGTTCACGTCTGAGGGAGAAGCTTCCCAGGACTTCTCAGCGAGACCTCTGGGTCTCACTGGCCAGGTCAGTCACTGGTGAGGGGTGGATGCTCAGCCGTGCCTGGATCCGTCCACATGATTCCCTAGGAAGAGGCTGGATTCTCTAAGCACACACAGGGTGGTCCCTCAGAGAGAGCTGGATCTGAGCCAGGAAAGAAAATGCCTGGAGATGGCTGCCTTGTTGGCTGTCCCACATGCTGGGTCCTCCACAGGTGAGCTCAAGGTCATGCACTTGAACCCAGTGGCACAAATCCCATAACAGGTGCTGAGCACAGATCCAGGACCTGTCGTCCCTCTCTGCAGGACGTCCCGATGTACTGGCTGACGGTATTCACCTCGCCACTGTGGTCAAATACTGCTGTAGGAATACTTTAGCCGTAGAGACAGACACGAAATCAAATCATCTATGAAGACCCGGAGCATGCTTTGTTAGTGGTAGGGACAGAAGTTTGTGGGGACGCAGGTTCACTCATGTTTAAAACTCCAGCTTCTAGGCTGGCGCCCTGGCTCACTAGGCTAATCCTCCGCCTTGCGGCGCCGGCACACCGGGTTCTAGTCCCGGTCGGGGCACCGATCCTGTCCCGGTTGCCCCTCTTCCAGGCCAGCTTTCTGCTGTGGCCAGGGAGTGCAGTGGAGGATGGCCCAAGTCCTTGGGCCCTGCACCCCATGGGAGACCAGGAGAAGCACCTGGCTCCTGCCATCAGATCAGCGCGGTGCGCCGGCCGCAGCGCGCTGGCGCGGCGGCCATTGGAGGGTGAACCAACGGCAAAAGGAAGACCTTTCTCTCTGTCTCTCTCTCACTGTCCACTCTGCCTGTCAAAAATAAAAAAAAAAAAACAAAACAAAACAAAAAAAAAACTCCAGTTTCTAGCCAGCATAGAACTGATCCTTTGCCCTGGGAGTAGGTTCTTGATTTCTTCTTCTCTTTGGACTAAATCCCTAAATTCCAAGAAACCCCGTTCCATCTCTCCTCCCCCTCCTCTCCAGCCCCAGTGGCCGGCATCGGTCTGTGAGGTGAAGCATTGGCTCCGTGGTGACCTGTGGACCTGCTGGGTGCA